>NC_089841.1:157060125-157691910 GCF_035609145.1 Eleutherodactylus coqui
AAGCACCCTATGGGTGTCTTCTGATGGAAAACTGATATCTTCCCATCTGCCCTAGAATAGATTATCATATATGGGAGTACAAGGGCTTCCCACTGCAGTCCCCCTAAGTTCAGGCTCTTGGTAAAATTTGACATCACAAAGGAAGACATTGTTTGTTAACATGAATTGTAGAAGCTCAATAGTGAAGGCATTGAGCACAAGAAAATGTTAATCAGGATCATCCCTGTCAACTATACATCCCCTGTTTACATGCTGAGAGATGCTGCTGACAATAATGATTTTTTTCAGCTGCGTAAAAGATGCGATCAGGGTGTAATTGTCTGATGATCAGGCAAAGGAACGTTTGCATAAATGTTTGTGTCCAATCATCAAGTCATATAAGTGGTCCTTAAGCTATTGGAGTGTCTGTCCACAAGCTTTTGGCTGATTTCAGTAACAAGCATAAGAATTATGTGGGCAGCTGTGGCCACATAAAGCAGCTTTCAACAGGATCAAATAAAAGTGATCAATGCAATTTTTTGCAAAGTTTTTTTTAAAAAACTAAATTGGCTTTAGAAGGTAAAAATATACTTTATTATTATTATCTATAAATAATATTATAAAAATGCTTTTGTTGCCTGATCTCATTGGTATACTGAATTCCTTCCTTTCTCGTAGTTCCTTGATTTACAAACCATCTTTTACTACTTTTTGCTCAGGAAACCAGTATCAAAAGTAAATTTGGAAGTTGTCTACCAGTTTTGTACAAATTTTACTTGGGCACTAGAAGAGTGAGGACAAACAGAGTTTTCTTGTAGCTTTTCTAAAAAGACAAAACCATGATAAAACTGCTTTTACGTATGGACTCACCCAAACACTATTGTGATTGCATAAAGCGGTGCCTTTAATTTTACAAGTGTACCCATTGAAAAAAAATTCCATTTACACTGGAAAAACCAATATTGGCAGGAAATCATAGAATGGTAGGGTTGGAAGGGACCTCCAGGGTCATCAGGTCCAACCTCCTGCTCAGTGCGGGATTCACTAAATCATCCCAGACAGATATATTTGTCCAGCCTTTGTTTGAACACTTCCATTGAAGGAGAACTCGCCACCTCCCATGGTAACCTGTTCCACTCATTGATCACCCTCACCGTCAGAAAGTTTTTTCTAATATCTAATCTGTGTCTCCTCCCTTTCAGTTTCATCCCATTGCTTCTAGTCTTTCCTTGTGCAAATGAGAATAAGGCTGATCCCCCTGCACTGTGACAGCCCTTCAGATATTTGTAGACCGCTATTAAGTCTCCCCTCAGCCTATTTTTTGCAAGCCAAACATTCACAGGTCCTTTAACCGTTCCTCATAGGACATGATTTGCAGACCGCTCACCATCTTGGTAACTCTTCTCTGAACTTGCTCCAGTTTGTCTATGTCTTTTTAAAGTGGGGTGCCCAGAACTAGACACACTATTCCAGATGAGGTCTGACTAAGGAAGAGTAGAGGGGGATAATTACCCACATGATCTAGACTCTATGATTCTCTTGATACATCCCAGAATTGTTTGCCTTTTTGGCTGCTGCATCACATTGTTGACTCATGTTCAGCCTATGATCTATTAGTATACCCAAGTCTTTTTCACATGTGCTGCTTTGCCCAATTCCTCCTATTCTGTGTGTGCTTTTTTTCATTTTTCTCACCCAGATGTAGGACTTACATTTCTCCTTGTTAAATACCATTCTGTTAGTCGCTGCCCACTGTGCAAGATTTCTAGATCTTTTTGAATACTCTCTCTCTCCCCTAGTGTTAGCTTTCCCTCCTAGCTTTGTGTCGTCAGCAAATTTGATCAGTCTCCCATCAATTCCCTCCTCCAGATCATTTATAAAAATACTTTTGGCAATACGGAATGGAATTTGAGTATCGATCACCGGACAACTGTAAAGTTACAGTAAGCCTGCAGTAAGTAGAGCTAGGTTTCCCACGTGTCTTTTTTTGTAGTTTGGAAATATGCTTATCTGCATGGCTTGCCATTGATCTTGTAGAGGTGAGGAAACACCAGATCAATACTTTGTAATTAACATTGTTTTGTGCTTGCTGAATACTGCCAGTGCAGTAAGTAACTAAGTTGGTGACTTACTGCTCTCTTCTGCTAAAGTCCTGTAACATTAGGTTTTCCAACTTGTATTTTTTATTGAATGTGTTAATTCTAAGGCATCACTAATCGGTGGCCAGCTTTTACCAATCTCGTATCACATTCTCACTACTTGCAAGACATCTAGTCAGTTACATATAAATAAAAACGTTCAGTTTCCTAGTTCATAAGAGGTACTTATAAAATTAGCCCTTTGCTTTCAACATTCTTGTGACATGATCATCCACTGAAGTACTTACAACTCTTTGCAGAACACAGGACGTTTTTATTGATTAAAAATTGTTATTAAACTAAACATTTATGTTAATTTTTCATATTTTGCTATTATGTGGTTTTTACTTGATTATGGTGGTAGCCATCATGCCTGACCTGCTGCAGCAGCCATTCAAGACTTTTACATTACAGCAGATATCCATACATAAGAAAATGACCTGTTGACTTCTCTTGGAGAACGTGGTGGGCATGCTTTATTAGCATTTGTTCCTATTAGCGCTAGAGATTCCCTTTCCTCTATTCCATTTTTGGAGCAGAGAAACAAAACTGAATTAAATGTTTCTGTTTTGTTCCCTATTGATCCCTATGGTTTTTTTTAACAAAAATGGAAAGGTTTCAGTTTACTTCCGTTTAATCCGTTCCCTTTCACTTCCGTTTTTCAGATGGAATAAGTAATGTAGCTGAGACTCTGAGCTCTCCGTATAACGCCCTGCAGATACAAGAAGTGATGAGAGAATTTTAGTGTCTATTATCCTTATGTATTTTGAAAAGGCAAACTTACCCTTGATGCTTAGTTTCATCAGAACTTCAAATTACATATTTCAATGCAGTTAAGCACAATCTTTCATTATCCAGGGATCCAGAAAGTGAAGAACCATACTGCATTATGTCCCTGACTAGCAGCGTAATGAGCTTTCATTGTAGGAGATATTAATTAACGCTGTCGTTCTATGTAGCCACCTGACCTATATGCATAGGGACATCTAAAGATTCTTCAAGCAGCAGTATAGATCTCAGCTTCCTATCACGTTTTGCATGGGTTTAAATTACCCGGAATCATTTCTAGATTTTTGCTACCATATAACACAGCCTGACTATCAAGGTTTACAAAGCTAGGCACATGTTTACAAATAATTTCCAATAAGTAGCAAAGACTGTTAATGCAGTTCCTTTCTACCTCTTGGATTGGTTATGTTGGTTCCTGACCTCCGCTCCTGTTGTATTTCACCTCAAATGACATACTTCACTTGCTACAGATTTGTGCCTGCTTCAGATAAGCAAACGTTAGGAGAATGGTTTGTCATACTGCCACTTGTTGACCAGAAATGGTACTGCGGTCATCTAACCCTCCCATGTTTCATTCTCTGTTTCCCCCTTCTGATCTCTAAGAGTGAGGAAGCGTAACTTTAGATAATTCTCTTTATTGCTAGACTGAATTACAGCACAGACTATAAAATAGCTGGATTATGAACGACTGATAGCCTGCAAATAATGTAAACCGAAGAGCTGCGCTTTCAGTGTTACTCCCATTTATTATTAATCGTTTGATGTCTCAGCTCCTCTTTGCTTGACTTGCTGTTGTAGGTACGCGATTTGACAAGTATCTTGATTTCTAATTGCTCTTTCCATGGATTGCTGGAGTGTGAGATAACATCAGTACAGTCTGGGTGTCCTGCATGCCGTGCCGAAATTGATCAGCGTGCCGTCATAGACTGTAAAATTCACCTGAATGACTAGAGGAGCTGTCATTTACATCTGCTTTCTCACCGGTATTAAATGGACAATTTATTAAAGGGGTTGTCCAGGGTTGGAAAAAAGGTGGCTGCTTTCTTCTGAAAACAGCGCCGCACTTGTCTATAGAGTTGTGTGTGGTATTGCAACTCAGCTCTATTGAAGTGCATGGAGTCCTGGACAACCCCTTTAAAAATACTACTGTTAGATGAATATATGTTATATGTTACATGCTGAGCGTGCAGTACGATTATGGTGATCTCGGGTCTGAATTAAGTTAGGGGGTTTAGAGGTTTGGATTACTATATCTGGGGTGCAAAATTAATTAATGGGTCTGGTCTGAGGTCTGATAATGTATCACAACAAAAGCCGGGACTGCAGTGACTTGCAGCGCTGGAGCCCAGTGTCCTCCATAGGGGTAAGTGTTTCTTTGGTTATTATTTTACTTTAGGGGGTACTATTGAAAAGAGGTTGTCCAGTAACTAGACAACCCCTTTAAGTCATCCTCTTTAATTTAACGTCAGGGGTCTGAATTCATTTTGGGGCCTGATCTGTGATCTGAAATATCACAGGGCTTTGGTAGACAACTAATTGAGGCTAATTGCATCTTGTCAATAGACAGCAGGGTTGGTTGGCTGGATGAGATGCCCTTGATGCAGCTTTGGACTGCTAGTGGTTCGCATTAAGGTGAACCAGCTGTGTATCAAGTTATATTGGCAATGCTCTATGGGAAAAAAGTACGCAAATTAGCTTAGTTGAAGAAGGCAGCACATTTTGTCACTAGTGCCATCTGTTGGAGGCAGCCAATGTGTAAGAGTCCCTTTACACGGGCCAATAAATCATTAAGATTACTGTATCCAGCGGGAATCTGAACATGTAAATGCAGGCACCGACTGAATGACGAACTGCCTGAATGGAGGCGTGCAGGCCGGAACACTATAGAAATACATTTACAATGTAACAATTGCAGCTTTTTGGTCACCT
This sequence comes from Eleutherodactylus coqui, assembly GCF_035609145.1. Classification (NCBI taxonomy): domain Eukaryota; kingdom Metazoa; phylum Chordata; class Amphibia; order Anura; family Eleutherodactylidae; genus Eleutherodactylus; species Eleutherodactylus coqui. Next base: position 157,064,961 of record NC_089841.1, read on the forward strand.
CATCTGCTCCAAAAAATAGAATTAAAAAATGATCAAAAAATCTTACATACCCTAAAGTAGTGCCAATAAAACTAGACCCTACAGCTCTCTGCACAAGAAACAAGCCCTCAGGGCTTAGTCACACGGGCGTTTTTACGCGCATTTAAAAAAAACCGCGTGACCATGTCCATTGCCACCCATATGTTCTATCTTTAGTAGGTGCATTTTTTTTTTTTTTTTTGACGAACGCAGTATGAATGTTTTTACGCGCGTAAAAACGCCCATGTGACTGAGCCCTTACACAGCAACATTTACAGAAAAAGTTATAAAGGTCAGCGTGCAGTGACACAACATTTTTTTTGTTTAAAAAAGGTTTTTTATGTAGTAAGGGTGCATTCTCGAGAGTTGGTTTGGATGTGATAAGAGCAGAATTGTGAAAACTATGTGCATTTTTGCCACCGTTTTGCTGATGCGGTTTACACCACATACAAAACTATGTGATAACACCCTAAAATTAGTAGAACATAAAAACTATATAAACTTGATATTGCACAAATTTTCCTACGCAGCGAACACCTAATAACAAAGCAAAAAAACAATGGCAGAGTTCATGTTCACCCCAAAAACGTTTCATCTGGAGGGCCCAGGATGCTCCAGCCCGACACTGGTTGTCATTGTGTTTCATTTTATAATGATCTCTCTCCCTTTCCTCTTTTTCTATTCCCTCTCCCTCTCCATCTTTTCTTTCTCTACTTTCTCCCCCCCCCCCTCTCTCTCTCTCTCTCTCTCTCTCTTCCCTCTCCCTCTCCCTCTCCCTCTCCCTCTCCCTCTCCCTCTCCCTCTCCCTCTCCCTCTCCCTCTCCCTCTCCCTCTCTCTCTCTCTCTCTCTCTCTCTCTCTCTCTCTCTCTCTCTCTCTCTCTCTCTCTCCCTCTCCATCTTTTCTTTCTCCTTCTCTCTATAAAGTACAGTTGCAGAAGGTATAGAAAAATGTACCTTTAATACTGGGATAAACTATATGCAGAGGACACGACAAAACTCTAACTTGATGACATTGTAAGTACATTGACATTAGTGACTTCCCTGTTCTTCAGAATAAGGAATCTCATCTTCCTATAAGTGCTTGAGTCAGCAGCACTGATGCGTAGGCACACATTGCCTTACATTATGGATTTATCATCTCAGTTATATGTCTATAGTGGTTGTGATGTGTGCTATGTTGGAGAAGTTCATTTCCTACAGTCTTATGTGGATGGTAAATGTTCAGCAGATTAACTACATCATCTACTAATTCCAGTTCTGCCACATCAGCAAAATTCATAATAACGACAGCCAGATTTAGCAATAGTCATAGCAGGCCTGATGGTAGATGACGCTATCCTCTTTATTAACACAGCATTAGTTAGACTTCTGCTTTTCATTACTAAGCAGTATGCATGGCCAAATAATGTGTCTCTGGGTGAGCTGGACATGCTGCTATGTTCTTGTGCCATAACTAAGTAATAGGTGGTATAAAGGTAGACTAAACTGTAAAGATATGCCAGTGTCCAGCACCACCCTCTATGATAGACTGGCACATGTTAAGACTTTTATGTTTGCACTGTCTAATTATACAGTATTACTAAATCTGCCCCAATATCTATAGCCGTTCCATGCACCAAAAAATGAATCTTGATACATATTGTTTTGTCTCATTTTTTGCTTCTGTTAGCCTGATTTGACATGCCACATATGTTGTGTACTTTTCTAGCATTTTTGCTGCAGCGAAATGATAACTCTACATCAGTAAAGAAATATGAAATACTCTGTGATTTTTTTAGTCAATGACGTTTATTCAAAATGCAGCTTGCTCTACATATGTAATTTTACATGTGTTATTCCATAGATCTCTCTAGCACTGAACAAATACCTGATGATAGGCACCCCCCCCCCCCCGAAACAGCTGTCTGTGTATGGATTCTGGCTTAATTTTCAATTCCCATTAATTGCTCTACAGACCTGTATAAAGGGTCAAGCATTGATTTAATGGAATCCTACCATCCAAAAGCTGGCACTGCAGAGGTATTGTTCCATCTTCCTTATTTGCATATTACCCAGAGGTGCATGGGTGGCCTTATAAGTTTCCTCACTCGCCTTCTTGGTGCTCTCCCTAAGGAGAGATGTTACCCCTCCTGATAAAATATAATGCCATGCTTGTAATTTTCATTAGAGTTATAGCCTCTAGTACGGTAGGGTCTTGTGGAATCTTAACCGTATTTGCTGGGTTAATGCTGTTTTTGCCACTGTTGTGTAAAATATACAAAAATAAGGACTCACTCACATGGGTGTATGCCAGCCTGCATATTACTCGCATATTTTCCAAGCGTGTAATATGCGGTGCTAAAAGCCCATTGATTTCTATTGGGCCACCTACACCTGCATTTTTTAATGCGTATTATGCACCAATATAGACTATGGGGATTTATCACACACAGCAAATAAGCATGTACACGTGTATTTACTGTGTACTTCATATTTTAAGCACTTGAAAAATACGCATATAATACGCTGGCCCTGTGAGTGGATCCTATACTAAAAATATGTGGCAAAAATGTTGTGGAAATGCTGTGGGATCTGCACATGAGCATGCCCTAAGGGACCTTTCACATGGGACAGAATATTCTGCAACAGCGTTGCGGTATATGCCGTCCCTGGATTCTGCACCACTATGCACACTAACTGTGGATTTTGATGCAGAATTGCTGGTTGGATTCTGCTATTTTCAATTCTGCACCAAAATCCAAACTTTGGCTCTGCAGGTTTTGAGGCTGAATATTCCACGGAGGGCATACTTCACAATACTGTTGCAGGATATTCTGTCCTGCGTGAAAGGTCCCTCAAGCAGATTGCTGTCCATAGGACATTTCTAGGCAGTAGCTCTATTCTTATTACCTGCATACTTACAGCAGGTGTTATGTGTAGGTTGTTATTATATCGCATGACACTTCTCCATTATATGGAACATGATTGTGCCTTGGTCTTGGCTGTAAAGTTTGCACTTGTAAAGTTTGAAGGTGTGATAAATCGACACGACAGCTCATCCCTGATGCCCACCTGTTTAATCAGCATTACAGCATGTTCATCTCCTCAAGAAAAATTTGTCTCTTAATTGTTCATGAGAGATCTGCTCTGAGTATTCCTTCCAGAGGCTGGGGCCATTACCACTATCCTCTTCAGCGTAATTTATGCAAACCTGACACTTCCAATAAATTGCTTCCTTCAGACTTGGCTGTTTTGAATGAATTTTATTTCTATGGCAGTAAAGATGAGTTTCATTTAGTAGGAAATTGGATCCCTGGTGATTGACACACAAATCTGAATACGGTCTTCAGTGGGGACCTGTTTGTCAAGAAACTAAAAAAAGTAGCAAAATTTACAAGGAAATCAAATGTAACATAGGTGCTGTCAGTCTGTGAGCTGATAAATAATGACACTGCAGTCGTCATCTGTTGATGTGATCTCTAGGCTGGTTTCAGATGAGCGTATTTTAGCTCCGCATTTGCGCTATGTATCGAGGATCGTAATACGGAACTAATGTAACTTTATTGGGCTATTCACATGGCTGTATATCTCACGGCTGATATACGCTGTCCCTTTCTGCAGGGGGAAGAGGCGGGCCGGGAGCAGTGAAATCAGCTCCCGCCCCCTCTCCGTCTCTCACCACTGTTTGCAATGGGAGGGGCCGGGCACGGGTGGAGCTAAGCCCCTCCCGTCCTACCCCGACCATTGCAAATAGTGCCGAGGGGCGGGACCTCAGTGCACTACTCCCATTCCCCTGCAGAGAGGGACATCGTATATCGGCCGGGTGTGAAAATCCGGCCAATATACACACATCTGAATAAGCCCTAAGGTTGGGGTCACAGAGGCATAAGTGCGTTTACTTGCGCATTGGGCGTTGCGTATTTGCATGCTCATGTGCCTGTTTTACTGATATTGCAATACATTGGATAGGTCTAGATCTGATGGTCCCTTGTGATTATGTTGCATGATGCCGTTTCTTCATTCACCTGCAGCTTCTTCCAAGTAATTGTAATTCCTCGTGTAAGTAAAGATTATTTGAAGAGGTTTTCCAGGCAAATACTATTGATGATCTATCCTCAGGACAGGTCATCAATAATTGATCACCGGGGATCTGTCAGTGCATGGAGCTAGACATAATCATCAGGTGAGAGCAGGAAGTCTCAGATGCAGCTTCACTCTCATTGAAATCAATGGGAATGAAGCCACCTCAAGACTTCTCTGACCCCAGTCCGGAGCCAAAAGTTTAACAGGCGGCTTTGCTCTTATTGATTTCAATGGAAGTGAAGTTGCTTCTGAGACCTCATACTGCCACCCCGATAATGATGTCCAGCCCCGCTGCACTGACAGTTAGCCAAAGGATCAGCTGATTGCTGAGGATCGTGACTAGTGGATTCCCAGCGATCAACTATTGATGACCTATCTTGAAGATGGGTCACCATTAGGATTTGCTCAGAAAAGTCTTTTAAAATAGTTTATAGTATATGTATTGTCAACATTTAATGGTGACCCTTTCAAGAAGTGCAATCTAAGACTCTGTTCACACTTAGGCTCATTTATTTCATGAGGTATCCTTTAATTTTTGCAGATTCACAATGGCAGGCGCTATACGCAGAGAATTGAACCCATTGATCTCAATGGGTGTACTCACTTGTTTGATCTTTTTGCGCTCGCGGTAAAAAGGCAGTATTTTCCGCTTTTGTGTACAAAATAGTTGTGTGGGAACAACAACTTGGGGTCCCTACATATTAGAAATTCTGCGGATTCTCCATGTCTATGGAAAATCCATAGTGGATTATAGTACCAGATATGTGGATTATATTTGAATAAATATCCACATACTTAGCATTTTTTCTGTATGTAAATTCGCCAGCTGTGTAGATCTTTATACTGCAGCATGTCAATTTCTGCTGCGTATTTCCACATTGGATTTCACCTATCACCATGTAGAAGGGAGTGATCCATGTTGAAATCTGCAGCAAATCAGCGTGTAAGGGACCTTTCAGTTGCGGAATATACCCTCCTGTGGAATATTCAGCACCAAAATCTCTACAGCTGACGTGTGGAATGGAAAATAGAATTCTGTTGGCAATTCTGCATCAAAATGCACAGTTAGCAGTGCGGATTTAGGTGGTGTCATGGAATATAAACTGTTAAGTTTCAGAATGCAATAAGTGTTTGTTTCTTACCTTGTATTGGACTATTGACCCTTAAATAGAAGACTAAAACCTTACTTTGTAGTGTCAGTAACTGGCATTTTAAGATAAGAAGTCAACAGACAAATTAAATAAGGCTAAGCCATGTTAACAGAGAAGATACACAACTATTGCAGAAATAGTGTCTAGAGCAATAACAATTTCCTGACTGTAGTGATTTCCATGTCTGAGACGAGCCTTAAGAGCTTTGAGACTATTTGGTAGATGTCAATAAGCCTTATGATCAATAAGCTTTGTCACCTATGTAACACTAATCTTTGTACCAAGTAACTTTTGAATACGTCCTCTTCTTTCTGTATAAGAGTTGGCAATGTTGATAATAAAGTAGAATTCATTGAGTTCTCATAGAGAAGTGTCTTGACATAACATGGAGTAATTTCATGCTATTGATAGATAATTGCTAGCAAATCTTTTCATCAAGGGCTTCCATATCTACCAATTTGGCACCTGGCAACGAGGTCATCAGATCGGTACCGGTGTGGTCCGATAAAAGTGTGGAATTACGGTACGGTACATAAAGCAATGCTCTTATGGAATATTATGTCCCGTGTTAAAGATCGCTTTGGCAGCTTCCACGTGGGTGACCAAATCTGGTGGGTTTTTTTTTTGTTTGTTTTTTGGCGCTGCGACAACGCTACAAATCTGTCGCATTTTTTTCTCTGCAGGTCCCTGTTACTTGTCTGCAGTTTTCAGTTAGTGCTTCCTGGTCAGGGATTTCAAAAACCCCACCTCCAGGAAGCGCTGGCTATGATTGGTTCTCGAGCGCCATACTTCAGCCAATCAGAGCCAGCGCTTTCTGGAGGGGTGGGGGGTTGAAACCCTGACCAGGAAGTGCTGGGGAAAAACTACAAGCAAGAGTGCTGGGGATCTGCAAGGAAGAGTGTAGCTGAGAAGACAGCGCCTGTTAGGTGATGTATTGTTGGTTTTTTTTGTGTTGTTTTTAATGCAGCCAGGGCTTATTTTCAGGGTAGCGCCCCCCCCCCCCCCTCCCACCCGCCGCCAGAAAGTCCTGGCAAAAGAGTGCTACAAAGAAGTTGACACGACTTTGTAGCGCCAGAAAATCGCAATATTGCCGAGCGAAAATGCAGTAATAACGCACAGAACACAGCTGCAGTATTGCTGTGATATCACTGTCGACCGTGTGAAAGAGGCCTTACATTTGATGTTTGTGCTATAGATTTGCTCCTGAGTTGTGGCAAAATCTACTACTGAACTTCTCCCCTGGATTTGCTCCTGTCTTAGACAGTACTAGTTTAGAATCCAAAATAGTGTGCATCACTGATTCAGATATTAGAAACTCATCTTTACATTTGTAATTTTTTAAATAAGTTATTTTATACTTTTTAGTCATATATCATATTTAGATGATTCTTATTTATTTATGTTTAGACTTTTTAAAAATGATTTTCCCTAAAACGTCTGGTTCTAGGATTCGCTTCTCTTTCACTAGAGTACCGGTAGTTCCACTGAATCCTAGAGAGACATTCACACATCAGCATTCTGAAATGCTTCTAATTAACAAGTCATTATGTGGTTTGCAATGTTCACAGTATTCCATAGCAAAATGTTTAGTTGTGAATCTGTCCACATTCCAGCAGTGTTGAGGGTCTGATTTGTGAGGCCCCATGCACCAAAGTCTTGGCATGAAGGTCATTGATCCGAGAAAGTCAACAGTCTTCAAAATCACCACCGTAACCCCAGTGTCATTTACTCGAATAGTCGCTCGGCTTCTTTGTAAATAGATTTTAATACGTTTACGGCTGTGGAACTGCTGTGTGAATGTAGATGACTACAGAGAAACACATTGTGGGTATAGAAAGCGGTCACGTGTGACATTCTTCTCGGTGAAGGTAAGAATGGAAGACTAATGTACAATTGAGTTGTTCCATTAGAGACATGCATTTGGGCTATTGCTTTGCCCTTTGCTGTAGCTTTTGGCTGACTTGCTATTGAATTTTTCCAGAATCTAGCTGTTTTGGGAAATAATAGAAAAAAAGAATTTAGCGACGCCGGGTGTGCCACCTGGACACAAAGAGCTATAATCACAGCGCCATCTGGTCAGCAGTGAGTAGATTAATTTAAAGGAGTAAGAGAGACATACGCTGCTGCATGCAGTTCTAATGATCCAGGGAGCATAACAAGTCGGAGTTTACATTTATTGATTCATACATGCTGTAATCATTCACTCCAGGTCCTTTTAGTTTACTATCAGGTTGGTGTCATATGGGCGTAACATTTGCGACACATATTTGCGTAATGCGCGTTATTTGTGCACGCAAGTGCATGTTTCACTGTGCCTTTTGCATGCAGATATTAACTTAATTAGTTCAATATGTGCTATTACTGTGCGCAAAATCTCCAGGAAAATATGGCCTGCTGCGTATTTTTTGGCACGAACGAAATGCACACACACACAATAGGTTTATGTGAATGAACTCATCGAAATCAATGGTTTCTCTTTACTGCGTATTGCACAACACTGCGCAAATACGTTTGTTTGACACAGGCCTTAGTGCGAATTCACCAAAGCTCAATCTGTTTAACGTTTGACATTTAATTTGGATTTTGATTCGCTTTAGATATAGTATTCACTGTCTGGAACCCAGTAGATTTGTAAATATTTTTTGCTTAAAACATAGCTTTTAATAAGAATACATTAAATCTAAAATTTGTACATATAGCACTATTCCAAAATAATTAACATACACACACTTAAGTATAACCAAATTCCCTTGACCTCTCGGTAATCCTATAGGGCTGTAGATATAGATTAGTCTGGATTCACTACCAGATACCTGGTTCTTTTTAACCATACATGGTATCCATGGTTTATGACTTTTAATAATGGTCTACTAGCCCCAGTAGTTCTCTTTCAAATAGTCGGTCAAGGGATAATTTTTCGGACTAGATTAGTCAGATAAATCACCTTTTATCTTTAAGATTGCAAGTGACTAATACAAGGGTCCCCATATGTTCGCTACTAGAGGACAGAAGATCATTTTTGGGTTTTTATTTTATTAACCCTATTATCCTGGATCTTGAAAAACAATAGGATCGACGCGTTTCTTTAGTCTGATGTTATTATTGGACTAATTCATCAGGATCCACCGATTTTTTTCTAATTTTTATATTATGTACAATTGATCAAAGAAATGAGATGTTTTTCAACACTTGCCAATATTTCAATACAAGGATTCTATAGGTCTATTGACCTCAATGGTAAATGAACCCTGTATCTATAGAATTGAGGTAGTGGTTAATGATAATTACCCCAATTAGATATGCTATCACATATAGCTGCTTTTAAACAGACTATCATGTGTAGCAACTAACTCGTGTGATATATACGATCATTAGTATCCCTTCTATGTATACTGACCACGCATACACCTTTTATATAAAGTAGCAGCGCCAGAGCATCTAACTACTGGTGGGGTTATGCTTAACAACATATAACAGCATACCCCTATTTAGTACCTCAGTCTTACGGCGTGACTGGTAGTTTTTACTGCCTCTGTACTGATAACACAGCAAGCCTACAGCTATATAGCCCAGTCTCATCCAGCCACCCCACTGTGTGTTTTTGTTAGTGCTCAATAGATTTAGATATAGTGATGTTAGACCGCCTTCACACATTGCGGAAATGCTGCAGAAATTGTGCGGCGAATTTTCCTGAGGAAATTCTACAAAATTCACACTACAAGGCATGCGGAGGGAATTTCAAAAATCTCCTTCATAGGCCAAATGCACACGGCCGGGCCAGGTTGGATTCTGCATGCGGAATCCCGCAGTGGAATCTGACCCTGTGACCCCTGAGTACCTGTCCGCAGTCATCTCTTCTGTATTGCACATGTGCCCACTGGCACATGTGCATTACAGAAAATCCTGTGCTGTTGCTAGGTGATGACGCGGAATCTGCGACTCTTCCACAATGTCATTGCGGAAGGGCCACAGATCGGACGGCTTCCATTGACTTCAATGAAAGCTGTCCATGCGGAATCCACACTGGAATAGGACATGCTGTGATTTTTTTTTCCTCCACGAGTGGAAAATCGCAATTGATTTCCGCTCGTGGACATGAAAAAGCAATTTTTCCATAGCATGTCTATGGGCAGTTTTTGCTACGGTATCCAGAGGTGGACGACTGCTCCGGATTCAGCAATACAAATACACCCGTGTGCATTGGGTCATATGGAGTGAAAAAAAATCCCACAATGAATCCATAGTGTTTTTTGTTTTTTCTAAATGCTGCAGATTCTAAATGCAGAGCCTGCCTGTTCCTACTGGGGATTTATGTTGTGGAAATCGTTGGAAAACAAGGGTGAAGATCCACAGCAGAGCTACTACAAAAAAACGTGGCAAAATCCCTATCATTCAATTGCGGATCAGGCCACTATAGAATTGCAGTATATTTTCGGTGGGTTTTCACCCCAGAATGCCCATAGTGAACACACAAGTATGAAGGCGGCATTATTTTCTACAGTGCTGAATTTAAGGTTTTTATTTTTCCTATAGAGAAGTCTAAAGGAAAACAACTGAAAAAATGCCTAACCTAGAGTATGCTGTGATTGGAAAGTAATGTAGATAAAAAAGGTATAGTACAGCTTACCACCCTTGACAAAGCGCCCATGACTCTAGCAGTACTTAGTATCAGAACAGGAGCAAGGAGATGGAGACACTGGACTGGACCCCGGGAAACGTGCACGAAAGACAAATTTTGGAAACTTGAGCATCATAAAAATAGTATGGCTTTATTGAAGACTACGGCACATTTATTAAAAACATCCACCTACGTGTTTCGGCTAATAGAAGCCTTATTCATAGCATTAGAATAATTAAGAACAGTTAAGTTGGAGTTTCTCTTCAGCTCCTTAGTGATTCTGAGCTAAATAAAAATGATTAACCTTTTAGTTAGTAATACGAAATTAAACGATAGAACATCTGGAGTAGTTTGGAAGAGCTTCCGTATGCCTATTATATACACGACCATGCTAAATGATTGCTGTTGGATTACAGATTGGAACTCACCAGATAAATTATATTCATTGCATAATAAAAAAAAGTTGTGCAGTTTCCTCATATACTATGTGAATCATTTCTTCCATTTTCAAGAAATTTGTTTGCAGTCATTAAATGAAGACCTTCATAGTTCACATCCAGAGCCTGCAAATCTGCCCTGGTCATGTGATGTTCACATCGGTGCAGTTCTCCTAAGGGCTCTTTCACAGGAGTTTATATCGGCGTCCGTTTTCACGGCCGCCCGATATACGCTACGGTGTGAGGAGTAAAAACTCGTGAACGGGCGCACAAATCTAACTTTTGTGCGCCCGTTCAGACGGTATGGGCCCCAGCGCATATACGCCGAGGCTGCCATGCTATTGAGCCTTCCCTTTCCCTCCCCCTCGCTGGCTCACCTCCTCTCTCCTTCCCATCGGCTGATTGCAATGGGGCGGGGGTGGAGCTAAGTGCTGTCCTGTCCTGCTTCCTACCATTGCTGGCTGCGGACAAGGGGTGAAGAGGGGCGGGACTTTAGCTCCGCCCCCGTCCCGGCCCAAGTCCGCAGCCAGCAATGGGAGGAGGCAGGACAGGGCAGCGCTTAGCTCCATCCCATCCCCTCCCATTGGAATCAGCCGGAGGGGAGGAGAGAAGAGGGAGGGAGTTTAGGAGCCACGCTGCTAAACTCCCTCCCACCTCCCTTCTCCGGCCGCTGTCATTGTTCCCATAGGAGCCCATGCAGCGGCCAACGTATTCCGACTCAAAAGATAGTTCCAGGACTATCTTTTGGGCCTGACACTAAAAGTGCTATATTGGCCGGCCGGGCGCTTTACGTTGCGGGAATACAGCCATGTGATCTGATGCATTGGAATCCAATGCATCAGATCGTAGCGTATATCGGCTGACCGTGAAAACGGCGGCTAATATACGCTCATGTGAAAGAGCCCTTACATTGTAGTTTTCAGTTCTGTTAATGACACTGCGTTTCCAACATAAATTTTTCACTACATTTTGATTGTACTGCTTTTTAAGTACAAAATCCCCGCAGACAGATGTTATTTGAAACTATCTATCAAAATATTGAGATCCCTACATATACAGCATTTTTTTTTCTCTTAAAAGGGCTATACAAGAATCTCAACTTATTCCCTATCCACATGACCACATCCAGTATAACTTGCTGATTGGTAGGGGTCTCACTGCTAGTGACAGCTGATAACCTGGAGGAGAAGGCAGGAGGGGTATTCTGCCTTTTCCTTCCCCGAGTACACAGCGCTCACTGAGTAAAAGTAAAAGTGGAAGTGTAACTTTCACTACGGGAGCCCGGAGGACACGTGACTGCAGGGATTCCCTGCTATAGAAGAGCTGCAGGATTGTAGTAGACCCTGATCAGCTCTGCCAGTGACTAATGTCACTATAGGGGTTCTTTTCCCCTGTAACTGAGGCTCCTATGGATGCCCCAGCTACAGTAGGAAAGTGTCAAATAAAAAAAAAAATTGTGAATGTCCCCCAAAGGTCTTACATGACGTCATGGGGGACATAGATAGTAAAAAGCATAATTACAGAAATTAGTAAAACAAAAATACAAAATAAAACAACAATATATACATAAGAAAAAAAAAACGGACGCCAACCAAAACCGTCGCTATAAGCCTCCCGGAAATCCGAAACCATACATATTATATATCAAAACTTCCTAAATAAAAGGAGGAACCCATTCCAATACTTTATTTTAGCGTAAATATACTAATTAAAAAAAATAACTAGAAATATATTTTTTTTTTTAGCTTTTTACCCCCCATAAAACTAAAAAATGAAAAAAAAAAGATATTAAAAATAGCCCTATATGTCACAGGAAAATAAAAACGCAGCAAAAATTATTTTGGTAGCTAAAGAAAAAAAAAATAGGGCAGTAAAACCACCACATGGGTGTAAAATCCCTAAAAATGGATACTCCACAAGATAGGATATAAATTTTTGATGCCTCTAGGTCATTTCCGTCACTCTCACCCATAAAGTTTGAATGAAGCAGCAGTGGGCATTCTCAATCAGCACTTCACTAAAATAGTTGGGAAGAATTTCTGCATTCCTCTTTTATACTTTCTCAGGAGATACATGACAATGCTGATATTACTACTACCTGCATACAGAGGGGTGAATTAGGGAGAAGGCGAAAGGGGCAATTGTCCAAGGGTCTCCATTACGTAGGGGCCTTCACTTCCAAGATAGTACTGAAAAAACGTTGCCAATCTTCTGGGAGTTTGAAAAAAATTCAGTATCCAGCAATATACAAGTTTTTAATAGGTGATTATGCCCTTTTTGCGTGTTTGGAGCTCTGATGTCCCATCTGCCTGGACTGCTAACTAGATGAAATCTAATGGCTGAATGTGCAAATGTGTTGCTTTAGGCTGAGGGTTATCAGCAGTTGGCAGACACCTCTACCCTTCATTTCCAGGCTGAAATAGCATTGAGCATGTCAAAATCTGACTGGGGATGGGGCCCCCAGAACGTTTGGGTTTCCTCCAACCTTGATATGGTTTGTGCATACGTAATATGTGGCCATGGGAAATACATGGACATCCATAGGCATAGCTTCTTCAGGGACAGAATTTTTCAATATTATTTAGCATTTTTATCTTTCACTGCACACTGGTATTAGCAAAAAGGTGGGTCTGAAAAGAACCAAGCATCAAAACAGAACATCTTATTACATATAAGGTTGGAAGTCTGGAAGAAACAGGCAGCCTGTAGGCATTTGATAAGATGCCCTTAGAAAGTCTTGCTTTTCTCTTGAGATTACTATTCCTAAATGCTTTCAGTGCTTGTAAGTAGGACACAGAATTAAACAAACGACTTTACATAATTAAAGCTGTTCTTAAGATGTCCATATGCCTTTCAATACCTTTTCAGTCGGAGATAGTAACTCTTCCTGATTGCACCCTCAGCAACTTGCAAGGCCCTGTTCAGTATATCTGAAAAACAATCTGGAGCTGATGAAGATGGAGATGCATAAAATATGAATTCTCGGGAAGAATGGTACACAAAAAGGGCACATTTTCACGAAGAATGAAACATTACCAGCAGCTGTGCCTAGTTAAACGTTTAAAGCTGAGAATGGGAAAAGCTTCATTTTTATGCATTATGCGAAATGATACTGTGCTGGCAATGATAAGGAAGCTCATATAAGCAATCTGTGTACATTTTTTCCAGTTTCCTCAATTTTGTGTATTCATCAGAGCAAAATATTCAAGAAACAAGAAATAAAGTTCCACCCTAGTCTTGTCTTCAGTACCTCGCATACAAGCAACCACTTTAGATGATGTTCGGGCATGTTGTCCTCTAATTGCGAGGGTTTGCACACTGGATTACTTGGCCGCACTACAAGCTGCATTATTTTCTTGGCAGTGGCGCATGGCTTTGTGCTGTTGTGTTTATGACACGTTGCTTGTTTGCTTTCTCAGATGATTTGTTATTTTTTTATGGAAAGACCGATATTGGAACAAATAAATTGACAGTAAATGCGTTTAGGAACATTGACAAATTTGTAATTGCTGCCTATTAAAAAGGTGAATTGCCTCTTTAGGAGTTCATGTGGGATATGTCCCTTGATGTAATCTAGTTACATGGTGTACAAAGCTTTGTGGCGGTATGCCCAATACAAGAGAATAACAATCAAATTGCTAATCTCAGCAATGTTGGAAAAATCACAGTTCAGAGCTTGCCATTTGTATCAGAACTTTCCTCAACTTTTCTGTTGCATATGCCTTGATCTCTAATTGAAGTTGGATAATGCGTTCTAGGTATAGGGAATATACACTATCCTAAAAGAAAGTCATTGGACACCCCTATCAGTAGAATGGATCATGTCTAATTAGCATGCCATGTGTCCTAAACCATGCTACACAAGACCCTTGGAGGTTTCAGCTATAGTTGGTGAGAACTGCACGCTTTTGGATATACAGGTTATATTGCTGCACACAAGCCATCCATTATGAAGTGCAATGTATCAGTCCACCTACAATGGACTAAGGAGCATCGTCATTGGACAGCTGAGCATTGGAAGAAAATCTATGGAGTGACAAATCACGCTACTCCATCTTCAAATCAGATGGATGTACACCTGGGTGTGGAAGAGCCTGGGGAACACCTTTTTTCTAAGTGTGTTGTACCTACAATTAAGCATGGCAGAGGGTCCGTTATAGTCTGGGGATGTTTTACATGACATGGTCTCGGTCCGTTGGTTGTAGTGGCAAGAACCATGAACACAGAGGTGTACCTTGACATTGTAGACATTAATGTGCTGCCAAATACTCTGGAACAAGACAACCCACTTTGGCACAAACGTAACACTATTTTACACTGCTCTGAGTATATGGATGTTCCACGATTGGACTGACCTGTGCAGAGAAACAACCTGAACATCTTTAGGATGAGTTGGAATGTCCGATCAGAAAATATGAACAGCATCCATTTTCTTTGAGAGAACTCGCCAGATGTTTGCAGGATAATTGGAGGGAAATACCAGCTGATGTGAATCAGATTTTAGTAGAAAGTATAGGCCCATTTACACACACAGATATCTGTCAAAAGATTGAAAGATCAACGATCATTTTGCATAAAGTACTAATAGACACTAATTGCTATTAGTACTTTACTAGCATGCAAATGAGCTTCTGGGAGCTGTTACAAAACTCAGCAGGAAGTCTGTGCTCTGTAATTAGCTGCATTGTTCAGCCATGGGCTCCACCTGGAGAATTCAGCACCATGGACAGCAGACACAGCCTGAGAGCTAAGAACAGCTCTAACAATGTTATCAGCTGTAATCAGCTCTCTTATGGGCAGAGCACAGGGTGCGGTCCTGCTTATCAGCTGTTCTGCTAAATGACGGTTTTCAAGCAAAACTGAAAACGTAGTTCGTCCGAATAGTGAAAGATGGGCACATTTAGACACAACGATTATCGCTCAAAAGACGGCTTTTGAACGAATTTTGAGCGATATTCTTTGTATCTAAATGTGCCTTAAGTCACGGACAGTATCTGATGTCATTAGGACCAAAGAAGCCCCACTAAGTATTAAGTTATGGAAATAAATACTACTACGCATTCTTGTTCAGGTTTCCAATTACTGTTGGTAGGATAGTGTATAGTAAACATCTGGTTTCATAGATAACAGTTTGTTTCCCTAACTGCTAAATGTTTGCGGTTGGATTGCAGATTGGAACTCACCAGATAAAGTATATTCATTGAATAATTATAAAAAAAATTGTACATTTTTCACGTATTCTGCCTGAATCGATTCTTCAGTGTTCAAGAACTTTGTTTCCAGCCATTAAACGAGAATATTTATAGTTTATCTCTAGAGCCTGCAAATCTGTCCAGCCATGTGATGGTCACATCGGTGCAGTTCTCCTTACATTATAGTTATCGATTACATGACCGGGACAGGGTTCCCAACCTGTGGATTCGCACACAGTGTTTAATGCATTTTTTCATGGCATTTTCATTTGTATTATCACATATATGATTTTGCAGTTCAAAATCACTACAGCCAGATGTTACTTGAAAATTTATGGCAAAATATTAACATTTTTACATATAGAGCATTTCGTTTTTTCGTGTTGCTACCATTTTTTACACAACATGCTCTAGTTATGTCATTTTTTTCAGTTTCCTGTAGGGTATAATGTTTGATGCCTGGAGGTCATTTACATTACTCTCATCCATAAAGTTTGACTACAGCAGTAGTGTGCATGTTTATCACCCCTTCATTGACTCTCCTCATCACGATTGTGAATGTGAGGAGGACCAGAGGACTTGGGACCCTGTTCTAGTGAATGGTGGGGCTCTCACAATGATCAAACATTATCACGTAGGGCTCATTCACACGGACGTATTGTCACCGCGTATTTCCAGTGTATAACATAGAATGAATGGAGGCAATGAAAGTCTATGGACTTTCATTCTTCCATTCACACCTGCGTTGGAACAGCGATTTGACTTAAATCGCAGCATGCTCTATTTGTCCCTTTAAGCATGAAACCCTGTACATTAGCGGGCATTGCACATGAGCTAGGAATTGAAGAAAAATTAATAATCACGCTGCGCATGTCCGTGACGTCAGAATTCCGCGATGCACAGTGCCAATCGCAGCTTGTACGAGACCTCTGCAGCCTCTCTGCCAGCAGAACAAATGGGCTGCGATGCGTACAACGCTGCAGTATACTCGCAGCGTCATACGCATACACCCATGTGAATGAGCCCTTATATTGTGGATAGATGATTCTGGGAAAACCCCGCTGATGACTACAGGTATCTTAAAACATGTGAAAATGGCTTGATCGAAATTGTTAAACTTTTTTTGTTATACGATGAATAGCTTTATTTGGTGAAACTGGAATATCCTTTAATAACACAGAATAGTATGGTTTTTGCAGGCAGGAATAATCCTAGATAAGTAAGCCACACAGAAATCAATATCCCTGCAGCTTACTAGCATCCCATCAACCAACAAAGTCTGCTTTTATCAGATGCCCCATAGGCAAAATAATGGGTATTGCAATGGGTTGTCTGTATTCCGCCTGCCTATAACAAACAATTGCCTAATATACAAGTGTAGGCTAATTTTCTCCACTGGGAAAAACTGACATTTATATAATTCAGCCTCAGGAGGAATCATATACTTTTAATTCCTTTTAACTGGGAGAGTTCTTTTTATTTTGCTTCTTATTTCAATGCTTAGAAATGCACTTTGTATGACCTTGTAATTATGCAGCACAGGTTGTGAATGCAGTACCATATAGACAGGATAGTGGATGTGAGCAGGGAGAGAAAACTTCATGTACATCTGGAATTGCTCTTTAAAAGACCCATCCAGCAAAAACACATTTTCCATCTCTGCCCCTCTCAACTGATTGCTTTTCGCACTGAGGAGGTCTCCTCTTTATGTACTGCAGCCCCTTGTCTGATGCTTATCAGGCATCATCTTGATGGTGAGATTTTTGTTTTCACATCAGTCCCATGATGCATCAACACAGCATTAGATATAGACTATACCATTCTGCCTGCTGATTGGATAGAGTAATTATCAGTCCCTTTGATATTCACCTAAATAAACTACAGACTGTAGCTATATATTCAGGAGGATAAGCTCTGATCTACTCTATTATAACTGTGTGACAGGAGCTGTGTGATCATCATCAGTAACTGTGACATGAGTGCCTGTGTCCCCCTCTAGATAGTCTCCATGATCGGTTTCAGATAACACCACCATAGAGACTGAGAAAGGAGGGCTATATGTGACCGGGTCAGATTCCACATGTGGGAGCTCGGAGCGGATTCTCCCCCTGTGCCTGGCCAGCGTCCACATCATTATTTCTTCTCTTCTGTACTGCAGATATTCCAAATGGCTCGCCGTCGGACATGCGCAGTACAGATTTTTTTTTTTTTTAAACCCTTCCTTCTCCTCGAATCTGTGACCTGTCCACAAAATCAATTTCAGAAGGGCCACGGGGTCGGATAGCTTCCATTGACTTCAATGGAAGCCGTCCGTGTGGAATCCGCGCAAAAATAAAACATGCTGCAATTTTTCCTCCACGAGCAGAAAATCGCCATTGATTTCCGCTTGTGTGCAGGAAAAAGCTTTTTTCCATAGTATGCTATGGAAGGTATTTGCTGTGGAATCCGGAGGCGGACGCCCGCTCTAGATTCTGCAATGCAAATCTGGTTGTGTGCAGCCAACCAAACTGAGTAGAAACTGAACACATAACCCCAAATAAATCTGAGCTGGTCACAATTGAGATCACATGATCATCTGAGGAGGAAGAGGCCAGGAGCTTCAGATATAAAGAAATAGCTAACCACGGTAATACTAGCTGACTTATATATACTGGGGGAATAATAAATAGATTTGTTTTTCTTACTGAAGTAGCCCTTTAAGCATTCTCTTCTTTATGACTGTACCTTAAAGGCTGCTGTTTCATTTACTGCTCCTGTTAATACATAGATCACTACTTTTTATACCGCTTGTTATTTTCTACTTAAGTCTTTTATTCTCTCCTTTATTTCATTTGTCGAAAAGTTTTGTCGCCGATAAAGGACTATTTCATTAAACATTCATAAAGGTCTGTGTCACTGACAGCTTCGCTGCTCTCGATGTGCGGTAGCGCTGCTCATCTTAATTAGGAGTGACTCTCCGTTTTCATGCACCATGCAGCAGTTGGATAGTGAATGTAGCAAGACTTGCATGTTGAGGGTCACCAGCTGTCAGTAGAAAATGATGTATTCTACTAATCATTGGATATAGAGTCTACAGACTCTTTACCTTAGGTATGTTTCCTTAAGACGTCTCAAAACTATCAGTAATGAAGCAATGAATGCAGAGGAGTAAAATGAAGCTTCCGGGCAACAATGCAAAATCTGTAATAGGGCCCCCAACTATAATGGTTTATTCATAGTACTGGGCTTCCTATATTTGGAAGAGAGGCCTTATAGGCCCCCTAAGGCTCCTGGGCCCCGGTGCAACTGCATCCTCTGCATTCCCTATAGTTACGCCAGTGAATGAATGTCTTTTCGGACCTGTTAGGCCGGTCTCACACAACTGGATTTGTATGGCAGATTCCGAGATCGGCATTCGCGCAACTTTCCACAGCAAAAGTGGACATTGAAAGGCATGCACTTTCAATTTTTACGAATTGCATATTCTGCGAGCAGAAGTAAACTTGCAGCATGCTCTATTTTGCTGCGGATTCCACTTGGACGGCCTCCATTGAAGTGAATTGAGGTGTTCAACCCCAAGCCCATACGCAATTAACATTGCATATTGGCTGTGGGTACCCAAGTCATCACTAAGCGACGGCATGGGGAATACAAACCAAAAACCTGTACTGCACATGACCGCCTGTGAGCCTCCGCAGTCATCCACATTACAGTTTAGCGATGTACGCAGGGTCACTGGCAGGACCCACGGACAGAATTTGCTGCAGGCTTCCCACCTATGGAATCTGCCCATTTATGTGAGCCCGGCCTTACAGTGGATGAAAATAGAAAAAGGGATCAGCGCCTACTCACACAAAACAAATTTCAAAACTGTGAGATACTCTTTAGCACTCACCTGGTGCTCGGCCGAACCTCCTACCTAGAAGGTCGACAGGCACCTTGTATCCTGGCTGGCTTATAACGTCCCTGGAGTCCCGAATCCGATCACCGGAGAGCGCCACTGGGGTTACAGCCGTGGTTGGGCTGTTTGCATGTCTATTTGTACTTAAAAGAAAAAATTACCCCCGCGCTCATGGGTTCCAGCAACAATAAAAGACGCAGTGTCCGTGAGATAACTTTAAATCATTTATTCCTTAGGTTGCTACGCGTTTCTGTGTCCGTGGATTAATGTGAGTCTAATTATGTGTTATAAATGTGTATTGTGTCAGTTAATTGTATGCCTGAAGAGAGCGGGTTATCCCGCAGAAACGCGTAGCAACCTAAGGAATAAATGATTTAAAGTTATCTCACGGATACTGCGTCCTTTATTGTTGCTGGAACCCACGAGCGCGGGGGTAATTTTTTCTTTTAAGTACGAATATACTTACAGTGGATGAGAGGTTGTATTCCCACTGCAGGGAAACTAAAAACTATTATGGATGTCATTCGTGTCAATGTACACTGATGGTACAGCACAAGTCCCAGGTTTACAGTGGATATAACAGCCATGTTAAAGTGCCAGGATATTGTCATGTTAAAAAATCCAACAAAGATGAATCATTTCAGATTTATTCCCACTTTCAATGTGATCCATTATCTGACCATTTATATTGGAAAAAAAGCCTAAAATAATGTGGTTGCAGAAATATGCACATCCTAATGCCCAATGTCCACGGGTGGGAGATCCACACCTGTAGCTACCCATAGGGATGCATTAGCATCCACAAGACAATTAAAAGCATGTGGATGTGATTTTTCTTTCCAGCCTGCGAATCGCACGGGAAGAAATCACAGCATGCTTCATTTTTCTGCAGATCCCGCGGGATGGCTTACATTGCGGTCAATGGAAGCCGTCCAATCTGTGGCATAGCCACAGCTCCCCATTCACTTCTATGTAAGTTAGGGCTCTTTCACATAAGCGTGTATCGGCTGCCGTTTTCACAGCCGGCCAATATACGTTACCTTCTTATGCAATAGACTCTAATGCGTCACTTGAGATGGGCATATTCCCACAACGTAAAAGTGCCCGGCCGAGCCAACATAGCGCCGGGTGCTTTTATGTCGGGCAGGAAAGATAGTCCTGGAACTATCTTTCTGGCCGGAATACATCAGCAGCTGTATAGACTCCTATGGGAGCCAATGACAGCTGCCGGAGAAGGGAGGTATGAGGGAGTTTAATAGCGTGACTGTTAAACTCCCTCCCCTTCTCTCCTCCTCTCCGCCTCTTGCCGGCTGTTTGCAATTGGAGGGTCGGTGGTGAGGCTATTCGCTAAGCCCCGCTCCTCCCCTCCCATTGCTGGCTGCCGACAAAGGGCAGAGAGGGGGCGGGAGCTGAGCACACTAGCTCCCGCCCAGTCCCGCCTCCTACCCTTGTCGAGAGCTGGCGAGGGGAAGGGGGGGGGGACAGTTCAGCAGAGCTAAACTGCCTTCTCTTGCCCAACGGCATTGCGGGCTCGGTGTATATGCGCCAGGCTTGGGCTGTCTGAATGGGCCACAAACGTTAGATTTGTTCACTCGTTCACACATTTTTATGTCGCCAGCGGGCGAAAGTAAAAACGCTGACTCCCGTGTGAAAGAGCCTTTAAAGGGAATCTGTCACCACCTTCGTGCTGCTCTCTCTGAGGGTAACATTAGGTAGTAACAGGCATGTTGATTACAATGCTATGTCTTATGTATCTATGATGTGATGTGTAAGAAGCTTACATTTAATCAGTAACCACACCCAGAGAGCTACAGTAAGTAGTCCTCAATATTCATGAGCTGGCCCATCCCTCTTCATAGTCACTACTTGATGGCTGTTTCCTAATGCACAGTAATAGAGACAACATACAGTATACCAACCAAGCTCCGTACAGAGATCAATGGCAAAGTTAGGTTATGCCCTGCCATATAACACTAATATAGTTTTCAGGCTCTGTTCACATGGCAGAATTAGCTTGGGATTTGACATGGAGTCTGCACTGTTTCTGCTGCAAATTCATGTTTCCCACATCCCATTACTTTCAGTGGGAGTCCACACTGCAACTGATGAAAATCCCAGAAGTGCTACTAGAATCTATCCGACTTTTATGGCATATCTTGTGGATATGCTACACATGTCTTGGGTGGAAGCACCCCTTTCATGCTAGACAGCTACAGTATACTTGCAGCAAGATGCTGGGACATCGTTGGAAATTAATAGTTTTTATTTAATTTTATGGATCTCTTTTGTAAATGAATGGAATATGTTGTTGCATACTATGACCTGGACATATAGCATATATGTTTTTTATATTGTATATGAGCAATTACTCATACAATTACTATGTGTTAGGCTGGCTGCACACAGGCAAATTTGCATTGCGGAATCCGCCTCCAGATTCCACAGCAAATACTGCCCATAGCATGCTATGGAGAAATGCTTTTTCCTGTCTACTTGGGGAAATAAATTGTGATTTTCCGCTCATGGAGAAAAAAATCACAGTATGCTCTATTTTTGTGCAGATTCCGCACAGACTGCTTCCATTGAAGCCAATGGAAGCTGTCTGACCCGCGGCCCTTCGGCAATGACGATGCTGGAAAAGCAGAGATTTGAAACAAAAACTGTACTGCGCATGGTGACTGCGACCCGTGTGGACCATCCGCAGTACAGTAAGGAAGAAGAAATGTCAGGTACGCGTGGATGCCGGATGGGCACACGGTTGGATTCCGCTGTGGGCTCCTGCATGTGGAATCCAACCCAGTCGTGGGCAGCCAGCCTTAACATCCCAAATGTCTATATACAATTCACATAAGCATCCAGTGCATAATGCTAATATCATGAGATATAAATAAAGCCGTTACCATAGAGAACATTATGTTTTCACAGGACCAGTACACACCAATTAGTATTTTAAACTTCATTAGTGATTTTTAGTGCAAGTTAAGGACAACTACCAGCAGGAATTTAAGCTTCATTATATTGCTCAATAATAATTGGACCTACTTTGGGGGATAATAATATTTAGGCACACAGGCAATTCTGACCTCCATTGCTCATGAGTGCATTGCTCTATATTTCTGTATGTGCCTCTAAGTAATATGCACTCATCAATAAACAGTTTATTCCCCCGCTGAAAAGTTATGCAAGCCTTGCTCAAATGTGACAGATAAATGGCAAGTTTTCCCTGCATCCAAATGGGCTGTCGGAAGCTCATAAGTACTGCAACTTGGTTTTGCTTAAATCTGCATTAGCTGGCTGGGATCCTTTATATAGTTGTAGTTGTACTCACATATGACAGCTGCTTTCAGAGTGTACTGTACGCCTGATTAATAGAAGAGCAGATCTATGAAGAGAGGAGGAAGACAGACCAGAGGATAAGCAATTCATCAGTCTCATTATAGAAAATTCAATATTAGCAAATGTCTCAAGAAAATTGCTTTATTGCAATTTGCATAAAACCGTGATAGTATGTAATGTTGTAATTACAGTTTGCATTTTGCACAAAGTTTTCTGAAGAAAAAACATATAGTATCAACATGTAGAGGGTCATAATTCAATTAAATTAAAGTAAATCAGTACCTGTAGGTAATGATTACCTGCTACTTATTTTTTCTCAGTAATCACAGCTTGATTGTCTTTAGTTTACCTCCATAAGGACAGAGCTGTGATTTGTGACTACAGTTCAGCTGCAATGACTACAGGGAGTCTGAGACACACCCCTTACAACCTCATTGGTTCAGGCTGCTGCTCCTGCTTTCTATGGAGCTCTGCCTCCTCTGATTGGTTGCAGTGAATTTACACAAAATCCATGCATAAGTTTACCAGGAAATCAATGCATGGAGAAATGTTTGTTACAACAAGGGCAGATTTATTATATGCTACAATCAGCAAAACCTCCGGTTAACCTACATTACTCAGCATGCGTAACAGCTAGGCAGGCCATTGGAGATATCAATGCCTATCCAGTTTTTAATGTGAGCTTCATAATGCTTATCCTGTGCATAGTTGACTGTTTTGGGTTGACTGTACACATTTACATCAGAGATCTGTAACCGGTGACAATTCAGCTATTGTGAAACTATAAAGTCCCAGCATGTCAAGATACATCTGTTGCTTTGATGGCACACTGGAACTTGTAGTTCCATAACACTTTTAGAGTAAAAGGTTATAAACCAATAATATCAATGTACATAAACAATGGAAATAAATGAATATGAAGACCAGACATTCTTATTTTTTGTATCTTACATTGACATAAACACTAATAAATACAAATGGGCAAGATCTTAAATCTGGAGTGATTAGCTTGGCTGTATGCAAACTATCACATATACATGGGGTGCACAACTTTTTCTGGCCTGAGGGCCACATTGCTATACCAAACCACTTCCAAGGGCTGCAACGATATGCCCATCTGACACATTATTGGTATATCATAAGTATATGCCATAATAAATCGAAGTAAGTTTCATTTTCAGGACTCCCAACTATTGGGAGAATACAAGATTCAGCAGAGGCAGCGCTCCAAGGTTAAAGTGAAGGGGAAAAGTCATGCACACATCGTTGGTATCCAATGTGGGGTGAGAAATATTAAATATATAACTCACCCTGACGTGCCCGGCCCCCTGGACAGGGAAGCTCCGGCACGCCTCAAATCCAAGTATGCCGTATAATTGGGGTATTCGCTTTTGGTGTATCCGTCCTGGTCCACCGAACATCCACACAGGGAGAGCGTCAAGGGGGGCCCCAAATAGAAGGATCGGAGAGTATATATGAAAAGACAATAATGGTCAAGCCATAGCAAAATTCCCCACAGCTCCAGGATATAAATATAACTAGTATAAGGCAAAAAGTAAAAAGCAAAGAAGTAACTTACTTCACAGGGGTTGTCTCAATTAGAGAACAACCCTGATCCAGAATAGCAGTTTCTTAGCCCCTTGCAGGGTTTCCAATGTCTAAAAGATATCCAGCATGGGCTCCAATGGTAACGGTAGAAAAGATTATATCTTTCCGTTTATTAAGTATTAGCAGCAATAGTGACAACACAGCAATGCGTTTGGACCCTTCAGGGGTCTTTTTTTTTTTTTTGGCTTCACAAAGTCACGGGCCCCTTCCTGCCTGGAACACCTGATAATAACTAAGCTTTCTCCCTATTTTGTACTGAGAAGTACTTGCATACAACAGGGGTCCTTGCACAACATTTCTGTGGTCCATAGTGTATATGGCTGAAAAAAAGACATATGTCCATCTAGTTCAGACTCCTCAATGTTGATCCAGAAATCGACAGAAAACCCCATGAGCTAGAAGCCAATTTTCCAAATTTTAGAGGAAAAAAATTCCTTCCCAACTCCAAATTGGAATAATCCATAGATGAACAATCCTTCTGAGTAATTAGTGACTATAACACGTAATGTTGTTAAACGCAAGATAGGTGTCCAGGCTACCCTTAGGCCCAATGTCCATGTGCAGATTTTAATTATAAAAGATCTGCTCCCATAGAGATGCATTAGCATCCGCAGGGCTATTTAAAGGATGCGGATGTGATTTTTTTTTTTTTCCCCGGGATGTGGATTGCACGCACAGGAAGAAATTGAGTCATGCTCCATTTTTGTCTGCGGATCCTGTGGGATGACTTCTATTGAGGTCAATGGAAGCCATCATATCCGTGGCACAGCCACAGCTGTCATTGTGGCTGTGCCGCAGATCCGCAGGAAAGCAGAATGTGTTAAAAAAAAAAACCACTGTGCATGCACCCGGCACATCGCCGTCACATCTGGACGCATCCGCCGTGCTGAAGAAAGAAGATCTGACCGGCGCAGAGGAGGTCCGCGCTGCAGCGGGAGAGGTGAGAAAACCTTTTTTTTTCTCCCACTGTCCCTGGGCACGGCTGGATTCCACTGCGGGATTCAGTAGTGGAATCTGTGCATGCAAGTGGACATTGCGCCTTAAACTCTTGTAGAATTTGCCATCACCACGTCCTCAGGCAGAGAGTTCCATAGTCTCACTGCTCTTACAATAAAGAACCCCCTTCTATGTCGGTGTAGAAACCTTCTTTCCTCTAGACCTAGAGGATGCCCTCTTGTTACAGTCACAGTCCTGGGTACAAATAGATCTTGGAAGAGATCTCTGTATTGTCCCCTGATATATTTATACATAGTTATTCGGTCGCCCCTTGGCTGTCTTTTTTTTTTTCTAAACTAAATAACTCCAATTTCGCTAACCTTTCTGGGAATCTGCTTATTTAATTTATTAATGTAGTTGCCCGCCTTTGTACCCGCTGAAGCTCTAATATGTCCTTCAATACTGAGGCCCAAAACTGTACATGATATTCTGTGTAGATGCCTCACATGTAGACATTGATTTGTAGATGCTTCCTTGTCAGGTTGATCCACCCAATGGGAGTTAATATGGATGACGGGAAGTAGTTTGTATGTAGCAAAAGTCAAGAGAAGTTGGGTGTACAAATGGCTAAACTTGCATTTAAAAGACTCTGCACTTTACTGCAGATAAGGCTTTAGAGTTTTATTTTTGGCTGGAGGACATTATTTGCCAACACATTGTCTGTTCATCCCTGAACACAATTTTACAGTTTATATTTATATAGTCTTCATAAAATGTTGGGCAACTTTTTTAATGCATTGTTTAATTATCGTCTACCAATCATTGCAGCTTGTATCATTGCTTAGAGCTGCATTTACAATTTGGCTTATGGACAGACTGATGACTTACAACGTTGCTGAGCTTTTATATGGTGCTATCTCTTCCGTGTGCATAAGGCAAATCCTTATTATACTTCGGATATATAGTATGTTTGCAAGTAAATTCATTTTGTTTTCCATTAAAAATTTTGCAAAGTTTCTGGAATTATTGCTCTGTTTTTCTTTATAGTAATGACAATCTACCATGTGCATTAATAACCTGTTGTGCAAGCACTTCTAATAATAATCAGCTCAAGTGTATTCCCAGTATATTAACCTCCAGAATCTGTACAACCATAACATTAATGCAGCTTCTAACGCTCATACATTATATCAAAATGCAATCCCCTAATGTAATATCAGCCGCTTAAGCCCACAAATACCTAAGGCTACTTACTGAATAGGTCTCTGATCTAATCACATTAGACAAGCTGCCAAATTACCAGTGTTCCCGACTCTTGTGTCCACAAATTATATTGAGATCCTGTGCCCCAGATATGTCAGCCATTAGTACCCTGTTATATCAGTCTCCCTTATATTTATTTGTAACCTTCCGTTTTATTGTGCTATGAACAGAATTAATTATTCATTCGCTCATATCAGGCCTAGTCCCCAGTGGGACTTACAATCTGGTTTCCTTATCTTAGGCAACCACATGCTAGGGTCAGTTTCACAGCGATTCTATTTACTTGTATACTGTGGCCGGGACTCTTTAATCCTCTTTTTGTCACTGGTGGTTGGTGATTAATTGCTTACAGTCAGTGATGTGCTTCTACAGTCAGGGTATATGGACTGAAAAAAAGTTGCACCCCGGCTGTATGCTGTCCGATGTGCTGGAGATTGGACATTGACATGTTCTATTCTTGTCTGAAAATCGGACAAGAGTAGGGCGTGCTGCGATGTTTTTACTCGTCCGAGTAAAGGAAAGCCAGCGTGCATATATCCGTTCAAATGAATGGCTACTATTTGTGATTCGAAAATCAGACAGAAATATTGTCCTTGTGCAAGTAGCCGCTATTGGAATAAGGAAAGCTAACTCGTAAGAGCTCTTGTACATAGCATTGGTTTGTACACGTTTAGTAAACTTTACCTTGACACTTTGGGTGAGTTCATTTCTGCTGCACAATAAGAGCCAAAATTCTGCAGCAATGTACAGTACAATGTAAGTGAATGGAGTTTTCACAAACCAAATTCACAGTGCAAGATAGCCATGCTGCGGATTTGAAAGCCCATTGGATGCTCTTTTGTTGCTTAAATGCCGTGGATTTTTGCAGCAGAAGTCATACATTGCAATGCAGTAAGTGAAATAAGCAGTGAAGAATCGCACCAAAATCTGCATTATGAATTTAGAGTGGAATTAGTTTTCGATATGTGATCATATCCCTAACGTGTAAATACATAGAATCAGCAAACTATAACTCAATGGCTTTTGTTGTGTTAAGGGTCAATTTAGAGTTTGTTCAACTATGCATGGAGCATAAGTATTAAATTAATGTTGGCTACATCTGTAATATGGACCCTGCACGGCACATCCGTATAGATCCAGGTTATTGGCCCATAGGCACTCGGTGTGCTCCCATATTGTGCCTCTGGTGTATTCTCCACTGGAATATCTAGGTGATATAGCATAGCTTTTCATATACAGATGGAGGTTTATTTCTCTCAGATCTATATGCATGAAAAACAGAGGAATACAGAAGTACAATATGGTCCAATAGCATTTTGAACCTCTAATGTAGAGGTGGATTTCAGACTACCTCAGACTCCCAGTAGACAATGCAAATTAGCTGGAATCACTGATCAGTCACTACGGCCTAATGAAACAGTCTAAGTAAACATTTTGCTGGCATGAAATGTGCAAGAAGTATTAAGAGCTGCACGCTTATTCAGTATCTTCGAGCTATCCATATGTTGGATATGAAATCTACACCAGCTGTTAACTGATGTATAATTAAGTAGAAATTTACACCAGTATATTACGATAAATGTGATGGGCTGTGAATGACCATGACTCCTAACACTAAGCACCGCCCACTTTAAAAAAGAAATAGTGGGGCCAGCATAAGATAAAATTAAAATGTTGCACATTTTGGCATACAAGATGGCATGCGCCCATATGTGTGGCTTTTTCTAGTGTATAGGCTGCAGTAAATCTTTCCCATAATGTGCAAAACCAATGGCAGAAGCTTTAACATGTCTCGAGATAAAAAGAATGTAGATACCTATTAACCCCTTAAGGACCAAGCACTGTAAATTTATGGCGCTTGGTCCTGGGCTTTAATCTCGTCCGATAATAGATGTATAGCGCAGGATTAAAGCCTCTGCTCCTGTAATCAAGCATGAACAGTTCAGGTCCTGAGCTGTTAATCAAAGCTGAGGACCCGGAGGACAAGGGAGAAGCCATTTTTAACCGCTTCTGACTTTTCCTTTCCTAAGTACATAGCACTCACTGAGCGTTATGTACTAAGAATTGAAAGTAGAAGTGTTACTTCCCTGGCACAGTAGAGTTGCAGGGTCCTATAAGGGCTCAGTCGGATGAGCAAATTTTAAACGCATGTATGGGCACGTTTTTGATTTGCATCTATTAGAACCAATGCTTTCCAATGAAAGCTGTCACATGTGCATTTTTATATGCGAATTAAAATTCACAACTGCAAAAGATAGCACATGGGAGTGCCAATGCACCCTGTCACATGATTTGTTTCTACAAGCAATGTGTGATTTTTTTTTTTTAAATTTTTTTATTTTTTTTACATTTTCTTTTTATCGCACCTATAATGCGTGAAAAATATGCTAGTCTGACTGAGCCCTAAATGTCTAAAAAAAACATTTTTAAGCCTTTTACCCCCAATAAAACTACAAAAGGGGGAAAAAGTGGGTGAAAAAGATATTAATAAAATAGCTCTACATATCACAGAAAAATGAAACAAAAATACTTTTGGTAGCTGAAGGAAAAAAAATAGGGCAGTAAAACCACCACATGGATAAAAAGTGTCTGGTCCTTTAGGTACAAAACAGCCTGGTCCTTTGTGGGTACAACAGTCTTGCTGCCAGAACCATCCAGCTACCATCCCAGCAACACATTTACAGGTGACATCAGCCTCTCCTGATTACCATCCTAGGATCCTTTTGTAATTCCAGACATAAACCATTCTTCAGTAATCCTCTCTACACAAAGTGTTAATGGGTTCTGCCTTTACACAGATTTGGATGGGAGCTCAAACCACAACATTCATGTCATATGGCAGTAGAAGGATGAGAAGTTGCTTATGTCTCAGAAGTCTGCGGCTATGAAGAATGGAAGTAGAATGTGTTCTCCAAATGTCCCTCTTAAAAAACGGGCCATATGCCGGTGTTGTTCAAAGTGGCAAACTACAGGTGATAATACCTTATCATCCAGTGCTCTCCATCTGCTACGGCTTTATAAGCTAAAGTCGTCATGCCTCAGCAAAATTAGAAATCTTTTCTAACACATAGATAAGTAATTGTGGTAAAGTGGAAATATTGGCAAGAAATCTGTATTCGGCTCTCACTGTCTAAAGTGCGCTGCAAAAGTAAAGCATGAACTCTTATTGGTAAGTCATTTTCTCTCTAAGGCAGTTTGGAGACTTTTAGAAGTCCACGTTGTCATAATTAGAATGCACACTATTTAGCACAATTACATATACTTTTATACAGGCCAATTCTCTCACTGGGAGACCCAAACATTCCTCAATTACTTTATCATTTTTGGATGATCCTCTATGAAAATTGACCTGGATGAAGATTATGGAGCAGATTTATGAAAATCGTCTAATAAAAAAACTGTTTCTGTTGCCCACCACAGAGCAGCTTTCACTTTTCAAGAGCACTATGATAAATGAAAGCTGAGCTGTGATTGGTTGCTGTGGGCAATAAACAGTCTTTGTTTTAGACAGATTCATAAAACTTTCTCTAATGTCTATTGAACCATCACACCTCTCAACGATGTGTACCCATGTGACTGCCAAACAGGCATTTCACTCAGTGTGCCACAAACGTGTACTTCGTTGAACAGAGTGTGTTTATTGTTCATGAATATTGGTGAACGGGTTCATATAAAGCAGCGGTGTCCAACCTTTTGGCATTTCTGGGCCACAGTGGAAGAAGAGTTGTCTTTGGCTGCACATTAATTACACATAAAGTAACGATGGCATCAGAATTCTACACGTGAATGTTGCCAATTGACAAGGCTAAATCCATGTCCGGATCCACAGCAAAGACTGCAGCAGAAAGCCCGTGTATTTTGCCACAGTTTAGAGGCGGAATTCATACATGTGAAAATTCCATTGCGTGAACATACTCTCAGGGTTCAAATAATCAATAAATACCCACCTGAGACACAGACACAGCAGCACTGAACTGATGACTTCTAAATTAATGCAGCTGGGGTGGCTGACCTGGCTAGTCCACTAACTAGTGTCTGCACTGGGCTGCCCCCTCATTAACTCGCACAGATTCACTCACAGTACTGTTGTCGGGCATTGGGTGTTCGCCTAGCTCCAACTTGAGAGAGAATTAGAGAGGGGGCAGGTAAAGGTAGGACTAATATCAGCACCTCTTCTCCGTTGAGTACATCCTGAAGCCCCCAGGCTGACATCCGGTCATGTGATCAGCAACTACTGGAGGTGGGAGTACTAAGTGCTGGACCAATGAGGGGTCTTGCTGGCTTAGACTCCGCCAGCATGGCTCACTATTGATTCTCCAAAAACTTGGAGCAGCAACAGCAGCGGCTGAATTGTAAGTGCCCACCACTGGGCTCCTTTCTCTTGCGCTCCAGTGTCTCTGTACTGCCTTACTTCACAGTCACACACATTAGTAGTTGGTTGGGCTGCCGCTTCAGTTCCTATACACTCGGCCGACCGCATGTAGCTAATTTGTCACTGAGAGTGGCTGGCCCTGTATATAATGAAGTGCAGTGGCTGGCCCACAGAGTGATCGACCCGCCAGGAATTTTCCAAGTGTAGTAAACGGCCACATTCATAACCATCCTGGTCACAGGTTGGACACCCCTTATTTAACCCTTTCCAATCCACTGTCTGATGTCTAAAGACATTCTGATTGAAGGCTGTACAGCTCCGATGTCGGAAGACGTCTGGCAGGGTATTCTTACTGTAGATTACTGGCCGCTCTGTTGTTGAGGACCTCTCCAGCATGTTCTATATCACAGTACTGGCTCTAGCCAGCAGATGGCGCCATTGTATAATGGCAGCAAGAGAAAGCCCCCTAGGAAACTCTGAATCCAAAATTGGATTGCAAAGGGTTTACCAATGTCAGAGGGCATTTCAATCCCATATTCTTCAATCAAACTGTTACTACAGAGGTGTACTTAAACATATTCAGTGACTTTGTGAATCAGTTAACAGATGATGAATTAATGGAAAGTTACTTTCAACAAGATGGCGCAATATGGCACACATCTAATGGAAGCATGAGGAAAACTAAAAGTTATTTTGGTGACTGATTAATTTTGGAAAATCTGTGGCTATGAAGATCACCAGACCGGACGCCATCTGATTTCTCCCTGTGAGGTTTACTGAAGGGCCTTGTATACTGCAATAAGCCAGGAACAATTGGCTCCCTCAAAGACGCAATACAACGGGAGGTTGTTGGAATTTCTGATGTTACATTAGCAGATGTCTTCACCAATATGCCAACTCCCATACAAAAGTGCTTGGATGCTGTAGGGGGCCATTTTCAGCATATACTCTAGGCAGATATTGTTTTGAAAGAAAAAAGATAAAAATATGTCAATTTTCATAGGGAAGCAGACAAAGATTACAAAGTTATGTGTGGGTTTCCTAACAAGGGAATCGCCCTGCATATACCAGTTATAATGGATATATCACCCATGTATTGCTCAATGACTATAATGTAATATTGCTAATATATTGCCCAGTGACTATAACGTAGATGTTGCCCATATATTACCCAGTCATTATAATATAAATCTTGCCCTCAAATTGCCCAGTCATTACACTATACAAAGGAAGACATAAACACAGACTCTTTTTCTTTCAGCAAATATCTGAAAATACAGGGCAAGGAAGTTAAGTTTATACTTTCTTTGCTCCTAAAGGTCATAATGACATCTCTGGCATCTTATGATTGTCTAAAGATGAACTCGAAAGCTTCTACTTACATAATACAGTCTAGACTTCCTTATAGACTGGCACATGTCAGTAGACATTGACATACACTGGAGTATAAAATTGCCTTTTAGGGTGCCTACCCACTGGCGATTTATTTTTTTTCCTGCGATGCTAAATTGCGTTTTGCGTTTTTTCTGAAGAGCAATTAGCATAGAATGTGTTCTTGTCCATTTGGTTTTTTTTTTTCGTTTCGTTGCAATTTTTCACATAGGAACTGTCAGTTGCATATGTCTCCTTATTTTTCTCTTAATGCACCCATGATTGTCAATGGAAATTAACGAAAAATGCCGCGAAAAAGGCGCGAAAAATGCCGCAAAAAAGCACGGAAAACGTGCGGAAAATACTGCGTTTTTCACGCACGAAAATCGGCAACGCCAGTGGGTAGGCGCCCTAAATGTGAAATATTTTAACTCCCTGCTTGCTAAGAACCGCTCTCTCCAGCAAGCAAGTCCATCCAACCTGTCATTAACCCCTTAGTGACCAGGCTTTTTTGCTTTTTTCCATTTTTGTTTTTTCCTACTCCCTTTTAAAAAATCGTAGCTCCTTTATTTATCCATCAAAGCCGCTGTATGAGGGCTTGTTTTTTGCGGGACGAGTTGTATTTTTCAATGGCACTATTTATTGTACCATATAATGTACTGAAAAACTTTTTAAAAATTCTTAGCGGAGAGAAATGGAAGAAAAACCGACATTCCACCATCTTTCGGTGCGTCCTGTTTCTACGACGCACAAACTGCAACAAAAACGACCTGATATTTTTATTCTATGGGTCAGTACGATTACTACGATACCAAACTTATATAGTATTGTTTTTGCTGTAGTACTTGCATTTTTTTTTTAAGATATTTAATTTTTTAAAATTATTTTCTGCGGTCATTTTGTGCGCGCAATACCTTTTTTTATTTTTTCGTCGACGTAGTTGAGCAAGGGCTCAGTTTTTGCAGGATGTTCTGTAGTTTCCGATAGTATCAATTTGGAATACATACGACTTTTTGATAGCTTTTTACTGCGTTTTTTCTGAGAGACAGGGTAACTAAAAAAATGCATTTCTGGCGTTCTTTATTTTTTTTTCCGGACGACGTTCACCGTGCAGAAAAAATAATGCACTACTTTGATAGATCGGACTTTTACGGACGCGGCGATATCAAATACATATTTTTATTTTATGATTTAGATTTTTTTTAATAATAGATATGGCAAAAGGGGGGTGATTTAAACTTTTATAACTTTTTTTTTTTTTTTTTTTTTACAATTTAAAAAACTTTATTGATCTTTTTTTTTACACTACTTTGAAGTCCCCCTGGGGGACTTTAACATGTAATACTTTGATCGCTCCTGCAGTATGACGTAATGCTATAGCATTACGTCATACTGCTTTTTTACAGGCAGTCTATGAAGCCACCCTGTGTGGATGGCTTGATAGGCAGTCTGCTAAGGCAGCCCTGGGGCCATTCATTAGGCCCCCGGCTGCCATGACACCTGCACGGATCCCCCGATCTCACCAGGGGGGGGGGGGCGTGCGGGACCCCCAAACAGCGTTCGGGGGATTTAAATGCCGCTGAATTGTCAGAATTGACAGCGGCATTTAAAGGGTCAATAGCCGCGATCGGCCGAACGGCCGAGCGCAGCTATTGCCCGCGGGTGTCAGCTGTAATAAACAGCTGACGCCCGCGCTGTATGGAGGGAGATAGCGGTGCTACCTCCCTCCATACACGTCCTGCAGCTGCAGGACGTAAAAACACTATGGCCCGGTCGTTAAGGGGTTAAGTAGGCAATATAAGATTTTTCTAAACCAGGATTGCTGGAAATTGTATCTACTTGGACAATCCCACTTGTTACAAATGGTAACACTGCCATCTAACATGACAGAACCATATATGTGTTATGTAATATAAACCTAAGACATGACACGCTGTACATATAAAATATACACATTATACATATACCAATATACATCGTGGACATGTAGAGTCTTTATAGTACAGTTTAGTATTTTCCCTGTTTACTAAATATTATAGCCATGAGCGATCCTGAATTTTATGTATCCTCTTTCTAGTCACATCTTCTAGAATAAATTGTAGAGATGACAAGCTATGAAAGAAGCGAATGAGAATATTAAGCTAAAAATGCAGTTTTCTCTCTATATTTATAAATCACAGGCTGCATCTTATTAGCACTTGTATGGCGCGTCACTACAGAGACAGGAAATGTGTAGCAATGCACAGCAAGGTTGTTCTTCTGTCTGATGTGTCTGCATGATCTGAAAAGACTCTTCTTGGCTCGTGTTGCAGTTGTCTGCTTTATCTCATATTTACAAGCAGGCACCTTCACCTTATATCATCACACTGTAACACTCCATCTCTTCTCTAAGTATGACTATTTCTACAGGGCTGCTGTTATAAAGCAATAATTATTACACTTAACTTTTTATATAGCCCGGGCATGGTACTCAGGGCAGGAAACAGCCTGTATCATCAGGCCGATGCTGGAGAGTTGTGATTTGTATGTGTTTTACGAGGTTGGAAGGTGATTTTAACGGCATGCAGGTAAAACTGACAATTGATTTATCTT
Source organism: Eleutherodactylus coqui (assembly GCF_035609145.1). Lineage (NCBI taxonomy): Eukaryota > Metazoa > Chordata > Amphibia > Anura > Eleutherodactylidae > Eleutherodactylus > Eleutherodactylus coqui. Next base: position 157,099,798 of record NC_089841.1, read on the forward strand.
CCACAATAGGTTTTCACTATAAAATTATTTTGCTGTTGGGAAGATAAATCTCTGATGTGCCACAGCTCTGGTATATGAAGCATAGACCATACCAGTAGTGTAGATTTCATTTCTGGAAAACAAACTGTTATTTCCAACCATGTATTGATCTAGGAGTAACAGAAAACAGCACAATGTTGTTGTACATTTCGGCAGTTATATTTTATCAAAATGTGTAAAGTTGAGAGAGCAGCATGTCATAGATTCTGTTGTGAAATATGTTTGGTTTCTTCTTTTATCTACATGCAAAGACAAAAAAAACTAATGTGAGTTTGTAAGTTTCAGGGCTGTATTCATTTTTTGTATTGAGTCTTCCTTATCATGCATTTAGAAAGCCTCATACTTGGTTTCCAGGCTCTCCTACATTCAAGTTTTTGGCTTGGGAATGTTCCCAGCACTAATCAGCTGGTCTCTCCCATGAGTCTACACAAGTTCTGCTCCCCCTATTCTCTCCTCTTTCAGAGGCTGTGTAGCAATACCCATGCCCACTTAATACTACACAGCTATGCAAGGTCCTACATCTGGGCAAGAAAAATGAAAAAAGCACACAAAGAATTAGAGGAATTGGGCTAAGCAGCAGCACATGTGAAAAAGACTGGTATACTAATAGATCACAGAATACACATTAGTCAACAATGACAAACACAATTCTGGGATGTATTAAGAGAAGCATAGAGTCTAGATCACGTGAGGTAACAATCCCCCTCTACTCTTCCTTAGTCAGACCTGATCTGGAATACTGCGTCTAGTTCTAGGCACCCCACTTTAAAAAAGACAGACTAACTGGAGCAAGTTCAGAGAACAGTTACCACGATGGTGAGTGGTCTGCAAATCATGTCCTATAAGGAACTGTTAAAGGATCTGGAAATGTTTAGCTTACAAAAAGGAAGGCTGAGAGGAGACTTAATAGCTGTCTACAAATATCTGAAGGGCTGTCACAGTGCAGAGCGATCAGCTCTATTCTCATTTGCACAAGGAACGACTAGAAGCAAAGGGATGAAACTGAAAGGGAGAAGACAGATAAGATATTAGAAAAAAACTGTCTGACAGTGAGGGTGATCAATGAGTGGAACAGGTTACCATGGGAGGTGGTGAGTTCTCTTTCAATGGAAGTGTTCAAACAAAGGCTAGACAGATAACTGTCTGGGATGATCTAGTGATTTTGCATTGAGCAGGGGGTTGGACGCGATGACCCTGGAGGTCCCTTCCAACTCTACCATTTTATGATTTCTCATCTAACTCATCCCCCCTCTGAGTAGCTGCTGGTACTGTTCCACCTGTCTGCTAAAAAGAAAAAAGCTGAGAATTCACCCGGAGTGAGTTACAGCTCTCTGTAATAGTATCTTTCTCTTCTTTGTTCTCTTGATCTCTTCCACCATTCCCGACACTTTCATAAAGCCATAATAGCTCAGTGGAAAGGCAGTGAATGCACGTTCATAACAGTGGGGCAGGCTAGGGGAGGAGCTGTCAGTTTACTCTGACTGACAGAATTTGCTAAGATCTAAGTTTGCAGTGGCTTGGAAAAGAATACAAGCATAGAAATCAAACTATTAGAATTTTGTAATGTAAACCAATTACAAAAGTCTTCACTTCCAAAAACACATTAATTTAAAAAGAAGTGTAAATGTGTACATAGTCTTTAAGAGTATGATCACAATCACTCATCGCAGAGTAAATCCACGCCAAACCAGATGGGGATTTTATTGGGAATTGTCCCCACAAAATTCACTCCTTGCATTGCAATGAACGAATTCAGTGGTGAAAATTTGCAGCATTTCTGAAACAAATGCCGCATTCAGCGAATTTGAAAATCTCCAGCATGAGTATCTTCTGCTGTAGATTATTTCTGTTGTAAATGAATGGGTTTTGTGAAAACCTCACTCTCTTACATTATACTGTGCTTTGCAGCCAAATTTTGCAGCCATTCCACTCTGTGTGAACTCTCACTTAAAGGGTTGTTCTACTTCTACAATTATTGACCTATCCTTGGGATTGGTCATCGGTAGCTGATCAGCCTGCAGTACCACATTGGGCCACTGCACAATGTACCGAGCTGTCTCCTGGCGAAAAACTAGCTATGTACATTAGAACATAGGCCTCACCAATCAGCTGATTGGTGGGGTTCCCGAGTGAAGGATGCTTGACGATCAGCTATTGACTTATCCTGAGGATATGTCTTCGGTCTTAGAATTGGGTCTATCTCTTTACCATAACCTATTAACCAGCATCTGCTATTTTTCTACAACAAAAAGAACAGTAAAGCACAGTTAAGTAATGTGGCAAATTTTGGAGGGGTGGATAAAGTTCTGTCTGTTTCTGAAGTTATGAGTCTCAATCCTCTAAAAGCAGAACTGGCTAGTTTTAAAGTGATAACGTCGGCCTACCATAAGGGCTGGTGCTGCTGCCTTTTTTTGTTTTCTGTTCCTGTTGGGATTGGGGTGGGGATTTACTTGGAGCTTAGACATAGAAAAGCCTAAGATGATAGGATCGTCAATCCCTCACCTGAAGTTCTGACTAGTCTAGTTGATCTAACCTAGGATCATTTCAAGCAATTTATAACCGTACTAGATCCAGTCTATAGGATTTAAGTTGTTTTTGATCTATTATATCAAATCCAACTCAAGATTGATTCTGGGACTTTGTATCCTAGAGTTGCACAGACCTTAATCTTGGTTCCTGATGATGCTACATTACAAGTAGCGGAAACGCGTTGAACCTTCGAATTTGACCTTTTCCAAATCCTATAAAGCTGTATTTTCTGGAGTATTCACTCCTTGTAAAGTTCCTAGCTCCGAATCAGACCTAACCATCACGCCGCCTACAAATCCTCCTGCTATATAGAGGATTGGTATCGGTCTGGTTCTGGACCCATTTGTTCTTTTTGGAACTAAAAGATGGATACTAATAGATCCACTTTTGGGAACGCCTATTTTTTGATAAGGCTGACCATATAACGACATCCAGATTATGGAATTCTTTTATATATCTGGTACTTCCTCTATATAAATCTGGCTACTTTCAAAGAGAAACTTGAATTAACATTCAGTTCTCATCTCCTGTCTAATTCCCCATACACGGGTTGGGGACATTAGTTAAGGAGGGTTTTTGTTTCGTTTGTTTTTTCTCTTTTGTGTGTCCCACCTAAGACTTGCTTTACAAGCCTTTTTTAATATTTATCTATTAAAAGTTATGTTTTAGAGAAAAGTTGAACCCTTACAGTGAAATTTATCTTAGTTATCTAGGTGTTCCTCCTGCTTCTGTGAAAGAGTAAAGTGATAACGTAGGTGACAACTCCTTTGGGGGGCTCTAATTGTGGCTATATTACTTGTCACTCTTTTCCAGAATCAGATATAGCTATGAAACAGATTAACAGAATATATGTAAATTCACAGAACTCGATCAGCATCATTTATCAAAGCCAAATTGACCTTGTTATCTGTATCAACCAATCTGAGCGATAAAATGGCCCACCATCACCTCTTGCTGGTCACCCACAGCGTGGCAGCTTTTCTTTATTTTTGCAATGTACCATTGTCGTAGAACCTTCCTGTTTTTGGAACCACGGCTTACTCAATTAGGAATGATCACACCCTTCCAGATTGATTGATAAGGTATCGGACAGTGCACTGTCTCCCAGAAGAAACTCAGTCTGACCCAAGTTCAAGAAAAAGTAACTTCCTGTTTATTCTTGGAGTGTAACAAAGCTTTATAAGGCACATCAAACACAGCCCTTTTGGGGCAGGCAAGAATTACATAGACACAATGTGTTGATTGATTATTGGATAAGCGTTTTCCTTCATCCGGTCATCTGGTATTGCCTGTCACGTGGTGGCACTCTGGAGAGTGGAATGGGCTGTCTCGCCCCACGTGTGTCAAACCGATATGATTGGAAACTATTTCATGAATTAGTAATTGCATAGACCGCCCATGTTATTTGCATCTGTTTCCAGTAAAATCGCTGGGGTATTTTTGCGGTAATCAAAAAACGGTAGTCCGTCTCGGATGCGGTTGATTGTCTGATTCCTAGTTCCGTATTAGTGCATGCAGCTGGACAGTCAAATATATTTATACATGTTGGTTACGGCTAAATTGCTAACTTTCATCTTTGTCAGCAGAGTTATGAAAAACAGATATTTCATATAAGCATTGCCTCATACTATTGTGTAACTGTGTATTGTGTACGTACACTTCTATAGCTGAATCAAACCAGAGTTAACGCATTTGAATTAACAATTCCCCGTAAGGCCCCAAATCCCAATACACAAAGATTTATATACTGGGATTGCCATCACAGACCCCCCTTGAAACTATCTGTTTCACCAAACTCGCCCTGCTCCATCCCACCCCCACTGCTGACTCTAGACTTGTAAGGTGTTGTAGACTGGAGCCATTGCTCTCATGGGGGTGTAGGATGGGTCAACATCATCGTATTCTGGATCTGTGATGACGACATTGGCATTGACAGTGGGCCTACTGCCGGACATCATAGAGAAACAGGTGGACCAGGTAGACACCAGGGCCGGGATACACTGTATGCAACAACAAACAGAAATTAGAACCATTACAATGGCAACAAAAACAGTTAGTATTTTCTTCATCAGAGTAAATCCAAACCAGGACCCTGTCAACCAGTCAAACCACCCCTGGTCCGCCCCTTGTTTGATACTGGTGGCTAGATCTCTCAGGCGGTTGATCTGTTGATGGATTGACGCAGAGTTGTCAGAGAGGTTAAAACAACACATCCCTTCAAACTCTTCGCACCCATGGTTCATGGTCATAAGGATGTAATCAATGGTGGCTCTGTTCTGTAGGGCGGCTCTTCGTATGTTTTGTACATCTAAGAGTAGTAGGTCCAGTGCCTGGGATGTGGCATTTAGGCCCTTTACCATGTCACAAGCTAAACCGTTAATCACTCTTGTGTTATGCTGGGCTAATGCGGGGGTGCCTAGAATGCTGAGAGCTAGTGCTGTGTGCTCTGAGAAACTCAGTAGAGTGGGTGGTCCTACACAGTTATCGGCCAGGCCGTGGATGTCCCTCCGATCCCTAAGTGAGGATGTGGGTGCCGGGGGGTCTGGCTTCTGATACATAAGGATACTTAGACGGGACAATGCACACGGTCCTCCTGTAATGTTGGCGGGGATATATGTGTATGTTAAATTGCCACAGGACAGGACCCATCCTACTGGTAGTTTGACATGTCTGGTGTGGCTGGGACTCCGAACTACTTTTCCACAAGACATGGTAGTCACTATCTTTTGACATTGTTCTTCAGTACGGGAGCAAAGTATTTGGGAATCACTAGTGACCACTTGGCCCCTCTCACATTTCCCAATGTACCGTGGATTACATGTAAAGTTATAACATACCTCAGCCTGTGAGACATTTCTGACCTGGAACTCAGTCATATTGGACCAGTCAGCGTGTTCTATAGCCTCACAGTAGGGACAATACTCATATATGTTAATGAAGGTGTTATCTTGTATCACATCGCCTCCCCCCACATCATCATCATCATGTACCATTGCATAAATTGATCTCAATACATTTACTGGAGTGGGAACAGCCAGTAGGCAAGCTTGTAGAATATCTTCCCCGCTCCTTAATTTAGGCATGCACATATTAGTTATATTGATAACATCTCTGGCTAAATACTCCCACATATTGATATGGCTTTCCCTCACTAGTTTAGCCTGCTGCTTCTGGTTCTTCACTGAGGTACCCTTTCCGTCCCACATTACCAGAACCCCACATAGGAGAAGTATTATGATAACTTGACCTAAATATTTCATGATGAGTCGTCCTTCTGAGATGGAGCTTTCTTGCAGTGGCTTGCGTGGATCCAGGTAGGCTTCCCCTCTAGTTTCACCGAGGTGGCAGTGGTCAACAACACCTGGAATGGACCGTCGAATCTTGGCTCAAGAGAGTTTTTCCTCAGAAACTTCTTTACGTACACCCAATCTCCGGGCTGTATGGAATGGGTGCCTGTGTCCTGGTCTGGGTCTGGAATCGAAGAGAAAACTCGTGCATGGACTTTAGTTATTTCTTTGGCGAGTGATATAACATACTTAGTCAGAACATCAGAGTGCAATTGTAACTGCTGGGGGAAATAACACCCTAGTCTGGGGACGGTCCCGAAAAGAATTTCATAAGGTGACAACTTATGTTTTCCCCTTGGTGTGTACCTCACGCTATACAGTGCTATGGGGAGGATTTCTGGCCAGGGCATGCCAGTTTCTCGTGACATTTTAAGTATTTTTGTTTTCAAGGTACCGTTCAGTCTCTCTACCTTACCACTACTCTGGGGGTGGTAGGGTGTGTGAAACAAAAGACTGCTGCCCAACGCCTGCCATATCTCCTTGGTGACGTTGGCGGTAAACGCTGGACCTTGATCACTTTCGATGACTTCAGGTATTCCGAAACGGCAAATTAACTCAGTCATGAGTTTCTTAGCCGTACTTTTGGCAGTCATATTTGTACTTGGGTATCCCTCTGCCCACCCAGAGAAAACATCCACCACTATTAGGGCGTATTCAAAGCGTCCTGATTTCGGCATCTGGATGTGGTCAATCTGGATCCGTTGGAATGGATACAGTGGCTTGGCCAGGTGTTTTCTTGGTGTCTCCTCCATTTTTCCTGGATTACATTGGGCGCAAATGGTGCAAGCTCTGCAGTACTTGTCCACCAACGTTGTGATGCCAGGCGCCAGGTAATATTTCTGGATCAATGCGTTCATGAGCATCTTGGACAAATGGGTTGGGCCATGTGCCCACTGTACCACTGCTGGGTAAAAGCTTCTAGGCAAGCATGGGCGGCCTGCCAGCGCAAACAATCCCTGTTCGTCCTTTTTCGCTCCCTTTTTCGTCCATTCTTCTTTTTCTTCCTTGGTTGCTCTCTTTTGTGCTTCTGTAAGGTAGTCCGGTCGTATCTTCTCATCCACACTGACCATCATGGACGGGTCTGGTCCCTCCATTGATTCCACCCCAACCGGTAGGGCTTCCACCTGAATTCCAATTCTTCCAAACTCCCCCCTTGCAGCTCTTTTTGCTGCTTGATCCGCTGTATGATTACCAACGGCCTCTTCAGTGTTCTTCTTGCTGTGAGCTTTCACTTTCAGTACGGCCACCTTCCGTGGCAGTTGGAGGGCATCCAGCAGGTGCCTGATGGCTTGATGATGCTTGACTGGGGTGCCTGCAGCTGTGAGGAATCCTCTAACTTTCCAGATCATCCCGAAGTCGTGTGCCACTCCATGAGCGTACCGTGAATCTGTGTAGATGTTGGCTGTATGATCCTGGGCCACCTCACACGCCCGTGTGAGGGCCTGTAGTTCGGCTTCCTGTGCTGATACAGTAGGAGGGAGTTGTTGAGCTTGGATTATTTTCGTGGAGGTGGTAACTGCGTAACCGGTATGGTACCGACCCATCTCATCGGCGAATCTGGAGCCGTCCACGAAGAGTGTGTAGTCTACGGGTTCCAGTGGTTTGTCATAGACTGATGGTAGATGAGAGATTTCCTGTTGCATCATCTTGACGCAGTCATGTGAAGGGCGTGGAATGAAACTCAGTCTGACCCAAGAAGAAACTCAGTCTGACCCAAGTTCAAGAAAAAGTAACTTCCTGTTTATTCTTGGAGTGTAACAAAGCTTTATAAGGCACATCAAACACAGCCCTTTTGGGGCAGGCAAGAATTACATAGACACAATGTGTTGATTGATTATTGGATAAGCGTTTTCCTTCATCCGGTCATCTGGTATTGCCTGTCACGTGGTGGCACTCTGGAGAGTGGAATGGGCTGTCTCGCCCCACGTGTGTCAAACCGATATGATTGGAAACTATTTCATGAATTAGTAATTGCATAGACCGCCCATGTTATTTGCATCTGTTTCCAGTAAAATCGCTGGGGTATTTTTGCGGTAATCAAAAAACGGTAGTCCGTCTCGGATGCGGTTGATTGTCTGATTCCTAGTTCCGTATTAGTGCATGCAGCTGGACAGTCAAATATATTTATACATGTTGGTTACGGCTAAATTGCTAACTTTCATCTTTGTCAGCAGAGTTATGAAAAACAGATATTTCATATAAGCATTGCCTCATACTATTGTGTAACTGTGTATTGTGTACGTACACTTCTATAGCTGAATCAAACCAGAGTGCATTACCTATTTAAAACGTTGTGATTAGTGTATGAAGTTTCATGTATGCACCCAAAGAGTGCTATTGTGACAAGCACGCAGATGCTGGAAATGAATTTTTAATATGCTCTGTGTTGAGTTGTCATGTTGAGTAAAATGAGCACTATCAATCTTGTACTCTGTGACATTGCTTCAGTTGGACAATAACATCATATTTTTTCACTTTCTGGCTTATCAAGCTTGCTGTCATTAAAAATTATTAGGACACGGTGCCCCCTGTGGAATCTGCACACCTGTTTGGCAGACTTGACCCAGGTCCTACTGGGATTCATTTACTAACATCTTGTGCTTGTCTCATGTCATTTTATAACGACTGGTGGCATTTACCAATGGCAATTTTACATGTGACATTTGGAAAAGAAATGTTGCTTGATCTGAGAGTTGTCAGTGGGGACTGATGGATGTGTTTTCTTATCTACACTTACAGTTTTATAGCTAAGGGATAAAGTCACGAAATATCTGTATATCGTCAAGTATCTGATAATTTAGCTGCCAACCAAAGTCAAATATTACTAATATACTGTGTACTACATGTAAGCTGGGCCGGTCTAAGTGACCTGAGACATGTTTAGCTGACATGATTTTACTAAAGTAAAAAAGCGGCAAAATGCTGAGATCAAAATTGCGGCATTTTGCTGAGCGCATGTGTGAGAGTGGCCTAAGTTGTAAGGTGGGCCCTCCATGGATGAGACTTGATTTACAGAGCTGCTTAATGGATTCAGATGTGGGGCATTTGAAGACCAAGTCAACAACTAGAACGCTCTTGTCAGGTTTTTATAACCGGGCACATTGTCGTGCTGGAAGAGGCCACTGTCTTCTTTCCATAGCACATTTTGGTGCTGTGTTTACCCCAGGTTAACAAAATAAATGTACAATTCCTATTCCAAAAAAGTTGTGAAGCTGTGTAAAAAAAATTAGTTTTTCAGAAATTGATGGCAGCAACACATCTCAAAAAAGCTGGGACCGACATGTCTACCATTGTTTAGCATCCCCTCTTCTTTTTACAACAGTCTGTATATGTTTGGGAAGTGGGGAGACCAATTCCTGGAGTTTGAGAAAGAACTGTTGTCCCATTCTAGTCTGATGTAGGATTGTAGCTGCTCAGCAGATTTTTCGTTCCATATTGCGCCAAGTGTTTTGTATTGGTGAAAGGCCTAGATGGCATACTGTTGTGTTGGATGCAGTATGTGGTTTAGCATGGTCTTGCTGATATATACAAGGCTCTCCCAGAAAGAGACGTTGTCTGGATGGGAGAATATGTTCTAAAACCTCTATATATGGCTCAGCATTAATAGTGCCTTCCAAGATGTGTAAGCTGTCCATGCTATAGGTTCTAATACAGCCCCATACCATCAGAGAGGCAGGCTTTTGAACGGTGCGCTGATAAGCTGGATGGTCCCTCGCCTCTTGAGTTTGCAGGACACAGTGTCCGTGGTTTTTCAAAATAATTTTGAATCCTCTCACACAGAGCCATTTTCCATTTTGCCTCAGTCCATTTTAAAAGGGCTTTGGCCCAGAGAAGACAGCCGCATTTCTGGATTGTGTTGACATATCACTTTTTTTTGCATGATACAGCTTTGAAGAGATTTTCCCACAACTTAAAATTTCTTCACAACCTCTCTGTACTTCCTGGTTGCTGCTAATCAGACTATAAGAGATCACTGCTGTGGCCGGTGATTGGGTGCAGCAATCACATGTCCTGCTCAACAGCAACCAGGTAGGACATAGTGGGTGTGAAGCAATTTTTAGTTGGGGGAAAAACTCCTTTAACTTGCATTTGTGGATTGCACGGTAAACTGATAATAATTTCTGGAAGTATTCCTGAGCCCATGCAGGGATTTGCCTTAATGCAGCCACCTGCGGACCCGTAGATCTTAAGCATCCAATATTGACCATCAGCCTTGTCCCTTGTGCACATGAATTTCTCCAGACGCTCTGGATCTTTTGATGATATGTCCTGCAGATGGTGAAATATTTAAAGTCAATTTTACATTGAGGAACATTTTTCTGAAATTGTTACTCAATTTTTAGATGCAGTTTTTCACAGATTAATGAAACACGGACCACCTCTGCTTCTGACAGACTCTGCCTCTCTTTTTATTTATTTTTCTAATATATACAGCTATGTGACTTAAGGCTGATTTTAGACACAACGATTTTTGCCCAAAAATAGCTCAAAGCCATCTTTTGAGCGATAATTGTTGTGTCTAACTGCACTGACATCATGCAGCTTTTGTTGAAAAAGGATTCCCAAGATTGAAACACCCCTTTAAAATCCATTAGATTTATCACAGTGACCTCTGTTGGGTGAAATTAAGCGCCTCTTTAGACATCGTATTATACCACGTATTGGCTTAAGGCTGATTTAGACACAAGGATTTACGCTCAAAAATCGCTCAAAGCCATCTTTTGAGTGACGATCGTTGTGTCTAACTGTACTGACATCGTGCAGTTTTCATTAGGCCGACTATTGTTTCAGTTGTATCCCGCTCCCTGATGATAGCTGGGGTATGAAGAACACAGCTGCCCAGCTGTGTTCTTCATCCCCCACTCGGAGCGCTCGGCTGTATAACAGCCTGGCGCTCCGAGCGGAGAACACCTGGATGCAGAAGACAAGCGGCCCCTGAAAGTGCTGCAGAATAAAGTTGGCGTTATACAAATAACATGTCCCTTCTAGAGATGAGCGAGCATACTCGCTAAGGGCAATTACTCGATTGAGCATTGCCCTTAGCGAGTACCTGCCCGCTCAGAAGGAAAGGTTCGGCTGCCGGTGGTGGCTGAGAGCGGGGAGGAACGGAGGGGAGATCTCTCTCTCCCTCTCTCCCCCCCCGCTCCTCCATGCTCACTGCCACAACTCACCTCTCACCTGCGTCGGCAGCCGAACCTTTTCTTCCAAGCGGGCAGGTACTCGCTAAGGGCAATGCTTGATCGAGTAATTGCCCTTAGCGAGTATGCTCGCTCATCTCTAGTCCCTTCCCTTCCCCCCCACCCAACCCCGTCTTTCTGTTATGGCTGATCTGTGTAAATACTGTGAACAGAAGAGGCTCCCAATTACAAAGATCAATGAGATTTAATTTTGCTATGTTAGGAACAGTTTAACATTTTTCTTACTCTAGCTACATATGTGTTTTTCTTACCGCATTGCTGAAATGGAAATCCTAAAATTATCTGGACTTTGGTGTCAGTTTTGCAGTTGCACACAGAGACATCCTAGTAGGATATTAACAGTACAAATTGTTCCTGTCCTAGCTAAACTTCCCCCATTGTCCATATTGAAGCAATAGCATGATTGGATCAGTAAAATTGATATGCAGGTCAGGTTCTGAGTATTCTAGAGAAAGAATGAAACTAGATTTGCAACATGCACAATGGGAGTTGCTGCACTCCTACGAGTCTCCTAGAACAGCGTGCGGGAAATATATAGGAGGGTATGTGGTGTAAAATGGGACAATCTCCCACTTTTTGGGGGGCTCTATTCCACTGTGTTTTATTTACACAAAATCTGCCCTAAAGACAATTTATACTTAATTTCATGTTTTTAGCTGTATTTTTCTCTGTGATACTTTTAGAGCTATTAGAGGGTAAAACATTGGAAATTTGAGTTGTCCCAACTAGCTGTGTTTGTATCCTGGGCACTGGCCTTTATGTAGTATCAATCCATGATGGGTGTTATGTGTGTTGTGCACAGAAACTGAAATCTATAGGGAACCTTAAGAGCTTACAGTGCTGGAAAAAATAACTTACCCAACTGAAATGCAAGGGGAATTGCAAGCAAAACACAATGAAATGGTACTCAGGTTTACTGACCTTAAAATGTTATTCGAAGACTTGCTTTTTTACTAAATGGATGTGCAACAAATCTTTACCCTGTAAAGTCATTTATGCGTGAAATCAATTAAGCGTCTCTACCTTGACTTAGTCAACCAAACTCTTCCCAATTGTACTATGTGACGCTAAGCCTAAACAGGACCAGAGTTTTAGAAGGCCAGGAGCTACCAGTAGATACACTCTAACATGTAGAAAGTCATTTTTAACTTCTTCATATATATAAATACTGCTTTTTTTTAATCTCTGCAGGGATTTTAGATCTCCATCAAAATGAAAACCTCTTGTCCACATCCTCTTGTATGACAGGTATGCCATACTAACCACCTAGAATTCTGCCTTACAGTTTGTATTACATGAGATTTCATAAGCGTGGGGGAAATTTCAGCATCCCAAAGTGTTCAATTAAAAATTCTTCATCCTGAATCCTAAAGATCAGGCTTATATATGTCTTCGAAAACATCTGGAATGGGAGTACATCTGAGATTTTACACCTCACCGCTGAGTGAAAGGGTTAATTGTTGGATACTCATTTTGTAAGGATGCCCAAGGCTTGAGAGAACCTGTACCGTTAATCAGCAGTAACCTGTGAAATGGGATGTGGCATTTGCCCTTCAGACAATAAACATCACCACACCAAACATATGGAACAATGTTGTATTTTAACCATTTAATACCTTTTTTAAATAGTTGCGCTATTAATATCCTCCTTTTCTTTTCTGTGATGACATCATACTAGAAAATATTACAGGTGCAGATGTAATTTACAAGCCAAGAAAATGCATGCTAATGTCTTGACACACATAAATATGCAAAGGTACCTTTGCAATAAAAAGTAAGTAAACTAACAAAATGATCTGGATATCTGCAAGTCACAATTATATACATCAAATATTAAAGAAACCCATCCTATAGCACACCAACATGACCGATGAATAAAAACAGTTTATTACGCATTAAGGGCTTATTTACATGAGCGTATATCAGTCGGGTTTTCACGCCCGGCTGATATACGCTTCCATCTAAGCAGTTACCCCCCCTTCCCTCCCCCTCACCGGCTCTCTGCCTCTCTCCTTCAGTTTGGCAATTGCAATGGGAGGGGCGGGACAGGGGCAGAGTTAAGCTCTGCTCTGTCTCGCTCACCCCCATTGCTGGCTATGGACAGTGGGCTGGGAGGGGCTGGAGATTAGCTCCACCCCCATCCCACCCACTCCCATTGCAAACTGCTCGGTGGGGAGGGGAGAGACAGAGAGCTGGGGAGTGGGAGGGAAGTGGGGGGGGCCTCCTCAGATGGAAGCGTATTTCGGCTGGCCGTGAAACCGCCGGCCGAGATACGCTTGTGTAAATAAGCCCCTGTACATTTAAGTCTACCGAGAATGACAAGGTATAGGACATGAATGGAAACCAGTATACTATGTACAAGATGGAAAACAATAGCAGAGCAGTTAGGAGAAAGATGTAACTACACTCCAAGTGGCCGAATAAATCAAACAGACTTATCTGATTTATGGAAGATACAACAGCTGACAAGAAAAATAACCAGCGTCCTCCATGAGGAAGAGCCTGAATAAATGTATCCAGACAGATGCTGATTGGCTGGCTGGGACACACGCCTCCCAGGCAACCTATCCCTGCATGTACCCACAGAAAAGTGATCATGTTGGTGCCTATGGTCAAAATGACACTGTGCATGCGTAGACATATGGATCACATAGGCCAAAGCTGGTACTGTGATGTCACCCCGTTTCTGATCTGACATGGCTGATAAGCCGTCACAAATGTTTTGTGAGACAAGTGTAGGTTCAGTTTTGTTGAGATTTGTTGCATTTGAGATTCTATCAGTTGCTTCTCACTTGCTCCTTAGCAACAGGCTAAGAACTGTTACTTTGTCTACATTTACTGTGATTTTAAAAAACGGCAGTTTGAAGTTCCTATGGAGACAGGAGAAGAAATTGACAGAATTTATATGGTGCGCTGCAAATCTGAGAAAACTTGAACCTGTAATTTGCAAGGCTTTAGTAGTTAGTCAAACTATCAACACTAATCAGTTTGTATCAGAGCAGGGGAGGAGATTTATCAAGCATTGTACCAAAGCAAGAAATGGAGAACTTGCCAGTAGCAACCAATAAGACTCCAGCCCTCATTTATCTAAGACTTTTCAGCCTGACGAAGGAGGTGAGATATCCCCGAAAGCTTGCTTGCTGTAACATCATGCATTTTTGTTAGCCATTAAAAGGTATCATATCTACAAGATTACTTGGTTTCTTGCTCTGAGAACAATCTCTCCAAGACCTTTCGACACACTAAAGCAGCAGCCTATTTGTTTACTATAGGCAAAGTGCCCATGACTATCGACTGTTACTTTTTTCTTTGCACAAGTTGAAGTTGGTAAAAGCATATTGTATGATTTTTAACACTGCAAAAATGATTTGGTTTGGCAGGGGGCTTATGTATGTGTTTGTCAGTACACCTTTAAAGGGGTTCTGTCAGCCAAAAAAAAAAATTCTATACTCACCTGTACCTCACCGGGCCGTTCACCAGACACCCCCTAGTCTTCAGATGTCCCTCCTGCAGGCTGTATATAGCAGTGCAGAAGCTGACAAAGTTCCAGCTTCCGCAACTGCCTTGACCACTCTGCCGGACGGCAAGTACTGCCGCCCGGGTCAGTGGTTGACGCGTCACTCGTATGCCGGCCGCGTCTAACCTCCGGAGTCAACAGCGAGTGCACATGTGACCCCCTTCCCGGCGTGCTTGCGCACTCGCAGTCGACTTTCCTGCATATTAATGGGCATTCCCGGCCGGGTCGATGCGCGATATGTCACTAGTTACGTAGGCACATTGCCTGGCTGGAGTGCGCATGCATGCCGGGAAGGGGGAGGCAGGCACATTCAAAAAAACGGCCAATAGCAAATGTACGCTGCTGCCGGGCAAAGTGAGTATACATATAAGCAGCTTGCTTCTATTTTTTTTACCCTTTCTTTTTTAAACAATACAGTAGCCCTCCCGGTCTCTTGATATGAGGAAATGCTATGCAGCCCCGTTACACTGACTTGCTGTGGGCGGGGCTACATCGCTCTCCTCACATCGCTCCGAGACCAGGAAGTATGTCAGCGCTGAGAGACCGGTGCTGACAGGAACACAGGAGATTCAGCGCGCAGGTGCCGATGGAAGATGACCCCTCACGTGGCAAGTAAACAAGAAAGGGAAGGAATACAACGGGATTAGGTGAGTTTACTTTGTTTTTTTTAACTATTTTCCTTACACGGGTTAGCATGTACAGCGAGGCAGAGCAGGATGCAGGGCACATTTGAAATATGGATTTTGCTGACAGAACCCCTTTAAGGTTCACTGCCTATGTTAGTGGTAACTCTGTAAACCTCAGTGATAAATGATCATTTTGCTTGAGGAAAGTCCAGAGTGGGAGATAACGTTCATATTCCATAGTAGGGTATGTAAACAAGGGTTATGCTGGTGGCGCAATCCCTTTAAGAATATAGATCTGTTAATTTATAGGATAGGAGTAGATCTTTGTTTCTGCCAAAGTGCAGTCATTGAGAGGATTATTGTGTACTGTGATAGATCTCATGCAACTCCAAGCAGGGGTATAGCTATAAGTTAGCTTAAAGGGGATGTCCAATTGTAAACTATTGATGGCTTATCTGCAGTATTAGCCATTAAATAGTAGATAAATAAATAAAATAAATCTTATTATATGTATAGCACCAACTTATTCTGCAGCGCTTTTAGGTAATTTTATTTATTACCCCACCACCACCACGCTGGGTACTCAGTTTACCGACCTCGGAAGGATGGAAGGCTGAGTCAACCTTCAGCCAGCTACCGGCAGATGTGCTTGTACAAAGAGTTGATGTGTGCAGGAAACAGCTGTGTTCCCACTACAGTGGCCAGGCTTGGTATTATAGGCAAAGTTCCCATTGAGGTGAATGGCTTGTAATAGTGAGGTGGGCGACTGTAGTGCGAATGGAACTGTCTACTTCCTGCAAAAATTAGTTTAATGCATGAGCAAATAAGCCTAGCGAACAGCCGATCAGTGGGGAGGCTCATGTGGTGGACCATCACCAACCTGCTGTTGATGGCCTATCCTAAAGAAAAGCCATTAGCGCTTTACAACCGGACGACTCTAAGTAAACTTAAATTTCAAGTGTTTTTCATGATGTTTTTTTACATGCATATTTCTACTGTTCTTCAAGTCCTATAGTGAAGCCAATGGAACAAACACTGGAAGGAAAAAAAAAACAAAGAGCAGAGCATGTGGTGCTTTTTTTAAAAAAAAATGACAAAACTTTCCCTGAAAAGCCTACAAAAATTGCAAAAAACAAAATGACGTATGAAGACTTTTTAGTACTTCACTTAGAACATTAAAGTAACACACAGTATTTTTTACTTAAAAATGCTACAAAAGATGGCACTAAAAGCACAGCAAAACTCTGTGTGATTTCAGCCCAATGAATGCAGTATTTGTAGCATCTGTGCCCAGTGACCTCTTTCCTACATAAGAGGAAACAAGTGTTATAAATTGCCCAAGATAGCTGTTAGATGCTGTTGGAGCCAAAAGGTTTTTTTAGATTTGTGTATTTGCTTCATCATTTTAATATATGACCCATTATATGACACAGTTAGGGAGAGTCTAAAAAAAATTAACATGCCTGGCAAGAGGGGTTGTCCAGTTACTAGACAGCATTGATTCAATAGCACCAAGTGTCTTAAAACAACAAAAAGAGCAGTACTTACCTGTCCTCTGCCATGAGCACTGTTGCCCCACTGCCCTCCCACTGATTGTTGTGGAAGATGACGTTAACGAAAGTCAACTGACCACTACAGCCAATCAGATTGGTGGAATTACTTTAATACCTAACAAATAAACTAAGGAATGGACTTAATGTTCTTGTATTCACAATATTTACATGTATATTGATACATTGTACAAAAGGATTATCTGGTGAAATAGGATTCTCATTATGATCGGGGGCTGTATTGGTTAAATACTTTAAGAGCTGCTAATTGCTTTCCATAGTCATTTGAGAAACTATTAAAAGGATTTTGCATCCATGAGAAAATAATTGTGGTAATTAGCTATGAATGAGAAAGATCAGGCAATTAAAGAAGCTACTAAAGATATATTTTATGATTATTTCCTTTTGTTCTACAGATCTACGGTATATGTTGTACAATGAGTGAATCAGTAGCAGCACTGCATTAGAAGAACATGAAAACATACAAATCTGTCTTACAGAAAGGTGTTCTATATGCGGTTCACCAGGCATAAAAAAGAGACCATAATAGTAACATATGGAGATACTCTTGAAGTTCTTATACTTGGATCCATGTTTTTACTCTGCAGTAGAAGGCATTTTGCAGGAAATATACTGTACTGGCTATTAATTGATTCGATTAATTATTATTAACATGTACAGTAGGGTTTTTTTGTATAGTATTCTCAAATTCGCAGTAGTTTCTACAGTAGTAAGAAACCTATTATTTCTTGCCACCAGGGTTGCCAACCTGAATTTTTCGTTTTACTTGACAACTTATCCAAAAATTACGGACAGCCAACATTTTTTACAGACACATTAGAAAACCATAATGAATTATAAAGATTATAAGTGAAACATTTTTATAGGTCAGAAACTGATATGACTTCATTACCAGCATCTACTGCGAGCTGTAAAATGATTAGAATTACAGTCGTAACCTGCTCAAATACCACCAGCCTCAAAAAATTACAGACTCTATTTTATTTGAGGAACACTGGAAAAAAAATCATTATTCCTGTGGACTGTCCAGGAATTTGTCTGCTTGCCATGTCCCTTGTCTGGGATAATTCCCTCCCCTATTTTCTTTGTCTCTCACTTTCTACTTCCACCTTCCCTCTTTTCTTCAATATTATATCTTATTTCTACTGTTCTGTTCTACGCCTCTTCTTTTTTCCCACTGCTAATTATGTGGCTTACCTTGTAGTCGAAGCTTGTGTATCCCTTAAAATGTATCAAATTTATTATAATGTCTCATGCTGTATTAGTGTACTATGTCTCCACCGGAAGTATGGGTGGAGACATGGGTTGGCAGGGAGGAGGTACAGGGAACGCCCACAGCTGCTGATTGGCTGGCCGGACACACGCCTTCAAGAGTCTGCTGGACACACACCTTCAAAAGTCCGCCAGAGACACACAACTTCAAGAGTTCAACTACTTCAGCTCCCTGCTTACTTACTCCCTGTGTGGAGGACACGTCTCCGGCAGTGAGGGAGTACTTGGGGCCGGAAGCTGCACTCATTGACCTTCGTCATCCCGGCATCAGCGGCAGTAGAGCCAATTCTGAAGTGGCTGCTGGCGGACAATGGCTGCGCACCTTCCTTCCTGACAGCCGCTGTCACAGAGCGGTGAGGATGCTGCAGATGGACCCTGTGATTCAGGAGTTGGCCCAGCTCTCCCCTTCCACCTGAATGGCCGTCTGGTCTGGGGGCTGGGGAGACGCCCTGCTGCCGCCTGCAGGGAGGGAGTGCTGAGCCAGCAGCGGCTTCTGTGGATGTGCTCATCTTATGTCGGCTCCCTGGTGGTGATGATGGCCGGAGTGTTGTCCCTGTGGTAGGTTCTCTACAACCAGAGGAGGTGGTGCGGGCATGGCTCTGTGAAGGTGTGTGTTCGCTAGCCAATCAGCACCTGAGGGTGTTCCATCCGTGTGAAACAGTCTCCACCCATACTACCGGTGTCAACATACTGCACTAATACCGGCTCATGCTAGATAAACTGATGCATTTTTAGACTGTCTAGTCTAAATTTATTCCAACTATTATTTGCATTAGTCTACGCCAAGCTTTGAATCAAAATGTTGGCACATGTTTGGAGCAATTTTCGGTCACATGATATATTTAGGCCACAGCCCTTTCCCCATCAAGGCACACCCATTTTTCAGATGAGGCAGAAACGGTTCCTGAAAATGTCTAAAACACATAATTGCGGTACATTTACACATAATGGAAATGCTGCAAAATCAGCAACCTTTCTGCATGAAAAACTGTGACAAATTCTGCACCATTGGTGCGTGGACTTTGCTGTAGATTCACAGCTGATTTCACTCTGAGTAGGAGGGGTGAAGCCTGCTGAGGATCTGCACCAAAATCTGTGTCAAAATTGACACGTTTTTTGATTCAGAAATACTACAGATTTTTTCTGTGGATTTTCCATTGTGGAAAATACGCAGCATTTCCACTACTTGTAAACATACCCTAAATTAGGGTTGGGACATCGGAAAACGATATTGAAATATCAATATATCGGTAATGCTTTGGCGACACTTTTCATCTATATTGTTATGTCCGATATATCGGTAACATCGATAGTTTAAGGCGATATATCGGTTTTTGTAAAGCAGAAGCGTGTCTTGTGGTCCGGTGACCAGATTTGCTTTCTTCACATTCTGCCCTTTCCTTTGTGTTGGTACAGGATGTAGTTTTGCTCTCGGTACTAATGAACTTATAAACAAGTTCTAGAAACTTTTGGAAAGTGTGAGGCGACTCTTTGTCACCAATAAGGTTTGCTCCAGGCAAAACGACTCTCAGAAAAAGTGGGGTCTTAGGCCCCTTTTCCACATGCGTTTGTTCATGGCGTTAGACGCAGGCTCTGAACGCTTGCGTCTAACGCGATGGCTGTGGGCAATGCTATTTAAATGAAAGCATTTCCACATGCAGATGGAGCGCTGCAGAAAAGGAGACGCGACATGTCGTGCGTTCAGCATCTAACACGAACGCAGTGCCCATAGAAAAGATAGGAGACCCATCTAACGCAATTACAATTGTGTTTGGGGCACTCCTTTCGTGTTACCTGTTGCCATGGAGACCATTGGTCCCTCAGCAGCAACTTGAAAAAATGCAGGGCACACAGCCCCACAAACATACCTTGTTTCAGTGTGTTTGTTGGCTCATTAGATAATGATTATTGGGACCAATGATAAAAAAAACTTCTTTTCATACACCTAATTTTATTTCTGTTTCATCTGCAATTTTTTTATTTTCATTTGTAACTTTAATATATTTTCATGATGTTATTAATAGTTAGAAGTTAATAAATTCAACAGTTTAAAGTTTTAAAAGAAAACTATAATTTTTTTTTTGTTGATTGTTGCTTTATTAACCCTAGACCTGTTTTATTTTTATACAGCATTTTAAAAAGTCGAAATATCGATAGTTTCCCACCAATATTTTGCGATAACCGATAGTATCGACTATCGCTGAACAAACTATCGATATTTTTGTGTCGGTGTCCCAACCTTACCCTCAATGTGTGTAAAGCCTGTAATCTAGTTTTCAAGCACAATTTGCAGCAGAACACTGGGAATATTCAAAAGTAAATCTGCCCCGTTGTGTATTTCTGAATGTATAGCTGAATGTAGTTCCTAACCACCATTACACTGACCACACTCACTATGATCACTTAAAGGGGTTGTTACGCAAAAATATTGTGGGGTACTTATCACAGGATCTTTTTATGCCAGTTTTCCATTGTTTTTTTTTCCTCCAGTGTAAATACAACAAATATCGTTCTATGTTGATAAAATTGGGACATCTTTAAAAATGTGTAAAGATGTGGAGTCCCTTTGTACACCACCCAGTTACTGGGGTGAGAGTGCAACAAATATTGGTCTGTGCTGTTGGTCTATGGGCAGTTATATTTTACTCACATATGGACGGACAACTTATGCCTGGTCAGATGTATCATCTGTGAGACATTCTATGCTACATATGTGTCAATAAAACTAGTATTTACACCTAAATTACATACATGCGACAAGCGGTTTTAGGATTTGGTGCGCATTTGTCTAATTTTTCACTGTTTTTATAACAAAAATCTTGGCAAAAACACATTGGGCAACATAGCAGAGCTTGGAACGGAGCTCCATTCTACATGATCTACTTCAGCTGTAAAAAGTGAAGTATAGGGACAGTACATACAGTAATGTCAGTGTATGGCTAATTAGCTCAGTGATGTTAAGTCGCATGCACACAGCCAGGTCGGATTCCAAATGCGAGATATCGAAGCAAAATCTGACACTGGGCCTGCTAGTGACCTCCGCGTATGTGTCTCGGATGTACTGCGGATATGCCGGCTGGCACGATGATGTGGATCTGTGGTGATTTCAAAATTGACATTTCGGAATCGCCACAGGATAGACTGCAATGGAACCCGCCCATGTGAGTCTCGCACAAAAATAGAGCATGCTGCAATTCTTCCTCCGTGAGCGGAAAACACAAGTGATTTCCGCTCATGTGCGTGGAAGAATCGTTTTACATTGCATGCTATGGATGGACATTGCTGCAAAATTCACAGAAGGTGTCTGGCCGCAAATTCCGCAGCCAAAATCCGTCCGTGTGCTTTGGGCTTTAAAGCACAGGAATATTATATTTAGTTCTGTTCTATTATATAAATAATATACACAGTGAGGTCACAGTGCTCAGATCTAGCCAGTGATGTCATAGTATGGGGATTATGCTCATGTTGATGTCACCGCACAGGAATAATGCGCACACAGTGATGTCAAAACTTAGGTATAGGGCACACAGTAATTTAAGCAACCTTCCGGTTTCAGGACAAAATTTTATCCTGGGACCGGAGGGGTAGGTGGGGTAGATGACCTGCTGCTGTTCTCTGCTGCCTCTTCGATCCACCAGTTGCGAGTCCCATTTTCAGTCATCCTAGATGGCCACAGTAATTTTTAACTACCTGATGCACGCTGTGCACTCCTCTGGTTGGCCAGTGTTGATCATGTAAGCAGCTGTAGTCCATTACAGAGCAGGTAAAGTGGATAAATAGTCTAACACTTCCAATATACAGTGGGGATTAGGTAGTCTGAAGATTGTGTTGGCCATCTTGGATGACTGAAAACAGGACCTGGTGGAACGGATCAATGAGATAGCAGAGAAGAACAGCTGCAAGTAACATATGCCCCCTCACCCTTCAGTCCTGGGATGGAAGTTTGTCCTTAGACTGGAAGGTCACTTTACATGCACTTAATGTCAGTGTGAAAATGGGGCCGCTTAGTTGTTGGGCCCCATAGCAGCTGCAGTGTTTGTTAGTTATACCCATGCATGAGCCCGAGTGAGTCTGTGATTGCTTCCACATTTATTAAGGAGTAATGGTGGTCTTTGTAGTTAACCCGTAAGACTGGTTACATTAAATTGTATATCCATCTCGCATGTTTAAACATAAAAAAAGAGGAAATCTGGAATCTGTTTGGCTGTGGGTAGATGCTCTACAATTTGCTAGCACTAGTTTATAGCTTGCTGTGTCATAATACATCATGCTTCTATATAAATCTGACTACAAATCCTCCTTGATATTTGTTATTTTAGCTAACATGTTCATGGAGAAACACTGAGACACCGAGTAGGAACATGACACACAGGATATCTTGCTGTATAAGGGCCCTTTTACACACAAAGATGATTGCTCAAAAGATGGCTTTTGAGCAATCATTTTGCATAAACTACTAATTGGTACTAATGCCAATTAGTAGCTTATTAATGTGTGTGAGACCCTGTGAGCTGTATTAAAGGGGTTGTCTCACGAAAGCAAGTGGGGTTATACACTTCTGTATGGCCATATTAATGCACTTTGTAATATACATCGTGCATTTAAATATGAGCCATACAGAAGTTATTCACTTACCTGCTCCGTTGCTGGCGTCCCCGTCTCCATGGCTCCGTCTAATTTCGGTGTCTTCTTGCTTTTTAAGGCGCGCTTGCGCAGATGGGTCTTCTCCCTTCGGCTCGGCTCGACAGCAGCGGCGTTTTGGCTCCGCCCCCTTGTACGCGTCATCGCGTAGCTCCGCCCCAGTCACATGTGCCGATTACAGCCTCCTGACATATACACACTCACCTATTTGCTGCTGTGGGGCTCAGGCACATGTATATTTCTTAAGAATGCCAAAATTGGGAAATTTTTGCAAATATTGTAATGTTTGCAAATTTTCAATCTCGCCCATTCAGATGGCCAGGTGCGGCATATATACGCTGCAGCCCGGAATACAATTGGCCAGGGGAAAAGAGTTCAGCTCTGCTAAACTCCCTTCCCCGGCCCACCCCTTTCTGGCTGCTGGCAAGGGAAGGGGCAGGACAGGGCGGGGAGCTTAGTTTAGCTAGTCGTGCTAAACTTCTCCCCAGCCTATGGGAGCTGCCGACAAGGGGAGGGAGTTTAGCAATGCGAACCGCTGCTAAACTCCCTCCCCCTTCCCGTTCCTGACAGCTCTCATAGGCTCCCATAGGAGTCTGATGTGAACGGCCACCCTATGTTTTTTCGGCCGGTGTAAAAGCAGTGGTAAATCAGCCATCTGAACAAATGTATTGGAATCCAATGCCTCAGATGGTCACGATTTATGGCCAGCATTTCATCGTGGCAAAATCGCCGTGATAAAATGCTCATGTGAAACTAGCCTAAGGCCGTATTTACACAACCGATTTTCTTGTGTGAGTATTGTGAGATGCACAAAACTCTCATGAACATAGAATCCATTATTTGTACTGGATCTACTTATATGGGAAATTTTTCTCTTGCAGCCATGCTGAGAGACAGAAAGATTGCAACATGTCCTATTTTCATGTGACTCTCCCACAATATGCCCATGTGCTGTGCGATTTGAGTTGCACCAGATAATCTTGGGCTTGACTCTCTATCAGCCCTGTAAATCCAGCCTAAGGCCTCATTCACACAAGCGTTTTTATTTAGCGTTTATCTATTTAGCTGCGATAAAACATCGTCCGAAAATCTCTACCATTTGAACCATTGGATTCCAATGCATGCATTCACTCAAGTGATTTTCTGGCGTGTTTTCGGTCGCTGATTTTTTTCGCTGCGTCAAAACATGGTTCTTGACCTATATTTTGACAAAAAACCCAGGAAGCTCCCATAGACTCCTATGGGAGCTAAAAAAAAAGGGAGGGGAAGGAAGTTTACCTGCATCTGATGCTAGGAAAAGAAGACTTATTTAAACTATTTAAGCTAGCTTCATTCTACTGACCGATGGAATTCCAAGCTTGGGGCTCAATCATGGCTATTCTTCATTATTGCGATCTTACGGCACATGCGGCAAGCGTGAAAACGCATACACTCGTTTGAATGAAGCCTAAGGAGAAAATGAATCATTTAGGGCAGCGCCTATAGGGCTTGGGATGATGAAGTAGCAAGGCAGGATTTGTTGTGTAACATGATAGATCACCATTACTTCCGTCGTTGAGTCATTTATTCTAAGTCATTTAATACAAATGTATATTTTTCCACTATTACTTGGTAATAATCCAAAATGCTGTGATACGTAAAATGAATAGGTTTAGATGTAATTAGTCCTTTGGGTTCCCCATGCTACTTTGTGTTTGTTACTGACATTAGTGTAATCAGTGTTATTTTCTCCCCTGTTAATTCACATACAGAATTGTTAGTGCAGGGAAAACCTAGGGCTGTCATCACAGTTCATGTTTGTGTTTTGAGATGTAAGCAGCTCTCAGGTTGAAAGAACTTATGATAAATCAAAAACCAACATGTCAGGACCCTCTTTATCAATGCCAGCGTGATTCTTGCTAGGAGGTAAATAGCAAGCATAAAGCTATACATTAGTACCTGGCTCATGCAGCTTCCAGCAGCTGCCATCAGTGTCTTACCCTGATTACTGCTCTATTTATTTGCGGTTAGTTCCTTTTTTTTGATTCTCCATTCTCGTTCTAGCGGGATCAAGAGGATAAGCTGTTCATCCTATAAAAAAACCACTGAGATTTGTACCTCCTCATTTGTGATTCACCCAGATGCTCTTTGACTGTTCCCTTCTTCCCCTCTAAGGTATCATCAGTGCAGAGACGAAAGTGCTTACAGAAAACTTTCTTTCTTCAAGTTAATTAAGCACAAGAAGGACAATAAGCAAGTTTTAGCTAAGCTGTAACCAAGTGAAAGTCAATCTGTGCTGTGGCAGAAAGCCTTGAAGTGCTGAGAATAAGTCCCTAGTGCTGAATCAAAAGGAGAGAAATGGTCCTACAATTGTTAACATTATGCTTGCAGAATCCTTAATACTTACTATGAAGGAAAGTAGAGATAGAGAGGATGATAACAAAGGAGAAGTGTTGTACCTGCAGTGATAGTCTCTGGGGAATAAAATTCACTTGTCAATGGAAAATTTGCAGAAAGCGCCTACAATGACAAGTCCTTATTACATTCTGCCTTGTTTCTTGTACCTCGGATAGCGAGTCAGTTTATTAGAGAGAACCCTCTGCTTTTATGCCCGTGGACAGTGTTATGTAAGACGTTCAGTACCACATTTCAAGGAGTCTTCCTGTAATCTTCTGGACAGATACTCTCTACTGGCTCTTACAGATTATACATTGCTACTACATTTTATAGATTACTACCAGCAGACTAAAAGACATGAGATTATACAACATGGCCAGGTGAAACAATTAATCACTGCCTTCTCATGTTTTTGGAGCAACTCCCATCAAGCTAGAAACCAAAACACCCAATGGAGTCATTGCCATCCGTTAAAGAGGGAATATTTTTATTATTACAGAATGTATAAAAATTACTTTTTCCAAAAAAGACATTCAAATAAATTACAAAATGACACCTATACAGACCCCAGTTCACCAATGGGGAGATGAAATTGATGTTTAATTACACATTAGTATATAGTAGAGATGAGCGAGTATACTCGCTAAGGCACATTACTCGAGCGAGTAGTGCCTTAGCCGAGTATCTCCCCGCTCGTCTCTAAAGATTCGGGGGCCGGCGGGGCGCGGGGAGGAACGGAGGGGAGATCTCTCTCCCCCCCGCGCTCCCCGCCGCAACTCACCTGTCACCGGCGCCGGCCCCCGAATCTTTAGAGACGAGCAGGGAGATACTCGGCTAAGGCACTACTCGCTCGAGTAATGTGCCTTAGCGAGTATACTCGCTCATCTCTAGTATATAGCTATCATTAATGTGTCTGTCGCATGCATAAAAGAGGCGCCACTGTGTATCCCAAATATTTTTATAATAAAATACAGAAAATATAAATCACTGCACATAAGTGATGCCAGAATATGCATGCCCGCTGACAGATCCATGCGAGCCCCACATACACATTGTTTGCTGACATGTAGGCAAGCAGTGTTAGATGTTAGTAAGAAGCTATCATAAAGTTGCTTGTCGCATGCAAGTAATGGCACCCCCCCCCCCCCCCCTCTCCGGCCTTGATGGAGTAATACAAGACGCATGTTGGGGTTGGGTTGCTGGAAGTCAGCTCACTAAATGGGTATGTGCATATTATACAGTGCTATACTTTTTATCCCATATTTTTTTTCATTCTGCAAGGTTAATTGAACTATCTGTGTCTGGTTATGTGATTGTATACTTTTAAGGGCAGTGTGTTATAATGCTGCTATTTAGTATGTAGATTATTGGTTTAATCACTGCTAGCAGACAACATGTATATGTTATGTGGGGTTTACTTGGATTTGTTTGTGAGTATGCTCTTATAGTCTTCACTACACTGTATAATCTAGATTATATACGCTTCGCCATGAGGTGGAAAAATAGAGCTGTTTGGCTGAAATACATGTGAAATGCAATTAGGTCGGTTTCACAGGGTTTCTGCTTTCCTGCTCTGTTCGGGAAGCAGGAAAAGGGAATTCCTGTCGCCAAATGGTTCCATCTTTAGATGGAACTGAAGAGCGCCAGACGGACCCCATTGACTATATTGGGGTCCACCCACTTTCCACCCAGCTTTTGGATAGAAGAAAAAGCGCTGCATGTAGCTCTTTATCTTCCGATATTTTTAACCGGATCTACAATGGAAGCTCTGGACAAAGGTTCCAAACCAGATATAAACCCGGCCTTAAATGTACAAAGAAAACTCTGCACTCTCGATTTTTTTTTTTTTTTTTTTAAATGACTTGGACAATCCAAACAGACAGATAGGAAGCGCTGTACATAACCTGCAGGGCTATTATTTATTGCTGACATGGTGTGGCATTGGGACAATCTGACAAAGCTCTTAGGGCTGAAAATGTTCACCTTGTTTATTTATAAATGCAAAAATGTCTATGTATATTTAAGGGGCTTAAAAGGGTGTACTGGGCTTCACAATGGGGCACCAAAATGGCAGCTCCAAACTGAACTGAAACTGCTCTCTGGACACATTACAGTGAGATGATATCAGCATTATAAAAGGACTATTTCCTGCTGCATCACATGAGAAGTGCAGAAACTGTCATAGGGAAGAGTAGGTGCAGTGGGAGCACGATCAGCTGAAGGTGCAACGCCAGGTGCTGCTGCTAGAGAGAAAACAGCAATGGGAGCTGAGGCTCCTAATTGAGAGTTTTGAGAGTTCCTGGGAAGCAGTGGGCACTGAGCTAAGGAACTGATACCATTCTGCTGCCCAGAATCTAGAGGGAAAGAAAGGGATTGTGCTGCCATACTATGAATGTAAATCAAGGAACACATTAAGGAGTTTGTCATTAACAAGTTGTAAGTGAGGCTGGCCACAGTAAAGTAAATAGGTGTGCACACTGCTAGGAACTAAATCGTTAGTCAACAGGACTGTTCAATCAGCGACAAGAGAATTTTAGTGAGTGATTAGACACTTGTTATTTGAGCACCTGTTACCAATTCCAGGCTTGAGTATTTGGGGGAGGACTTTGGAAGAGACATTAACCAGAGTGGAGCCTAAAATCCCACAGACATCGTTATTCTCGTTTATGTCATATTCCAGAGTTATCGAACGGCAAAAAATGGAGTGCTATTCCCTTAACGATGACATTACATCGGACACCTTTGTATTCAACAGAATTGCTCCTTGAACTGTATTATTGATATTGTTGTGCCTGTATTAGGTCATATCATGCACAGAGTATTATTGATCTAGCCGTAGCTAGCTATAAGATGTTTCTATAGTAAAAGTTCAATTGCTTCCTTATTATTTCATATTACCCATTTTCGTTTTCTTTGTTCACAAATAAATATTGCAGATTTTTGTACCTCTGTCTGCTGTGTTGTATCCTCAATCTGCATAGTGATACCACCACTCACAACATGTCTGTCTGTCGTCTTGTCTATTTGTTGGTCTCCAGTACCCTTCATAAACACCCCTTAAAACATGTTTATTGACCTAAAAAAAACAAATCCTAAACGGCTCAATCTTCCAGCTGACTTGTTTGGAAATAACTTCAGGTCTTGGACTCTAATGAATGTAGATATTTACTCAATCTGCTCAAGACGTTAACGGTACAACGGTTTGTGTGTTATTAGTTTAGTTATATTGTGTTTGCCCATAATTGTGACTTGGATAATAAGCAGACTGCATTTTATCAGTAGTTTATGCTGAAATCCTGGTAATTCACATTGGTTCACTTCCTTTTTTTTTGCTACTGTCAATAAAAGACTCACAGAAGAAAATATTTAGGGTGCATTCACACATAGCCCCCCCCCCCCCCCCCAGTGCAAAACATAATTTTTTAAAATAGTTTTCCCTGCAGTTTTTGTTTCCCTTTTTTATATTGGGGTAAAACATTGCAGCCTGATGTTTACTGTAACTCAATAGGGAATCTCTATATGATAATCGGAAAATAATGTAGGACCAAAATGTGCAAACACGAAATAGTCACACAAAAAAACGCATGTAACACATGAAATTTATGGCTCTTTTACAAACACAAAAAATACAACAAAGGAGTCTCTGTGAAGCAGGAAGCTTTAGTGTCAAACATGTGAGAGGTTTTCTGTGTAAGCCTCCTGTCAGATTGGCTATTAACCTTTAGAATTTGAGAGGTTGACAGGGAACTCTGATTTCAAAAGTAATTTTGAAGAAGACACTGTGATCTAGACATATTAATGAACCAAAATTTATATAGACAGTATATACTTGAATGGAGTAAAATGGAACAGAGAACACATCAATCAGTATGAGACCTATTCTTTTTAATGCATTTTTTAAATCTATCTCTTCCAGGACCCGCTAGCACAGAGCCCGGGTTAGGCTCATATTTTAGCCACTATCATACATAGATAATAAGCTTTATTTTCATGATAGACTAGTTGAGAGTAGCAATGTTATGTTAACCACATTAAAATCCATTGTAGTACCCAGTCATGATTATAATTAAGTTGAGATTCTGCTGGCATGAGACTTCTAATCATACCTGCCAACTATCCCAATTAAAAAGACAAGGGCACTTGTCCATGATCCATCTTCTGTACATAATTGAGTGATAGACTATGTCTTTTTCTTGACATTCAAAAAGGGGAGCCTTCCAAAATGTTTCTCTATATAAAAATAAGACTCTTTAAGGAGACTATGTAATTTTAATTTACACCATATAACTTTATATAACAGCATTCCACAATATGCATACTAACTAGTTCCACAATCTGTTCTGTAAAATACAGTAATGTATGATTTAATGTGACCTGCACTTAAGGGGAGTCTGTCAGCAGTTTTGACCCTACAAAGCTGCTGACAGCACTGCATGGAAAGTAGCTTAATGCAAAAAAAACAAAGTTCGACAGTGCATCCAAAGTGAAATAAATATATGTAATGGACATTATTGTAGCTGCAGTGCAAAAAGCAAACACCAAAGCAAGGTGTAGCAGTATGCCGCTTCAACACTGAATATGTGAATTTTGAACTGCATTACTGCTATATTTACTGTGTAAGTGAATTAGAAGTTTTTATTGTATATTTTGATTGAATTGTGAGAGCACATCTGCTAGTGACAAGTGTTATGGGAAACTTGCATATTACTCTGACTTCACTGTATATTCCACATTGGTTATTGAGAAGTGCAACATGTCAGGGGGCAAGGCTTATCACAACGTATGATTTTTACCTCCATTGTTACACAAAGGACAATGCTTGTAGTAATAGTGTTACCTATATTGGCCCTAGTAGTAATAGTGATCCCCATAGTGGCTTTAGTAGTAATAGTGCCCCCTATATTAGCCTCAGTACTAAAGGCATTCCCTATATTGGCCTCAGTAGTCATAGTTTCCCCTATATTGGCCTCTGTAGTAATACTATTACTACTGGGGCCGATATAGGGGACACTATTACTAATAGAGTCCCCTATATCCGCCCCAGTAGTAACAGTAACCCCCTGAAACTGATATACTTACCTCCTCCTTGTCTGTAAAGCGCCGCAGCTTCTCTGCTTGGCACTGCTGCAGGTGGAAGTGTATGCACCCAGATGCTTCTGCCCTTCTCCTTTCCTCCTGCGGAACCAAGGAGTAGAGGTCAGGGGAGAAGGATCCCAGGTGCACACACTAACGTCAGTTTGTTCACTGGTTGCTGTGTTACTGAGTGATTACCAGCCAGGGAGCTGCTGGTAATCACTTTCATGGTGATCCGACGTCGGGAGGGGGGGGGGGGAGGGGGGAGGTACAGCTGCCTCAGGAGGTGAGATAGGAGCCTGGCGGGAAGAGTGACAGTCGAGGTGGGTGGGAGCCCAGCAGGGAGAGTGACAGCGGGGCCAGGAGCGGAGATGGCATTAGTAGTAGGAGAGTGAGGAGATGTGTGAGCTGTCTGCGGCGAGAGCCGATACATGTGTCTCTGGGGAGCTGTGTACGGGGCATCAGCCAATCCGGAGCTGTGGGAGTGACCTGCAAATCCCTTGTAACTCAGCCCTGCCAAACCATGTCTCCACCCATTCTTCCGGTGGAGACATATTACGCCAGAACCCTGTCTACTTGTACTACTTGTCATCTAGCTATGCTATGTGTACACACTACTTATCCTATGTGTACTGTGCTGCTCTCTACCTTGTACTACATTTATTCTCAAGTTCTTTATTCTTGTTTTAGGGTATGGTCATACATGGTGCTGGAGATTTTCTGCAGCACAAAGTCCACTGCAAAATCTGTATCATTTTCACATCAATAACAGAGTCAAAAACAACACCATTGGTGCGAATTTTGACTCTGGGTTAGCTGTGGATCTGAGGCTGATTTCAACCTTTGTTACCGCTAGGACCTAATATAAACATATAGAAATGGCCGCTCACTGCCTGCATATAATGGCGCGCCTCTGACCTCATGCTCACTGGCAGCTCAGATGTGCTTGAATTATGTGTTTATTTTCTAGTCAATTTCTTAGTCTGTCTGATGCTATTACACAGGACCTGGCTGCAGGGGGCACAGTCATGCCTGTCACAGTTACTGATGATGGTCACTAAGCTCCTGTCACACAGCTATTATAGAGGAGATCACCGCTCATCCTCCTGACTATATACTTGTGGTCTGTAGCCTAGAAGACTATGAGCTTCTGTTGTTGTACTCATTCACGACCCTCGGCGACCCTAAAGACGAGCTCCCTCCATGTTTTTCGGTTTTGCACTGCTTCTTTCAGTTGTGTGATATCCATGCCAGTATCCGCTCTGACAGTATCGAGCCATCGTTATTGGAGCTACTGATAATTAAGTTCCCCCCACCCCCACAGTAGGAAGAGGCATAGCTGTGCTGGTGCATCATGGGATAAATATTAAAGTGAAACCAAAATCTTTCAGCATCAAGATGGTGACTGATAAAGACGCTACACTGCAGGGAAGTGATACCTCCAGAGTATTTCAGGCAATCAGGTGAGGGGGGCAAAGATGGAAATATGTGTTTTTGCTGGAGAGGCCCTTTAAGCATAACCTAAACCACATCTCTTTAGGGAGGCTTATCAAACATCCCCTAATCTAACACTTCCCTATTCATCCTGTTTCGATATTCTCCACCCCAACCTGATCACCTGATCAAACGATCCGCCTCACCTCATACACACTAATGCACATATGTACATGGGTAGATATTGTCTGGTGACACATAGGACTATACATAGTACCCTATTTATATAAGATGGTCGGAGCATGGTTCAGAACAAGCACTTGTACCTCATGTGTCACCCCCTTCCACCATAGATCTCTGCAATGGGAGGAGGCAGGATGAGGGTGGAGCTAAGTGCCGTTCCATCCCGCCTCCTTCCATTGATGGTTATTGACAAGGGGCGGTAATAGGGCGGGATCTTTGCTCCACCCATGTCCCACCCCTTGTCCACAGCCAGCAATGGGAGGAGGCTGCTGGGTCAGCGTTTAGCTCCACCTCTGTCCCGCCTCCTCCCATTGCAAAGATCCGGAGGGGAGGAGAAGAATGGTGAGCCTGCACGGGGGGGTGGAGGAGAGCAGAGGGGGTGGGAGTTTACCAGCCACGCTGCTAAACTCCCTCCCACCTGCAGCCGCTGCCATGGGCTTCCATAGGAGTCAATGCAGCGGTCGACGTATTCCGGCCCAAAAGATAGTTCCAGGACTATCTTTTGGGCCTGACGTAAAAACGCCCGGCGCTATATTGGGCTGGCTGGGCGCTTTTACGTCTCAGGAATACACCCATGGGATCTGATGCATTGGAATCCAATGCATCAGATCACAGCATATATCTGCGGGACGTGAAAACGGCCGGCTGATATGTGCTCATGTGAAAGAAGTCTAACATGCAGATTTTCATGCAGAACGTTTTATGTTGTTAGCTGCTGGATGCGGAAATATTTAACCTGTGTGAAAGGGCCCTTAGTGTTTAGCGTACGCAGATTTTCTGTGTGCAAAAACGTGCGCTAACACACTTATGTGAAGAAGTCCTTAATTAAGGTCCATCTACACACGATTATTGCTCAAAATTCATTTAAGGGAACAAATTTGAGTGAAAATCGTTACATGTAAACGCGAAGCCATCGTGCAATATTCCTTCACTTGTTGTTTATCGCTGAGTTTCAGCCTGCATAAAAACAGTCGTTAGTTTATTAGCTTGTCATTCGTTAACCGTATTCGTTCAGTCATTCAGTCTTTCACAGGACTTGAAGGGAGGGGTGATTGTTTGCCCAGTTAAACACAATGACTCATGCCTCAGTAGTTAGTGGTTTTTTCTTTGCACTAATTAAAAACCTCCCTGACCAGAGATTCTTCGCATAAACACACGGACAACTGAGCAAACTACATATACAGGGTTTACTTAGCTAATGAGGGAAATTGAGAGGATTTCAAGCAATTATCTTTACATGTTAACGCTCAGCATTTGAAAGCAAAAAGTTGTTCATTCGTTTGTTCATTCGTTCAAACTTGCTTTAGACTTCTTTGAACCTAGCCCTATTAAAGCCTAATGATGGAGAAAGATCCAAGTTGAATTCACTAGTAATTTGTTTAGAGATATTACCAGTAAATGTAATTTAAAGATTAAAAGAAAACCGTTTTTTATTAACTAGGATCATTCCCAGTATCCCAAGACTTGATGACTGTATTCTTTATATATAAATATACCATAATTGGCAGCTCTGTGGCTTAATGGTTAACATTGTTGCTTGCAGTGCCGGGTCCAGTATTCGCATCCACATGGAGTTTGCATGTTCCCCCTGGGTTTCATCCCACACTCCAAAAACATGTTAATAGATGATTTTAGAATGAGCCCCAATGCGGCAGAGCACAATCTGTGTACAGCCATCTATATAAATAAAAGTAATAATGACTGTTTGAAAGTGAAATTCTAAAAGTACTACCCTGGCAGTAAATGTCTGCGAGGGGAAATACACATATTTCTATATATTCTTGCATACATAGTTCCCATTATTGTTGGCTGGGTTTCAGTTTTGCGAGCAGAGGCTACAGACTGGCTGCATTTTGTCTAGTTCTGGCTCCAGAGCCAAAAGAAACTACTGTAGTTCCTGCTGGTTCAGGAAGCCCTGATGGAGTTTTAGAAGTACATCCTGCTACTCTACCAGCAAGCTAAGAGTTCACTGCAATTTTTATTTTCTGTAACGTCTCTTACTGCGCTATATGGCCAAAAGTATTTGGACACCCTCCTAATTATTAAGTTCAGATGTTTTAGCCAACTTCCCATTGCCAACTTACAGTACAATTTGCAGGAATCTATTAGGGGAACTGCCAGCCACCTAGCAACAGCTGATGGGTATTCGGCAGCTATTTCCCAAGAAAGATGTAAAGTCAGCTGTAGCCACTATTTGCCAAAAGCACCTGTCTACAAGAAAGCACACAAAAAGATTGCAATTTTCAGGAAGACTAAAAAGGTGCGTGCATCCCTCTGCTTCCTTCTCCTCAGAGTACGAGATAGTGACAACAGATTAAAAAAGAGCTGCTGCGGAAGACAGTACTATTATATCCAACCAGTCTGGCTTCAATAGGAGGGCCATGGTTAATAAGATTAGGGGTTGGATCCTTTTTTGCTATTAAGGTCAAGCTTACGGGAGCATAATTTCATTGCGTTTTATGTGTGCAATATATGCGGTGAATGGAGTCAATGAAAGTGCATTGATTTTCATTGAACCATTCAAACTTGTATATGTTCATTGCGTATAATACGCACGTAAAAAAGAACACACCATGTTCTATTTCACCGCGTATTAGGGCGGTTTCAGACGACCATAGGCACAACTACGTTCGCCCCTACAGAGTGTACTTACGCCTGAACAAGGTTTTTCTTTGGCTGTTCAAATTCCGCGCTAATGTACAGGTGTTTGAAAAAAATCTCAGGAAGATAGGGCAGGTCCTATCTTTTCTTAGCCATAGTATTACCAGCCGAGGAATAGAGCTCGTGAAAACGAAACCACTAAAAACCCATTGAAATCGATTATCACGGCTGCATAACGGGAGAGAACCACGTTCATCTGAAACTGCCCTTACGCGTAATACATCCCTATTGTTCTCTATGGGTGCATATGAAAACTCTGTACATATGCAATTACATTGCGTATGTGGGACATTTTATACACATCTTGCTAGGAAAAAATACAAGGAAAGTGGGGAAAAAAAGAAGAAAGCAGTAAGCCAATGTAATATGTTCTATTCTACTGCGTTTTACGCGTGATAGAGCCTTATTGTTCTCTATGGGTGCGTAATAAATGCTGTACATATGCGATTACATTGCGTATGTGTGGCATTTATATGCAACGTTGCTAGGCGACTGCGAGCTCATATAGGTGTGACCTGGTAAATTAAATGAAATTAGGTTTTAAAAAGCCACTCTGGGGAATTCTTTTCATTCATTATATAGCTATCCTCCCAGTATATATAAATGAGCTTATGCTATCTTGGTTGGTTATTTCTCTGAGACTCCTGACCACCTGCTCCTGAGATGGTCATCTGATCTCCGTTCTGACCAGCTCAGATTTATTTGGGTTTATTCTGTCTGAAACTAGTTAATTTCTTAGGACTTATTCACACGAGCGTATATCGGCCGGCGTTTTCACGGCTGGCCGATATACGCTACCATGTGATGCACGGGTTCGGCGTATATGCCATCAGGAAGGGGAAGACAGCTTAGCTCTACTAAGCTGTCTCCCTCTTCCCTCCTCCTCGCCGACTCACTCCTCTCCGGCTGTTTGCAATAGAGGGGGCACAGCTAAGTTCCTGCCCTTTGTCCACAGCCAGCAATGGGAGGGGCGGTGCAGAGCTTAGCCCCGCCCCTCCTATTGCAAGGAGCAGCAAAGGCCAGAGAGGAAAAGAGAAGAGGGAGGGAGTTTAGCAGTCATGCTGCTAAACTCCCTCCCACCTCCCTTCTCCAGCTGCTGTCATTGGCTCTCATAGGAGTCTATGGCAGTGGCTGTATTCTGGCCAGGGAGATAGTTCAAGGACTATCCTTCCTGCCCGGCATAAAAGCGCCCGGCTGCGCCAGTGTGATCTGATGCATTGGAATCCAATGCATCAGATGGTAGCGTATATCGGCCGTCCGTGAAAACACCAGCCGATATATGCTCGCGGAATACGCCCTCAGTTTGTATTGTGCAGTTACATGGACCCTACGACAGAAACTGTCTACAGGGGGACACAGACATTCCCATCACACTTACCGATGATGATCACACAGCTTCTGTCACACATTTATAATAGAGGATATCACAGTTCATCCGCCTGACTGTATATTTATGGTTGTAGCTTATTTAGGTGAATATCGGAGCTAATGATAATTAAACCTCCTCCCCCCCCCCCCCCCCAGCAGGCAGAATGGTATAGCCTATAACTCTTGCTTTGCTGATGCATCGTGGGATTTCATTTGAAGGGGGCAGGGATGGAAAAATGTGTTTTTGCTGAAGTGGGCCTTTAAGGAAAAAAATATTAATAGTGCTGGAAAAGTCTTATCTTATCAAACTAGATTCTTGCAAAGTAAATTAAATACATATTAAAAGTATAATGAATGAGCCCCGTCCCTGTGCAGTGTGTCATGATTAATGATAAGCATTTCTGAAAAATGTTGCAGAAATGTTGCATGCAGATCAGCTTCATATTACGGGCAACTCAAAATAGGCACTCTAAATGTCAAAGCAAAAATGTCAAATTAAAGAGCAAGTGAACCCGGACTTGACATATCAAAGTGTGTTTTTAACAGAGCTGAATAGTATACAAGAAATACCTGGAGTGTTCGCTTATCATGCAGCAGGTTACCATGTTAGCGGTGGCAAATAGTAAAGATAATGGTACAAACCAGTTGTATCATGGAAATGTGCTGTCAGTCAGTTTCACAAGAGTGTATTACAGCCATATTTCTGCATCATTAACTCTTTAACGCCACAGGATGTAAGTTTAATAGTTTATGTCCTGGCTGCCTAGTACGTAAGGCAACAGGATGTAAACTCACGGCCTCTGCATGGCACAGCCTCAGAAGCTGACCCATGCCATCTGCAGTGGGAGACAGCTGTAATTGTTGGCCGATCTCCCGTTGCACCAGCAGGGATCGGTGAAAACAGTGATCCCCGCTGTTAACCCCTTACATGCCGCTGTCAATGTTAATCACAATGTGTAAAGGGTTCACAGAGGGAATGAGTTTCCTCTGTGATGTCATCAGCCTGCTGCTATGTCACCGCAGAGGGACAATGGGCTATCATGGCAACTAGATGCCATTGTCCATCGTCTGGGTCTGCTATGGCATATGATCACTAGCAATAGTAATAAAATATTGCAGTACAGACCTACTACAATGTATTATCATAGTGATCATATGAGTATTATTGTATCTTGTCACCACCAGGAAGTCCTAGTGAAGACCAGAGTGACAGGGCAGTTACGGCCCCTGTAGCTGATTGGCTACAGAGCAAGCTGGGCTGCAGGTCCTGGCAGCCCACTAAGGGTTTTCCCACAGCAGCAGCAGAGGATCCTCAGGCCAGGGGGGCTTCAGCAAAGCTGTGAGTGGCGGCACCATATGCACAGCCAGTCACAGCAGGACACACACAGTCATTGCTAATCTTCCTACAACAGCAGCAGCCAAGGGTTGGAGCGGATGCGCCGGCGGCAGGAGACAGCGGAGCACTGAGGCTGCAGAGCTCCTGCCTCAGTGCAGGTGGACTGCAGCAGCAGCCTTAAACCCCGAAGCAGTGAGTGATCGAAGCCACTGGCTCAGTGCAGGAGGATTGCGGCGCCGGCTGGAGAGAAAAGAACACTGAGGCAGCGGAGCCCCTGCCTCAGTGCAGGGGGATTGGAGGTCCGGCATGAGACACCAGAGAACTGAGGCAGCGTAGCCCTACCTCAGTGAAGGGGGATTTCTGCAGGCTGGAGGTTCGGCGTAACCGTTCACATCGGGAGATGCGACGGGGACAGCTATTCCGGGGAAACTCCTTGCAGCAGCGTCTGTATAGATTGTTCCCTGGGCTGCACGGTTACAGTTACGGTTAGGGTGAGTTTTCAGGTTAGGCTAAGATTATTCGCTGTAAATGCTTCCATGTTACCCCTGTAATATGGCAGTCTTTACAGCTAAGAATCTAAGTCTAACATGAACACCAACCCCTAAAACTAACCGTCCAGCCCCAGCAACAATCTATACAGACGCTGTTGCTAGGACCTTACAGAAGTCACCTAATCGGGAGCTAGGGGTGTGATAGGGGCGTTCCTCCATGGAAGCTCTGTCAAAACCCTAGCTTCCGATCATGTGTTCAAGTCCCCTACTGAGAATTTAAATAAATGTGTCAAAATAATAAATATGTTGAAAAAAATGTGTAAAAAAATTAGTGTAAAAGAAAACTTTCCCCTCTTTAAATTTTTTTTAAAAAAAATGCACATTTGGTTTTGCCTTGTCTGTAGCGATCTGTACAGTAAATTGAACAAACTGTTTATCCTGCACAGAAAGACATAAAAAAAGCCTAAATTTTTATTATGTTCATATCATATTGTGTCCCAAAAAAGGAATAAAGTGATCAAAACAGCCGTTTGTTCCCTAAAATGGTACCAATAAAAACTACACGCAAAAATAAAGTCCTCCTACAGTTCCATCCATAGAAAAATAAAGTTATGGGACTTTGAACGCAGCAATCCAAAAGAAGAATTATTTCTAGAAACAAAAAGGGGATTTTATTGTGCAAAAGTCTAAAAACCTAAAAAAAATATATATAATTTGGGCATTGTATTGTAACCATGCAACATGT
This sequence comes from Eleutherodactylus coqui, assembly GCF_035609145.1. Taxonomy (NCBI): domain Eukaryota; kingdom Metazoa; phylum Chordata; class Amphibia; order Anura; family Eleutherodactylidae; genus Eleutherodactylus; species Eleutherodactylus coqui. The sequence continues at coordinate 157,138,265 of NC_089841.1, forward strand.
CAGACACTGCTAAACTCCCTCCCACCTCCCTTCTCCTGCAGCTGTCATTGGCTCCCATAGGAGTCAATGCGGCTGCCGCCGCCGATGTTACAGTGCCCTACCAGGCTTTTACACTGCAGAGATATGCCCCTGTGCACTGATGCATTGTAAACCAATGCATCAGAGGGGCAGTGTATATTGGCCGGGATGTGAAAACCCGTCTGATATACACCCATGTGAAAGAACCCTAACACTGTAAAAAAAATGTCAGAGTGAAGGTGTTTTTTCTCCCTCCAAAAAAATGTTATGCAATGCATTATATGTACCCAAATAATGGTACCAATAAAAACTACAAGCCCTCCTATAACCATGTCAATGGAAAAATAAAAAAGTTATGGCTTTTGAAAAGTGGAGATGAAAATCCCTAAAAAAATCATTGCGTATTTAAGCCCAAAGAAGGCTATGTCCATAAGGGGTTAATATGGTCATGTGTCCTGACCAGACTACAGGGTTTACCAACTTGAATCGTCACCATCATAGATTTCAGCAGAAATGTGGCCGCAATATGCTTGTGTGAAACTGGCCAAGCAACTGGTTCATGCCGTTATGTGTTATTTGTCCGTGCTAGCATGGTAACCTGCTGCATGCTAAGCTTATGTTTACGTTTTGCTCTTACTTGTGTAATGCAATATACTACAATACTTGTGTATTGCTGTATATTGTACTTTTACCTATTCAGTAGGACCCAGATTGCTATTGCAACTCACGTCCTGTGCTAAGTGCTCTGTCCTGGATGGTTGCTGCACCTGCTTCATGTAAGCTCTGGCTGCCATGCTGCCCTTTCCTTCCAGCAAGGTGGCTGCCTGAGGCAAGTAGCCCAACTCACCTCATGGCAGATCTACCCCTGAATGGAGAGAGGGGCCTTTCTCTAATTCGCCTCAGGCAGCAGAGAGGCTAAGTTCGACCCTGTCCGTGTTGTGTATATATACATAACAGTAACATTGATAGAGTACCCATAGACTATTATATGCCAATATTATACCTCCATTAGAGATGAGTGAGCGTACTCGCTAAGGCAAAGTACTCGAGCGAGTAGTGCCTTATTCGAGTACCTGCCCGCTCGTCTCTAAAGATTCGGCTGCCGACGCAGGTGAGAGGTGAGTTGCGGCGGTGAGCGGGGGGGGGGGGAGGGGGATCTCCCCTCCGTTCCGCCCCGCTCTCCCCCACCGCTCCCCCCCCCCCCCACCAGCAGCCGAATCTTTAGAGACGAGCGGGCAGGTACTCTAATAAGGCACTACTCGCTCAAGTCGTTTGCCTTAGCGAGTACGCTCGCTCATCTCTAACCTCCATTTGTCTCTGATTTTATATGGGGGCAGGTGGAGAGTTGCATGGCATGTCCTATTGTAGCAATGCTTCTAGAGAAGAATAAAGTGCCTTATTAAGGAAACCTACAGTGGCACACAGAGGGCCAACATAGAACTCCCTCTATGAGCCAAAATGGAGAGTTGCTCTTAATCAGCTTGCTTTCTTTCTTAAGCTGTCATTATAGTACAGGGTGGCCATTCCTCTAACTGACCACCATGTAATGAGGTTAGCCTAGTTTTCCTTTGCAGAATAAGCTGTTTGCCCGGTATGCTGGTAGCAGGACCTAAAGTCATCATCTAATTGCTTTGGTGACCCCATTTTGAAAGGTCAGATTATTTGAGTACACCATCTACAAAAACTTTTGACTCCGTCTCTACTCACCAAATGTTGCTCACCATGTTGAATGCCCATTCACAATTCAAAATAAGATGAGGCCTATTACGTACAGAACATACTGTGCAGCTGTTCAGGAATCTAGTTTTATCAGAGGTCCACTGACATTTTAATTCCATTTTGGTTCCTGAAGGAGCTGCATGAGATTACAAAAAAGGGTCCATTGCATCTCAGTTACATTCATTTGAAAACTGTTCCTACTTAGGGCTTCTTCAGATGGACGTATGCGCAACTAAACTCGCTGTAGTTACGCATACGTGCGAGAAAGATACGGCGAGTCCTATCTTTTTTCGCATGCACTATTGACAGGTGAGAATACTGCTAATAAAAATGGACATGTAGTGCCTGTGGGACAGTATTACAGACCAATAAGCACCCTATATGCTGCTGGATAGAGGCCCCCAAATGGCACTACATTCCTAGAGTGCCTCTGTAATATTAAAGGGGTTGTTCCGTGCCGAACGGGTTGTTTGTTTTTTTCAATAGCCCCCCCGTTCGGCGCGAGACAAACCCAATGCAGGGGTTTAAAAAAAACGCATAGTACTTACCCGAATCCCTGCGCTCCGGTGACTTCTTACTTACCTTGCGAAGATGGCCGCCGGGATCTTCACCCACAGTGGACTGCAGGTCTTCTCCCATGGTGCACCGTGGGCTCTGTGCGTTCCATTGCCGATTCCAGCCTCCTGATTGGAGGCACACGTGACGGGGCGGAGCTACGAGGAGCAGCTCTCCAGCACGAGCGGCCCCATTCAGAAGGGAGAAGACCGGACTGCGCAAGCGCGTCTAATCGGGAGATTAGACGCTGAAATTAGACGGCACCATGGAGACGAGGACGCTAGCAACGGAACAGGTAAGTGAATAACTTCTGTATGGCTCATAATTAATGCACGATGTACATTACAAAGTGCATTAATATGGCCATACAGAAGTGTATACCCCCACTTGCTTTCGCGGGACAACCCCTTTAAATGTGATGCCTTGATATCTTGATTGGAACTGTATACATAACATTATATGGACCCTTTAGGATTTCTACAGGTGGTGTACGGCAAATCCGTAAAATACAAATCTTATAGTAAGACTGTGTTCATGAACACTAATATGGAAATCACCTTTCGTTTTAGTAGGACTAAACAAGAGACTTACATTAGTTGTATTGAGCTATCATGTTTCCCCAAAATTAAGACCCTGTCTCATATTAATTTTTGTCCCAATAGAGGCACAAGGTTTTATTTTTGGGGGATGCCATATTATACTTACCTAGCAGACTTGATCCAGGTCCCTCTCGCTGCTCTCCAGAACTCCGACATACGTCTTGCAGTCTTCAGCCACCCACAGATCACTTCTTGGTTACGGGATTCATAAATCCTGTCTCTAGAAAGCGATGGCTCTGATTGGTTCTCAAGCACTGCACTGCATTGCTTGGCTGAGAAGCGTTCGAGAACCAATTAGAGCCACCGCTTCCTAGAGGTAGGATTCATGAATCCCATAACCAAGAAGTGATCTTCTGTGGGTGGCCGAGGACTGCGAGAAGTGCATCGGAGCCCCGGACAGCAGCCGGAGGGACCTGGATCAAGCCTGCTAGGTAATGTATACCTTTTTTTAATGTAATGCGGCTAGGGCTTATTTTCAGGGTGGGGCTTATATTTCCAGCCTCCCCAAAAACCCTGAAAAATCAGGGCAGGGTTTATTTTCAGGGTAGGTCTTATTTTCAGGGAAACAGGGTCGTTAAATTGTTATTGTTTGATTGTTTTCTTTTGCAAACAGCTGGATATTTATAAATGGGACAAAATAACCTAATTTGCCACGGAGGTTGAATAATTTTGATGTCAACTGTGTATTTGTGGCAATGTCCATGGGGTTTCAGGGTGAAAGGGGCATTTAAACTTTTTAAAGAAGCATAAAACTAAAACTGTCTCCTAAACATTTTCTGCCAAAGGAGATACAATAAGGGCTCCTTCAGGCGGACATAGTTCTGTGCACAAAATATATGCGTGCAATATGCAGAGAATAAAATGCATTGTTTTCAATGGATACGTTCTGACTACTGTTTTTTTTGCGTGCGCATTTCAAGGCACATAAAAAAAATACAGCATGCTCTATTTTTGTGTGCATTTGTCTACCAAAGGTCCCTGTAGAAGTCTATGGGGAGTGTGAGAACGCGCGCTCAATTTGCACGCACATGCGCAATATGCTGCATAATTCCCTGAAAAAAGAACACATCTGGACCTCAATAGGCTAAATAGCCTTTTAATTCCTGGCATGCGCAAAAACTACAGTAAAATGTGACGATACGCACACAAATGTATCTTGTTCATAGCGTTAAATACATTGTGATGAAGCATGTGCAGTTGCGTATATGTCTGTCTAAAGAAGCCCTAACAGTACATTGCAGTTTTTACCTCTTTGAAGCGAACGGCAGAAATGTTACAAAAATGTAAATATCTGACAAATGACAAATGCAACAAACCACAGGATGATGTAAAATTGCAAAATGTGGCTCAGTTTTTTCTTTAAATGTTGCACATCTGTCTGCTGCTTTAAAATACTTCAGTGACAAAATTACCATCAGAACACTCTATGTGGGCTCATCATTATTAGGCTACTAGTAATTATTAGGAAATTATAGTACAAGTTTTCTGGTAGCTCTGCTACATGTGCATCACATAAAGCTCTGCTACATACATTCTACATCCCATGCAACAGGGATCACAAGCAACACAGCACTCGGGATAAAGGACCTGTGATGACGTCACCGTCATGCTCCGCCCTTGATCACATCTGGGTGAGGTTGTCACAGGACCCTCATCTCAGTATATATTATGAGCTGACTACATTCCCTACAAACCCCCTGCGGCTTCAGTTGCTATGGAATACTAATAAACACCTAGCCAGACAGCAGCCTCATGCTTACAGGACCTGTGATGACGTCACTGTCGTGATCAGGGGCTGAGCATGTAACTTACTTATGGACGGATAGTTGGTTGTTAATATATTGTCTAATAATTATTAGGAGATTTATATCACCAGTATTTCAAGTGGCACAATACGTCACACAGCTCTGCTACATGCATGTTACACACAGCTCTGCTACATGCACATCACACACACAGCAGTGCTACATGTACCTCACATATAGCTCTGCTACATACATTTATCACCCTATACAACAGGGTTCACAAGAAGCACAGTACTCAGGATGAAGGACCTGTAATGATGTCACCATCATGCTACGCCCTTGATCACATGACAGTAACATCATCACAGGTCCTTCATCTCGAGTGAGTTACATGCTCCGGCCCTGATTACATGATGGTGACATCACATGTCCTTCATCCCTGTGCAGATTATGGGTGGACTACATCCCCTACAACCCCCCTGCAGTCTCAGTTGCTATGAAGTACTAACAAAGACCCCGCTGTACTGCTGCCATGTGCTTGCAGGCCCTGGAATGACATCACCATCATGTGATCTGGGGCGGAGCACGTAACTCAGGAAGAAGGGCCTGTGATGACGTCACCATCATGTAATCAGGGGCGGAGAATGTAACTCATTCACGAATGGACAGGTGGTCATTAGTATTTTGATTTTGTTAAAAGGTTATTCCCAATTTAGAAAGTAGTGGCATATTTCTAGGATATGCTATCACTTTATGACTGTTTGGGGATCTGGGACTCCCACCAACTATTTAGCGCCGTGGTCTCCTCACTGTTTTTCTCTGCAGAGTGGCAACCAGCCGCCCACTGTGCAGGGAAGTGAATGGTGTCAGCTGCAGTAGCTTACATAGTCGGTGGCCAAGAATGTCACTATACAGGGAAAACTTTAAGATTAGCACTAAAGCAAGTGCTGTAAATCCTTCATTCTCCAGACTGGTGGAAGACCCAGAGGTCTCCTCTCCACCAATCAGAATGTGATGTTAAATCCTAGTGATATGCCATTGCTTTATCAAATGGTAATAACCCTTTAAGAGATTGATCTTTTAATAATGAGCTAAATTTTTTAATAGTTTCCAATTGGCTGTGCTAGGCAAGTGATTTTTAATCACTTCTTATTATAGTGATCTTGTTTAGAGACCCATTCTTGCGATTTAATGGCCCTAAGTCAATTTAGTTTAATGAGATAGACAATCACTCATTTCAAGAACAGTTAGGAGTTTCTGGGCTGGAAGTTCTTGCTTAGTGATAAATGTTTTGTGATTTAATACTTAAAATCTCATTGTCCTCAGTGAAGCATTTCACGAGAAGCAGTCACATGACTTAAAGTCAGCCATGCAGCATGTACTTCATCCTGAATTTTTGCAATATGTGCAATGTCCAGTAAGTTCCTGTTTCAAGATGCATGGTCACGGTTCACTAGAGTATAATTGACCTAGACACAATGATGGGGCAAAAAAACAATTTGCTGTTTGCATTTATTAAGCATTGAAATAGTTACCCTTCTGTAGCTATAGCCAGAGGTTACATACAGTGCGGTAGGATTAACCTGAATTAGCTGCCCCTTGCATCCTTACTGATGCTAACGGTTGCCAAGCACGATGCAAAGGTAAACACTGTTTTGCTTTTATCTTTTTAGTGTGAATAATAAAAACTTACAATTGGTCATATTTTTTTGTTGTTCGGTGCAAAACGTGCAGCAAAGTGCTGCTTTAGCAGATGAGCTGAATTATTGAAGAGTAACCCCAGGAGCGCCACCAACACTGATGTTCATTTACCTCTTTATGATGCTATATGGTATTTCTGTGAGTCACCATATTTTCCCTAGAAGAATCTGTAAGAAATGAATTTATGTATTCTTCTCTGTAGTGTAAAATCAGAAATACACATAGGTACAGTATAAGCTGTATATTTCTATGGGCATCAGATCTGTGGTCTGTATATACTGATCCTGAGTACATTCATGTGCGTGAGCCTTCTTATATCCTTGGCAATTAGCCCATTACCATTTGGTCCAAACCTTTTTCTTACTGATGGTTTCATTATTTGTAGTTTATATTATGTCTTTGGGACATGGAGGATGAACAGAGATGAGGAGGACCAAGGGCCTGACACAGTAAGCCCATTTGTGGCCTCACCAAGCACGTTATCTAAGCTGAATTCCCCTAATGCAGTAATCATAAAGAGAAGGAAAACAAATTAAGAAAATTTAGTAAATGAATGCAGTTAGTGACTTGTACATTAATGACAGTGCTAGTCAATGGTGGGCTATAATAAGGGCGGTAGGGGCTACTGCCCCGGGTTCACGGCTCCAGGAGAGTCCATGGATGTCCAACTGCCTTTATTATAATCCACCAACCAGCCGCCACCAAGACCTCTATACTGAGCTCTCTGTGCTACTGTATTGTCTCTCATCCTGCCCACATTGCTCTACTTATTTAGTAGGCTCATCCTTCCCTGTCATGCTAGAGCAGTGTTTCCCAACTCCAGTCCTCACGGACCCCCAACAGGTCCTGTTTCCTGGATTTCCTCAGTATTGCACAGGTGATGTAATTATTGTCGGCACCTCAGACATTGCCACAGGTGTTCTTACTAAAGGATATCCTGAAAACACGACCTGCTGGTGGTACCTGAGGACTGGAGTTTGGGTAACACTGTGCTAGAGAGAGATGTGTGTGGGGAGCGGGTTGTGATGGCAGCCTGCTTAGTACTTCCCAAAGGAGAGACTAGAGTCGGGCAGCCTGCTGAATGTGCGAGACGGCAGGGACAGCAGAGCAGCAGAGAATTCTGGCTGGGTCATGTGGGCTGCGAGAGAGGAGACTGGAGGACAACTGGCTGACTACTGTATGTTGCAGAATTGTCCTGCATTGCGACCCATGAAGGTATGTATCACATGTATATGTGTGCATGTATGTCTGTGTACCTGCACACCTGGACATGTAAAAGTAGGCTGTGTATGTTTGTATGTATTGTGAAATGTATGTAAAAGTGTACTTATGCGTTTGTGAGGTCTTGTTCACATCAGCGCCGGGGGGTTCTGTTTGGAACCTCCGTCGCTGATTTCCACTAAAAAACAGGAGGATATAATGCTCCGCTACTTCACACTGTAAAATGCTAGTCTGCCAGTAACCAAACAGACCTCATTATAGTCAGTGAGGGCCATTTGGTTCCCTCATCAGACGGATTCATTAGGCCAGTGGGTGCTATTTTCCTGATCTCAGAACAAGAAAACAGAAACTCCTCGCGCTGATGTAAGCGAGCCCTGTGTGTGCTACAGTGTATAAAGGTGTATCACTGTGCATGGTGGTAACAAGGTACATGTGTGTGAAAAATGTATTCAGCAGTTTGGGACCTGTTTTCTAGCCCTGTATGGCTCTGTTCATATCTGTATGGCTCTGTTCATATCTGTTACTCCATTTGGGGTCTCCACTGCGGACCTTGCACAAAGTCAAGGACACAATAGAACAGCTGCACTATTTTCTCCAGCAGAGTGACAGGCGGCATGATGGAAGTCTGCTGGACCCCATTATAGTCAGTGGGGTCTGCTGAGCACCATCCACATCAGTTAATTGCCAGATCCAGCACTTCAGTTGTTATCATTGTTCAGTTTCTATGTGGAGCTGAACGATGTAAATAATAGTGCAAGTGTAAACCCAACCAAACTTCAGCTAGATGCACACCACATTGTCAAATACACTTGGTGTCTAAAAAAAATCAAGCACCTAGGAGTTGTCGGAATTGAATAAACTTTCTATGTGCGATTTGTAACGTTAATATAAGTGATTACAACATTAGAGCAAAAGGGTCATTTATCCTTTGCACATCCACTGGTTCCAGCACATCCTAACAGTCTGGTCAGAACAGCCCAGATAGAGGGCAATTCGTTGATATGAGCATCCAGCTTCTTGCATTCATTCCAATAATGCATCCACTCTCAAACTCTGTGAACTGGGCGAAGTCTCTTTGATTGTATCGTAGAGGAGTCTAATGGTTAACAAGCTCTACACTAGCGGAAAAAGAGGTCCATTACACGTAGGCAGCCTCTTGTAACCTTTTAGTAGGCCAAGGGTGGAACTACTTTTAGGGCCTCAGATGGCAAGACTATTCATCTAATCATGCCACAACTGTAATAATTTGCATATCTGCCTGAGATGTAACTGCATGCCGAGTTTTGCAGCCAAGCAACAACTCCTGGGTGCTTGATTTTTTTTGACAATGAGTGTGCATCCAGATATACTACAAAAAAATGAAACGATAGTAGATATTTATGACACTGTCTAAAAGAAAATCCACAGAAAATCGAAACCAAAATCCACAACATTGTTGCATAATTTGTAGAGTATTTGCTGAGGATTTTGCCTCTTCAATTGAATTCAAATTAAATTGGTGAAATCTGCGGTGGATTAGCAACAAAATCCACACCAAATGGTGCACATTTTAATGTGGATTTTGCTGCAGATTTTTTCTGCTTCTGAAAATCCCCAGCAAATCTGCTACTAGTGAATGCACCCTTAGGGTGCATTCAGACGACCGTATATCGGCCGGGTATTAACGCCGGCCGATATACGGCGTCTCTCTCTGCAGGGGGAGGAGGCTGGAAGAGCCGGGAGCAGTGCTCTGAGCTCCCGCCCCCTCTCTGCCTCCTCTCCACCCCCCTGCACTATTTTCAATGAGGAGAGGCAGGACAGGGCGGAGCTAATAACTTAGCCCTGCCCCTGTCCCACCTCCTTTCATTGCAAATAGTGCAGAGGGGCAGAGAGGGGGTGGAGAGGAGGCAGAGAGGGGGCGGGAGCTCAGAGCACTGCTCCCCGCTCTTCCAGCCTCCTCCCCTTGCAGAGAGAGACGCCGTATATCAGCTGGGTGTGAAAACTCGGCCGAATACGGTCATCTGAATGCACCTTTCAGGTATGTTCCGACAGTAGAATTTCCTGCAGTATTTTCAGCCTCAAACCCATGTCAATGTCTGCTGCTTTTTGCTGTGGTTTTTGGCGCAGATCTGTACACATAATTTGCCCTGTCAATGGGTAAAATGCACGTGAGGAATTTCGGCACACAAAATCTAGTTTATACATTATAAAGTGACATTTCACTTCTGGATGCAGAAATATGCGGAAAAGTGGAAAGGCACGATTTTCTGCATCAGAGCTCTGCACGTGGATTTTGCCCATTGATCAGATCCATGCCAAAAAAATGTAGCAAAAAGCTGTGGATTTTGACGCAATTAAATTGGAATTTATTGTGCAAAATTCTGCAGCAAATTCTACCCTTAGACAGTTTCATAAATCCCCATTTGTATGTCTTCTATATGCGATTTTTGATTGACCCATTCTTATTTTTGTTGTTTTTTGCACTTTTTTCACTGGCAGTGAATATATTATTTTTTGACAGAGGCAAACCTAAGCTCAATTTTAGTGCCTTATTTTTGAAGCAAAAGCTTGGTTCTAATGGCATACATGTGTGGTAGCTTGGTTCTAGTACTGTATCTATCCTATCTATGTAGTAAGCTTGATTCTGGTACCACAACTATATGGTAAGCTTGGTTTTGGTACAGTATTTATCATATCTATGTAGTAAGCTTGGTTCCTGGTACCATTTTTATGTAGTAAGCTTGGTTCGGGTAACGTATCTTTAAATGTAAGCTTGCTTGTAGTACATTTGCAATACATTTGATTTTGGTACCATATCTATGCAGTAAGCGGTCATTTACACCTGCGTTTTATCTTGGTTTTTGCTCTCTTCCACTTTGTTCTGTTTTTGGTTTATTTCACACACACAGTAATTCACCATATATTTCTGTTCTCATAGACCCTAATAAATTTGTGAAGTAAAAAACGTGATGAGTATAGGTGCAGCTGACCGAAATATAAAGTTCAGTACAATACAGAAGTAAGCTCAGCTTCTCCGTTTTATTTAAAAAAACAGCATAAAAAGACGCGTTTTGGTGCAACGCCCCTTCCTCAGGTATAGCTGGGGATACAGCTTGTGTTGGCTATTGGTATGTTCATGGTGTACCAGGCAGAGAGGCAGAATAGTCTCACCTGTCAGTGCAACTATCATTGGGTTGGCTGCACCTGAACAGCTAGGTGTTTTCCACGACCCACCATCCTAACGAGAGAGAAGAATCACATCTTCCGCACATTCCTCTACCTATAATTTTTCCAAATGACTTGCCCATTCAGGTAGCTCCACCCCTATTTTTTTTTTTTTCACTTCTCTACTTATTGACGCTAATAAAGCAGTGGTTATAGGTTGAAGTACTCAATGATGGTGGCTGTATATGACATTACATTCTAGTCTCTGATTTTTAGGAATGTCTGGATATTGTCATTGCTGGTACATGATCTGTATAATATTTGACAAGTCTAGGTGAAGCCTCCAGTTTATATTCTTAGCTTCAGCGGATAAGTTGCTGAGCTTATATTGTTTCTGTAAGGCTAACGCGTATGATTGACATAAAACTATGAATTCAATCAATCTGCTGCCTAGGAACATTCAGTAATATTGGACTTCATCAGATTGTCTATTTTGTTCCTTTGTTTTATTTTCTGTTGTAAAGAGAATGTGTAATTGATTTGGGCAGAACTTCATTCAAATGAAGCGCATCCCCACATGATTTAAGGTCCCAGGTCCCCCCATACACATTATACTTTAGCTATCTGAACCCACCGATTATGGTGGGGCTGAACGATTGTTAATTATATGGTTGGCTCAACTTTTCCCTGACAGATGATGTTGGGGGGAAAAAGGATCAGGGACATTGAATTTCAACACCCAATCATTTTAATCCACAACACTTAACCCTTTCCAATCCACTGTCTGACATCTTCCTACATTCTGATTGAAGCTTGTACAGCTCCAATGCCAGAAGACGCCCGACAGGGTATTCTTACCGTCTATTGCCAGCTACTCCGCTGTGGGAGCTTCTCTGGCGCACACACACTGGCTTTAGCCAGCAGATGGCATCGTTGTATAACAGCAAAAAGAGAAAGCCTTTTAGGAAACCCTGAATCCAAAATTGTATTGGAAAGGGTTAAACCAGCACCAGAGTTGTCTTGACTGCGATTTACCTCCTGAAACACAGAAACGTTCTGCGGAGCCAAAGATTCATGTGTATGGGACAGCTGGGGAAAACAGCTGCCTTGTTGGTTGTGTATGGGCAGCTTCAGAAGTTCCTGATGTAGAGTGATGAAATCTCTCAGCACTGCTAAAGGCTTAAAGCTTTTTATCATTTTGTAAATAATTGGTAGTTCAGAATTACAGACGAATGTGCTTTCACATGTATCTATTACGTACTAGAGGATCGTTTGGACTGGATTGCCCCCTTTTAATGTCTTGTTCAGTCCATGTTACAGTATGAAATGTAGCCTAATTTCAAACACACCAGAACCTTCAGTTCAGAGGGTAACCACATAATTGTTATATAAGAAAACACTTTTGAGACAACCACTGGAAATTGCAGCAAAAAAAAAAACTCTTCTAGAGGGGGCAGTCCTATCAAAGAAGGAGCCGCTATAGATAGAAAATGGAAAATGTGAAAATCTGTCATATAAAAAAAACCCGGTCTAGATATGGGGTGATCTCCTCAAAGAGGTGGTCTTTGGGAGAGACTGCACTGTATATAAAAAATAACTCTTAACTTCTTTTTCTTTCACATTTTACTGAATTTATTATACATTTTCTTGTCTTCTAGATAAAACTATCTAGGAAATGAAGCGTTAAATCGTCAGAGGGAAAAGAAGTCGAAAAAGAAAAGGTATGTCAGGGAATGTCTCTATGCTTCTGTTTGTTGAGATCACAATGTTTTCTTTTTAATTTTGCTTTGAGCGCATTCTACAATATGGCATCTATTTCCATTTATATCTCTGAAAATCTTGTTGGAAGAGCAGGTCATGATGTCCCTCTTGTCTTCAAAAGAGCCTCTTGTTAAAGTAAAAAGTACTGAAACTTAAGGCTTTCTACTTTTTGCATCTTGTAGAACATTGTCAAGAAAGATACTAGATAGAAGGTTAGTTAAAAGCCTGCGCCAGACATCCCTTTGCATACATTTTGGATAAACTTTAGATTTTAATGTCTCCACGGTTTTGCTCATCTGTTCTATCGGTGCATTGACTTAATCTGGGCCAGGACATTCTGTCATGGTATATTTTACTAAGAGGATTTTTCTGACATTGCATAAAATGCAACTTGATGGGAAAGTCTTCCTCGTGTCTCTTTAATGATTTATCTCTTTAGCTACAGTACATCATTTGGAGCACGATTTTAACGATATGTGAGGCCTTCGTCTGAGTTAACAATAGTAATAACAGGGGTATAACTGGATGTTCAATCATGAAGTGCTAACCCTGAACCAATAAACATGGACTTCAATACTGTTAGGCTACCTTGACACACAAAGCTGAGCTGCGGAAATTAGGGCTAATGCCCACTGCCAGAAGGAGATCTGTAATATCACATTCAGTTGTCTTGTAGTGTAAATGCTGCAGAATTTCGACAGTGATTCCACAAGCAGAAATTCTGCAGCGTTTACTGTATGTGTGAAGGGAGACTTAGGCCATTCTCACACTTCTGCGTTTAACCCTGTATTTTCAGCCCAGCGCTAAACTCTGTCGATCACTACCATTGATTTTAATGGGGCTTCTCAGACGAGTGTGAAAACGCAGCGTTTTTCAAGCGCTGTCTATTCTATTTTCATGCATTTCTGCATTTCAAAACGCAATGCTTTGCCCATTGAAATGAATGGGGTGCGATTTTCAACCTCCCTCACAGGGTGTTCTCTTGTGAGTGAGGTTGAGCTCGATCAGCAGGCTCACGGTAAGGCAACATGAATTATTGGAGTTCGAATAAGGCATGATAGTGAGTGTTAGACAGATTGGACATTCCATTTTGCAAATTGTGCGTGCATTTAACATTCCTCAATCCGCAGTATCATGTGCGTATAAGGAAAACATCATTGAAGGCATTACCACCCATAGTGGACAGCGCAGTGGCCATCCAAAGGTGCCTAATGATCGCAACCCACGGCAGAGAAGTGACTGTGGCAGAAATCACATTCATGCTTGATACAGAAGGCCCCACACATATACTGTATCACACAGGTCAGTGTAGTGATCTTTAGATTCCATGGGATATGGAAGCAGAAGATCCACCAGAGTGCTGGTGTTAACACCAAGACACCAGACACAGCTCCTCACTTGGACTTATGAAGTTGCTAACTAGACCTTAGAGGACTGGTAACATTTGGCGTTGCCTGATGAGTCATGGTACCAATAGTTTCAGGCTGATGGTAGGGCTTGTGTGTGGCACAGACCCCATGAAGCCATGGACCTCAGTTGTCAAGAAGGCACTGTGCAGACTTGTGGTGGTGGTTCCATGCTGGTGTGAGGTGTGTTCTCTTGGCATGAATTGGGTTTACTGGTCCACCTAAACATGTCATTGACTGGTGCCCATTACGTTTCACTGCTTGCTGATCATTTACAGCCCTTCATGGACTTTGTGTATCCCCACAATGATAGGATATTCTAGCCCATTAGGCCTCTCTACTCCATATAAAAAGCCTAGTACTTTGAATAAAGCATTATAGTTTGGGGCCCTGTTACAGACTTTGCATTCGGGCCCAGAAGCTTCAGGTTACGGCTCTGGGCATGTCAATATATATATATAGAATCATTGTCACGTATTTCTATTGGATATTTATTTTATGTATCATTCAATATTGTAGTCTATATTGACTGATGTATAAATATATGTTCAGCATATACATTGTATAGACATCATGAAGCGGCACCTACAGTGTGATTTTTCACCTGTGTATTTCAGACTGGTTCTCAGTCTCCCGGAGTGAGGTTGCCATTTTTGGGGCAGGTGCTCCACTTGAGGGACCGATCTGGACAGTTCTGGTAAACTAGTTTGCATATTTCCCTGTTCCGTGCTGCACGTATTTATAGTACTCTTAACCACCGATTTGACTCTGTCTTTGGACCCAAAACCTGTCCCCTCCAGTCGTTCCAACTAGTCATACCCAATGTGACACATCAGTTGTTTGAGCTATTTTTGATTATTGTAATAATATTTTGGATATTTTGTGATGGTACATTACACTTAGGGGGCATCTACTGAATGAGTGAGCACTTATTTTATTTTGTGCATATTTTGGAATATGTTACTTTAATAAGCTAGCACATTATAAGTGTAAAAAGGAAATAATAGATACAAATTACACAACCAGATACAGAAAAAGACATGTAGTAGATGTTAATGGTTTCGGACTCTGCCTATTCTCTAAATATCTACATAAGTGTTTAATAGAGGCACATTTAGTTCTTGGAATTAATGCTGTACTTTTGTGTAGCAGAGAGCTGCTGATTGTCAAAAGCTGTTAAACTAATTATTAGAAAGTTATGTTCTTTGCCGCTGTCCTCTTTTTTTTCTTGTTTACTTATTTAGGTGCTATAGTCCTATAAATTCATTGTTTTATTTTAGCCCAAGTTACTGTATTCAGGTCACAAAGTTGGTGATATGTTGTGCTCTAAGGCTATGTTCATATCTGCATTGGAGGCTCCGTTTAGTTAGAGCCTCCGTAGGAGAGCTGCTCCAGAATTGCACACAAAGTTGGGCAGCTTGATGGAAACACGGTGTACCCCATTATAGTCAGGTCTCATTTGTGTCCGGGACGTGCTGAATCTGTCACTTTTGTGACTTGGCTCCTATGATGTTGCTGAATAGCGAATATCAACAGCACACATGTGAACAGAACTTTTAAAATGGTGTTAAGTCCTTTTCTTTTAGTACTGCTTCCCTGTTAAACAATATATATAAAATTGAATGTATGCGTGTCTGTGTCTGTCTGTCTGTCTGTGTGTGTGTGTGTTTGTCCTTTATGCGCTACTACACCATTCATCCGATCGCCATGAAACTTTGGGAAGTTGTTGAGTACACTCCTGGGAAGATTATAGGCATAGTAAAACTATCCTACGATAGGTGCCGCGCGTGCGAGCGTCGTCGACAGTTACGCCCCCCACATGGATCGCTTGATTTCCATCACTGCCACTAATTCTCTCACTTCGCGATGTCATAGAAACTTGAAATTTGGCACGAGCATTGATTATGTCATAAATGGGAAAAGTTAATAGGTCCCAACTCAATTATTCAATTCTAAGCGCCAAAGAATTAGCGTCCAAATTTTACGTACGGAATCTAATTCTCTCACTTCCCAATGTCATAGAAACTTGAAATTTGGCACGAGCATTGATTATGTCATAAATAGGAAAAGCTAATGGGTCCCAACTCGATTATTCAATTCTATGCGCCAAAGAATTAGCGTCCAAATTTTACGTACGGAATGTAATTTTCTCACATAGAAACTTGAAATTTGGCACGGGCATTGAATATGTCATAAATAGGAAAAGCTAATGGGTCCCAACTCCATTATTCAATTCTATGCGCAAAACAATTAGCGTCCAAATTTTACGTACGGAATGTAATTTTCTCACTTCCTAAATGTCTGTCTGTCTGTCTGTCCTTTATGCATTACTACACCATTCATCCAATTGCCATGAGACTTTGGGAAGTTGTTGAGTACACTCCTGGGAAGGTTACTGGCATAGTACAACTATCCTACGATAGGTGGTGCGCGTGCGAGCATCGTCGACAGTTATGCCCCCCAGACAAAGATCGTTTGATTTCCATCTCAAGCACGAAAGCAAAAGGCATTACGAGCAACGGGATGAGTGTTCAACTACAAAATGATGCATCTGCCGAACGTTTCGCAAGACAATTGCTGGATATTGAGAATGCTGAGGTAAAATGAAAGCTGTGCTGTGATTGGTTGCTATTTCTTATACTGCTGAGGTAACGTGAAAGCTGTGCTGTGATTGGTGGCTACTTCTTATACTACTGAGGTTGCATGAAAGCTGTGCTGCGATTCGTTGTTCTATATTATACCACTGAGGTAACATGAAAGCTGCGCTGTGATTGGTTGCTATATATAATACCGCAGAGGTAACATGAAAGCTGCGCTGTGATTGGTTGCTATTTTTTATATTGCTGAGGCAGAATAAAAGTTGCGCTGTGATTGGTTGTTATTTCTCTTACTGCTAAGGTAACATGAAAGCTGCGCTGTGATTGGTTGTTATATATTATACCACTGAGGTAACATGAAAGCTGCGCTGTGATTGGTTGTTATCTAGATATATAAAAACGAATGAATGAATGTATGTCTGTCTGTCTTCGCAGCAACGCGTGAGGGGTAAGCTAGTACAATATATTCTTCAGTGTTGGTTACTTTATGCCTCTGATCATTTGGATAATGCCATGACCAGTAACTCCAGAATTGCTGCATTTGTCTAGTGGTTGAAGATCCGCCTTCTGCATCAATAGCTGCACTGTAAACGATTCCTCTAACCAAAACTGATACACTGTGTAATGCCGAGTGCAGGCATTGGGGGGCAGTGCATGACACAGATTCTCTCTTTTGCTCTCTGGCATCCTCTGTAATGCTCTGTCCCTCAGACCCTGTACCAAGAACAGCAGAGTGTGCTAATGGAGATGGTGCATGACCCTTAAGGCCCTGCATTAGTATTCCTTTAATTTCACAATGCTTTACAGTACTGCTCAGACCTGAGTGTTTTTGTTGTATTTTCCTTTGTGGCAAATAGGACACTATTTATTTATGACTTTTGCTAATTGTAGCTTTGCTACCTTTTATCTTTTCTACTGTCTCTAAATCATTTTGACCATTGTGAAGGTGCAGTGCCAAGGGTGGACACCAGGGGTCATGAAAGCAGGCTTTTAGGATATGAAATCTCCAGCACATAAGGGGGTTCTGTCTCTAATTAATCAGCCAACACTTGGGGTTGGTGTGGCTGCAGAACAGATTTTCCCCTCTGTTGCTGATTTCAGTATTCTTGAGAGGTCCAGGGAAGACCAAGTGTTGGTCTGGTGTGGACCCCCCGCTGCCTGGGAGAGTCACAAGTCTGGCAGGGGTAGATGGACCCTAAACTGACACCCTGATTGGGTAAAAGGTGATGGACCTTGCTATTTATTTAAGGCACTAGGCTTGTATTGTAGACAGTGTGAAGTCTATGTCATGTATTAGCCAGACAGCCAGGGATTTGCACATGCTGGTAAGAGTATATACTGTGACAAATGACAATAGTGTGAAGACTGAGTTATGAGTTCTGTTGTTGGACCACAATAAAGGATGGATTTCTCAAGTTTTTATAAAATTTCTGGCCTGGATGTGCTTTACGGGTGTGTGACCATCTATCTGGGGAAGGAAAGCTGGCGATATGATGAGCTAACGACCCCCAAATTGCCACACCAGATAAAGTGATCCTAACATAGTTTATAAGCATGTGCAGGTGATGTTATGTGTATGTAGGATAGCTGCTCTGGTCATGAATGGGGCATTTTCTATTGTTTTATTTTGTATATTTCTCATTATTTTTTGTCTTTCTTCTTGTATTATATACTGTAGTCTTGTGTATATAGTGATGGATAAGGTAAGACTGCCTGCTTACTTTCCCTTTAAATTGTGCAGGTCTCCATTGTTTATACAAGGGTATTTTTGCTATGAGGTTTATAAAATGTTACACCGGCATTAACTCCCTGTATACTTTAGAGTGACTAAAGTGACCCTCAGTCCTGCTCACACAAGCAGTGCTGGTCAGTTAGAGCAGCGTGTAGTGTCTTAGGCCTCCTGCACACGGGCCCATTTGCATTGCGGAGTCCGCAATGGGCGTCCGCCACCGGACTCCGCAGCAAATACAGCCCATAGTATTCAATGGCAAAACGCCATTTCATCTCCACGAGCGGAAATCGAGTGCAATTTTCTGCTCGCGGAGAATAAATTGCAGCATGCTGCAATTTTGTGTGGGTTACACACAGCCGGCTTCCATTGAAGTCAAAGGAAGCCGGCCGTCCCATGGCACTTCCGCAGTGAGCACTGTGGAAGTATCATGGGATCTGCGTCACTGCAGAGTGCAGGCGGCTACTGCGCATGCGCGACGAAGTGCCGGATGGCACATCCGCAGTCCTGTGCAGAGCCACTATTCTGCCCGTGTGCAGGAAACCTTAGACTACCAATGCATAATAATGCACAGTGTACATTAGGCAGTCAGAGAAGCAGTTCAACCATCTTTGTTTGTCCAGGAGTGGAGGATTGCTTAAAGGAGATGTCCCGAGGCAGCAAGTGGGTCTATACACTTCTGTATGGCCATAATAATGCACTTTGTAATGTACATTGTGCATTAATTATGAGCCATACAGAAGTTATAAAAAGTTTTATACTTACCTGCTCCGTTGCTAGCGTCCTCGTCTCCATGGAGCCGACTAATTTTTGGCCTCCGATGGCCAAATTAGCCGCGCTTGCGCAGTCCGGGTCTTCTGCAGTCTTCTATGGGGCTCCGTGTAGCTCCGTGTAGCTCCGCCCCGTCACGTGCCGATTCCAGCCAATCAGGAGGCTGGAATCGGCAGTGGACCGCACAGAAGAGCTGCGGTCCACGGAGGAAGAGGCCATCTTCAGCGGTGAGTAGAGAAGTCACCGGAGCGCGGGGATTAAGGTAAGCGCTCCGGTGAGCTTTCTTTACCTCCCTGCATCGGGGTTGTCTCGCGCCGAACGGGGGGGGGGTTGAAAAAAAAAAAAACCCGTTTCGGCGCGGGACAACCCCTTTAAGGTCCAAAGACCACGGGCAAATTTGAATTGCTTATCTCTGTCCGAGGCACATGCGCGGACGATCAGCAGTTCAAGCAGCCCATAGGAAGACATGGGCGTCCACAGCAGAATTAAAGCATGCGGATTTGTTTTGTCAACCTTTTGGTCCAGAAAACAATCGCAACATGCTCCATTTTGCTGCAGTTCCCACACAGACGGCTTCCATTGAAGTCAATGGAAGCCGTCCGATCCATGGCCCGTCTGCAATTCAATTGCGGATTCTGCGGGAAAGCAGGAGATATTAAAAAAAAAGTCTACTGTGTATGTGCGCCGGCACTTCCGCACACATCCGCAGTGAAGACCCGGACAGGTAAGCGTTGTCCAACCCGGCCGTGGGCAGGGTCGTATTCCGCTGCGGGTTCCCGCATGCTGAATCCGACTCACCCATGGACATGAGGCCTTAAGGTGTTAATTTAAAGCAGAACAAAGAAACTTCTTATTAACTAGAAGGGGAAAGGGACTTGTTATTTGTATAGCACCAACTTATTCTGCAGCACTTTCAGGTAATTTATGGGTACTCATTTTACTGACCTCAGAAGGATGGAAGGCTGAGTCAACTTTGATTGAACTCGCAGCCTTCAGGTCGTGAGCGAGAGCTTAGGACTGCATTCTGCTGCCTTAACACTCTGCACCACAGGAGGCTCCTTAACTAGAAAACATATGTTGCAGATTTCAAAAGCTGAAGGTGTCTCACAAATCCAACGGTCCTACATCTAGAGAGGATTTTGTACATACTGTATTCTGTACATAGATAGCAAGATCAATACTAGGGAACCACCTTGTAACATGGCATGTATTAGGAACTTAGAGCACGTCTAGTGTTATTTGAGTCTTCTTTGCTTAGACATATAGATCCCCTATAAGCTGCTTAACAGCCCCCTAATGAATACACATCCTCCTCTGATAGACACATGAGTGTGGCTATTGTACAGTTAGACGTGGATACAGTGAACACTATTAGAAGACTGGCAATGTATCCAGCCTTTCTCTAATCCCATCTATTCGGAATTCACTAGAGCTCTTTGTTTACTCTATCTATATGCATGTAACGTCAACCCAAATGTCAATGTTTTTACCCTCTCCGTACTCAAGTATGGTGCTGCATTAAAGAGAGTATTTGGTCCATTGAATCCTAGAACAATTAAAGCGAAGTGTCTTTTTTCTACTAATGCTGTTTTAGTCCACAGTCCTCACTTGCATGTTGATCCTCATTTACTGGGAAGGTGAGGGAGCAATGATAGCAACAACACAAAGACATACAATAAACGTACATAAATAAAGCATGATACAAATATAAGCAGAAAAGTATAGATTTGTACAATATGTCTTTATGGTCATATTTACTATGTACAAGTCTTGGGCCTGCACTGTTGGCACCAGTTTCGATGGAGTTTTTAGTTTTTATTGTACTTGGCACTATATCAAAGCCATATATTATACTTAAATTGTTAAGCGAATCAAAGTAAAACATGAATATATGGAAATAAATGTAATAATTTTCATTCTGTAAAGTCAACATATCAAAAACCAAAGTCAAAATCCGAATCAAATGCATTGGTGCAGATTTTGACTTGAAATCAGCTATGGATCCGCAGTTGATTTTTGCCTGCCGCTCCTTTCACCTTACAATCAGCAGCTGCTCACTGCATCACACAGAGCAACCCTCACATCCAAGGCAAAACCTGTATCAGGGCCCCCAATTATAATGCTTTATTCATACTACTAGGCTAACTATATGGAGAAGGTAGGCCTCAGGGCCCCATAAGTGTCCTGGGCCCGGGAGCAACCGCATCCCCTGCATCCCCTATAGTTACGCTCCTGCTCACATCCTGCACCTGGCAACCACTACTAAGCGCCGTAGCCACCAGTTGGCCGCGGCCATGGTGCTTAGTAGCAGATGCTGTGTGAGGGGCTGCTGATAGAATAGAACAACACTGAACAAGATTGGTATTCACGAAAAGACCCCACAAAGTAGGCTACTGCTGCTGGTCTATGCACTTATCATGTCAGGGATCCATCTAGCCACAGACTCGTTTGGTTATGAGCCAGGTCCTCAGGTATCCTGGTCTTCACCCTTTAACCCCACCAGTCAGGATGTGGCCTTCACTGTGGGTTCCCGAGGCTGTTTCTCAGGTACTGGTCCCAGTACTGTGATAGCTAACACTAAGGCTTAGGCGCAGTACCTGAGGATTTGAAGAGGAGTGTAGTCAAACAGTTCGGGTTGAAGCAGGCAGCACCCCTCAGTATGAGGAACAAAGCCAGAGGTCGGGTTACAGAGAACATGTTCAGAATGGTAATACAGGCCATTTGTTGGTGCATTCAGCAGACAAAAGCCGGGGTCAGGAGCTGAGACCGGAATATATTCAGGGTAGCCAATGTACGGAAACCCCAAAGTCAGAACAAATCTTGTTAGCACTTTGAGCAGACCAATAGGGAGAGGATGTCTGATATAGGCATAGCAGCTGATTGGCAGGGGAACACTTTGTTTGGGCACACTGAACACACACGTCCTCCAGGCAGCTGTCAGATCCAGTGCAGACACTGTGGACCGACTGCTATAAGGAAGAGTGGCTGAGTGCATGCTGTGATCACTGGGAGGGGTAAATCACCGGCCACGGACGCATGTTTTAACACATCACAGCCCATTCCAAGTTTGCAGAGACCACTTGGATGCTCAAGGATGCTTTTGGGAATATGTTCTATGGACAGATGATGATCACATATCATGGTATGAGGCTCCTTTGCTGCTTCAGGGACTGAATCTAAGGTTTTTACAGGAGAATGTAAGGTCAGCAGTCCATGACCTTAAGCTGAAGAAACATTGGGTGACGCAACATATCAATGACCGAAAGCACACAAATCAGCTAAATTGTTGAGAAACAAGAAGATTGGTGTTTCAGAATGGCCAAGTGAGAGTCTTGACCTTAACTCTATCAAGATGCTGTGACGTGATCTGAATACAGCCGTGCGTACAAGGTATCCCGGAAATCATCATGTACTGAAACATATTTGCAGGGAGGAATAATCCAAAATTCCTCCTCAACATTATGCAAAACATATTTGCAGCTACAGCAAACATTTTGCAGAAATGATTGTTGCTAAAGGGGGATCTATGGGTTATTAAATTCAAGAGTTCATTTACTTTGTCTCCATGCACCACGAATGTTTATTCCATGTGCTCAATAAAGGACTGTACATCTGTCGGTGTGTTGTTACATTATGTTTGTCTGTGATCATTACTTGGATCAAACCATATTTTGTTCGTTTTCAACAGAGTAATCCAGGTATTATAATTTCAAAGGGTTTACATGTACATTTTTTGTGAATATGTATTTTCTGGAGCATTCTTTAATGAAACGTATGCTAGCATGCTAGTATCACAGGTGAGATCAGGACAGTGCACGGTTCATAGACATATTTCACCGGCATTGCTCTCAGCCATGTCTACTGTGTACAGCTAGAATATAATTCATTATAGTGATTAGTTATCTCTAAGATAAACCTATCATCCACACATTTGTCATTCTATTATATTTCGTATATTCTGAATTTAAAGTCCAAATTTGGGTGGAATTGTTACTTATCTTATGTGTTAAATTAATAGGTTCTTTTAATTCCCTTCTTATTCCCTTAGAATAAAAACTCAAGTGTGAAAACAGTGTTCACACGTCTTACTTTCTACAATCAAAATACTTTAAAAAGTGTTGATACAAAGTACATAAAGTTCTATAAAAAATATTATATAATCATAATGTAATTAAATTGTACATTAGAAAAAAGCTACTGATCTAGCATTAAAATATTCTGGTTAATTGCTCTACTGCGACCAACACCCAAAAGCATGATAGAAAAGCAAACCATATGCTCATATAAGTGTCCAAGCAGCAAAGAGCCTGTGTAGTTGAGGTTTATAACTTATGAAAGAACTGGTCACTTTTACGTCACATCGGTCTTGTTTTAAGAAGAAAAGATCATCTTCAAGACTATTGAGGAGGGCTGAGCAAAAGATCCCAAACACATACCTTACCTTCAGCAGATCTTATTATTGCACATCCTTGGAGAGGGCAGTTTTACTATTTGATGCCAGCAAGTAGAGAGCTATGCAGCCCACTGTGTGAATGTTATGTAATGTCATGATTTATTACCACGCCCTTGTTTTATATTTATGACCATGAGATTTTTGGTGACGGATAGTGGACGGAAAGATCAGCTAAGGGAATTACCTTTTTAGGGGATCAGGTAGGGTATGGTTTCTCCTTAGGGAAAGCACATTTTAAGGAGACTTATAAAGCCATCCATGCTCCTCTGGGAAGTTTATGCAAATGTGAACACGGAACAATGGCTCTACAGTGCCACCTATTGGAAGGCAGCATTCCTACAAGTCAATGTCAGGCTTTTTAACCCCTTAGTGACTGAGCTTTTTTGCTTTTTTCCATTTTTCGTTTTTTTCTCCCCCCTTTTAAAAAATCGTAACTGCTTTATTTATCCATCGACATGGCTGTATGAGGGTTTGTTTTTTGCAGGACGAGTTGTATTTTTCAATGGTACTATTTATTATACCATATAATGTACTGAAAAACTTTAAAAAAAATTCTAAGTGCAGAGAAATGGAAAAAAAACAACACTCCACCATCTTTCTTTGTGTCCTGTTTCTATGGCGCACAAACTGCAACAAAAATGACCCGCTAACTTTATTCTATGGGTCAGTACAATTACTTCGATACCAAACTTGTATAGTTTTTTTTTCGCTGTAGTACTTGTATTTTTTTTTTTAAGATATGAATTTTTTAAAATTATTTTTTGTGTCCATATTCTGCGCACAATAACTTTTAAAATTTTCCGTCGACATAGTTGAGTGAGGGCTCATTTTGTGCAGTACGTCCTGTCGTTTCCATTGGTACCATTTGTGCAAACAACTCACTTTTTGATCGCTTTCTATTAGTTTTTGTAGGCGATAAGGTGACCAAAAAAGTGCATTTTTGCCGTTCTTTTTTTTTTTTTTTTTTTCATACCACGTTCACCGGGCAGGTAAAATAATGCATCAATTTGATAGATTGGACTTTTACGGACACAGTGATACCAAACACGTATTTTTGGTTTAATATTTTGATTTTTTTTTATTGCAAATATGGCAAAAGCGGGGGTTTTTGAACGTTTAATACTTTTTTTTTTTTTTAATAATTAGTAACTTTTTTGTTCTTATTTTTATACTTTCTTTCAGTCCTCCTGGGGGACCACAACCAGCAATGCTTTGATCGCTCCTGCAGTATGACGTAATGCTATAGCATTACGTCATACTACTTTTTGACAGGCAGTCTATCAAGCCACCCCACGGGGATGGCTTGATAGGCAGTTTCCCAAGGCAGCCCTGGGGCCTTTTAGAAGGCCCCTGGCTGCCAAAACACCTGCACTGCTCCCCTGATCTCACCGCGGGGGGGGGGGGGGGGGGGGGCGCGTACGGTACCCCTGAACACGTTCGGGGTATTTAAATGCCGCTGTATTTAAAATCCTGCTGGTGTCAGCTGTAATAAACAGCTGATGCCCGCACTGTATGAAGGGAGATCGCAGCGCTATCTCCCTCCATGCACGTCCTGCAACGGCAGGATGTAAAAACACTATTGGGCCATCACTAAGGGGTTAACAGTGACTCGAAATATAAGCCAAAGACAGTGTCTTCTCCAGAAGGAAAAGATGAACCATACACAGACAGTTTTAGGGTATTTGCCCTTTATCAGTGTGTAGTATGTTTGCTGGCCAGTCATCATTTTATAGGGGATGACTGGCAGCTAAAGAGACTCTAAAAATGAGGCATCCTGATATTCTACCCTCCATACTTTGTTTCTACTCTTAATATTACTTCTGATGGCTTTTGTGTCCATGCTTTATAGATTTTACAGTTTTACAGAGAAATCCAAAAAATGTACAATTAAGCAGTGGACTAGCGCCCATTCAAAAACGGAGCTCAATACTGGTTGTAAAGTAAATCCTAATGTAAACTTTAGAAAATCCAAGAAAAGAGCCTTGCAGTGTTACAAGACATGAAGTGAAGCTGGTTTAGTGCTTAGTTCATTTTAGTAAAACAAAAAGTGAAAGGAGAATAGGAACTGCAATGCACGGTGACTCATTGCGCAGCCCTCGGATGGGGTGTGCGTGTGATGCGAGTTGCTCCTGAGAATCGCAGGTGCAATTCACTGTCAGCCATATGAATATAGCCTTTTAGACAGGCAGATGATCGTGAACAGACTTTTTAGGATGATCAGGTGCCGCTGATCATCCTAAAATGAGCAAACTCTTTTTGTTCGGTGATCGTATCTTTTATGTGGTACTAAAAATGATCAGTTATTGGCAGCAGTGTGTATAAACAATCTATAATATTGGAACTGCATTACCGGCCAAATGAAGTGCATTTTTTGCAATAATATTTTAACATTTAGTAAGAAGCAAATTATACAGTTAAAAAAAAAAAAAGTTTAATTAGCAAAACCAACAAGAAACAACATACTGTACACCCTGTCCAGTATTCCTTAAATGGATCTTATTTGAGATCATGGAAACAGACTTTCTTAAGTCTCTCATAGTTGAATTTTGTTGATTGCAGGCTCTTCTGCATTATTTTTGTTTGTAAGGCTTCAGCAAGCGTTCTCTATTGGGTCCATGTCTGGACTGTTGCTCAACCATAGAAACATCTTGAGTCCAGATTTGTCAAAGACCTGCATCATAGTTTGTCGTGAGGGAAGGATCTCCATCCTGCATAAAAATGCAATTCCTGTTCAGAAAACACTAATTCAGTTGATTAAACTGGCAATTCTCCATCACATTCCTATTCTGGAACTGATCAATCATTCTTTTTACTGTGTACAGATGACCTGGACCCTTTACCAAGACAACACCCCAAGATCATCAATTTGTCCAGACGCTTAACTTTTTGAACAGTGCAGTCCTCTAGGAATTCTTCACCCAACTTCTTCCTTATATACAAGCAATGATCATCCATTATTGTTTCAATCACAGACTTATCAGAGAAGCACACTCTATTTCCCAGTCTTTTAAACTCCAATTCTTAAACTGATTGCCTCAAGTAAGGTGTTTGTCCTTCATTTGTAGTCAAAAACTGCTTCTTCCTCCAATGATAAGCTTGGCAACCTGCATTGCACGGCTTCCTCCTCACAGACATACAGCTTAACTTGACAACACTTTGTTCCATTTGGAGATTTAAAGCTGTGGAGCATACCTTTCGATTTTTCCAGTGTAGTATCAAAAGCAATTGGTCATCCCTAGGACTGGTGATTCATGTCCTTCCACTGCACCCCTTTCTTTTCACCAACAAATCTTGACGCAAATCCAGTTGCTTTTATATCTGGGACACCATCAATTGATTTACGAATAATTTACTATCTATATAAGACTGGGTCATTGAAGTATGTTGAAGCAACACTTCAGTTTTACCCCCACTATATCACACTTTATGCCCATTTTTGCAAAATCCCCAACAATGTTGTATATGAGGTTACCAGATAAGCCACAACACGAAGAAGCAAATCCTGTGCATTTGCCGTAAACCTTTACTGCTAAGATTCCGTGGACAGATCAAAACTGTCTAGTAGGAAACCTGTCTTTATTGGCCATAGCAACCAGAGATCAGTTTTCATTTCTGAAACTGCTCTGGTAAGATGTAAGCTGCACTATGCGTAGTTGCTATGGGCTGCAAAGACCGTTTTACATTTAGGGTGTGTTAACACATGGCGAAATTGGTGCAGATTTTCTGTCAATGTGCCAGCAAGCGCATGCGCAGAAGCCGGGGAATGTCCATGGAGGATGATCGCGTCGGAGTTCAAATGTGGAGGCCTCTGGTAAAAAGTTTCATCTCCTCTCACCAATCGCATTAATGTGGTGAGATGAAACTTTAACTTTTTTTTAACTTTGACGTGATCGTCATTATCCATTGGATAACGGTGATCACGTGACTGGGGACCACATACAGCCCGTGACATCTCCAGGCTCTTGGCTACCTTTGGTGGCCAGGAGCAGGGAGATTAAAAATTTACTGGACCATTCTTGACTTTTGCGCATGTGTCTGCCATTTTGCTAACGGGCGCATGTGCCGAAGCTGAGAGAGGTCCGTGGATAAAGATTTGATATAGGGACAAATCTGGGGACCTTAGATATGTAATTTCTTTAACTTTTTAAACTTCTCTTTTTACGCTTTTTAACTTTACATGATCACTGTTATTCGATGGATAACAGTGATCATTTGATCAGGAACTGCATACAGCGGTCCCCAGTGACATCTCCCTACACTCGGCTATCTTTGACAGCTGGGTGCCCGGGAAATTTTAAATTTGCCGACTCTACGGCCTTCTGCGCATGGGCACCATATTTGCGCTGAAGCCCGTGGAAGGTGCAGATTGCCGCGGGACATCAAGGAGGACAGCGGTGAGTATTTTCAGCTGCCATAAAATAGATCCGATCCATGAAGGCAGCTGAAACTTTAACTTTTTAAAAACTTTTCCGTGATTGCTGGTATCCATTGGATACCAGCAATCACAGGCCTGGGGACAGCTCACCGTGTTCCCTGGTGACATCTCCTGCCTTATGGCTACCTTCAGTAGCTGGGAGCCAGGAGATTTCGAATTTCCCTCGCCTCCTGGCTTCTGCGCATGCAGCTGTCGTAATGACGTGGACAGGGAGGCGTTTCCCCAAATTAACCAATCAGCGATGATGTAAGTGTATAAAATCTGGCCACGTCCTGTCATAAGTGCTCTGTCTGTTTAGCCTAGACCTCTGGTGGTTTAGATCCTGTTACGTCCATCTAGTTTTTTATGTGTGCATGCATGCAGTTTAAGACTCTGTTTGTTGTTTAAGTCATGTTTTGTTTGTTCCCCCACACCATCAGATAGGTGATGTCTGATGCCTGTTTCCCCTTCACTGTCAGTTGGGTGATGTCTGCCACCTTCGTCTGGTCTAAATTATGCTCCACTCCCTTCATATCAGCTGGTTGATGTCTGGCACTTTAGTCTGGTCTGAATTATGTCTGACTTACTTCCTGACTCATGTCCTGTTTGGTGTATCAGTGGTCTTCTGTCTGTCTTTTACCTATATGCTTTTGTTCCATCTGTCATGTAGGGATAGATGAGGCCTCATAGTTACCAAACACGGGGCCAATCTTGTCAGGACAATTGCCCTGCTTTCAGGCAAGGACGCCAAGCCCAATATGTTAGTGAGGGAAAGCGCTCCCATTACTGTGTTTGTCTTGTTATGTGTTTTTTATGTGTTGGTGATAAATACATGTTTATGTTGGTCCTTAAAAGGACAATTATCGCATCATGTTTTGATTTGTTGGTAATGTTTATGCAGACCAGGTGAATAAGCCACGCACGAATGTAGCAAGTATAAGAAGACACATTTAAAAAGTTAAATCCCATCAATTACAGCCAATATTGAGGACAACATTAATAATGGCCAATTAAATTGTCTTGAGAGAAATATTTGTAACTGTTGTAAAATCTGTGTAGACAGATATACAGATGCTTTGTTAACATTTGCCAAGCATTTTTGAGACGTTTCTATCAGAAGCTTAGAAATATTGATGGAGTTTTCAATGACTCATTGGTGAGGCATCTAGAAGGAAGACCAAATTTGTGGTAATTCTTCACTATACTTCTATCACACAAAAAACAATTATGTTTTTTCAATATTGGTATATATGTGTTTAGTTTAAGCAGCGGCTGTCGGAAGTGTTTGAGACTAAAAATGCATATTCCCCTATTGCAAGTTGTTCTCATTAGGGTTTGTGCACATGGTATCTTTGTATGAATAGAGGCTTTCATGTGTCCTAAAGCTTCCTAAAACCTATCATGAAACCACACGCATCCTTGTTAGGTGCCATGTGCACCAAGATATTATCTATTGATGTAGTGGCCCATAGTTAATGGGTCCCGTCCAGAATGTTCCATGCCTTTCTCTGGTCAGTATCTTGTCAGTGTCTTGTTTGCAGAGTGCATTTGATTTATGTGTATTGGATGGCTGCAGGACTGAAAGAGTTAATGTCTGGTATGTTCTGTCCTGTTTGAAAAATGTATTGTTTTGTGTGTGTCGTTGATGATCAGTTGATGTGGTATGATATGTGTTTGCAGAATGTAATGCAAGGAAGTGAGTTAGTAAGGGCTCCTGTCCACGGACGATTTTGCGTTGCGTTACTCGTGGCCATAATTGGCCGCGAGTAACGCAGTGCACGCTTTCCATAGCGTTGCTATGAAAAGTGCAGCCACCTATCCATGAGCGAGAATCATAGCGTTTCTCCGCTTGCGGGACTCAAATCGTGGCATGCCGCGATTCCTCGCAGTGAGCCTATCTGTTCCTCTACCCCGCTGTCTCCTCGGCTGTGGGCCTGCTCCTCGAACGCTGCACTGGAAACATGGGGCAGATTTACTGGTCTGGTTTAACTGTTGAACAGTGTAGCCTTAAAGGGGTTTTCCTGGCAACATCTGCTGTCAGCGCCGAGATCCATCAGGGTCAGAGCGGAAGCCACTGTTCCCATTCTTGTGTGGCCGGTGCTTCTAATTGCAGTTGCAGATCCTATTGATTTTAAATGATGGTTGTGAGAGCAATTACGAGTGTTGACCACTACACAAGAGTCAGAGCAGCGGCTTCCGCTCCAACCCTAATGTATCCCAGTACTGACGGGGCACTGCCTGGAAAACTCTTTTAAGGGCCCTTTACATAGACCAATTATCAGGCATGAACATTCACTCAAACGTGCTAAATGTGCTGCTGATCACCAAATAAATGAGCAAAGGCTTATTTGTTGAGTGATCACACCCTTTATGCTGCACAAAAAGTTATTGTTGTTGGCAGCACTTTCCCCATGTAAGCAGGGGATGTGCTACTTGCAATGATGATGAACGACCATATAAATGACTTGTCATCTCCTAACACATTCTGAATCAGATTTCTTCATGTAAAATAACCCTTAAACCAGACAGTCTAAGAATGTGGCAAGTTTATCACAGTTGCCCATGCTGTATGATAAATTTGGCACGTCTTTAGACACTTTTCTCCCACAGCATCTCTCTCGCGACCGAGAAATGGGCGATGGAACACACCCATCCATTGACTTCAATGGAAGCCAGCCGCGCTAAAATAGAGCATACTGCGATTTTTCTTCCACTCACAGAATACGCAATTTGTACCCATGAGTGTGAACAAAAATTCAAAAATACACTCCTTTCAATGCCTGTGTTTTACCGCGAATCATCCGCGCCGGGCGGTGATTGTGGAATTTGCTATTCAAATCTGTTTGTGTGAGCCCGGCCTATGACTGTACATACAGGGTACCTGTCAGTCACTGATAGGACTGCCTATTGGTTAGAATGAGCAGGGATGTAAATGAATATAATACAAGTTATACTGCATCCTTCCCCATAAAACTACATATCAGTCTGCTCAGCACTTCCTGCTCTATAACATGATGCCGGCAGTTTGGACAGCATTTCTGAGTTCCTTCAGTCATGTTGGATCTCAACATACAAGATACATTGTTCTCGAAGGAAATTAGCCGCTGTCAGCAAAATCCAGTAGAGGCTTATTTTTCTCACCTCGAAATGTGATTGTTCTCAGTAAGAGAAAGCAAGTAATCATGTAGATATATTCTCTCTCTCTATCTATCTATCTATCTATCTATCTATCTATCTATCTATCTATCTATATATATATATATATATATATATATATATAAAAACCACAGACATAGTATGATTAATTTGCACTCAGAAGGTATCATATCAACAAGATTACTTGTTTTTTCTTGCTGAGAACAATCACATTTTGATCTATTGGCTAAAGGTCCATTTACACTGAAATATAATCGGTCAAAAATCGCTTAAACGATAGTTTGAGTGACAGTTTTGAGCAATCATCTTTGCATAACCCCAATTAGCTACTTAAGAGTAAATGCAGTCGGAGCGGGATACCACAATGATAGCTCCAAGAACAAAGCAGCTGTTTTGTATATGCAAACAGTTGCATTGTTCTCGGAGCTTTCAGTTGGTGTTCCGCTGAGAACTGCCAGTGGGATACCAGCTGAAAGAATACTATCAGCGCCGCCCCCTGAGAAAATCAGCATGCGGCACTGAAAACAGTCATCAGTGATTTCTAGCTTGCCAAAAATCACTGAGGAACGAATAGTGAACGAATACTGCACAATGGCAGTGCGTTTAGACACAACGATTATTGCTCAAAAGATGTCTTTTGAGCGATAATTATGTCTAAATGGGCCTTAACACAGTACCAAACACGTATGCTTGGCCAAGCGTCTGTGTTTATATGAAGGCGTCAGGAGGAATAGCTTTTGGCCAAATGACCTATTGTAAGTGTATTGGCAGCCTGTTGTAATATAATTGATTTCTGTGTTGGTCTATACAAGTGGCATTTATTGGTGCCCATAGACTAAAACACTGCAGATGAAAACAGACCCCGGTGACTGGCACAGCATGCCCACCATTGCAGGTAAGATGAGAATTTTGCAAATATTAGTACAGGTAGGTAAGGGGGGACACATTCAATTATATGCATGGTAAGCTTCTGCTAAAGCTTTAACACCCTAAACCTTAAGCCTGGTTTACCTGTAGCGCTTCCTCAGAGGCTGCGAAATGGGGACGTTCCAAGGATTTAAACATAAATAGATAATCTTTATAATAATCCCATATAATAAAATAGTCTATAAAGCACTGTAGGGCTCCTCTTGTTCCTGTCATGTTAAGTACAGCATCCACACATTTGTAATGCAACAATTTGGCTTGCGCTTTCATTAGTAGACAACTTCATCAATTTAAGAGATGGTTCCTTTCTGTGCATTTCATATTGCTGGCACATTTATTTTTGCACTTAGCTATCACTAATTACCGTGAAAGGTGATTTAAAGTTGGAAAGATTGACTTTGTGCAATCACACAGCATCTGCCAGATTAATTTATGTTACCCAAAGGAGTTTAAAATAAATATATAAAGGCAGATTAGCTGTTTGTATCTACACATTTTAATCTCTCACTTTCCCAGCCAAGAAGCTTGTCACTCAGGATAATTATAGGAATGTAGTTTTTCTACTGTCAAATGTGTTTTGATTAAACACATTCTGTATATATTCCTAATTATCTAAAAACTGTTGATGACTATCCCTTTGGATCCAAACTGAAATGGTGCAAAGCAAAACATAGATCTTACTATTCCAGTCCTCTAAATCATGGGCTCTTAATGCATATTAATAGAATGAAGCATGCATAAATACCATAAATGCATAAACCTCCAATCTGCATTGAAAATCTGCAGTTCCACATCTTCAAATGAGGTTTCATAATATGATCAATCCCAACACGTAGCAACAAGGTTATTTTAAAATACATGATTTTAATGTAACTGCCAGCTCACTGCCTGGCACAGTGATATTAATAAATGTCAGAGTGCCCACAATCATTTTCCATAGAAGTCAATAAGGAAGGGGGGATGTGTATCAAAGAGATAAATCAACCATTGCAACCAATCAGGTTGCTGCTTTTAATTTTCAGTGGACATTCAAAAAGAATGAGAAGATGAATCTAATTGGTTGCCATTGGCCAATTCTCCACTTTTCCTTGCACACGTGTTAATAACTCTCTCTCTCTCTCAATAAGTAGCTTTCTAGTTGAGCACTGTTATGTTCATGTGCCTAGCATACACAAAACTCCTGTTCACAGCTCACACTAGCAGATAGGGGGCAGTCTATGTGCGGGGATCATGGGGAGCAGTCTGTTTGGGGGTAGAGCTTGGGGAATAGTCTCTAATTTTTATTTTTAAATGCCTGCTTTTCCGGCGTCATCGCCTAGCGATGACTTGAAATCCGCTACCTTTCCGCAATGTCATTGCTGAAGGGCCGCAGATAGGATGGCTTCTATTGACTTCAATGGAAGCCATCCATGCAGAATCCGTGTAGAAATAGAACATGCCGCAATTTTTCCTCCGCGAGTGGAAAATCGCAATTGATTTCTGCTCGTGTGCAGGAAAAAGCGTTTTTCAATAGCATATCATAGGCAGTATTTCCTGCGGAATTTGGAGGTGGATGTCCGCTCCGGATTCCACAAATCTGCCCATTTGTAGCCTGCTTAACCGAGGAGAGTCATAGGGAGCAGTCTGTGTGAGAGGAGAGGATGGAAAACAGGCTGTATGAGAGAGGGAATCATAGAGGACAGCCTGTGTGAGGGAGTCATCATGGGGTGCAGTCTGTATAATAGAGGCGGGCATAGAGAACTGTCTGTATTAGAGAGGGTGCCATAGGGAGCAGCCTGTGTATTAGACACTTTTACTGTTGGAGCTATTGTGCAGTATTATTATGTAGGGAAACTATTACTGTTTGGAGGACATTAAAGGGGCACTATTATTGTGTAGGGGCACAAAGACGGGCACATTAATATGTGAGGAACTATTACCATCTGTAAAACGCATTGTTTGACATTGCTTTTTTTGAGGGAATGATTTTTTGGAATCCTACAAGAACAGCTGAACGTTATATGGGGAAATCAGAATCACTGCAAATAACGGCAGCGGCGTGCGGACTACTATTTATTATGTGTTCAAATGTGATTGGCTAATTCTGAACACAACCAGATCCCAAAATATGAGAGGGTGTTCACACATTATTTTAGTTTTGTTGTTTTTGTTTTTCTACCCTAAATGATTGAAGTTTGTTTTCAAAGGAGTTGTACAGATAACGGGTCACATTGAAGGTGGAAATCAATCTGAAATGATTCACCTTTTTTTTAACATGACAAAAACATGGTGTTTTAACAGGGGTGTGTAGCTTTTTTTTATATCCACTGTATATATTTATATACTCAGCTTTACCCTGCTTTACACTCCTGCAGCACATTCCAGGAAGCTCTGTTTTACATTTCTTGGCATGACAGTAGCTATATATTTGGTGCATTCATCCAGTAATAACATTTGGATGTTGATCGTTGTCCTTGTGAGGATCATATTGAAAACTTTCCATCAACAAATTGGAAAGCCTTGCTGTAGTTGAAGCCCTGGCTCTGTCTGTATTTTTGAATTTGCGCCTCATGGTCTTCCGAGGACTCTGCAGCTCTCGGTGCCCTTGCTCTTTACTGCTAATTACTAAAGCGGTTGTGTATTTTCAATATAAAAAAGCATTTTTATATTGAAAACACACAACCCCTTTAAGTCGTTGGTTACATTGTTCACAAGCCTCACTCACTAGCAGTTATTCTACTTTCTTTGCTTTTAGCATGTACTTGTCTGATGGGCTTGCTTTTTTTAGAGGCATTCTGCATTCACTACACAAAGCATCTTATTTTACCATAGATTATATACTTTATTGAAACAGTGTAAAAGCTATTTGCTGTATGTAACAATCAATCATCATTCCATAACCCCTTTATGCCACAGGACATGAGTTAATGTCCTGGGTGGGAGACACTTAACACAACAGAACTTACATCCTTTGGATGGCAGGGGTCAGAAGTGAGCCTTCAGCGGGAGCTGGCTGTGACAGATAGGCGGCCTCCCACTGCAACAGCAGGGATCGATGAGAACATTGATCCCCATTCTAACCCCTTACATGCTGCGATCAATGTACAGTGCAGCATGTAAAGAGTTCACAGAGGGAGTGCCCTCCCTTTGAGATGTTATTAGCACTCTAAGATGTAATCACTGAGGGCCAATAGATTGCCATGGCAGTCGGATGCCATACACTGGTGTCCTGGCTTGCTGTTGCCTGTGATCGCTACTGTGAGTGATAATGCATTACACTGCAAAAGTACTATAATTAGAGATGAGCGAGTATACATTGATTTTTGCTGTTAACTCACACCAGGATTTTTTCATTGCGTATAATACGCGAGTAAAAAAAAAATGCAGCATGTTCTATTTTACTGCATATTACACACAATAGAGCCCTACTGTTCTCTATGGGTACTTAGAAAATGCTGTACATACATTGCAACAGAGCAAAAAGTAAAAAAAAAATTAAAAAAAAACACAGGAAGCCAGCGCAGTTGAAAAAAAAAAAAGCAAAAACAGGAAGCAAGCTAGCGTGCGTGAGTTACACTGTCATGTGCAGGCAAAAATCGCTGCCGTATGCGACGATTCACAAGTCTACACCGTGATAAAATGCAGCGTTATAGGCACAGCGTCTTACCACGCTCTTGTGAACCCGGCCTTAAACACACGTTTTATTTGCTGCAGTAGCCAGTATTGAAGAGTATGTGGTGCAGCCACTGGGACACAGCGCTGTATAATACATACATGCAGGAGAGGGAACTGCAGGAACAGATCTGTGGTGTCTCGTGTCTCTGTATAGTTGTCAGATTTTGAAATAAAAATGTGATTTTTATAAAAAATATGATTTACAAGCCTCTCAATGGAAAATTCCCAGTGAAGTGCATCTCAATAATATGTTCCATTGTTTCAGCTGTGTTTCTCTGTGGCATACAAGCACTAGACATGCAAACAGGGTTGTTTGTAATTTCATCAGATAAAGCCTGACACAATGGACTCTACAGCATCCACTCCCATCAGTATTATTTACGCACCATGTTTCAGTAATGGTATGTATAATGGCCATGTATAACTGTAGGGTTCTCTACTAATACATTTGAGGTTATCCCATTATCAGGAGCCCATCCTTCCCATACAGTGCTGTATTCATAGATATAAATATTGATAAGCAGTTGAAGGAGGAAATATTTAGAATGAGGCCGAAGTGAAGTAGGGAAAGTGCCAGCAGATGTTTTTACATCGGAGTTGAGCTTTTAAAGCAGCATTATAGTCAAAGTAAAGCTATGTCATCATGAAATTTTCATTTTGATGTTAGGCTGTAATCCAATCCATGTGCCAATAGAGACTCAAAGAGCCAAAACTGAAATAGAATCTGAGATGACACTGACTTATGCTGGCACTTACCCGCTAGGCGGGTACTTAGACAGACGTTTTAATGCACAGTGCTATGGATAGAAAACAGCATGCTAAAATCAACAGCAAGATACAGTGTCCTTTCCAGTGCCACGGGACCCTGTGGCAGATGGAAAGAGAGACTTTCAAGGAAAAAACATGAACAATAAGAGTGGTAGGAAGCAGACACAGGAGGTTCATGCCAAGACTAAACACAACTGATATGTGCTGCCAAGAGTTGGCACACGTCCTACCAGACAGATTTGTTGTTCCTTTCTTTGCAGGGATTATTATGCGCCAATCTTACATCACATTTAACATGGCTGGAATTCTTAGTGGACTCGGTATCTATTGGATACAAGAAACGATTTGGCTACATTTCCAAAACCTCTTTCCTCCTTAAACTTTATTAGGTTGCTCACTTTTCACAATTTTATAAGAAATATTGCTTTCGTAGGCATGGGCCAAGTCATATTCAATCTGTACGCCTCGTTTCCAGTTACTGATAAAATCCTGTGCGGCTGGTTTTATTCCAATTCCTACATCCTCATCTATTGTGATGCACTGCCTTATTTAGGCCATGAAACCAGAATGTTTAATAGCAAATCATTTAAATATGTCTGTCTTTACTCGCCCCAGAATGGAGTGAATGAGAAAGGAGTGTCTAGCCTTCAGGAGCCGTAATTAGAGCTATTAGAGAAACCCATATAAGAATGAGCACAGTGGCTCGCTGGTCAGCTCTGTTGTCTTGCAGTGCTTGGGACCTAGGCTCGAATCTGGCTAAGGACAACATCTGCATGGAGTTTGTATGTTCTCTTTGTGTTTGCATGGGTTTCCTCCAGGTACTGCAGTTTCCTCCCACATTCCAAAAACATACTGATGGGTCAATTTAAAAATTGTGAGCCGCAATGGGGGAAAGAACCCATGATGTTAAGGTTGGCTTCAATCGTGTGAGTTTGTGCATTGTAAGACGCACAAATATTAACTCCGTTCTTTTGAATAGGGTCATACACATGCGCAAATTTTTTCCTGCATAGCATGCTATGTGAGAAACAAATTACAGCATGTTCTATCTAGCTGTGAAATCTCGCATTGCAGCCCCATTGTAAGCAATGGTAGAAACTCTGTGATCTGTTAACTCTTTCATCCCCGTGGGGATGAGGGGACTCCCAGAGGGTTCCATTAATCCCTGCGAGGAGTCCCCTCATTGCTGTACACTGTGAGAGCACTCTTGCAGTGTTCAGTGATGAGGGGAGAGGAGCGGGGACGAAAAAATCCCCTCCACAGCTGTTTCAGAGAAGCGTGATGCCATCCCATTGCTTTCAATGGAGTGCGCTGCTCCAGCGCCATTGAAACCAATGGGATGAAGGCAGCCCCTGTAGCAATAATTTTTTTTTTTGGAGGGGGGGGGGGGGGTACTTGAAATATATACCCTAACCCAAAGATCATCCCTAGCTGTAGAAAAAAAATATCTCACCTAGAAGCACTGTCCGGCTCTTCTCCCTGTCCCCGGCAGTCGTCTTCTGTATTCTGGTGGCTGGGGATTGAAAAATCCCTGCCTCCAGAAAGTGCTGGCTCTGATTGCCTGAGCACTGTGACCAATCAGAGGCAGCGCTCAGCTGTCATTCAATGGCCCATCTCCAAAGGAGCACCCTGCCTCATCGCTGCTACTGCTGATCAGCTATAGCATTCCCTGTCCTTAGAAGGGAGAAGACGTTGGGCAGCACTGCAGCTAGAAAGCACAAAGGGAGCTAGGAGGCAACACGCCTAGGAGGAGTTACTCATTGGCTCCAAGCCAGCTTCCCTTTCTCCATGATTGATGCAATGCTGGGTGCCCCACCTGACCAGCACCAGGACACTGATGCATGCAAGGTGGACTGAGCATCAGAACACAGGAACCTGAGGAGGACACAATCTAGCAGCACTCATACAGAATAGGGAAAGCTGCCTGCCAGCAGTCTATGTGCTTTACAGGTATGAGCAGTGCTGGCTATTGTGGTACATTTTATATAATTTTTTTCTATATTTTATATGTATTTCAGTCAGGCTTTGGGTCTGAAATCTAGAGTACGCTGCACCTAAGAATTTAAAGGGGTTATCCATTACAAAAGGAAGCTATGCTTTTTGTTTAGTTCTGTTAGAATTCGACCTTGCTATTTTTTTTTTAGGAAAAAAACATAATCGTTAAAAACACAAAGCAAAACCCTGATGTGATCAAGCCCTTATATTGTGTTTTTCTATAGTTATGACTTGTGATAACAATCACAACCCATTTTATTAATAAGTGCAGAAATCCAGGTTATACAAGGGTTCATTCGCTTTTTCCTCCAACTGTATTCTCTGTGTTTTGGGCTGCCGTGTGACTGATATAGAGGGGTGGCATTTGAAGAATGAGAAGAGCGCTTGATAAGACAGCAGCAGAATTTAAGCTAGATTGTAGAGGAGTCAATTTGTACTTATGTAGACCACAGAGAAAAGTGTTTAGATAAGTGCAATGACAGATATTTCGACTATCTTGGTTGTCTTGGAGATATTTTTTGACTTGGAGTTGGTAGGAGCTGGTTAGCACGTAGTTGTAAGGTTTAATGTGCAACCCTATTGAAGTTGACATTTGCATCTCTCGCCAGAAGTTTTAGGGTATGTCCACATGTGGCTAAATTTACTGTAAAGTGAAAAAAAAAATCTGCATCAAAATCCGTACCATTTGTGGATTTTGATGTGAATTTTAATGTGGATTTTGGTGCAGAATTCACCCCCTCATTTGAAGAAGTGGAATCTGCACCACAAGTCCGCTGCAGCTAATTGCCAACTTGTGAATTTAAAGTCCGCACTGTATGTCAATTTCCGCACTGATTTTGGATGGATTTTCTCTGCAGCACGAGAATCAGATTTTGAAAATCTCATTCACATTGCTGTTACTAGAAATGCTGTGGATTTTCTATGCGGACAGTCCACTCAGAAAGTATGTTGCAAATCTGCCCTGTGTAATCATTCCCTTAGTGTGCCAACAGGAGATTTAGCCAGAAAATGCAAGGCAGTAGTGATAAAATCATGGAATCTGGCACAAGCTTACCTGACTGAAATCAAGAGCCCATGAATTGAAACAGTTAATCCTCTTTCTTCAGTGACTAATGCATTTCAAATCCCGTAGCCCGTTCTTCAAAGGGCTGGAGGAATACACAAACTATCCATGAGGGAGCTCTTGGTGTCACCTGCAGAGGAAGGATTATCTCCTAGTAGTTTACTCAGAGCTAAATGAGCTAATGCGTTTTCCAAGAAAGTTGTGAGAAGTTACCTTGTAGATATGCAGCAGAGTCAGCCTGGCCCAACAGAAAGTCCACCAGTAGTTCTTGGAAACCATCATGGGCCCCTAAGGCAACAAGGTCCCCAAAAATTCAGCAAATACAATCCCATTTGTAGTTGACTTTGGAGCCAGTGACTTATCACAAGGATCCATTGTTATGAGCTGATTCACAAATCTGACAGAACTTAATGATGATATGTCGTGTGTCTGCAATGATGACAAACATTGCAATGAAATGAAAAGTGGATGCTGCCATGGAGCCAACAGTGCATTCTACACTGGTAACTACGGGAGTAATATCTCCCTCTGGTGCCAGAGCAGGTAGGCTAACTGGGTTGTCTTTCAGCCTAGTCTGCCTATCCATTTACATTGTTGCATTACATGATAGTGCTCCTAGTTGGTGTAGAAAAACCTGGATCATCAGCCACCAATTTGACCCCGTCTTTGGATCTGGAACTTGTACACCCCTGGTTGTGTCAACTAGTCGTAGCAGACATGATAGGTACATTCTGAATAGATGGGAGTCTCGGTTTTCAGAATAATTTCTTGTAATGTGCCTAAGAAATCATAACACTGCTACCATTAGCTTGTGCTCTTCCAGCAATGATTGCAAGATGTTTGTTCTCTGATGGCAATCAGCAGTGGTCCAATTCCGATACTCCTGTGCAAATTGAAGCCTTTTTTCCGATTGCACCTTTGTTAGCATAGTCTGCTTTGGAGCCACATACAGTGAGGTTCGCCGAACTGTTGTTTTAGACATACGTCTGGTAGCCCCCTGGTTCATTTTCATGGTGAACTACTCCACTGCAGTATAACGATCGGCCAGCGTGCAGGTTCACCTCTCACATCAATGGCACATGGTGCTCTACAGTTGCCAAGTCAGTTATTCCGAATGGTGCCATTTGTCCATTTGCAATATACTTTTACCACAGCAGCACGCAAATAGTTCATAAACGTGCTGTTTGAGAAATACTACAACCTTGGTCCAAAAGCCAATAATCATCCCTTTTTGTAATTCTGATAATACGCCCCTTTTCCCCATGACAACAACGACCGATATGTGAGCAGACAGCCTATCGTATACCTTATATACCCACAAAGCCAGCCCACAACACGTCACTCTCTTCATGGGCTACGCTGACATAGAAAGTAGGAGGTGGTCATAATAATGTGACTCAAAGGTTTGGTACCGTGTTAGCCAGTATAGCAAAATGTGATTGTTCTCAGTAAGAGAAACAAAGTAGCCCTGTAGATTTGATACCTTTTAATGGCTTCTGATAATATCCCAATATTGCCTGATAAAGAATCCTAAGTAGATTCAAAAGCTCACACTAACATCATGTATTTTTGTTAGCCATTAAAAGGTGGTATATCTACAAGATGACTTGGTTTCTCTTACTCAGAACAATCACATTGGACACACTGGTAATACAATATTCTGTTCAGCTCTGACTGTGTAGAAAACAATGCTACAGAGAAAAACTATATAAAAGTAAAAGAGAACAATCTGTGATGACCTAGAGATCGATAATAAAATGCACTGACAAAAAGACTATTCTATCTTCTACACAAGAATAAAAAGTGTCTTAGCATAATGCTAATTACACCTCTGGAACACCATAATCATCTTCTCACCAGGAGATCCTGAGCAGACATCCTGCTACTGTAAACTATGCACCTTGGATCAGAATTACTTATCATAACTGCCACATATTTGTGCTTGAAGCATCACCTCTAATGCCTTCACTGTCATTTAAGAGTGAAATAAAATTTTATTTTGTTAAGAAGCGCCAAGAATAGCTGCAAAGTGTTTTTTTTTTTTTTTGTTTTTGTTTTTTGGGACATTTCCAGTTCTTAAACGTTTGTCATTGACATTTCCCTGCAAATGCTTCGTATTATTCTTCTATGCATATATTATCCCAGTTTTCATGCCCTGCAGTACTTGCATAACTGTACAATATATCTTATTTCCTTGTTGATGTGATGGTTACGATTTCCTAGACTGGTGTATGAGCAAAGAAAAAATTGTAAAATCACAATGACTTTCCCAATACTTGTAGGTTATTGAATGATCACTAATTACTCAATTATATTTTATATCTGTTGTATCACAGGAATTATATTTTATAGTAACAACACAAAAGGTATTGATTGATGAGAAAGCAGATCTGGAAATGCACAATATTTACAAATAATAAGTGTATCTCTGCTTCATATTTATGTTTTTGCATGAACTGTGTCCATAAGGTTAAGTTGCTTAGTATTTGACTAAGGGCTTATTCACATGGGCGTATGGTCACTGTGTACTACAAACATATATTTCCTGTGCGTAAAGGCCTATTTACACCATCCAACGATTGCTAAAAAATCGCTAATCGGCGATCGTTTATGCGATAATCGGTGCATGCAAATGTGCGCCCATTGTGCGCTTTTCGGGCACTGTAAGCTGATCGTTTCATTCAAGCTAGCCTAAAAATCATCTTTCACTCTTATCAGAAGTTCTCCACGGGGAGTGCTGATAGCATTGTTTGCCGCTGGAGAATAAAGGATCTGAGCGCAGATAAGAGCCCTAAGGCTAT
This sequence comes from Eleutherodactylus coqui, assembly GCF_035609145.1. Classification (NCBI taxonomy): domain Eukaryota; kingdom Metazoa; phylum Chordata; class Amphibia; order Anura; family Eleutherodactylidae; genus Eleutherodactylus; species Eleutherodactylus coqui. The sequence continues at coordinate 157,180,462 of NC_089841.1, forward strand.
TAACTGCATTCAGCTAAGGCTTCATTTGCGCACTTAATTGGTACTAAGTAGCTGAGTATCTACTTAATACTTTATGCAAAATGATCGCTCAAAGCTGTCACTCAAACTGTCGTTTGAGCGATCAACTGCTGGTGTAAATGGGCCTTAACACGTGGTCAGTGGAGGCAATGGCTTTCGAACCTACTCAGGGTTCTTCCTCAGGCTTAAGTGGAATAAATCTGAAGAAGCATATATATACACACATACATATGAAAGAGCACAGACATGGTGTGCTTAATTTGAACTTAAAACAATACTAGAACAGGATGAGTAGAGAAGTAAATATTTAATTTTATGGTCCCTAAATTGGTTTTAGGGGGTCACCTGGCCTGTGTGTTATCTGTGCTATAAATTTCTCATAATCGCCAGTCACGCATGAACCCTTTTGAAAAATGTTGAAAGTGTAAAGATGGTTATAAGCTTGCGCTCACAAATTCTTCTATGATATAGAGACTTGAAGACTTAAAGTTGCCTTTTAATATACTAACCTTCATATGTTCTTTGTTCTATGTTCAGAATGCTCAGCCACAGGTAATTCTGTCTTTTTCTTAAATGTGTGGCGATAAGACCTCATCCTTGCTTTCAGTTTTTTGGGTTTTTTTTCCAAATATTTTTTATTGGGTTTTACAATGATAAAGAAAAAACAAAAAAACAAGAAATAGTATTACATACAAGTCACCGCAGTAATCACATAGTCCTGCACGGATACAGAGCGTTTGAGAAACAGGGTTGCGGTGGGTTGCATCAAACAACAACAGTAGTACTGGGTGATAGTAGTTTTGATAAACAGAAGTTATAAAGAAAACCCCATTTGGGATTGTGAGAGAAACATTTTTTTTACAAAAGAACATTAAAACTTTGTAACCTTGGTGCGGTCCACTTACACCCCAAAGAAATTGTATACCTGAGCAGATTTTACAAGTAATCCCGGTTAGGGGATAGAAGAAACGTATTTTAGCCAGGGATTCCAGGTGTGAAAGAAGCCAGGCATATTTTCGCCCGACCGAGCCAATATTTTTTCATAGGAACAATGTTCAGACATAATATCAGATACCTCAGACCCAGTTGGAGGAAGTGCGGATTTCCATTTTCTAAGTATAGCTAACTTAGCAACCATGAGTAGATGACATATCAATTTCCACTTTGGAATTGGGATAATGTTGCTGTTTAGTAACAGTAACGCTAATTCCGGTGTTTTGAAAATTGTACAACTGGACATTTTCCGAATGGTGTAAAATATTTCTCTCCAAAATGATTGTATGAGTGGACAGGACCAAAGTAGGTGGACCAGGGTGCCCTCCTGTCCGCAATTTCTCCAACATTGCCCGTCAGACCTGGGGAAAAATCTAGCCAATTTAGCAGGCGTATAATACCATCTGGTTAATGTTTTATAATGGGTCTGAAGGAGGTTGGCAGATAGCGTGGATTTGCTTGCCCAGGTGAAGGATTGTAACCACTGATCTGCGGAAAATGATTTTTTTAGGTCTGATTCCCAATTTAGTAGGTGGATTTTCTTTTTTGTGCCCAAGTCTCCTGATAGAATGTTATAAAACTTCCTTGTCGAGGAGGCGTTTGGAGAGCTACCCTTGGAGAGAGGGTTAATTAGTTTGTTGGGTAAGAAACACTTGTCTGGAAAAGACACTGATATCAATGAACGCATCTGGTAGTAGGAGTAAACCTCTCTGTCAGAGATTCCGTATCTACTTTTTAGAGTTTGAAAAGGAGCAATTTTCCCCTCCACCAAAAGGTCCTCTATCCATTTTACTCCCGCTTTGGTCCAGTTTAGGACTGTCAGGTTTGGAATAAAATATGTAAAGGTTTCCAGAGGTAGTTTGACTTCCTTTTTGTCTTTATCTGCTTTTAGTTTAAGACTACATATGTTCCAGGCTTGCAAGGTTGCCATCATGGGTGGGGATAGTCCTTGAAGATCTAAGGTTAGAGTGGAGTGTCGAGATGAATCGACAGACGATGTTGCTAATAATAATGTCTCCAATTCTCTATTTTTATTTAAATATTTTTCCATGTGTCGCCACGGAGGGGTGTGAGATCTTTCCACCCAAGGGGTAGCTAGATTTAAATTTATGGCTTGAGAGTATGCCCACAGGTCTGGGACTCCCACTCCGGCTTGTTTGCGATTAAGATATAGGATTGAAGACGCCACTCTGGGTTTTTTAGTGTTCCAGATGAAACGTAAAAGCTGTTTCTGGAAATCTGCCACTTTGCTATGGGGTATTGGAATAGCTATGGTACGGAAAAGATATAGGAGTTTGGGTAAAATTATCATTTTATAAAGCATGATACTCCCGAACCAGGAATATTCGTGTTTTCCGAGAGCGACCAGTTCTTCTTGAATTAAGACAAAGAGGGGGTCTATATTTACCGCTACCATTTCTGATAGCGGGAGGGATATAGTTATCCCCAGATATGGAATCGCTGTTGTCCATGTGAATTTAAATTCAGTTTGGATGGCCTCTTTCAAGGACGAGGAAACGTTTATCCCAAGAATTAAGGATTTATTTATGTTCAGTTTGTAATAAGATACAGTACTGAATTCCTTAATAATGTCTTGTATTGCTCTCAAAGAGGTTAGCGGGTTAGTTAGCGTTAGCAGAACATCGTCGGCATAAAGTCCGATCTTATGCTGTCTGTCACCCAATGAATAGCCGGAAACATAAGGGGAGGCTCTGATCAATTCGGCCATGGGTTCCATCACCATTATAAATAGGGGAGAGAGGGGACAGCCTTGTCTTGAGCCGTTTGATATCTGAAAAGGATCAGACAATGTTCCGTCGATTAAAACTCTGGCTGACGGAGAGGAATAAAGAGCCCTAATTGCTTTTAGTAGGTTATTCCCTATGCCAAATTTTTCCAGGACCGCAAATGCGAAGTCCCAATGGAGTCTATCGAACGCCTTCTCTGCATCCAGGGCAAGGAGGAGAGAAGGCGCTCGACTCGACCCCATACCTGCCAAGAGATTAAGGACTCTTCTTGTTCCATCGGATGTTTGTCTTCCTTTGGTGAAACCCACCTGGTCACTATGTATTATATTTGGGAGTATTTGGAGTAATCTTGTCGCTAAAATTTTTGAGAAAAGTTTTGTATCTGAGTTGAGTAAAGAGATCGGCCTAAAATTTACTGGATTATGCGATGGTTTCCCAGGTTTAGGAATTGTAATGATAGTGGCCTGAAGCATCTCTGAGGGCATGGTACCTGTATAGATGGCTTCATTAAAGGTATTGGCAAGGTAAGGGGAGAGAGTCTGACCAAAAATTTTGTAATATTCATTTGTGAGCCCATCAGGGCCTGGTGATTTGAAATTTTTTAATAGTTTGATGGATGTCACAACTTCTTTTATAGAAATGGGGTCATCTAGGTCATGTTTTGATGGGTCTATTTTTGGTGGTTGAGTTTGGTTGGGGAGTTGCAGAATCATTTTTTAGGTTATATAACTCAGCGTAAAAGGAGCTAAATTCATTAGCAATATCTTGTGGGTGAAGCCACCTTTCGGTGGTGATACATAAGTTTGCTCCAGTATGTGGATGAGCGGTGTATGCCTTTATTCAGCACAAAGTCCAATCGGTTATGATGCCATATTCCGGAGCCGATGATGGCCAGTGGTGACGTAATCGCGTATGTGTGTGGTCACGTGACCGAGGATCACGTGTGGAGCAGGAGTCGGTCGCGAGTATATTCCCCGCTCTGTATAAACTGCAGGGACGGAAGGCAATGATGCAGGCATGCACGGTGAAGTCACATGACGGAGTGTCATAGATAGGGGGAGGAGCCAATATCGGAAACCTGCCCCGATGTGTGGGGTATGAATGCCGGCTTGCTATGGCAACGGGGACGCTTACAGGGTCTCATGGAAGGGGCGGGGGACTGACCTGAACTACCCTTTTATCATAGAGATTGATGGATAATAGAAATATTGGCGATCTGTATGTATCCATAATGGAAGAGATGTGTAAACCAGCTATTGTAGATGCAGTAAATAGTAAAACGATTGCATCATATATCAGAAGATAGTGATTATAAGAAAGATCAATATATATGATTCTAAAAAATATTCCATGATGCTGGACCCATTTTGGGGAATGCAGAGTCTCACAACACTACCCTTGTCAGTATTAGTAATAAATATACTATTGCTGGTGAGACCGACCTACCAAAAATGTTAAACAGATGATAGCCTAGGTAATGGGATAGGTATAGAAGATAGGATAAAACCAAATTGTGAAATGCTCACTCCCATGATGGAGTTAATGGTAACACAAGCAGTCATAAGAAACAGCCAAACGGAAGGGTTTCATTAAGGCCATTTGGGGAAACTGAGTCCAGACGGAAGATCCACTGAGATTCCTTTTGTAATACTTTTCGGTTGGTGTCGCCTCTCCTTCCGAAACTGCGGATGCATTCGACGCCCTGAAATTTGATGTTAAACATATTGTCAGAGTGGATTTGGCGCATGTGGTTAGCCAGCGGGGTACTTTCCCCCCTCCTGATGTTGCCCACGTGCCCCAAGATACGTCTACGGAATTCCTGTATGGTCTTGCCGACGTAGTTCTTGGGGCACGGGCAGGTAGCAACGTAGACCAGATGTGATGATCTACAGTTGACAAAGTCTCTTGTCTCGTATGAGGCACCAGTCGTGGCACAACAGAATTTCTTCCCTTTCTGAATGAAGGGACATGCTTCACAATCATTACATGGGAAGGTACCGTTGGGTCGAGCTGACCCCAGCCATGTGCGTCTACTCTGGTCTGTGTCAAGATGACTTTTGTTGATGTGATCTCTAAGGTTCCTACCCCTTCGGAATGTGAAGAGTGGAACATCCGGGATAGCATCTTTAATATCAGGGTCATCTTTCAAGATATGCCAATATTTCTGCAATAATTCTTGCATGAAGGGTACTCCATCATCATAGGTGCCGATCACCCTTGCCGTCTTGGTAGATGTTTTTGCCCGTGGTTTCAATAAGGTTATTCGATCTTGTTTTTTTGCAAAATCAAAGGCTTGATCGATAATTTTAGAGGGGTATCCCCTCTGGAGAAATCTCTCCTTTAATTTGATGCCCTCATTCAAAAATGTGGTCTCTGATGAGCAATTCCTCTTTAGCCTTAAAAATTGCCCTTTAGGGATCCCACGGCGTAGGGGGTAGGGGTGACAGCTCTGCCAGGACAGCAAGCTATTAGTGGCTGTCTTTTTTCTATATAGTGTGGTGGATAGGTACCCTTGAGCGGTTTTTGAAATACAGATGTCCAAGAAGGCCAAGGACTGTTCCTGTATTTCAGAAGTGATCTTAAGATTGATGTCGTTGACATTTAAATGTAGGACAAAAGATTGGAACTCTGCCATTGTCCCCGACCAGAGGAGGAAGATGTCGTCGATGTAGCGGTGCCAGGTTAGAATTTTCTCCGTCCACATACTGTTACCCTCGGAAAAGACAAGATGCTCCTCCCACCAGCCCAGGAACAGATTTGCGTAAGATGGGGCAGCTGGGCTCCCCATCGCGGAGCCCCTGAGCTGGTGGAGGATCCTGCCGTTAAATAAGAAATAATTGTGGGTGAGTATGAATTCAAGGAGGTCAAGTACAAATTGGTTGTGTCTAATATAGTCGCAACCGCGCTGCTTGAGGAAATGATGTACCGCTCTTATGCCGATGTGATGCAGTATAGAGCTATATAGAGCCCCAATATCAAGGGAGGCTAGGTACACCCCCTTTTCCACATGTATACCCTCCAGATGTCGTAAGATATCCGGAGTGTCCTGGACGAAGGATGGAAGCGATTGTACGAATGGCCGTAAAATTTTGTCAATATAGATCCCGCTGTTTTGAGAAAGGCTATCAACCCCCGAAACTATGGGCCTCCCTTTAAGGGGATGGAGTCCCTTATGCACCTTAGGAAGGGAGTAAAATGTGGCCACTTGTGGGTGCGTGGGGAGGAGAAAGTCATATTCCATTTTATCAATGCAGGAGTCCTGAAGAGCTTGGTCTAGGAGAACTTTAAGGGAACCCCTGAAGGTATCCGTGGGATCCTGGGACAAGGTCCTATATGTAATTGTGTCATTGAGAATTCTGTTGCACATGGCGACATAGTCGATGCGTGAGAGGATGACTATGTTGCCACCCTTGTCCGCGGCCTTGATTATTATGTCACGGTTATTCTCAAGACTCTTAAGGGCCTCTAGTTCTTTTGAGGACAAGTTCTTCTTTCTGTTTGGGGGGACTGGACAGTTCTTAATTTCATTTTGAATGATTTTTTCAAAAATGTCCACATATGGAGACTGCCCCTGAGGAGGAAATTTGGTGCTGTTAAGTTTGAGATCTGTAAATGGTCCTTCTCCCCTCCCCCTAGAGTTGTCCTGTTCTAGAGTTTCCAGTTCCCTTAATGCGAACATATCGCTAGGTTCTAAACCAAATTCCAAAGCCCTTTTACGATCATTGATGGCAAAATGTTTGATCCATCTCAGCTTTCTCAAGAAGAGGGCCATGTCCTTCGTCCAGACAAACCTGTTGAACTGGCACGTCAGGACGAAGGACAGGCCCCTCTCCAAGAGTGCGAGTTCGCCTTCGGACAAGACATATGACGATAAATTGATAATCTGTAACTTGTCTGAGGTGACCAACATGGGATCAGTGGTGGCACCCATATTCCGTGTCGGTAGAGCGGGGGTATTGACATTTGTGTGTGTACTACTCAGATTCATAGAGGGTTGCAGCGTTCCCTCATGAAATAGTGGCCGATAGGCTGCGCCAGAAAGCCTGTTCCCCGATTTTGGGGACGGCCCCTTCCTCTGGCTCTGGTAGATTGTCGCCCCCTGCCCTTTCCTAAAAAAAACTCCCTGTTGAGATCTTTTATTGAACTCGCCTTCCGATACTTCACTCTCAGAGGAGCTAATTTCTGTATCCGATCTAGTATATGGGATCTTATACGCTCTGCTCTCTCTGAAATCTTGTATGTCACGTGTAAATTGGGCGTGTTTTCTCTATTTGATAAAGAGAGTATGTTTTTCTATATTCTCCTGCAAGGCTCTTTCTTTAGCAGGGAATTCAGGGTCTGTTGCAAATATCTTAGCTTTATCTATTGCCTCCGTCAGGAGTCTAGAGTTTTTTTCGAAGGTGATTTTTTCTTCCTCTAAGAGTAAGCCAATCAGACGTAGGGAGCTCTCCGTAATTTCCTTCTCCCACTTAGAGAGAAAGTCAGGGGTCAGGCAACGGGGGGGAGGGAGCAGTGGGGATCGAAGGCCTCTTGGAACAATGCCGTGCTCCAAATATTTTTGGAGGCCTTGGATCTCCCACCAGCTCCTCGTATATTCCCTGTATATTGATGTGAGATGTTTAAATGTAGATTTAATAGAGGAGAACTGTGACTGCGGATGGAAGGTTTTATCCGAAAATACGGCGTTGGCCTCCGAAAGCCATGAATTTGTGTCAATACTTGTTGACAAGAAGCCTGCCATAAATAGCAAAAAACGTGTAACTCACAGAGGCAGAGGAATGCCGAGAAAGACGAGTCTTTTATTAGAAATATTCACTGAATGTATTCCTAAAACGTAGCTTTTAATAAACAATATTTTAAAACCTCAAGGTGCCTCACTGACACAACGTGACATAGACAAACATACATGTACAAGAACAGCTCTATGTTGAGCTAGTAATAAAAGATGCTAGGAGAAAAGCCCCATATGAGTGAATGGCTCATATAGGGAGAGGAAGGCACCTATACACGAAATTAGTATATGTTGGTGCCAACCAATAATGGTACAAGGCTAATGACCAAAACTGCGGTCATTTGAGATGTGGACGAGCGGTTATCGTACCCATTCTTAGTACAACTCTTCTACAATAATAGGTTCCTGATGAAGTCAGTACTCTGACGGAAACGCGTCGAACCAAGAACCAAATACGAATTAAATTTCATTCGTGAATCAACTCATCCACTTCTGGCATTGGTCCAGGATTCTCTTTTGAGAGACTCGTTATACCCATGAGTTGCTTGACCGCAGTTTTGGTCATTAGCCTTGTACCATTGTTGGTTGGCACCAACATATACTAATTTCGTGTATAGGTGCCTTCCTCTCGCTATATGAGCCATTCACTCATATGGGGCTTTTTTTCTCCTAGCATCTTTTATTACTAGCTCAACATAGAGCTGTTCTTGTACATGTATGTTTGTCTATGTCACGTTGTGTCAGTGAGGCACCTTGAGGTTTTAAAATATTGTTTATTAAAAGCTACGTTTTAGGAATACATTCAGTGAATACTATATGGAGGCAGAATGCGCCAGAGGTCTTTTCCACCGCCGACTTCAATTTAGAGTAAACAGGCAGTCATTAATAGATTAACAATTGCCTGTTTACACTAGCCAATTATAGGAAGGTTTTTATATCTGCACAAACTGAATGACGAACAATAAGAGAACAAATTATTGTTCATCGTTCAGTTGTTGGCACTGTTTACACTGAATGATTATTGTTTCGTTTTGTATGGTCCAGCAGTTAACGGAATGTTACTTGTTCTGTGTAAAAGGGCCCTTAGTCTAAGATCATTAGCAGAACGGAGAGCACAGGTAGGGTGGTAAATAGAGATGAGGGAGGAGAGCGGTGCAGCAGTGTGGAGAGATTTATAGATGAGAATCAGGAGTTTAAATTGTATTCTACAATTGATGGACATCCAGTGCACTGACTTGCACTGGATGGAAGCATTGGTATGGTGGATGGACAAAAGATTGGCTTGGCTGCTGCATTTAGAATAGGCTGTAGAGGGGAGAGTTTAGTGAGGGAAAAAAATATTAGTAATGAGTAATTAAGACAAGAATGGATCAGGGGAACAGTAAATTATTTCTGTTTCTACAGTAAGAAAAGAGTAGATTCTGGAGTGGTTTTCCATGTGCAAGTGAATGAATATAGGGAGTAAATGAAAGATCAAAGTCAAATATGACCCCAAAACCGGTGTAATGCCTTAAATATATGGTAGCACCACACACTGAAATAGAACCATCTGGTTTATGCAGATTAGAAGACGTTCAGTTTTTGAAAGAGTCCGTTTCAGACAGGGCACATGTTAGAGACAGTAGCGAGCGGGTGTCATCAGCATACAAAAAGGACTAAAAGCTAAATCTGCTGATAGTTTGTCCAATAGAGGCTGTGTAGATAGAAAAGAGGAAGAGACCTAGCACCAAATCCTGAGGAACCCTAACACCAAGGGGATGAGGAGAAGCAGAGTTGACAAATGATACATTGAATCAGCGCTGAGAGAGACTGGAGGAAAACCAAGAGAGAGCAGTATCTTTAAGGCCAATAGAGCATACAGAGTAGATCTACTATGTCATATGCTGCAGGGAGATAAAAAAATATCCAATAGAGAGTAGCTTTCATTGGATTTAGTCATGAGAAGATCATGCTGAGACTTAAGTAAAAGCAATTTCTTTACAGTGCAGGTTGCGGAAACCAGAGTATAAGGAGTCAAAAAGAGAGTTAGCAGGAAGATAGCTGATTAAGTGAGAGTAGACCAAGCATTCCAGGAGTTTAGAGATGAAGGGGAGATTAGTGTGCCGAGGTTGCTGCGCTCTGTATCGGGAGGGTTGGAGTACAGGGAGAGCTGCTTTGCCCAGTAACTTTTGGGAGTTGGGTTGTAATGTTTAGAAGACATTTAGTGACAGGAGAGGGAGGAGAATAGGGACAATTATAATTGTAGAATGTCTACAACATGCTGAGCGTTAATAGCCCGTAGATGTCTGTGTGTGCGATAGGTAGGAGTCTCCTGAGAAGGATGAGAATTCTTGGTAGTAAGGAAAATGAGATTGTGATCAGAGAGCATGAGAGAAGAGTTAGGATACCTTTATACTGAACAACTATTGTTCAGACAGTTGCTTTGAAAAATAATTGAATTATATGAATGACAGTTGTTTGGTTTTGCACAGTGACGATTGTTCATTAGTTGTTTGCTGAAATATTGTTCATAGATGGAATCTCCATGCAAATTCGTTTGGAAGTTGTTCAAATATGAATGACTGTAACTTTACACCGGGGACTTTTGATCAGCCAGCGAGTATTGTTTTGGTAAGCTGTAATGAAATGACTAATGACTTGTTATGCAACACCCTGTCGTTGGCCATGTATACACCGAATAACTATTATTTGACTTTGCTCTTTTGAGCGATTAATCGGTCAATGGTTGTTCCATGTAAAGGTACCTGTTCAGAGACTGAACAGAGCTGGAAAAAAATCAGATCAAGTGTCTTGCTTTCTTTTTGTGTGGATGGAGTAATAAGTTATGAAAGCCTAGGAAGGAGGTTAGTTATAGAAACTGAGAGGGAAATAGGGTGCTTGGGTTATTAATGTGGACATTAAAGTCATAATGAAAGTCAGAATTTAAAAAGACAAAAAAAAATGGGGAAGCCAGCAGGCAAAGTGATCCAGAAACTGGTGGCATTGGCTGGGGAAAGTCAAACAACTACTACTCGTAGGAAGAAAGAATGGAAGAATCTTAGAATATAGACCTCAAAAGAGGGGACTGTCAGTGATTGTAATGGAGTGGCGGTAGGCTAATCTGGAAAATGCAATGTGAAGCAAGGAGAACATCTACTTCTTTGCTGTGCTTGTTCTAAGTATAGCTTTCGCTTCCTTAGGCAAGCAAGGTATGTGTAGTCTATCTGCCTCCTCCAAACAGAATAAATGCCTTGCCTGGAGAAGAGTACCAATAAGTCTGAAACGTTGCCCACCTTTGTCTGTTATTATGATGATGTCAATATAGTATCCATAATTGCATAATTGGAACTCCTGGGTGTTGTCTCTATTCTGCATCTATACAAATGGAGCATTGTTACAAGGATAATAAATATAATGTCTCAGCTAAAGTTGAAGGACCACACTGATATTGCAGCACAGAGATAATAAACCCAGTGTCATATTACAAGCAGGAGTAATTCACAGTGATGTCACAATACAGAGACAATAAACACAGGATTATAATATAGGTAGAAATAATGCTAATGTGATATTACAACAGAGATAATAAACACAGCATCATCATATACAGTGAGCAATCAAACTGCACGCAATGATGTCATAGCACAGGGATTATAAGCACAGCATCATTATAAAGGGATAATGCACACAGTGATGTCACAGCACATTGCTAAAAGAAAAACGTTTTGTATTGTGTTAGCCAGTAAACAATGTAATCTTGTAGATGTGATACTTTTTATTGACTAACAAAAATGCATGATGTTATAACGAGCTTTGGAATCTACTTAGGATTCTTGATCAGGTTTATAACAAGACCGATTCGAAGAATTATATATACATGCACATTAAAGGACAGGCATAATTTGATAAAATGCATTTAAAACCATAATAGAACAGGATAAGGGGGAGGAGTCCTTTTAACCCATTGACTCTTTTGGGTGTACATGTATGTCCTCCTGCGCTTGGGTTTGTATGGAATTGGATCCCACACGGCGGGTACCAGCTGTCTTTGACAGCTGACACCCACCCGCAATGCCCATGATCAACGCGGACGCTGATCGCGGCTGTTAACCCTTTAAATGCCGCTTTCAGTTTTGACAGTGGCATTTAAATGCTCCAATCCAAGTTCAGGGTTCCAAACGGCCCCCCAGCAACGAGATCATAAGGTGCCATTCAGTTGTCATAGCAGTAGAGGGCCTTCTGAAGGCCATTTTTTTCTGCTTATTAGGACGGGCTTATGGCCCATTCTAATAGAATTCCAGCAGAAACGGCATACATTGCAATACAGTAGTATTGCAGTACATGGTATAAGTGATTGCAAATTCAAGTGCCCATGGAGATAAACAAAAAATGTTAAAATAAGTGGAAAATAAAGGACACTAAAAAATCAACCCCTTTCCGTCATTCATAAGAAAAATAACATATTTGGTACCATTTTATCTCCAAAGGTCTTATCGGTCAACATACTGGAATATTTATCCTGCAAGTTGAACATTGGCAGGAAATAAAAAACACTGCCAGAATTACGCTTTTTGTTTGGTCACTCTGTCTCCAAAAAAATGAAATTAAAGCCATCAAAAAGTCATATGTATTCCAAAAAGCCCTCACACATCCCTGTTGATGAAAAGATAAAGTTATGGTGTTTATTTTATTTATATAATATTATATATATATTTATTTATTTATTTTTTAAACTTTTTTTATATTTTACTATTTAAAAGTAGTACATAACAAAAAATGTTGGTATCATCGTAATCGTACCGACTCGCAGAATAAAATGATCATGTCACTTTTTTGTTGTGGTGTGTATGCTATAAAAACCAGTAACCCTCCAAAGTTGGCCAAATGCAGTTTTTTTTCCCATATCTCCCCGCTTAGAAATTTTAAAAAGTTTTTCAGTACATCCTATGGTATTTTAAACAGTACCATTAAAAAATACATATCATCTTGCAAAAAACAAGCCCTCAGACAGCTATGTTGACAAAAAATAAAAGTGTTACGATTTTTTGAAAATGGGGAAAAATCAAAAATGAGAAAAATATAAATAAATGATATGGTACATTAAATAGTACTATTGAAAAATACAACTTGTCCCACCAAAATCAAGCCTTCAGACATCTACGTCGATGGCTAAATAAATGAGTTATGACTTTTTAAAAGGGGGAGGAAAAAAAAATGGGGAAAAAAGGGCCATGTCCTTATGGGGTTAATTTTGTGGCAATAAGATTTCATCCTTCTTTGAGTTTTTGTCCTGTTTCTCCAACATAGAGCCCACCAACAAGACATTGGGTTCACAGAATTGTTGCTAAAAAATACTGTTATCCCTACATATAACTCACTGATGCACCCCATAGTTTTATCCCTTGAGGTAGTTCGTCTGTGATTTTTATTGTATTTGACACATTTCATAATTAGACAAAATAACATCTAATGAGAGGAGAATTTATAGGGAGGATTTCTTTTTGTGTGAATTTAATTTATATAGTGTCCCTCTAACACCCTTTTCCAACATGCTAAATCAATGCGATTACCATGGATACGAACTAGACTAATTAGCTGAAGAGATGCCAAAATAGTTAACTAGCTACCTGCAACTCTACAGGGTCAATGGGAGCAACGTGTTTCAATTGACAAGTCTCCCAAAATCTGCTGCTGTTCTTTAGCTTTTTGCTTGTGATTATTTTTTGCTTTTCAATAACAAGTACCACTGCACAGAGTACAGAAAAGTGTAAAGGCTAAAGAGTGATTATCTTCAACAACATAGTCATTCGTGAGAACATGTAGTGCAGACATTAGCCTTTATGTGGTCCGTAACATTATATTTATGTTAAGGTCAAGGAAATAGCCTGGCTAGCAAATGTGCATCCACAGTCAGACTTGGTGCAAGTTACCCTGGAATCACAGGTTTTCACACTTTAAGTCCTGCAATTGGGATATTGACTTTTCAGCTACTAACCTGTAGAGTACATCACCATAGTAGCTGTAGATTGGTGAAGCAAGCAAGCACAAAGTCCAAACAAACCAAGATCAATACCAGGAAATTCAAAGTACATCAGCCAAAGAGTTAATAAAAATTCAAAAATGAATATAGGGTCAAGTACAGAATGATTACAAGAACAAGACATAGGGGTTGTCAAAGTCAAAACCAGAACTCGGCAAAAGTGAGTAATCCAGGAGAGTAGTCTAACCAGCTGGATTAGTAACACAATTAACAGACAATATCACAAAGATATTGCGCTTGGTTGAAAGACTTAATAAATGGCACAGATGATCCGGAGAGAGGAGTTTAAATAGAGCGGAGCACTATCATAGGCTGTTGTAGGAACAACATAGATTGGTCTGTAGATCTGCCAAGTAAGCTCAGGAAGCAGACCCAGGAAACAGATAGATTCAAAGATGGTGGAATTCCTTTTTTTTTCCATTTTACTCCACTTAGCATTTTTAAAAAGTTTTTCAGTACATTATATGGTACTTTAAATAGAACCGTTGAAAAATACAACTCGTCCTGCAAAAATCAAACTTTCAGACATCTATGTCGATGTCTAAATAAGAGTTATGATTTTTTAAAAGGGGAGAGAAAAAAACTAAAGGGTTAATTGTGTGGCAATGAGATTTCATCCTTACTTTTAATTTTTTTCCTGTTTCTCCAACATAAAGCCCCCCCAACAAGACACTGAGTTCACAGAATCCTTGATAATAAATACTGCTATTCCTACATATAACTCACTGATGCACCCCATATAGTTTTACCCCTTGAGAAATGATAGTGGCGGTCAGGTGCATCTGAGCATGTATTTTGGTAAACCACATGTTGTATTTTTGAGAAACAGAGCTCTTTTACTCCTAATATACAAACTAATTGTGTGTAACACAGTTGGGGAAGTCCAACATTTAAAAAGTGATTACTATGATCTCTCTAATGTCATGGAGACTTTATATAGATACAAATAAGCAAATACAACAATATCTACATCCTATGTACTTTGAATAATGGTAGGAATATGCATATATGCGAGATATACATGTACAATAATCTGCTGTTTTCTCACCGTGGACCCACTAAAAATGCTCACTGTTGCTCTGGATTGCAACTTATTACTGATCGGCCTCCCCTGCTCCAGACTCTCCCCTCTCCAATCCATCCTGAATGCAGCAGCCAGATTCATCTTCCTATCCAGTCGCTACTCTGATGCCTCTGCCCTGTGCCAGTCACTGCACTGGCTGCCCGTCAAATACGGAATTCAATTTAAATTCATTCATCCACAAAGCTCTCCACAGCACTGTGCTGCTCTATATTGCCCCCCTCATCTCAATCCATCACCCAGTCCGCACCCTCCACTCCACAAGTGAAATCAGATTAAGGGCCCCTTTAACCTGAACCTCTCATTCCCGCCTATAAGACTTCTCCAGAGCAGTACCAGTCCTCTGGAACGCGCTACCCAAATACTATCCAGGCAATCCCTGACAACACAAAACTTCAGGCGTGCTCTAAAAAACGCACCTCTTCAGGGAGGCATACCATATCCCCTAAACCAGACCCCTCTGTACTCCACCAGATAACATGCTCCTGGTCCTTGCTGACTGCAATTCCCACTAGCCGGAATCAACCGTCCCCTGCAGTCATACCGATTCGGCCATCACACGGCTTAAGTCTGATTATTGTCTGTGTGTGTGTGTATAGCATCCCTCACTCTCCATCTCACCATACCGTGCACATTTCCAGTCCCTTTACCTTCTGTATCCCCCCATTATTTATAGCATGTAAGCTCGTTAGAGCCACTCACCCCTACTGTTTCCATCAATTGATTACTATGTAACCGTGGTTTTGCTTTTATTCCCCGTTTTGTTCCCCGTTTATTCCCCGCTGCAGAATATGTTGGCGCCATATAAATAAATAAGAATATTATTACTTTTTATCTAAGAGCTACATATGATCTCTGTTACTACACTGCACCAGCAGAAATCAGAACAGAGGGGTTATTTACGAATACTGACTAAAAGTTAGACAGTCTTAAATTGTGCTAGATTTATCACAGTGGTTTACTGAATGGTAAATCTGTCAAATTTTAAGACTGCCTCGGCTAAGTTTAGAACTATCTATTAGTTTGCTTATTTTACATCAAAAATTGTACCAAAATTTTGTCACATTTTGTAGCAATATGGTGCAATTTTTGGTGCAATTTTGGCCATGCCCCTTTTTTCAGATAAGTCAGAAAAACTGTTTGAAGGTATGTAGAAACACATTGTAAATATGGCACGAAGGATGTAAGAGAGTTTTCTGGTGTAATTTGCCCTAGAAAATGGTGGTATATTAATAGTAAATAAGCCCCAGAGTGTATCCCTACATTGTCCAACCAGTTCTCACATTTTCAGACTGTGCATGGACATACCCTATTGACAAGGGGAATGGTTATGACTATTTATCAATTTATTCATACATCTTCAGGAGAAATAACAGAGGAGCAGTGAATCATTTACTGTAGCTGTAGGACAATGTGCTCCAGTACTTGTATTTTTATTTAATGAAAGCTACAAAAACAGATTTATAAAGGGCCTTTCACAAGGGATGGAGCAGGCCGCCTGACCCACTGCAAGTTGCGGTGAATTCCACAACAAAATCTGCAGGCTACCTGAAGATTTTAATGTGGAATTCAAAATGGCTTAAAACCTGCCTGCAATTCTGCATCAAAATCCACAGTTAGACCTGCAGATTTTGGTGTGGAATTCTGCAGCTGTGGATTTGGCTGTGTCCTGCAGTGTAATTCTGCCCTATGTGAAAGGCCCCTTAGGCCTCCCTCACACAGGGCGTTTGCAAAAACGCAGCATTTTTCAACGCTGCGTTTACTGCAGATTCCGCCCCGTTTCAGCAGCACTGGCATATTTTATGCCAGCGTTTTGGCTGCGTTTTCAGCTCGGCTGAAAACGCAGCCAAGGATGCTGAAAAGAAGAAAAAAGAAGAAAAAAAAAGCAATACTCACCTAGCCGCTGCAGTCCGGGTTGCGGCCGCTGGTCTCTGCCGCTGATCCGGGCTTCCTCTGCACTCCCAAGTCTATTGCCGTAGGCCAGGTTTGAGAACCCCGCCTCCAGCAATAGAGTGCTGTGATTGGTTGTCGGTGCTGGCTCGATGCCCAAGCACAGCCCTTCATTGACAGTCTCAGCCAATCAGAGCTTGCCGGCGCTAATTGGCTGAGACAGTCAATGAAGGGCTGTGATTGGGCATCGATCGCGCCGACAACCAATCACAGCACTCTATTGCTGGAGGCGGGGTTCTCAATCTTGGCCCAGGGCAATAGACTTGTGAGTGCAGAGGAAGCCCGGATGAGCGGCAGAGACCAGCGGCCACGACCCGGACCGCAGTGGCTAGGTGAGTATTACTTTCTTTTTTACCTCTAGCCTAGCTGGGACTGATTTTCGGGGTAGGGCTTCTATTGCAAGCCCTCACCCCGAAAATCGGCGAGCGGTTAACGCTGCCAAAAACGCGGCACCAAGTGTTGCCGCGTTTTCAGCAGTGCTAAAACCACTGCCCATTCATTTTAATGGGCGACGCAGGGCTGAAAACGCCCCAAAATAGAACATGCATCGCTGTCAAAGCGCAGCGTTGGAAGGCGCTGCGTTTTCAGCCCTGTGTGAGCAGCCCCATTGAAATGAATGAAAGCCTTGTACAGCGTTTAGCGCTGGGCTGAAAAGGCAGCGTTAAACGCTGTACAAAACGCCCGGTGTGAGGGAGGCCTTAGGTCCTCTTTAAGCATCGCTTACAGAATAGACAACCTGAAAATTAGTGACATTTTTATTCATGTAGGAAATTAACTCCAAAATGCTCAATAGAGAGTTGCCATTCATACTCTGAAGTCTTGGTAAGTGGTAATCCATTGTTATGGGAAAGTTGGGTAAATTGGTTAGATGCATAGATAGAATTGCCGTAGATCTCTAGCCAATAGCAATGTATATATTGTGTACAGCATGTTTAATCATATTCTTATGTAGTATGTGGCTATTGTATAAGTTGTGTTTGGAAAGTCTGTCTATGCTGCCTGTAGCAGTATTTGATTTAGCAGTTATTTCTACAGATGTGGAATGACATGAGGAATTCGTAAAGCAAATTACTAACAAACAAATTCTGAGCAAATGGTTTTCTGTCATGACATTTCCTTTGTACCATTTGGAGAAAGTCAGCCATTTCCCAAGGAGGTGTTTGTGACCTGCTTCAGGCTGATCCCCTGCCTGTGTTTCTATAACCTCTAGGTCTACTCTGAGAAAGGAAACCTTGCTTATTCCTAGGCAGTTGAGAAAGGTTTCATAGTCGCACAGCCGTCCACATAACAGTCAGATGTATAATAACAGGCTGGACCCTATAGCAGCTATTTTGACACTGGCAACTTGTTAAGGGTGTGTTGCCCAGTGGAATGATAGCTGAGGAAAGAACATCTAAGTGCTTGCTCAAGCAGAGCTACAAATCCTACTTCTTCCTGTTTGGGTGCCTACCATTTGAATACTTTATTAGCTACATTTCTTGTTGTGTGTAAAAGGGCCATAACACAACAGCCTGATGATAAGCTCATTGGCGGTGGTTTCAGGTGGTGGTTGATCTATACGGAGGATACATCATCAATAATTCAGTACTGAAAACCCCCTTTAACAGCCTGCATTATTGCATTGTCATAATTGGTGAATAAAATGTTCTTTTAAGGGTCTAGATCACATGTGTCAAACACAAGGCCCGCGGGCCGAATCCGGCCCGCTGCCTCGTTTCATGTGGCCCGCGGCGTGCCGACGCTGCTCACCACTAAGCTATTACCAGCTGGAGTGCTGCAGCTCCCCGCTGGCATATTAACATTTTTCACAACACTTCTGCCCTATTCAGCAATTCCAGCAACCTGATTGGTTGCTTGGTGAAACAGCCAACCCAAACAACCAATCAGGCTGCTGGAACTGCTGAATAAGCAGAAGTGATGTGGAAAATGTTAATATGTGAGCGGAGGGGAAGCAGCGCAGACAGCAAGGAGGAGGTAAGTATGTGGTTTAGGGGGGCTAATGGTGGCTGCTGGGGGGGGGGGGGGATTTAGTGGTTGCTGCCGAGGGGGGTGTTAATGGTATTAATGGTTGCTGCTGGGGGGGGGGGGGGGGAAGGGGGGTTAATGGTGGCTGCTGAGAGGGGGGGTTAATGGTGACTGCTGAGAGGGGGGGGGGGTTAATGGTGACTGCTGAGAGGGGGGGGGGGGTTAATGGTGACTGCTGAGAGGGGGGGGGGTTAATGGTGACTGCTGAGAGGGGGGGGGTTAATGGTGGCTGCTGAGAGGGGGGGGGGGTTAATGGTGGCTGCTGAGAGGGGGGGGTTAATGGTGGCTGCTGAGAGGGGGGGGTTAATGGTGGCTGCTGAGAGGGGGGGGTTAATGGTGGCTGCTGAGAGGGGGGGGTTAATGGTGGCTGCTGAGAGGGGGGGGTTAATGGTGGCTGCTGAGAGGGGGGGGTTAATGGTGGCTGCTGAGAGGGGGGGTTAATGGTGGCTGCTGAGAGGGGGGGTTAATGGTGGCTGCTGAGAGGGGGGGTTAATGGTGGCTGCTGAGAGGGGGGGTTAATGGTGGCTGCTGAGAGGGGGGGTTAATGGTGGCTGCTGGAGAGGGGGGGTTAATGGTGGCTGCTGGAGAGGGGGGGTTAATGGTGGCTGCTGGAGAGGGGGGGTTAATGGTGGCTGCTGGAGAGGGGGGGTTAATGGTGGCTGCTGGAGAGGGGGGGTTAATGGTGGCTGCTGGAGAGGGGGGGTTAATGGTGGCTGCTGGAGAGGGGGGGTTAATGGTGGCTGCTGGAGAGGGGGGGTTAATGGTGGCTGCTGGAGAGGGGGGTTAATGGTGGCTGCTGGAGAGGGGGGGGTTAATGGTGGCTGCTGGAGAGGGGGGGGTTAATGGTGGCTGCTGGAGAGGGGGGGGTTAATGGTGGCTGCTGGAGGGGGGGGGTTAATGGTGGCTGCTGGAGGAGGGGGGTTAATGGTGGCTGCTGGAGGAGGGGGGTTAATGGTGGCTGCTGGGGGGGTCACTATTAGGGCTTGTTCACATGGGTATTTCGGTAGCACAAATACGCTGTGTATTTGCGCAATCAAAAATTGCTAATGCCTGCATATTTAGGCACGGAAAAAAGAACGCAGATGGGCCCACTGAGATGGTGCCCAAATATGCAGTGAATACATAGGTCTCCTGCGCATTCACCACATATTTGCACGGCCCATTCACTTCAATGGCCTATTGGGGTGCGTAGTACGCAACAAAATAGGTCATGCTGTGTGAAAATGTACATCATGTGACTGAACTCACTGAAATCAATGGCTTCTATTCACTGCATATTATGTACGCAAATACGCTTGTGTGAGCGAGCCCTTACTATACTGTCTTACAATCGGCCCTTTGAAGGTCACCATAAGCCCGATGTGGCCCTCAGTGAAAATGAGTTTGACACCCCTGGTCTAGATCCTTAGAGAAATAAGGGGGATGGAATAATGCCTCCACAGTGCCACCTATTGGAAGGCAGCATTCCTTCAAGCCAAAGTTAGACTCTTTATACAAGCCTTGTAACAATGACTAGGAATTAAAATCAAAGCCAGGCTCCATGTACAGACAGCTTTCAGGGTATTTGCCCTTCAACAGTGTACAGTAGGAGTTTGGCTTTGCTAGTGAGAAGCCTGGACGGAGGTCAGAAACACTATCTTTTCTCCTTAGTGAGAGCACCTATACAGTGAGTTAGGAGACTCAAAAGGCCACTCATGCATATAATACCATGCATATGGTATAATTCCATCTCCATTATTTTCATATTACCCAGAGGAGCATTAATGGCCTTTTGAGTCTCCTCACTCACCGTCTAGGTGCTATCTCTTTGGAGAAAAGACAACGTTTCTGACCCCCATCCCA
The DNA here is from genome assembly GCF_035609145.1 of Eleutherodactylus coqui. Taxonomy (NCBI): domain Eukaryota; kingdom Metazoa; phylum Chordata; class Amphibia; order Anura; family Eleutherodactylidae; genus Eleutherodactylus; species Eleutherodactylus coqui. The sequence continues at coordinate 157,200,870 of NC_089841.1, forward strand.
GGCCTCTCACTAGCAAAGCTGGACTCCTACTGTACACTGTTAAGGACAAATACCCTGAAAGCTGTCTGTACAAGGAGTCTGGCTTTGCTTGTAATTCTCAGTCATTGTTACAAGGCTGTATAAAGAGTCTAACTTTGGCTTGAAGGAATGCTGCCTTCCTATAGGTGGCACTGTGGAGGCATTATTCCATCTTCCTTATTTGCATATTACCCAGAGGAGCATGAAGGGCCTTTTGAATCTCCTCACTCACCGTCTACGTGCTCTCCCTAAGGAGAAAGGATAGTGTTTCTGATACTTAGAGATGCATGTCCAAAATAACTGCTAATAACAAGTATGATACTATTACTATATATTTTAATCAGCAGAATCTTATAATTGATTTTCCCTGTTCACTCTTCTGGTCTCTTGCAACATATATTTTATTGTATCAGGTGACTTGGAAAATGTCACTGCTGGTTCTGCTGTTTTTACAGTTGAATGACCCATAGGATAAACCAAGCAACACCTTGATTTATTGCAGGTCACCAAAAGCCAAACATCTATCTACGCAGCTGTTGAAGAGTTTACATTAGGCTTCAGACAACATGGCAGCTCTTTTGAATAATTCAGTGACTTGAAGAGACATTTGCATGCGCTGTTTATATTGACTTCAGTACTGCTGTTTGGGATATAGAGAGAATATAAGATGAAGCCTCAATTGGGTTCAGGGAATACTAATGTCTTATCATTATATTTATTTGTAAAAATTGTTTCATGTCACAAAATAAGCATTTGTAACATTACAAAAGGCTTAGTGTTACATTCCATCTGTAGGGGAAGACATTAATCTCAGAACACTGTGGGCACTGCGTTCTTTTCCTGGCACTGGATGCCAGCTGTGGTTGTTTCATCTCTCCTATGCCAACACGTTGTTTCTCTGATTCATTTTGCCCATGGCTTTGGCTGTCTATTAATGGCATACTTTTGACAATCATGGTCTTTGTTGAAAGACAGGACAAATATGTAAATAAGAGAGGTCCTTGTTAGGAACGTATATAGCTCGAATTCTTGACACTGATATGTGAAGACAAATGAATTAAACTTATTACTATGATTAAAGCCAAAATTTCGATTACTCCCAATTACACCGTACAGACCTTTTGTTAGGCATCGTCTAATTAAAGTAAAATGACTCAAATGCATAAAGTTGCAAACCATAGGTAGTTTCCAGCACACTGCAGTGAATGAAGTGGAAAATACGGGGTTATTCAAAAGAAGGAGCAGATTTGATTACAAGGTACAAAAGACAATTATACAATCCACACATCACTGAAAGGAGGAAGATTCAAAGTGTTTTATGACATAGAAGTAAGTTCCATTTTCTGCCACACCGCAGCGCTGTTTCTTTTTGTTTACAGTTTGTATGCAAATGGCGACATGACAGGAGAAATAATTATGTGCTTGAGTTTGCGAAGTGTGAATCCATTGTTCAAGTGCAACATGAATTCTGGCATCAATTCCCAAAACAGGCGGCTTGTCACAAGCAAATTTATGAATAGCACAGAAAAGTTGTTGAACTTGGCTGCATACACACCTCAAGGACCATAACACTGTAAGGCCCAATGTCCATGGACGGATCCGATTTGCGGAATCTGCGTGGGGCACCCGTGCAGAAGATCCGCAAATCAAGCCGGCCATAGGGATCCATGGGCATCCGCAAGTGCAATAAAACATGAGGATTTGATTTGCGGTCCGGAAAAAAAATCGCAGCATGCTCCATTTCACTGTGGATCCCTTACAGATGGCTTCCATTGAAGTCAACGGAAGCCGTTCTATCCGTGGCCTGTCTGCAATTGAATTGTGGACGGCCCGCAAATTCCGTGGGAAAGCAGGAATTTAAAAAAGAAACTCCACTGAGCATGTGTGACGGTGACCTGGCTGGCGCTTCGCACACATCCGCAGTGAAGCAAAGAGAAGACCCGGACGGGTAAGTAGAAGTCCCGCAGTGTCCTTGGCCATGGGCAGATTCGGATTCCGTTGTAGGCTCCCGTCTGCAGAATCCGATCCACCCATGAGGCCTAAATGAGACACCCAGCGCTGCAATGTGGCAGAAAAGTGAACTTACTGGTATGTCATAAAAAAACTTTGAACCTTCCTCCTTTCAGTGATGTGTGGATTGTGTACCTCTCTTTTGTAGTTTGTTTGTAATTAATCTTCAAATCTTCTCCTTCTTTTTGAAAAACTGTGTACATTTAATTAGTGGTGTATATTGCTTGTTTTTCTTAATGATAGCCATGTAATATATGAAATATACTTGTTTACAATATACATCCCCATTTTTTAAGAGTGGGGCATGCATCCGCCACTGACCATTATATGGAACCTTCTTTTACACAAATTATTTATAAGATGTGCGCCAGGGCCAGTTAACATTTCAGAGTTTAGCAATGATTATTAAGACATCAGAAAAGCAGGCTGTAATTTTTCTGACTAACCTTTCCTGTCCTTCCTTTCTCTGTTGTAGCTGATTCTGCTTCAGGCTGCTGCTGTTCTTTCTATAGACCTTACTAGTCCTAGTGGGTGATGTCTGAGCGTCTCTAAAAGATCCTAACATTCGGCTAGGTGTGTATTGCCTTTTTCTCCCCTCTGCATGCTTTCTCTGCTTTTGCATTGCATTTTTTTTTCCTTTTGCTCTTCTAAAACATCCTTTGTGTTCTCTGTCTCTTGAGTTGTGAAGTGATTATTTTAGTTAATTCAGCTAAAGAATTCATCTACACCTACCATAAATTCACAGAGAGTAATGTGGCTTATAGGCATCCCTAACGCATACTGATACTTGTATACTGGCAGCTCATCCTTAGTCCCTTAGCGGCCAATGACACAGCAGTAGCAGTTAAAGTCTTCCCTTTCTTGATCCTAGAAAGAGCATTACCATCCTTATTAGGAAGAGAAGAAGACATTTATGACCATCTTAACAGTGACATCAATCCATTGCAAGAGCTAAAAAGAAAAACAGAGTCCCGTAGTTATCAGTCCTTGTAGTGACTGTCCATTTCTGCCAAATTATTAACATGTTCACTTAGTTTTTTCCTAGTTATATTCTATTCTGGGTCAGCTACGATCCAACCAATATGGAAGTCACAGGGTTTGGAAACCAGGTTCTTTGTGTCTTCAAGGGCCACTCCGGCGAATTAAAAAAAAAACTCATCATGTATCTAGTCTCCTTGTATACAAGTCGACAAGTATTAACTTATTTAGTTATTCCTTCCTATCTGAAAATTCCTAGAATCCTTCTCTTTTGTTGAGTCATGTGATCTCATTGTGACCATATGGGAATTCATTTTAGTTACCAGAATTCCTGTATTATGAAACTTTGCGGACTGTACCACACAGGATCTTCATGGGGTAAGGTTAGAAAAAAACTCCTATTGCAGTTATTGCGAATGATTACAGGCTCCTGTCACATAGCTGTAATGAAGGATGTGATCGTTCATCCCCCATGACTATATGCTTATGGTCCTTAGCTTATTTAGGTAAATATAGAGGGTAGTGATAATCACACTGTCCTCCGAGGAGGCAGAGATGGTATTGGCTCTAGCTGGTCATGTGATGCTGTGCTGATATATCATTGGATTGATAAAACAGCACAGAGGAAGAGAACGCCAGGGAAATCTGAACAAGATGATGCCTGATAAGTATCAGACAGGAGGCTGCACTGTATGGAAGTCACTGCAATATACATGGAAGACTTTCGGAGTGTCACAGCCAGTCAGCTAAAGAGTGCAGGAATGTGTTTTCGTTGGTGTGGCCCTTGAAAACAATGGAATAGGTGGAGTGTATTATTACATAACTAGGCAGTTTTGCCATTTAGAGGTTTAGAAAAGCTGGATCACCAATCCTGTAGGAGCTATAATGATGTTCTTATTGGTTGTCAACTAGTGTTCCCCCAACCTATCTAACAGCTTGACAAAAGAGGACAACTCAAGTATTATTATTGAAAGTTTTAGGCAAGTGCAGAAGAACCGTCCATAATATGGATGCGTATTATGGATGTGTTTCAAAACACATTACATCTGTATGTCATCAATTTTTCATCCGTATTTGCCTCCATATTTTTATTATTTTCTATTGAGCAAACACTGATCCACACTTATCCAACAGAAAAGAATACATATATGGAGGCAGATATGCAAAAAAACGTTTTTGAAACACGTCCCTAAAAAATATGTGATTAGCCTTATAGATTTACATTAGTTCCATATTATGGTCCCCTAAACACCTAATACGGAACAAAAATACGCTCGTCTGAAAGCGGCCTAATACTGTGCCTTTCACTTATAAAGCAGCTATGGTTCTTGACTATTGCAGACATATTTGGTTTACTTACAGCTGATTAGAACTTTAATTTCATGGAAGCTGCACTAATTGCATTAACTAATTAACACAGTGTCTTGGAGAATGTTATAGTAATGTTTTTTTAAGAAAAATTATGGTAACTTTGCTTTAGAGAGATAGGAAATGAAAGGTTGATCTACTGCTCAACATATATGAATATTAAAATTTAATTAGGACTGAGGTCACACCACAGCTAATTTTTTCCATTATTAGACTCTGTCCAGGGAGCTGAAGGACAAAAAATGGAAGTGCCAGATCTGGCATATGTGAGACCCGCATGGGGTCCAACAGACCCATTGACTATAATGGGGTCTGTTTGGCTTCTGGCATGCTGAAAGAAATTTTCCTGGACGAAGTAGCACAGCATGCTGTGCTATTCTGTCCAAGATTGTGTGCTGCACCTACGCTGGAGGCCCTAAATGGTGAACATACTTTATTTATACTGTTTAATTCATATTGCTTATACCTGTTCTGAGACATTTTGTTAAAAGGTTAGTAGTTAGTAAAGTTGTTCATTTAATGAAAATAAGATTATGCTGTAATCTGTGTAAGGCCGATCTCGCACAGACGGGCTGGATTCTGCATGTGGGAGCTGCAGCGGAATCCGTCTCTAATCGCGGCTGGCATTCCCGCGTACCTTGTTTTTTTTATACTGCGGATCACCAAGGATGGTCCTCATTTGTTATGTGCCGTCGCTAGGCGATGACATAGGTGCCTGTGGCCTATCCCCAATATCAATTGCGGATGGGCCGTGGGTCGGACGACTTCCATTGACTTCATTGGAAGCTGTCCGTTCGGAGTCCGCACAAAAATAAAAATATGCTGTAATTTCATTTCCAATCGCTATCCGCTCATCTGAGCGGATATGTGAATGTTCTATTTTTTTCAATGTGTGCGGAGTACCGCTGATCGTCCGTGCAAGTGACGATCACAGCTTCTGTAAATGAAATCCGATCATGTGAGACCGGCCTAAGACATTTGAAACAGTTTCAGGTTACCTCATTTCTAATGTAGAAGTGAAAAAATCCATTTCTTCTCCACTCCATCTTCACTGTTGTTTATGCCGTATGTTTTTATGCATCATCATAATCTTGTTATTGCAAAATCTAGCTGCTATTTCCACTGATTAGCTACAGTATGGATGGAAAATCCTACAAATCTAGAACAACTTGTTCCCAGGCAAAAGGTCTTCACTGTCTTTTGTTTGTTCATATAGGCGCCATTCAGTATTGTGCCTGGTGCATGTGCATGCAGGCTCCGTCATACTTTCCAAATACCAGTCATGTAAATACTCGATGCTAGGATTTCAAAGGAAAGCATTCAGCATTGCCTATTAAAATATACATGTTCTCTGCTTCACTATGGTATTTTGGTATGATTTTCAGAATCCTAAATCCTCATAGCACCCAAGCACATACTCCGAATGCCTGCCAGCTTGAGGATCACAAGTTCTCCAGCATTTCTGCTTCACTGCGAAGATTGAAGGCTTACCTAGTGTTGTCAAATTGATGAGATCTTCAAAGTGTAGACTCCGCTTCCCAAAAAACCTATTATCTTTATGTTCTTTAACTTTACATTGTTATTTGCACAATGAAAATGATTTTAGAATATGCATGAAAATTTAATGTCAAATAGAATCTTATTTTCTCCTTAAGGGCTTTAGATTTCCCCAAGAGATTCTTTTACTCCTTAAAGTAGCAGCGGTTTGTTAATGCAAGCCAGTGGCAATTGTGTTTTTAAGTATTTTGCAAAGATTGCTGCCTCCATTTTTCTGTAATAATGTTGTACAAAACACATTTATGCTAAAAGAGGTTAGATAGAAAACGCTTTGTTGTTCTATCGAGGCAAAGAGGCGTAAAATAGCTAAATATGTTGAAAGAAGCCTAAAAATCTCACCACAGCATGCTGCCACTGTACAATGAATCATCCTATCATCGCATTGCATGAATGTTCAGTGACCTCTGTGGGTGATGTGTAAAATATTTCTGTCCTTTGAGCAGCGGGCGTGTGATGACCGATTTCTAATTTTCCACCTTTTCCTTAAACCTTCTTTAGCAGTTACCAGAGAGACTTCTTTCACAAACAGCTATGGATGACTATGACATAAGGTCTGCTGCCAGTATCCTGGCCTCTGTGAAGGAGCAAGAAGCCCGCTTTGAGAGGCTGACTCGAGCTTTAGAAGAAGAACGTCGTAATGTCTCCCTTCAACTTGAGCGTGCCAATGTGCCCTCTGAGAGAATGAGCGTGTGCAACATTGGCAATGGGCAACCACTAACCACTGCCTGGCAACAGCTAGTTCTGCAGGTAAAACCTGCTTTTTATATTGTTTTATCACTCCTGAAGCAATGATTATTTTGTTCCATTAGTTACTACAATTGGTTTGATGTAATGCTTTACAACTAGCAACTATTACATTCGTTGATGCTTCCCTACATTTTCTGCTCTCATCCATGGGCATACCTATAGCCTTAGCAACCATTGCAGCTCAGGTGTGTAAACATTGTACCTCTTTGTGGGGCATAACATCTTGGTGACTTTCTGCTATCTAGCACTACTGTGTGCATTCCCTATAAATGGCGCTATTATACGTACCTTTAATTATTACTACTTATGTTACTACTACTGTTTTCTGTAATTAGGTGTTGAGGACTCACCTAATTTTGATATGGAGCATATGTATTCTAGTTTTACTCCTGCTCTTATCTTCTGTATTGATCAACTACAAAAAAATGGTCAAGGTATTGTAGACTTTAGAAATCTGACAGACCAATCCAAGAGCCATTTTTATTAGCTTTTTTTATTTTCAGCTGCCAACTTTATGATCTTTTGTGTCAGCTCTAAATTTCTAGGCACATTCCAACAGAATTACTGCCGTAACATTGTTTAACAGTTAGATCATGCAAACTTTGACTAGACAGTCTTAAAGGGGTATTCCCATCTCAGGAATCTTATTTCATTGCATTTGAGGGCTCGGTCACACGAGCGGTTTTTGGTCCGATCTGCAGACACGCTTGCGATCTGCAGATCTATAGACCCAATGCATCCCAATGGGCGCAGGCACATGTCCGTTTTTTATGCGGATGTGCGATAAATTATAGGACACAACGATTCACAGAACGCGCCTATCTGCATTCTGTGAATCGTTGTGCTCTATATATGCGCTCAATGGGGCCGGCGGCAGCAGCGCCGACCCCATTGAGAACATATACTAAGATGGTTCTCCTCTGCCACAGCTGTGCCACAGCTGTACCACAACTGTGGCAGAGAAGAACAATGTTCTCCCATTGAAGTCAATGGAGCTGGCAATACAGCCGGCTCCTTTGAAAGCAATGGGCTGCCGGCAAGCGCTGGATGAATTTTTGGGGAAGGGCTTAAAATATAAGCCCTTCCCTGAAAACCATCCTGAAAATGTGTAAAAAAAAAAAAAGTATACTCACCTTTTTCCTGCAGCCGGAGTTCAACAGTGTCCAGCCGGCGGTTCTCCTGAACTGCTCTCTGTAGTATTCAGCAGGCGGGGATTTAAAATCCCCGCCTGCTGAATAGGCTGCCTCTGATTGGTCACAGCCCTCACCATTCATGAATTCATGAATGGGTGAGTGAGTGCTGACTCTGATTGGCTGAGCGCAGGGACTAATCAGAGGCAGCTCTCAGCTATTGAATGAACGCCCCTGTGACTCAGGCCTTAAATTGCAAAACAATTCATTCACCCATAACATGGTTTATTTTCAAAATGCTCCATTCTCCAGATATTATTATTATTGATTCCTCTGCCCTCTGGTTGTTTACTGCTCGTTGCCAGGAAAACAGACAAACTCTTCTATGAAAAGAAACAGCAGAACACAACAGAAGGCGGTGGCTGAGCCGAAAGCTAGTGCGCATGCGCTCCTGTGAACCCAACCATCAGATTTAGATGATAGAAGCGCGCAAGTGCAGGCCTCCTCTGTTCCTCTGCTATTTCTTTACATTGAAGAGGTTGTCTATTTCCCTGGAAATGAAAATAAACATCTTACAGATGGGTGCATTCTTTTGCGATTTTCAACACATTGTAAAGGGATTTCCAAGATTGAAACACCCCTTTAAAATCCATTAGATTTATCACAGTGACCTCTGTTGGATGAAATTTAGCGCCTCTGTAGACATCGTATTATACCACGTATTAGTTTGCACAAATTTTTACACCAATCTTGGCACAATTTTTGGTGCATGATGATACATTTAGGCCACTCATTTCCTACTAAACTCTTTCCCATGAAGCATAATCCTTGTATGCCACGTATTTAAAAAGTTCACACACAAATGTGGTGCAAAGCATCAGTTTTCTGATGCAATGTTTGCCAGAAAGCTGGTGCATTTTCAATAATAAATCTGCCCCATTGACTATTAGAATCATGAGATTTGTCCATCCCAGAACTACACCAGAGTCAGCAGTAAATCTCATTCCTAAATCTGCCTATTCCAGCACATGATTTATTCATCCCAATCTGTACAAAGGATAATGGAAATTCTTTACTTGTGGAAGAAAGACGATTAAAGTATCCGTATAGAAAAGAGTTCTTTATATTTGGAATAGTCAACCTTTGAATGCCCTACCCAAAGAGCCTGTAATGATAGAGACAATGACTGCATTCAAAAAAGAGCTAAACATATATTTGGTGACTAGAGACATTGAGAGTATCATTTATATAGCAATAAATGATGGAAAAGTAATCCAAGGAATTGCTCAGAGGTCTGCAGGTTTTCTTCATGAGACAGAATTGGTTACGGTTGGTCGGGGGGGGGGGGGGGGTTGTTGTGCGATCTTCTGGATCTACATTGAGAAGGGTTTCACTTTTGGGATATGTATTTTTTTAAACCTCAGGTAACTATGTAACTATGTATATAACTTAGCGTGTGCCTATGACAATATCAAAAAGTAGGAAGTGACATCGGCCCTAGCATGCCTGTTGGCTATGAATAATTACATACACTCGGTTTCAAATCAGTACTGGTCTTATAGAATTTAAATGACTGCTAGTTTTTTTGACAGGTATGAGCGGCATATACAGTACTGTGAAAAAGTTTTAGGCAGGTGTGGAAAAAATGCTACAAAGTAAAAATGCTTTAAAAAATAGAAGTGTTAAGAATTTTTTGTCAATTAGCAAAATGCAAAGTGAATGAATGAAAGAGAAATCTAAACCAAATCAATATTTTGTGTGATCACCCTTCGTCTTCAAAGCAACATCAATTCTTCAAGGTACACTTGCACACAGTTTTTGAAGGAACTTGGTAGGGAGGTTGTTCCAGACTTCTTGCAGAACTAACCACAGATCTTCTGTGGAACGTAAAGTTGCTCAAATCCTTCTGTCTCTTCATTTAATCCCAGTTGTTGTCCTACTGCAGAAAAAAATCTGGAGTCAATAAGACGCCTTATATTTTTGGAAGAAATTCTAACTTTGCAGCATTTATTCCACAGCTGCCTAAACTTTTGCAAAGTACTGTGTGCGAGTACTGATCGCTTTATAATTCAAGTAACCCTAAGTTAAAGGGATTGTACGAAGAACAACTTTTATTACTTATGCATAGGATAGGTGGTAAAAGTCTGATCATTGGGGGTCTCATCACAGAGAACCTCACTAATCCTGAGAATGAGGGTCCCATGTTTGCTCTCCTCCTCACTGCAGGGTCGTTGCACCTCCCATAGTAAGGGACTTGGGGTCATGTTTTCTCCTCTTCTGTCATTATGGGCTCACTGCACCCACCCACAGTGACATCAGATTGAATGGAATGACGTTCTTGAATGGAACAGCGGACGTGCACGTGCAGCGCTGCTCCATTTATTTTCATTGGGACTGCTGCAGATGGTTGAGAACTTGCACTTGACTGTTTCCATCAGCCCCATTGAAATGAATGGAGCAGCGCCACATATGTGTTCATCGCCATTCCATTTAATCTGACTTCACTGTGGCTGGGTGCAGCAAGCTTGCAGTGATAGAAGAAGATGACACAGGACTAGTGATGAGCGAGCATACTCGCTAAGGGCAATTGCTCGAGCGAGCATTGCCCTTAGCGAGTACCTGCCCACTCGAGAGACAAGGTTCGGGTGCCGGCGGCGGTCAGGGAGCTGCAGGGGAGAGCAGGGAGGAACGGAGGGGAGATCTCTCTCTCTCTCTTCCCCCGCTCCCCCCTGCTGACTGCTGCAACTCACCGCTCCCCCGCGCCGGCACCCGAACCTTGTCTCTCGAGTGGGCAGGTACTTGCTAAGGGCAATGCTCGCTCGAGCAATTGCCCTTAGCGAGTATGCTCACTCATCTCTATACAGGACCCCTGTTCTTTGGATTGTCGAGGTCTTAGCAGTGAGACCCTCATCGATCAGACTTTTATCACCTATCCTGTAGATAGGTAAAAAAGTTGCTCTTGGTCCAACCTCTTTGGAGCTTTACCACTGAACTAATGATGATAGATTTGTTTTTCACCTGTACACTTTATGAGGGTGCATTCACATTGCACGATATGCGTGTGCTTTGTTCTTGATCATTGTAACTAAGAAATGCATTAGATCCCAGGAGAAAGGCAGAAGTGAAACACAACATTTTTTTTTATTTGGAAAGTTTTCCTTTTTCATTCTTCTAGGACGTATTCTCAATTTTGGGTATAAAGTATAGGAACAGAACCAGACCCTTTGGATTCTACTATGTGATGAGCCTCTAAGTGAAAAACATCATGGATGATTGCATTTGTTAACTGCTTTGTGGTTTGATATAACTGCTTTATGGTTGGTTAATTCTTTAATAGCGAATGAACTTCCAGAAGGTCCCAGTACTGGAATTATGGTTTCCAGCCAGCTAATAAATCTGCAGTCACCTGAGCATGTGGCTTCCTATATCTTGTGATATAGTGGTGATTCCATTTGTTTCCTTCACAACAAACGCTTGCTATGTAATTCAGTTGAAGTCATTGACTGTTTCGATTTTGTGGTTTTATGCAACATCCTGCTTTGGATTTTGCATTCTGTATAAACAAAGAATAGACTTTGGCCTGGTTTTCTTGTGGTTTTCTAAAGTATCATTTGGTGAAAAGTGAAGCTATAACATTTCTACCACTTTTTATGTAACTTAAAATAGTACAGCCAGGCTTATTTACCGCTTTTAGTAGCTGCAGGAAGTATACTTTATATTACTCGGTATGCTTTTCACTGTTCACTCTCATATTTTCAGATGAAAACCATTATTGCAGTTGTAGCATTGCATTCATCACTGAGGTAGAAATATGACAGCCATATTTAATGGCTATATGTCAGACCTTTATTTTTCTTGTGGAAGGATTATCCCATTTAAAAATGTTAGCTGTCCACTATGTCGTTCAGAGAGTGGATGTGTTTGCTATGGTATAACAATTATTACACACAAACCCACAGGGAAAACCCACTATATTTTTTGATATGCCACTTGAGCCATAGAAAGTAGCTGTTGCCGCTGTTCTACGTCACTACATGGCTATAGAATTCAACAGTGGTTATGGCAGAGGAACAGTTTAAAAAGTTTTAGGCCACCTTCTCACATTGCAGAAGCGCTACAGAATTTCGACTTGCGAAATTTACAGCAATTCCACAGCGTTTACAGTACAAGCCATGTGGAGGGGATTTAACCCTTTCCAATTCACTGTCTGACGTCTAAAGACATTCTGATTGAAGGCTGTACAGTTTCCGATGTTAGAAGACGTCCGACACGGTATTTTTACTGTATATTACTGTCCGCTCTGTTGTCGATGGGCCTCTCCAGCATGTCACATACTGCAGTACTGGCTCTAGCCAGCAGGTGGCGCCATTGTATAATGGCAGAAAGAGAAAACCCCCTAGGAAACCCTGAATCCAAAATTGGATTGCAAAGGGTTAAAAAATCTCCTTCACATAGTGCAGATATTTTTGTAAAATGCAGCGAATTGTAAATGCACAGTATGTCTACTTATGCTGCGCAATCACGATACAGAATTCAAATGACAAGGGTTAAATTCTACAACTATTCCACAAGTAAAATCCATTTAGTTGTGGATTTGGCAGCAAAAATTGCTGCGAGTATTCCGTTGCGGAATGCCTGCTGTGATTTCTCCCGCTGAGAAAGCACCTTAAAGTAATTTTTTGACAAAGAAAATTTATCACTTGTAAAGAGAATACAGATACTAAACCATAATGTTTGAACACAGTTTAAAGATGTCATGTTATACGGTGGATATCCGCTATAACAATATAGTATGTTATTATTCACTGGAAGCAGCAGCATTCATGCCGACACATTAAACGTGTTATCACACAAAAACCATTTATCACCTATCCACGGGCCCCAGGTGATCAATCATTCATTACCTGCCCTGTGGATCAGTAATATTTTCATGGGATAACACCTTTAGGAACCATTCACATGGGACAGAATTATCTGCAGGACGCAGCGCAGATGCAGATTTTGTCAATTACTGCAGATTTTGTTGTGTTTTTAACTGCAGAGTGCGTACAGCGGAACATATTGTGGAATTTCTTGCGTTTTATTCCGCAGGCTTTCATTGCAGAATTACATTGCCTGTATGTTAGAAATCTTCATCACAATTCCGCAAAACATCCTTAAATTCGCGGCAGAAAGTTTTTCTATTGCAGAATTTAATTTTGCAGTTTTGAAGTAAAGGTGCAGGAGAGCTTTAAACTAGAACAATATGGGAAGGGAAGTGAAAGGCTAGGTAAAAATATACAGCTAATTAATACACTTGAGAACCTTGCTGTTAAAAGTGGAAAGAAAGAACACAGACAAAAAATTCAGAAGGAAAGTAGAGGAGCAAGAGACACCGATCACAAACTAAAATGTATCTACACAAATGCACAGAGCATGGGAAACAAACAAGGAGAATTGGAGCTCCTAACACCGGAAGAAAAATATGATGTCATAGGCATCACGGAAACTTGGTGGAATGATGCAAATGATTGGAACACAAGGCTTGAAGGATACAACTTATCTATAAGAAACAGACTCAATAAAAGGGGAGGCGGTATTGTGTTGTATGTTAGGAAAGCATATATCTTTTCAGAGATTCAAGCTTCAGAGCATGGTAGTTCTGTAGAAACTGTAACAATACAAGGAGAGAACAACAGAAAGGACACTATTGTAGGCATTTACTATAGGCCACCTGGCCAAGCAGAAGATATGGATGAACTCTTTCTACATCAAATGGCCAAGTTCTCAATGAAGCATGACATAGTGATCATTGGAGATTTTAACTATCCAGACATTTGTTGGGAATCTCTCTCAGGCAAAAATAATGGATCCAACAAATTCTTATCCGCTCTTGTTGACAACTTTATCTTCCAAAAGATAGAAGAAAAAACAAGGGGATCTGCTGTGTTAAAACTAATTTTTACTAAGAAGGGAGGAAAGTATGGGTGGTTGGGACCTTGCTATCCTTGTATTTTGGATAATAAGGGGAGGTAGACCTGTGAGGACAGAGACTTCAAGGTTTGATTTCAGAAAGGCACATTTTAATGGACTCAGAAAAAGGATAGGAAGAATCCAATGGATGGACGTTCTTAAGGAAAAGAAGGATGGGAAATTTTGCGAAATGAGATTCTCAAAACACAATCTTTAACAATCTCAGAAAGAAGGAAGAATGAGAATACATTTAAAGAGGCCAGGATGGATGAACACAGAACTAAAATACATGCTAAAAAGGAAGAAAAACATGTTTATCAAGTGGAAAGACAGTTGCATATCTAAAGAAGAATGTAATGCAGTCTGCAGAAACTGTATGGCAAATGTTAGAATAGCTAAAGCTAATAATGAATTGAGGCTTGCAGGAAAGGCCAAAAGCAATAAAAAAAAGAATTTTGGGGGTATGCCAAATGCAAAACAAAAGTCAAAGATGCAATAGGAGCACATCTGAAAAAGATTTCAGTATATTAATAGATCACAGACTGAACATGAGTCAACAGTGTGATGCAGCAGCAAAAAAGGCAAACACAATTCTGGGATGTATTAACCCTTTCCAATCCACTATCTGACCTCTGACGATATTATGATTTAAGGCTGTACAGCTCCGATGTTGGAAGACATCTGTCGGGGTTCTCTTACTGTATATTGCCAGCCTCTCTGCTGTCGGAGCCTATCCAACGTGTAACCTCATGCAGTACTGGCTTTAGCCAGCAGATAGCACCGTTGTATAATGGCAGAAAAAGAGTACGCCCCCTAGGAAAACTAGGACACAAATTGGATTGGAAAGGGTAAAGAGAAGCATAGAGTCTAGATCACGTAAGGTAATTTATCCCCCTCTACTCTACCTTAGTCAGACCTCATCTGGAATACTGTATCCAGTTCTGGGCACCCAAATTTAAAAAAGACATAGACAAACTGAAGCAAGTTCAGAGAAGACCTACCAGGATGGTGAGCAGTTTGCAAATCATGTCCTATGAGGAACGGTTAAAGGATCTGAGAATGTTTAACTTGCAAAAAAGAAGGCTGAGAGGAGACTTAATAGCTGTCTACAAATATCTGAAGGGCTGTCACAGTGCAGAGGGATCAGCCCTATTCTCATTTGTACAATGAAAGACTAGAAGCAATGGGATGAAACTGAAAGGGAGGAGACACAAATTAGATATTAGAAAAAACCTTCTGTCAAACAGCGACTGGACAGACATCTGTCTGGGATGATTTAGTGATCCTGCATTGAGTAGGGGGTTGGAGCCGATGACCCTGGAGGTCCCTTCCGATTTTATGATTCTATGATTCAATGAATTTTCATATGTGCAGAATTCAAGCCCCATAGGAATAACACTGTGACGTGGAAATGTCACATGTTCTAAGACCAAAAAAAAACTTTGGTATTGTCATAATTGTAGCAGTCTGCAGAAAAATTTATCATGTCATTTATGCTGCATGATTAACACTGTATAAAAAAAATACTGCCAGAATGTATATTTTTCCTTCTTGATCTCCAAAAAATTGTATAAAAGTTTTAAAAATACATTTCATCTACCCAAAAATGGTAAAAATAAAAACTGCTGTTTGCCACTCAAAAACAAGCCCTCATATGGCTATGTCAACGGAAAAATAAAAAAGGTATGGCTTTTGAAAAGTGGAGATGAAAATCCCCCCCAAATTGTTGCTTCCTTATGTTTAAAATAGGCCATGTCCTTAAAGGGTTAAAGGGGTTGTACCAAGATTACTAGTTATCTCCTATCCACAGGATCTCCGCTCAGATGCTGGCGATGTTGAAAGCGGGGGTCCTGTTTTTCCCATCCTCCTCATTGTGAGGTTACCCCCCCTCCACCCACCACAGTAAGGAGGAGACTGAATGGAGCGCTTGGGTGTTTGTTAGCCACACTGAAATTAATAGAGCGCCGGCTGCACATGCTTGACCAGCGCTTCCTTAATTCTGCCGGTCACTGCGGGGAAGAAGAGACCCCACAGTGACAGGCAGAGAGGAACACGCAATCCAGCTTCTCAAGATCGGCGGGGGATTCAGCGGTGAGACCCCCACCGATCAGCAAATGTTTTCCTACAGTGTGGATAGGCGATAACTAGTTATCCTGGTACAACCTCTTGCAACAGATACAATAATAATTTAAAGGCTGCTTTATGAGTTCACATATTGTATATCAGTATTCGGAGTTAGAACTATGCGATAATGGAGGACATCTGGAAACGGGCAAATAAATGCAAAACAACAGCAATAATTTAGGAAACACTAAGGGGTAACCATTTATTCTGCCATGCTATATATTTGATTAGTATCCACTCATCAGGTCATGGTATAGAATTTGAGGGAAAGACTGATTAATATGCATTCTGACAGAGGCAACAATTTTGGTCACATATTGTGTTATCTGTTCTCTGCAAGTTCAATTGTGGAAATAAGCAAACCGAAATGACTAGCTATTACATTTTATGACGCCTTCGGTCCTACCGAGCCACTCTACTGGCTAGGGATTATTACAGGAACATAGCAGAGAAAATGTTTATTGTGACCTGCAACTCCCTGGGAAGGATCGCTGTGGCAGTTGCTGAGCCTGTCAGGCGACCACTTGCAATACATTTTCTAGCTTTCAGATTTCATATTCACCTGACAGTCAAGGATTCCTTATTCTGGTGTATCTTTTCAATAGGTTTAAAAAATAGATTTCTTTCCGCCAGTCTATAGGAAGCCACACAATGTTCTTTTATAATAGTAGAAGAAAGCATTGCCAAAGTTAAGCCGCAACGAGATGCCTGGGCCTCTTTCCAGAGTGAAGGCCTGCTGTGGTCTTGACATTGCTTTCTATTGGAAGGGACACTGCCATACCTCCCTGCCAAAGTAAAGCATGACTGATGGCTCACATGGCATGCTGTATAAGGCGGCTCTATCTTAAAGAATGAGGAGGCACTCATTAGATGTTCTCATTTCTACATTACGTGAAAGACTTTCAATTCAAGATAAAGTTGTACTTTTTTTTTCTCTCTTTAGGTTTTGCTTTCTGCCCCTCTGCTCTCTATAGTCACCAACCAAATAGCCGGTACTGTGGTCACTCTGTAGTGATTATTCACATGGATGATTTTTATATCCGCGTGCTGTCCGTATTTGCAACAGATTGCTCACAGAAAGCACACTGAACCAATGCTGTCAATGGGACTACACAGATATGCATTGTTTTACATGGACTGTAAATAATCACAGTGTGTCTTATTCTGGAAAAACAATGAAGTTCCCAGCAGCACTGCGGCAATCCTTCAAGTAAAGCCAGGCAAGTAAAAAGTGCAAACGCCAGTATCGGAGCCCAAACCAGATAAGCTCAAAAAATGCAGTCCACGTAATTAGAATGACTGGCAGCAATCCAAGGTATGGAAAAATACAAATGCGTTTATTTACCCCATAACAAACAAGCAACGTTTCGGTCAACAGACCTTCCTCAAGCACAAGTGTGTCTTATTCTGGTCCAGCTTCTCAGACAACAGTCACTCATACAAGTCAACGGGTGCTCAATAAAAAGAGCGCACAAAGAGGACATCCATGTGCGCTCCACTTTTCACTGATCATTGCTAAGCAATGCTAGAAAAAAAATTGGAACACTTTCCTTTTTTTTTTTTTTTTACGTGCAAGAAAGAAAACAGATGACACACGGAAGTAAAAACAAACGCATGCAACACATGCGAAAGTGGCATGAACATACACACGGATTTAAAAAACAGCCCTTTGTTCATAGACCGAAATTGGACACACTTGTCTGAATAAGCCCTTAACTAACAAGAGTTGTCTTCAGAGGGATGTTCCTGGAATCATTTTGTAGGATGGCAGACACAATCAGGCACTTGTCTGATTTCCATACAGGGAAAACCCAATCATGAAAGAATGGGTGTCTCTAATAAAGTGTCCATTCCGTATATGTTCAATGGTAACTATATCCCCAGTGGTGTTATAAATAAGTGCGGCTTCACATGAGCGTATGTGCAATTGCACACGCTTTAGAGCAACATATTTGATAGATGTGCACACGTATCGGTGCGGTTTACTGTACTTTTTGTGGATGTAGGGCAGGGTTTTTTCTGATCGCACCACACCCCGATTTAAAAGGCTATTTAGCCTACTGAGGTCCAGATGTGTTGTTTTTTTTCATGGAATTGCGCATTTATGTGTGTATTAAGTGCAAATTTGTGCACCCCTCATAGACTTCTAGAACGTTCTACGTTTTTTTTTCCATGTGTGAAAAAATAAAAAGTTAGGATAAGCCCATTGAAATCAATGGATTTTATTCTCTGCGTACTGCGTATGCAAATACATCTGTGTGAAGCAAATTTCACACAGGCGAGTGCAAAATTAGGCTGAAAAACTCATCCTGATATTACACTCTTAAACGTGCGATTTCCCCGCAGGATATGAGGTGTTTTTGTGTCAAACACCTCACATCACTTCAGGGAAGTAGCGATCCACCACACCGGAGGATCGGCAAGTGTTTCTCATTATTTTTAATGGGAAGCCTTGCATCGCATTCGCGTACACCTCGCCCGCCATGCTATGATTTTGCTGGTCCCATTGAAAATGGGCGATGTGTTTCAAGGGAACGCCCAAAGATAGGAAATGCCACGATTGAAAAAGAATGTGGTTCATATTCGTACGAGATTTGTACGTGTCACAATGCACAAATCTCGCCCAATGTTCTCGGCTGTGTGAAAGCAGCCTGAAGGAGCCCTGAAAGTATTGAGTCCAGTATATCTAGTGAATTTGCCAACTTTATCAAGTCACTTGGCTAAATTGATGCAAAAGACACCATGTTCAACAGCTTGGAACTATGCATCTATCTATAGTATCGGTGACACTATGTAAAGTTTCTGCTATTCGTGTTAAACATTCTTATTTCATTGCATATCTTTCTCATCCTTCGCTCTTTGAATTGATGTTATTTAAGGTAAGTAACATCATTCTGTCTGCCTCACCGGCTTGTGACAAGCTGTCTGTGTGTAATAATGAAATATTCTCTTACATCAGCAATTAATATCCCCATTCTATTTTTGCAGTATCAGAACAAGCCAGCAAATAACAATGAATATAAATTGCATAGTAGCATTGTTTGGTAGATTGACAACCTGTGCCCCTTGATTAGATTTTAATCAAGAGAAAAGCATTAAGAGCCCATTGTGCGGAGCACTTTAACAGCCCCAGTAATGATATCAGGTTATCATATTGATAAGTTCATTGTTCACGCAGTCGGCTCAGAATAGATGTCACTGTGCAGATGTCTCTGGTCTTGGCAGTGTGATATGGCGGCTGTCCAAACTGACTGTTTTGGGCATTTCTGGAATGATCAGGCTGATGATGAGCTTGTATGGACACATTCATTTTACACTTTGGACCACTACTGATTTCTTTACTGGGGAATATTTGCAAGCTTGGTTATCAGTAGTTAGCAGGCGCTTACTTCAAGCAAGACCGGTGAAATTAAGCTGTGAGGCCACCTGTTATCATGTTTATTCCGCACACCTTCCTAGCCCAAAGGCAGTGGAAAACTGATGAAGCGCGTATTTTCATCATATCTGACACTGTTTTAATGGCTTTTCTAGACATCATGTCCATTGGGTTTCATCAATTGACCTTCAGGGTTGTTATAAGTAGTTTTAAGAGACCTCTGCGAACCCTGGAGCTGAATTACAAATGCAGTGTTCTCTAGCACACCGAAACAACATGATTCTGTGTGCCAATACAGCATACAAATTGTAGTCTGTTCCGTCAGTGTATAGCCTTGCTCTGTCAGTTACAGATAACTAGTTATACCCTATGCACAGGATAGGGGATAGCTTGCTGATAATCGGGGGTCTCTTAATCTCAAGAACAGGGGTCCAGTATCCACCCATCCTCCTCATTGCTGGGTAACTGCACCCTCAACAGTGAGGAGGAGATTGAATGGAGCGATGGTCGCTTTGGTTGCTGGTGCAGATACCTGAGCGGCAAGTTTCGAGTATTTTCGTCAGCCTCATTGAAATTAATGGATCGCCAACTGCATGTGCTCAGCCAGAGCTCCATTCATTCTGATGTTACTACAGGGAGAGAAGGAACCCCCTCAGTGACAGGCAGACATGGAAGCCACATTCTCGAGATCGGTGGAGGTCTATTGATAAACTAGATAGGTCACTAATAGTTGATGAGCAGGGGATCCCCACTAATCAGCTGACTGAAATGACAACAGCAGTCCGGTGAGCACTATGGCCATTATGGCATCCATACCAGGCACATCACCGTACATTATATAGCAGCTGGGCGTGCTTTAGCAACTCAATCCCTTTCAATTCTCAGGACATGTGACCAATGATGTCATGTTTTATATAGTGTAAGTTCTGCTTTTCAAAATCCATATCATATGCGAAAGTGATGGAAATATACAAGTCATTGTCATAGAACAGTAAATCTACATTGAACATTTCTAGTGAGATTTAATTTACGTATTTGTACAACCTGTGGACTGGTGCAGTACTGTTTTTGGAAGAACGTAGCCATGAACTCTTCTACTGTTTGAACTGTTCCTTCCCTAATTTTGATATATTCATTAGTAGTGTTTCTAGGCTTCTGCTCCTACAACATGTGTCATGGGTCTCTAGTACAGTTGCATGGCGAAACTGACATCACTAAATGACATCACTAAATGTGTGATATTTCACTGCATCCTAATTGCTGACCATCTAAACACTTGAATCAGTGCGGAATGATTATACTAACAGTATATCGCAGTCAATCTTCACTCTGATTCGGTAGATTCCAGTGCAACAATCTTATGGAAAGGCACAGGGAAGAAAGGCTTCTTCTAGACCACAACTGGGAAGCTTAGTTGGGAAACAAAGTGCAGTGATGTAGTTGAGAGACAAAAAAGTATATAAGCCATATATAGGAAAGAGAGCATGGGATCTGCAGTCAGAGAAGGCCGCAATCATCAGCTGTTAGATCTCATTATTTGACTGGCCCTGACAAATAATATAGTCCATCGTATGATGTGCATGCTGATTATACTCCACAGACTGCTTCCAATAAAAGCTAACTTATCACTGGTCTGGAGATCCTATTCTTCCTGACCAGTGGGAAGGAGTTGGGCCTCATGCCCACGGCTGTGGCGAACTCTGCCAGCAGAATATCGTGATGGAGTCCGTCATGGCGCTCCTCAAAGACCCAATACTTACTTCTCCAGATCCACAGCTCGAGTCCCGTCCGTCGAGCTGGCGCAGTACAGCACATGACGCGCTGGACGTGGGCGGTGACGCGTAATCAAGCAATACTTCCACTGTACTCACAGTAGAAGTATCACGTGACAGCCGGCTTCCATTGACATTGATTCCATTTTCTGTGGCAATTAGAGCATGTTGCGTTTTTTTTCACGCTGCGTGAACATTGAGCTATTAGATATTGAGCTAACGTTTCACGCGGCAGAAATCCAGCCGTGGGCGTTAGCCCTTGCTTGTATGGAGTTACAGTCTAGCATACATTCTGCCAATCCGTACAACTTTATGGGAGTTATGAAAAGACCCAAGTGACAATGCCCCCAGGGGCTAACATCTATCACATATTCTGGATTTAGCTACCATTGTCTGAAGACTTTTTATGGTATACTTGGTCTGTCATGGTAATAAACCCTGGAAATACCTCGCTGGGTTTGAGTTTATCCGCACAGACAGATTGTATTTTTGATATTATGAGACTTAAAATATAAATTGATAGAAAAACCAGAACAGGAAACTGAAACAAATTGAACAATCATACAAATTTACATACAGCCGTACTCAAGTTCCAAAAGATGCATTTTTTCTGGATATTTTGCTTGCAGGGATTTGTCAAAGACTTCTATGTAATTTATGGATTATAAAGGGCTGTGCACCATAACTCGTTATTTACATGTTCTACCTTATAGGAGTTTTTTCATTAATGATATTTATTTCCTATTCAGAGGATGGGGAATAAAGGTCTGATCGCTGGGACCCCCAGCAATCCTGACATCTACTCACCCCAAGTTCCCTTGATTGGATACCTGAGCAAGAATCAAACGTAGTACTTATTTCCATATGTTAATACTTAGTGGGGCCTCCCTAGTGACATCAGATACTCTTCGTGACATACTTTCTACTAAAATCTGATAGACATCAGCTGGTATTTTCCTTAATTCATCCTGCAAACATCTGGTGAGTCCTCTCATAGAAAATGGACTCTGTTCTTAATTCCTGATCTGACGTTCCAGATCTTTCCAAAGATGTTCATTAGGGTTCCTGTTGGGACTCTCTGCAGCTAGTCCAATCGTGGGATATTCATGTCCTCAAACCAATGTAAACAGTGTTGGATTTGTGACAAGGCGCGTTGTCTTGTTGGATGTATTGCTGATCATTCCCAGAGTATTACCACATTGTCGGCAGCGTATTAATGTCTAGAATGTTAAAGTACACCTCCGTGTTGGGTTCTTACCACTACAGCCAACGGACCAAGACCATGTCATGTAAAACATCCATAACTGAACCTCCTCTGTACTTAACTATTGGCACAACACACTCAGGCAAAAGGTGTTCCCCATCCTCCACATCCAGCTCTGTCCATCTGATTGGAAGATGGAGTAACCTGATTTGTCACTCTATAGAACATTTTTCCATTGCTGAACTTCCCAAGGACAATGCTCCTTGCACCATTGTAGATGGGCCATTGTATCTTCTTTGAGAGAGCTCAACAGACATTTGCAGGATGATTAGAGGGAAATACCAGCGGAAGTGTATCAGACATTAGTAGAAAGTATGCCACATAGAGTATCCAATGTCATTTGGGCCAAAGGAGGCCCCACTAAGTATTAATATATAGGCAAATAAATGCTACTTTTGAATCTTACTGAGGTGTCCATTTTGGTAGGATAGTGTAGATTATCATTGTTGCTGCATTTTTAATAAATGCAAGCTGTAGCATTCATAATTAAACAGCTTCTTCTAAGCATAAATAAACAGGGATAGAACATTTTGCTAAATACTGCACATGCTTCAGTTTCCTTAATGTCTGTTCATTATCACTTCTACATGGAAACAACTCCATGTGATATATGTAAGCAGCCAGTTGCTCTCACTCACTTGTCCCTTTACCTCCGACAGAGTTGTATGGTATGGTAGCATGTATATTGTATACTCAACCACTGCTCTATGCAGCTCCTCCTCACTGTGTACAAGTGTAAATGTTAATGACTATAGTACTTCATTTAAGCTGGCTATGCACACAAGAGAGTCATCAACAGAAATTGGTGATTTAGGCCATTTCAGTGGACCATTTGCTACAAAAATAATGGAAACAATTGTTCGTAATGGCCAGCTTGGAAAATTCCCAATTTCAAACCCATCTTCTAATCGCCATAGCTTTTTTTATTTTACCATCAATGGGATTACACGAAGACATGTTTTTTTTGATGGACAACCTGTGGTTTCTATTGCTACTATTTTGGGACAAATTTGACTTTTTGAGTGTTTTTTTTATTACATTTTTCTTTTGGGGATGTGGTGACCAAAAAATCCCAATTCTAGCGCTGCGTATACTTTTCTGATAGCATTCATTGTGTGATAAATAATGTGTTATTTTAATAGATCAGAGTTTTACAGAATGGTAATACCAAATATGTTTTTTTTGTTTTTTTATGTGGAAAATGGGAAAAGTGTTTTTTGTTTTTTTTACTTTATTTTTTGTAATAATTAAAAATAGTTTTACTTCACTTATTTTTACCAAATAAGGAATTGAACAAGTGATCTTTTGTCACTTATACTTCAGTATCACAGTATATTGTATTTCTGCATTCTATTAAGCCATTGACTGGGAACCACAGGTACCACAAATGCCTCAGGCACCACTAAATAGCCAGGAATACATTGAAGTCTTAATGTACCACAAGGCCCCAGGCTGCCATGACACCCAAAAGACACCCCGTGATTTCATTGCGTGGGGCCGTTTAGGAGACAGAGGGAACCCCTATCCTCTGTCAGGAGCATCGACTTCTGGGAAGGTTTTAATCTGCCATTGATTATTATTATTTATCTAAAAGCTTTTTTAATATCAGAATGATATACATATTTATACAAAGGTTTAAATATTTCACATATGATGAACAGGAACAAATAACATGAAGTAATTGAGTTACGGAGGCAGAGAAGATCCTGCCCACAAAGGCTTACAATCCACAATGGAAGGAGATAGTAGGTGAGGGTAGAAGGTAGGGGCATAACTATAGTGGGTGTAGGGGATGCGGTTGCACCCGGGCCCAGGAGCTTTAGGGGGCCCATAAGGCCTCTCTTCTCCATATAGGGAGCCTAATACTAATAATAAAACATTATAATTAGGGGCTCTGCTACACATTTTGCATTGGGGCCCAGGATCTTTAAGTTACGCTTCTGGTAGAAGATGCTGATCTTAAGGTGGCAGCAGAGTTAAAGTAGCTTGTAGGCTTTCCTGAAGAGGTGGATTTTAGTTGTTTTTTTAAGCTTTCCATGGTGATGGAGAGTATGATATTTTGGAGTAGGAGGTAGGATAAGTTATCCCCTCAAAAATTACTGTTTATGTGATGCATATTTTTTCTTGCACCTGTCAGTGTATTATGTGGCCAGATTAATGTTATGTACCCAGAGAAGGCATAAAAGTGGTTATACAGCTTTAAAAAATAATAATTTCTTATTGAATATATAGCATTGATATAAGGTACTTACTAATTTGTTATCCATTTTTAAAATTCCCCATATCGCTACTGTTTACTCCAGTGACGTTTTGTATTCTGCTCATGTGTGCTCTCTCAGCTCTCACTGGCCAGAATACAGAACGTTACAGATCACTCTGTGGCAGCAGTCCTCTCCCCTGTGTAGTCCACAGAACAGTCCCCAGGAGTGTATAGCCCTGTACACAACTCAGTGGGGGGCTCTAGACTGTTCCTGTCCTGCCTCTTGCCCAGTCCTCTATTCCCCTTTACATTTGTGTCTATTATACCATTGGTGAGACATGAGGGTAAAAGGGAAAAGTTTCTTCCCCCATGTTCTAAGGCAGTGTTTCCCAACTCCAGTCCTCAGGGACCCCCAACAGATCATGCTTTCAGGATTTCCTCAGTGTTGAACAGGTGATGTAATTATTGTCTTCTCATACATTGCCACAGGTAATCTCTCCATAGGATATCCTGAAAACAAGACCTGTTGGGGTCCCTGAGGACTGGAGTTTGTCAAACACTGCTCTAAGACCTCATGTCCACGGGGAAAATTAGTCCTGCCGTGGATTCTTCATACAGAATCCCGCAGCGGGTCCCTCCTTTCCCGCGGACATAAGGCCTAAAAAGAAGAATTACTTACCTGTCCGGACGCTGCGGATCTGCCCTCTGACGCGGCCGAATCTTCTTCCTTCAGCCCGGCGGATGTGCTTGGCACGCCAGCAGTGTGCCGCGCGCATGCACCGTGCACTCCTAATTTTTTTTAAACTTCTGCTCTCCCGCGCAGGAGAGCAGGAATTCAGCTGCAGGTGTGCCGTGGATCCGGACAGCTTCTATAGGCTTCAATAGAAGGCTGCAGGAGCCATCCCCACAGGAGACCCGCACTAAAATGGAGCATCCTGCGGGTGTTTTCCGTGCCTCAAGGGAAAATGACATCCGCAGGTATTTAATTACCTGCGGGTGTCCAATGCATCCCTATGGGGCGCGGATCACGCGTGCGGGTGACCCACTGCGGATCTGTCCCTGTGGACATGAGGCCTAAGGCATCCCTGCTTCTTTCCCTGCATACGGCCTCTGATAATTGCAGCTGCTGTCCACTGCCACCAATAGTATATTACACACACAAATAAAAGTGGGAGTGGAGGACAGAACATATAAGACAAGGAAGGCACAGCCTGGACAAGGCTGATATAGAAGAAAGAATAAGAAGAAAGGCCCACTGTAGCCTTTCTTTTTCATCCCCCAAGGACGTTTTTCTACATGGGGAGTTGCTTACAGAGAGGATTTGTCACATGATCAGTGAGAGGGCACATGTGACCAGAATACGAAACATCACTGATCCCAGGAATAAACGGTGGCAGCAGAGTCACATGACTGATTTTCAGACTGGCGAAATGGGACATGTTCATAATGGATAGCACATTACTAAATACTTTTTATCCATGTTATGAATTTAATATTTTTAAAAAAATCTGGATAACCCCTTTAAACAAGGTCGATAAAGATTGAATGAAATGAAATTTGTGTATTTATAAATCAAAGATGTTTTGGTGGAAGGCCATAAAAAGAGGAGGTGGAGCGTTCATTTATGAAATACATTACTGGTAAATATTAGCCCTTCTCTCGCTAGATATTAAAGTATCCCCCACAGCATTGGAGTAATCAGGCTGTTGACAGAAGTAGAAGACGAAATGTAATGAGCTTGTCTTAAATCAGACCTTAGCTTAAGTGTTTGGCACTAGCACAGTGCAGAACTGACAGGGAGCAGGCCGGGCTTGTAAACTAGATTCAGGTCTGCATACTTTTGCTGTAGTCTGATTAAATAATGACACTTTTATGATGGCCACAGCTCAGAATGACTTTTGTGCCAAGAGAATTTACCGCTAGGTGCAGGTTAGCATGAGGCTCTTGGATTGCCAACATAAAGGTTTAGTGATCCTCACTACACATGCACAAATCCTCCCTCTCCTCTCATAAGCTGTGACCGTCAAAACACTACTCCTGAAGGTGACATACAGCCGCTTTTACTGCGCAGCCAGAACTTTGCATGCAGCAGAGGGCTCCCGAATGATTCCAGCTCAGACTTTAGTTATCGGAGCAAATCTTGTTTTCCATTTGTAGCTGATAGTGTGCGTCATAAAATTACAAAGAGAAATGGTGTGAACGACTCCTTTGTAACGCACTCCTGGCCATCATTCATTATTATTTCTATTCCTATTCACAGACGTGACTTGGTTAAAAGTAATAAATTTTATTAAGTTTTATCTAAAAAAACACGATTGGGCACAACAAAGGACACAACACAAAATCTAAGTTGTAATGGAAAGGCGTTAACCCACCAAATAGTGGATAGAAAAATGATTGGTGGGTTTCAAAATTACAACTTGGTATTACTTCTGATACTCCGTATTTCTTAATGTCGCACGTCACTTAGGAATACAGTCTGCATGGGGGCTGTTCATGGATTTCCCAAGATTTCCCAAGATCGTCTATGACCTTTTTGGACATATCTGTCGAGGTTCAACCGGATGGTAAACTTTCCTCTAGTTTGTATCGGAAAATAACGGCAACAAATAGCTTGCTGTCCTGGAATAGCTTCCATCCTGAGCCCCTCAGAAAAGGCATCCCCAAAGGGCAGTATCTCAGAATAAGGCGGAACTGCTCGGAAGATGAAACATTCAATATGGAATGTCAGAAATTAAGAGATAGGTTCCAAAAAAGAGGATATCCAACGCAAGTCCTCAAGCAAGCAGAAGAACACGCGCGTGCCTGTAAAAGGAATGAACTATTAGTTCCGAAAAAACGTGAAAACACAAAAGAGATGCGCATTGTCGGTACATTCGATACAGGGCAGAAAAGGGTTCTCAATATTTTAAGATCATATTGGGACATTCTTCGGAATGACCAAGATATACAAACCTTTATTCCACCCTACCCAAAAATAACCTACCGACGCGGCAGAAACATCAGAGACCATCTAGTGAAAAGTTTTCTAAAACCTTCAAAACCACAGGGTGATTGGTTATCCCGTTCAATCCCAAGGGGCACCTTCACCTGCTCTAAATGCTTAGCATGTAAGTTTATTCAAAAAGGAGATGCCTTCAAATCAACAAAAACAGGAAGAGAGTACTCAATACGAGACTTTATCAACTGTACCAGCATGAATGTGGTTTACCTCATCACCTGCAAATGCCAAATGCAATACATAGGGAAAACTCGTCAACAATTTCGCCGCAGAATCCTCGCACATATCGGCAACGTAGAAAGGAATGAAGTTACATCGGTAGCCACCCATGTTTGGCAACAACATGGGGGCGACCCAAACTGCTTAAAATTCCAGGGTATGGAATTGGTAAGACCGGACGGAAGAAGAGGAGACATGGATTCCCTGCTTCTTCAAAAAGAGGCAGGATGGATATATCGCTGCGAGACCCTCCAACCGTCAGGACTAAATGAACAACTTTTGTTCAACTGCTTCTTATAGGGAAACATCAAGTATCTGTCAACTTCCTCCACCCTCTGATAGCCTGGGTCACCTTGCTTTGAAAGATTTACTTATCTTCCCTTGGCCATTATCCCCTAGGACGAACGGTCCTGACAATGAAATAATTTACAAAACGCATTTATATTATCAGGTCTACTTTCATGATCTAATCTAATAACTTGGCCAAGTTCCCCTTTAAATCTATGTGATATTAAGGTGACTAATAAAGTAGATTCCGTATGAGAGTCTCTATCATCTACAACAAATGACCCAAAACATAATTGAGATTCTCTTAGAATTGTTAATACAACATCAATAGGCTGTCCCATATCAATGTCAACCTGAACAGCGGCTTTGATGTTCTCAGACATGACTATATCCCACTATCAATAGGGGATCGATATATGCCCTCGGATTGGCTTAAACCACCTTCTTCATCTGCTCCAAGGCGGAGGGTCATAGACCCGGGTCATATCCCGGCATGGCATATCACCGCCCCCTTATACGTCATCGCGGTGAGCGATGCTAGGAAGTAAGCTGTTTACTCAGTTGTCCTGGTGATAGGTAACGCGCTGACGTTGGACGCTTCACGTCGTGACGCCGGCGCATCTTAATACTAGTCTTTCCGGAGTTTCCGAGACTAGGAGCGCCGTGACGCCAGACGTACATACGTCATCACGTCGGCGCACCTACAACGATATGACGTCAGCGGAATAACAACGCCTCTCTGGCGCGCTTCTACGATCACATAGCGCACCTAACATCTTATTCACAATCATATACACTGATCGACAAGTAGGTTAGTGTAACATATGTCCGTTTAGATGGAGGGCTGCTATCATTCGGCCTTCCACGCTTGCATAAAATCAAATCAAATCAAATCATGGCATTTGTGTAGCGCCAGCTTGTTCCGCAGCGCTTTCGGGAAATTATTATTTATTGCCCCCCACCAGGCTGGGTTCTCGTTTTGCCGACCTCGGAGGGATGGAGGGCTGAGTCGACCTTGAGCCGGCTGCCGGATTCATGCGGGGATCGAACTTGCAAACCCTCAGGTCGTAGGCGAGAGCTTACACTCTGCACCACATGAGGCTCGACAACTGAGATCAGCGTGAGACCATCTCACATGGTCTCTATTTACTTCCTGGTCAAATATGACTGGCTACCGTGAAGGGGCCAACCCATTAGGAGGTGTGGCTATGAGCTATTTAAGCACCACTTTTCCTGACGGCCCCCACTCCCTAGCCTACCATCAAGGCGATGGGAACTAACCTATGTCATGCTCTGACCTCTTGAGCACTCTATCTTTCTGTAGGGATTGCTGTCCATGCATTAACCTTGAGCTTACTGGGAGAGAGGAAAAGGGGGAAAAAAGATAGAAAAAAGAAAGGAGGGTGTAGGGAAAAATACTCCTCTGTACCTAGGGAGGATTGACTCCTTGTCCTGCTATGCTAACGGCCTCATTGCTTGTATTTGCATGAGTAGTTAAGGACTTTAGGACTTGAAACCTCCTTCACTCATTTATAGGGGATTTGGATCTGTTAGAGTTATTACCTCCAGACCAAAATTCCAAACCCAGTAATCTCATGCATGTAGTACTCTTTATCCCTACTCTCATTGTAAGGAGATCCTATTGACCATTACACCTGGCATGGGACTATTGAAAGTAGGATTGATAGAGAAGAAGGGTTTAACATTTGAATGAAATGAACCTCGTACTTACAATCTTTATCTATTCCCTCACCGAGGTTAAACCCTACTAGCTCAAATTGAACGCTAAGAGCTCATTTCCTGATTGAGGATTAAATATTTTAGTGATACTCTATCTATGGAGTGATACCCTAATTGTTTACCATCATAACTCTGTAAACATTATTGTTGTTATTACTACTCTCTAAGTACTAAGTCTCCTGAGGATCCACGTACACTCAGTGGTGAAACGCGTAGAGTGGGAGTACTGTTTATAATGAGTAAAAAACATTGACAAAATTAAAATCTCTGACACACTGTCCTTTTGAGCCGTTCACAAGTCTTAGCTCACTAGGCAACAAGCTCTGACAGAGATAACTATCTTCTTAGGTTGAATATCACTTTTTTGCAATCTGAAAGTTTCTGCTCAAACATTGTCGCCATGAGTAGGAGTACTGGCCATAAGGAATAAAAATTGACTAAAATCAATTTCCTTGACATACTGTCCTTTTGAGCTGTTAAAAACTTTTCAGCCCACTAGGCAGTATTTTTGACAGAGATATTCACTTCCTCAGGTTGAACATCACGTTTCCGCAACCTGAGTATCTCTGGTCGAATTCTGTCATTATATTAATAAAACTACAGATATCTAATTGGGGTTCCGGTTTTTGGGAAATCCATGAACAGCCCCCATGCAGACTGTATTCCTAAGTGACGTGCGACATTAAGAAATACGGAGTATCAGAAGTAATACCAAGTTGTAATTTTGAAACCCACCAATCATTTTTCTATCCACTATTTGGTGGGTTAACGCCTTTCCATTACAACTTAGATTTTGTGTTGTGTCCTTTGTTGTGCCCAATCGTGTTTTTTTAGATAAAACTTAATAAAATTTATTACTTTTAACCAAGTCACGTCTGTGAATAGGGCTTTTTCAAATTTTCAGTCGACTTGTGCTGCCCTCTCTGTGAATATTATTATTTCTATTATTTCATTTTTCACTCTTTTAACTTCCTAGAACACAGCTTTATCCAGCTGTCACGTATCCACTATCTCTTATTTTTTTATCTGCATTCACAGGAATGCTCTTTTTTTAGTATTTAAGGTGAAAAATACATTTTCAAAAACATACACTGAATCTTTGTCACTTCTTTGGATTTTGTTCAAGACGCAGCATGTATTCTCCCTATGTCATGCTGTAGATAACAGCAAATGTATAAATGTTTTCTCTCTCGTCCTTAATATCGCTCACATCCACGCTGCCTGTGCACTTTTCAGCTTTCTCATTCATTGATCGTAGAACACAATAGAAGTGTGTAATGAAGCAGATTTTTTTTTTACAGAGATGCCTACATTTTTCTTTCCAACTATTTTCCAAGTAAATTAAAGCATATATGCAGTAGAAAGCTCACTTGGTTCTAGAACATCTCTGTGTACAGTATGGGCAGGAGAAGCCTTCCTTTTCTTTATGACTTTGGGATCATCTGTGTTACTGTACGCTACCTTTTATGTATGAGTTCTTGAAGGTATTCTATTGTTCTCTAATGTAGCCCAAAAACCTACTATATTTCCTAACATACATGAGCATGTGTGCGTGTGTCTATTATAGGGAAACTACTTGTAAATTATATAGTACTGTCCTTTAAATTCTGTAAATTGCCTGTCACACTCTGGAGGTCTCATCTGTATATTACAGTCCCTTCCCTACTGTGCAGCCCCCTGTCTGATATTTATCAGCCACCACCTTGATGGTGAGAATTTTTCACATCAATCCCATGATGCATAAGCACAGCATTACTTCAGTCTATACAATTCTGTCTGCTGGGTGGACAGTTTAATTATCATTACCTTCTGTATTCTTCTAAATAAGGTACAGACCATAAGTATATAGTCAGCAGGATGAGCTGAGATCTCCTCCATTATAACTGTGTGACAGGAGCTGTGTGATCATTAGTAACTGTGATAGGAGTGTAAATGTCCTCCTCTAGGTAGTTTCTGTGGTAGCTCCATGTAACAGCATCACAGAAACTGAGAATCTGACTAGAAAATGAATCCATAACCCTGAGCTGGTCAGAATTGAGATCGCATGAGGAAAAGAGGCTGGGAGTTTCAGACGGAAAGGAAAGTAACCATGCTAATACATAATGAATGAATTGGAAAAAAAATCACCAGAGTGGCCCTTTAAGTAGTATAGTATAAACAGATGTGGGTTTGTTTTTTTTTTCATTTATCTACATTTCTCTCAAATTCTCATATAGTGTACTTTAGTGTGATGTTGCTATGTTACAGAATAACATGCTTAGGATTTTGTAATAGCGCCAACTTATTATGCAGAGCTTTCAAGTAATTTGTTTATTACCCCCCACCAAGCTGGGTACTCATTTTACCGAACTCGGAAGGATGGAAAGCTGAGTCAACCTTGAGCCAGCTACCTAAACCCTTCAGGTCGTGAGCGAGAGCTTAGAACTGCATTCTGCTGCCCTAACACTCTGTGCCACACGAGGCCCATAATAAAAGATTTGGTATAGATTTACCAGCTCATAGAAATGGGATGTGATTTATGTCAGACCCTGAAAAGCTCGATATTCAAGTTCATCAGTGAAGAATATTAAAGGGGTTGTCCGAGATTTGTCTGATGAATGTCTGGTGGGGATCCATTACTTTGGTTCCCTACTTTCAGGCCATCTACCATTGCGGAGGGAGAGCTGAGAGCTCCGTCCATAGTGTAGCAGCCTGGTTTGGTAATACAGGCACAGCTCCCGTTGAATTCAATAGGTCAACAATAGTGAAGTCCCAGACAACTCCTTTAAAGTAAAGCTTCACATTTGGTGAGGAGGCTGCTAGCAGTTGTAAAATTTTGCATCATTCTGGTTCATATTAATTTCTCACTTCGGCCGCCTGCACACGGCCGGGTCAGATCCCGCTGCGAGAATTCTGGCAGCGGGGTACGACTTGTGCCCCGGCATTCAGCTTATACTCACCCGCCCAGCGTCTTCTCTCTCTGAGGCTTGCACAGTAATAGGACATGCTGCAATTTGTTAACCGCATGAGTTGTCACACGAGCAAATCGCGTCTGTCTGCATTGGATTGAATTTTTTAATGCAATCCTATGGCAGCGGGCTCGGACAGAAATTATGCAGGAAATCCCGCTGTGGAATTACCGCCCGTCTGCAGGAGGCCTTACTGTTACTTCGTTTTTAAGAGCAGTTTGGAAAACAGTTTTGTTGCTATATGCAAACTGTCAACAAGCCGCCTATCTGCTGTTGTCCAGTCTGCTCTGATGTGTCTTTAGATAGTACTATAAGTGCATTAGGGTATGTTTATATGCTGCAGATTTTTTTCACTTAAAATGTCTTTATTTATATACAGGTACTTCTAAGTATGGTTGTTTCTGCAGTTTGTAAAAAGGATTTTTTTTTCAAACCCCATTCAGATACTATATATCCCCATGTTTGTGTGGGTTTCCTCCCACATTCCAAAAACATTGATAGGTGAATATAGATTTTGAGTCCCAATGGGGACAGAACCCATAATATCAGAATATGCATGTGTATATAAATAAAAATCTCTTATTATTATATAGGGATGAATTTCAGTTACAGAAATTTTGGCAGTGACTAAGCCTTGTGTGAATGTACATTAATGTTGTTCTTCGATGAGTGAGGCGGTTTCACAAACAGCATTTTTTTGGAAAACCCCACAGCAGTTTCTGATGCAGTCGGTTGCGTCAAATCCAGAAGTGGATCCAGCAGAGAGAAGTAGAAGTATTTCCTTTATACGGAATTTCATATTCCTTTAATATCTGCTTCTGGCTTTGGCTTAAAAAAAACTGTATGAAAAATGCCATAAAAACTGCAGCAATTTTTCTAAATACAAAAACGCTGTGTGTGAAACCACGCAAATTCTAGTAAACATGAAGTCCTAACAGCAGCACTTGCTGGCCAGATGGCAGAACTACTGTAAGCCTGTTCGTACACATATACAGATAAATTAAGATACATCATCATCTGAAAGCTAGTTATGCTTTAATTAGCACTGCTGGAGTGACATGTGGCATTTCCAATATGATGCTGGAGACAATAGTGTAATTATTAGACTTTTTGGAAATGTAAATGAAATCTTCACATCCCTGTAGTGAAACAATTTCTCAATACCAGGCCTGTTAGGGCTTGTCACATTGTCTTTTGTCTCAAAGTAAATGCTTTTCTTAGCTTGGGAAGCGCATGCTGCCCGCCCCAACAAGTTACATGCTGTTCTGATCATCATAGAGGAAGGGTGGGGGGCATGCCATAGTAATTGCTATATATGACGTCTAACAAGATCTTCTCTGACTGTCTAACAGACCATGTAATTGCACCTCTACATGTTTACTCACTGTCTCTTCCAGGTCTTGCCTGCTACTACCACTCACTAATATTTAGTCATTGTTCAGCAAATCACCGTTTTGGAAGAAAGGTATTTTAGTTTCTACTAGGTGGCTAAACATCATTCATGGCATCCGTCACTGTAAAAACTGCTATTATATAACAAAAGGTATTTGACTTCAAATATAAAGTGTGTGAGATGGCTTTCATTGAAGCTCAGACTGGTGTGTATATTTAGGTGAACATTGGTTTCATTGTTAGAACGTTCCCATTAAACATAAGGGAAGGACTTATTTAAATGAACATTATACTGAAACATTAAATAAACTACATTATCTGCATAGTTCTTACTGAATAAATTATGGCTATTCCCTAGCTTGAGAAAGTTATGTTCAAAAGATTGCATTTTTAATTATGGCCTCTAGGGGCAGTGTTCCACTGGAACTCAGAAGCATATGGCTGCTATTTGAGACTTCATCCATTCTTTGACAGGTCTGTTTCTACAGCTGGTGCTGCTCTGGGCACTGTGTGTGAATTCACCCTAAATGAGCTGTAAGACCAAGCAGAAAGAGAGAATTCTAGACAGTAAATAATAAACTAAATTAAAAATTTGCCTTACTACCGTATGTCTGTGCAACTCAAGGCAGGTATACTTTAGAATAAAGTAGCCCCTTAGCTACATTAAGTTACATAATGCAGTTGAAAAAGGACTTATTTCCATCAAGTTCAACCAAAGAATGGGAGTGGATGTGGATGAAGAGAAAGGGTATAGATAGTCTAGACTTTTGCTTTCCAATGTTTTGTAGGGGAAAGGTTAAAAACTCATAGTAATGTACAGGGGCGTACATAGAAGTCATGGGGGCCCATAGCAAAACTTGGAATTTGCCCCTAACTAAAATATATATTTAATAGAGGCAGCATATGTTTTTTTGCAATGGGTTTAGATACCGCAGCTTAGTTCTAGTATGCATGTATATAATGCAGATACCAGCTCTATAAAGTGATAGCGAATACAGTGCAGTTAACTCTAGAGATCACAGGTGATGTCTTCTCCGATTGGTAACGCCTGTTTTTTATCTGGGCCTAGATGGCTATGAAGATTTCCTCCAGCCATGAATTAATTGTCTTTGCACACGCTTACCATCCTACCACTATACCAATAAATGCCTCAGTAACCCCCCATAGTACTAGTTTCCCTTCTGTGTCCTCCTATAGGACTGATGTCCTCTCTGTAGCTCACAAAGTGCTAGAGTCCCCTCTTTCGCCCCCCATAGGATTAGTGTCTTCTTTGTAGCCCCCCTTAGTACTAGTGTCCCCTCTATTGCCCCCAGAGCACCGGAGTCACCCCTCTGTGCCCTCCATAGCACTGGAGTCCCTCCTTTGTGACATCACATAACACTGGAGTCCCTCTGTGCCTCTCCCTTCCCCTGAATGTCCAGCAGCACAAGTTGCACTTACATTCTAGCTGCTCTGGAGGCTAATCCTCTCTTGGCAGTACTACACCAAAAGGAGGAAGGAGGGGTAGGAGCTACCTGCACTGACTGACACAGCAGCATCCTGAGCAGCTACAATATGAGACTTGTGCTGCTAGACATTCAGGGGAACGGGGAGGAGAGTGATTGGTGGGACAGTGGCTGGTGCCATTCAGCTCTGGGCCACTTAGCAGTTGTGTGGTCTGTTTACATTGGCAGCATGCCACTGGTAATGTGCCTAAATGTTGCAGTACCCTTGCAACTATTTGTGGTCCCACTGTCTGCAGCCAGTGCCAGGTCCACTAGTAGCAGTGTCTGAAAAAAAACTTATGGGACTTTTTTGTCCACTTTTATGGTTGGAAGTGGATTTGGATATTGGAGAGGATGCTGGATCCACAAAGAGTACATAGAGTGCTGCTACATAAATATATGAGCACACTAACTACAGAGAACTAAAGTGTCAATATCATTTGCTAAGTATTATAAGTACCACTCACTAGCAAATCATTTCAAACACTGCAGAACCATATTTTGTGTTTCACGGTAATAACTGAGGAAGGTGCAAAATGGGCAGTTATTATAGTAATAATTGTCTTTGGGCATCTCATCCATATAACTATAGTGTGTATAGTGGGATATGCTTCTATTTTAAACTATGTATCAAAATGGGTAAAAAGGAAGTTATGAGCATGTAATGATAGATTCCCTTTGCGGTGAACTTCTACCTTGCTGTAATCTCTTTCTTTACAAAGATGTGGGAATTACAATGTATAACAGGTCCTACTAGTCACGATTGGGTAATGTGAACTCCTGTCAGGAATCTTTAGCCCTGTTCTTTTGTTATCAGTACTACCATACTACTTCCCCTTGTATCCTTATACGGTAAAGTAATGAATTCCTGAGTGGTAAGTAATGCAGCTCTGAGCCCATGGTCCACCTCGCTACTATACGTTCATGGCAGGAAGCGTGCCATGAAATATTCTCAGGAATGTAAGAAACCTGAAGGCTTTTCCCCTTCTAGCTGTTTATTATGTGCAGCTCTCTGTAAGCAGCTGCACCTTACATGAGAGAAGAGTGCTATAATAAAATATTCCCAATACATCTCCTAGGCCTGCATCACACGGGTGTATTTGCGCAGCATTTTGCACATGCAATATGCAGTGAATAGAACCTATTGGTTTCAATGGGTTCGTTCACATAAGCGTATTTTGTGCACACATTTCTTTCCTGTAAAAATATATGCAGCGCGCGCTATTTTGCTGTGCATTAGTGCATGAAAATAGTACATAATGAACTAATTACACTAGTTGCCCATTTCAATGAATGGGAGCATGGTTGCATATTTTTTTGAGAGCACAAATGCGTACTATTTGCGTGTGCAAAAAGTACAGTAAAACATGTACATGCGTGCGCAGATACACAGCGTCCATTGAGCAAATGCGCGTGCAAATGTGCTTACACCTGTGTGACACTGTCCTCAGGTGCATGAGATACTGATGACCTTTAATATGCCTTTACTACTGATCCATAGTCCCTTTATACTGCACCTAAATTCAGTTACGCTAGTAGGATAAATGAATAACAACAGATAAGGCCAGTGAATTGCTTCACTGTGATATGTAATTGTACTTCTAAAATAAAAGCATGATAAAAGTTATAAATCTTGGCTCTTCTCAGGGGTCCGTTGTATATGAGGTGAGCACTTCTCCTCATAAAACGCCCCATTCGCTAATCCTATATGCTGTATGCCCCTGTACTTTGATTTAATAAAAGCAATAGGTATTGGAGCTCTCTAACACAAAGACATTGGGGTATATCTATTATGACCTCTACCCCAGTTTTCTAGCATACAAATTTTTGGGCATTTATGTTGGGCTCTGGGTGGTACCAATCACTAGATCTGTACCTGGCGGGGCTTGTCGCAGAAACTGGCATACATGATATTAGAAACCTTCTCAAGCTCCTAGCTGGTGTAGGTTTGCATCAAGTTCGTAGAGGTGCGGCCAGATGAGACATAGATATTAAGAGGCTTGTGCTTCGTAATACATTTGTCACTCATAGCTGGGCGCACAGTTTACTTAGACCGGTGTAGGAAATGCCGGTCTGAATAAATATATCCCATTGTTCTTCTGTAAGTTGTAACAGCCACTGATAGGATTCCTTCCTGGCTACTGAAAGTGGAGAAAGCATACCGTAGGAACATGGAACAAGTTCCTTATATCTTAAGACCCTTGTGCACGGCAATAAATTGAAACCTGCAACCAGCGATAAAGTAGTGATCGTATATCGTTTGCGTGGCATGCATTTACACTGAACAAGAGTTGGGTAGTTTTGATCGTTCATTCGAACATAACCACACCTCTAGTCAAGCCTACGTCTTTGTATTCGGCAAATCGTACGATGCCAGTTTATGACTACCGATCCAGCGGCAGACGAACAATGATTTTCAGGTGCGCATTAATGATCGAATCAGTGATAATCTAATGATCTATCGCTGATTGTTCGCTTGCTGCATGCATCTACACCTAACAATTATGGTGCAAACCGATTGATTTAACAATTTTTTGCACAATAAATGTATTGCGTAGAAGCGGGCTTTAGAGACTGGTTAGTGAGTAGAAAGGGACATTCGCATGGCAATACTTGGCTACACAGCAGGGAACAGAGCTGGAATATTGAGTCAAAAATCTGCAGTACAAAGCTTATGGAATTAAAACAGGCTTTGTGCGCTATGCATTTCCATCCGTCATAAGAGCTCAACACGGAAAAATGGAAGCCCCAAATACCGCATAAGAAATATAGAACCGGCACCTGATGGACCACATTGACAATAATGCAGTCAGTTGGGCTGCCTGGTATTTTACCCGGCGAAATGGCACAGTATGCTGCGCTATTTGTCTCCAACACAGATGTGAACAGAGCCTTACAAAGTTACCTTCTATTGTCATCCACCAATACGCATTGTACGTCCCTCTCTAACACCTTACACAGTTTGCGGCCGCTTCCAAACCACGTGTAAATACACTTCTTCTGAAGCATAGTATCTATAGTATTTTTAGATACTGATCTTATTATGACACTTCTGAACTTGGGATAATGTTTTTACCTTACATTGTATGCTTTGACTTTGTATTTGTGCTACAACACATATCCATTATTTTAATGATAGCACACTATGAAATAAAGTATTACATTAGTTTACTGACTACTTGCATAAATCAGATATAAAAATCAGTCTATTTTGCAAAATGTTGTTAGTGTAAATGTAAAGTAAATCTGAAAGAAAGTATTGCTACTCCCAATGCTGCTATATAGTTGACTGTACTCTCATGAGCAAAGTACCTCCATTAGGCACAATACAGTCATAATGCCGCGGCATACTATATCTATATTAAAAGGCACTGTTCTTTCCCTGCAGAATACTCGGTCAGAGAAAGGCAGCTATCCATTATCCTGACATTCCATTATGCCTCAAGTAACAGTAGTCTGTCAAGTCTGTATGCAAAATGGAAGCCAACCTGAAATGATGATCATGTAATAAATGGCGCAATGCCATACAGTTACAGGAGAATGGCATACAGTAAATATAGGTTGTGTACTGGTATGTTAACCGTAACAAACGTAGTGCGAACTTATGTGGTGTAGTGTCCAGATAATATACTGTG
The DNA here is from genome assembly GCF_035609145.1 of Eleutherodactylus coqui. Classification (NCBI taxonomy): domain Eukaryota; kingdom Metazoa; phylum Chordata; class Amphibia; order Anura; family Eleutherodactylidae; genus Eleutherodactylus; species Eleutherodactylus coqui. The sequence goes on from NC_089841.1 coordinate 157,240,073, forward strand.
TAACCAGAGCTGTACACCTCTGTGTTAGATGAAGGGTGTTATAAATTGGCCCCAGATTCATGGTTTTATTAAATGCGTAATATAAGGGTTTGAAAAAAAAAAAAGGATTAAAGTCCTCAGGAATTCTAGTTGTCCTTCACCATAGATAGAAGAGTTTTCCCACCAAAGCGTTTTACGACATGTCCTACCAATATGTCAAAAAAACACTTTGATAGCAAATACCTTTAAAAAATATTGTGTTTTTAGTTATACACGTTTCTCGGTAAGCTTGCAGATTAACCCTATGGCCTCTATTACAGTTTTTACAAGGAACTGTCACCTAACTTTATCAGGAATTTCTCAGCTTGTTGCATTTCATAACTAGGCAGATTTAGACTTTTTAGGCTGTCGGCTTAAGCATCATTTTAAAAGGGTTGTTTAATGCAGAAAACCCTATTAAGGTATAATGACGTCATATGGATGTCCCTCTCTATAAGTTCCACTAGCAAAGATCGACTCTTGCTCTGGCAAACGTGTCCCATTTACAATGAATATATAAAGTCTACACACCCCTGTTAAAATGCCATGTTTTTGTCATGTTAAAAAATCTGACAAAGATGAGTCATTTATTTCCACCTCCAATGTGACCCATTATCTGTGAAATTACATTGAAGAACAAACTGAGATCTTTTAGGGTGGAGAAAAAACTAAAATATCATAGCTGCATAAATACCTCGTTGATGTACTCTTCGACAGCATTCAATCTTTTTGGGTAGGTGTCTGTCAGCATGGCACATCTTGGCTTGGCAATCTTTGTCCACTCTTCCAGATTTTCAATGGGCTTCAGGTCTAGGTTGATCTTCTTCTGGCGAAGCCATTCTTTTCTTGATTAAGAGGTATGCCATGGGTCTTTGTGGTGTTGAAAGGTGAAAATCCTCTTTATTTTCAGCTTTTTAGCAGAGACCTGAATAATTTGCACCAAAATCGACTGATATTTGGAACTGTTCATAATTCCCTCCACCTTGACTAAAGCCCCAGTTCCAGCAGCAGAAAAGCATCCCCAAAGCATAATGCTGCCTCCACCATGCTTCACTGTCGGTATAGTATTCTTCTGGTGATGTGCAATGTTGGCTTTGCACCAAACATACCTTTTGAAATTAATGCCAATAAGTTTACTCTTGGTCTCATCATACCATAACACATTCTCCCACATACTTTTGGCAGAATTGATGTAGGTTTTGGATGTTTTCCTTTGTTAGAAAAGGCTTTTTTATCTTGCTACCTTACCCCACAGCCAATGGTGTAACCATAGGGGATGCGGTTGCACCCAAGCCTAGGAGCCTTAGGGGGCCCATAAGGCCTCTCTTCTCCATATAGGGAGCCCAGTGCTAGGAATAAAGCATTATAGTTGGGGGCCTGATACAGATTTTGCCTTGGGGCCCAGGAGCTTGAAGTTACACCTCTGCTCACAGCCCATACATATGAAAATTAAGGAAGATGGTTGTCACATGCTCTACACAACCAACAGGCCAGACATTCCTGCAATTCCTTTAATGTTGCTGTAGGCCTCTTGGCAGCCTCCCGGAACAATTTTCTTCTGGTCTTTTCATGAATTGTTGAGGGACGTCCAGTACTTGGTAATGTCACTGTTGTGCCAAATTTAATCCACTTCTTGATGACCGTCTTCCTTGGTATATGTAATGCCTTGAAAATGTTTCAGTCCCCGTCTTCTGACTGGTACTTTTTAATAATCAGATCCCTTTGATGTGCTGTAAGCTTTTTATGGCTTTTGTTGAAAAATGCAACTAAGAAAATGTCAGGAAAATCCTACAAGAACGGCTGACGTTATATGCGGGAATCAGAATAATTGTAAATAATGGCAGCGGAGTGCTGACTACTGTTTATTATGCATTCAAATGTGATTGGCTAATTCTGAACACAACCAGATCCCAAAATATGAGAGGGTGTTCACTAGAGATGAGCGAATATACTCGTTTTGAGTAATTACTCGATTGAGCACCGCGATTTTCGAGTACTTCCGTACTCGGGTGAAAAGATTCGGGAGACGTCAGGGGGGCGGGGGGAGGCGTGGCGGAGCGGGGGGTAGCAGCAGGAAACGGGGGAGCTCTCTCTCTCTCTCCCCTCCCTCACTCCCCGCTGCAACCTCCCACTCACCCACAGCGCCCCCTGAATCTTTTCACCCAAGTAGGGAAGTACTCGAAAATCGCGGCGCTCGGGCAAAAAAGGGGCGTGGCCGAGTAGGTTCGCTCATCTCTAGTGTTTACACATATGCAACAACATTAATTTAGTTTTTGTTATTTTTATTTTTTCACCCTAAAAGATTTCAGTTTATCAATGGAATTGTACAGATAACGGGTCACATTGAAGGTGGAAATAAATCTGAAATGATTCACCTTTGTCGGATTTTTAAACTGAAAAAAACCAGGGCATTTTAACGAGTGTGTAGACTTTTTATATCCACTGTATTTATTTTGTATTACATGGGTGGCGATTAATTTTTCCTTGCCAGCTACAATGCTACTTTCCCCATGTACCTGCTACTGAAGAGAAAATGTTTGGTCACCAGAGATTCCTTTCTGAAGTTCGGCCCGTAACACTCATCTGATCACTGGGCCTACTACAGTGTAGAACGTAGTTGTGATGAAACAACTCCTTTGAAAAAGCTTTAAGTGGAAATCCAGTGTATATTATCTTATATGTTCTATATAGGTGTGAAAAGACTACAGTGGTCATAGTGGTAAAGTCTTAAGACTTCAGGACACCACTGTTTTCCAGAATGAAAGCACTCAAACACCTTTGGCGCTAGCCATAGTTTTCTGTTCCTGAATATCTGACACAATAGTCAAAATCGCATACTTCATCAATGTGATCTTCTCAAACATATCTATGATAGGTCATATCATTTGATACACTTTTCCTAACAATTCTCCTTTGACAATCTTTAACATGCTATTATCTGGTCATTCGCATTATTTTATTAGACCCCCGTCTACAGTTGTCATTCCCTTAAGCCAGTTTCACACAAACATATTACAGGCACATTTATGCACCCGTAATACGGACAAGTGACTTGGCCCGACCACAGGTTTATTGACCTGCATTATGCATGCTCTGAGTTTGGGTCAGTGGATCAGCGATTGGGCCAGGACACTCGTCTGTATAAATGTGCCTGTAATACGTTTGTGTGAAACTGGCCTTAGACACTTTCAAGACGCTGTTGGGTTGAGACACACTTTAGCCATTACTAAGGTGAAATGTTATTTTATTTGTTTGTTCTTTTTGAAAGGCGTCATCCAAGCAAAGAAAAAAAAAGGACAGGTTCTCACTAAGGTAGAAAATTACTCACCTCACCTGATACCCCCCCCCCCCCCACACACACACACACACACACTCCCCATTCTGACTGTGCCCAGTCCCCACTGCTCTATTTAGTGCTGCAGAAATGATGTCACTGGCACTAGGCATGTCATCCCCACTGTGGCAGGAAGTGCAAGCTGGCAGGGTACTGGGCACTATTGTAACAGGAGGGATGGGGTCAGGTGAGGAGAGTATGACATTTATGGCACAGAATAAAAAAAAATGATGCTAAACTAATGTTCCCCTTTGTATATGAAAATATCTATCTGTTTTCAGAACTGAAAAAGTACAATATAAAATAGTGACCAGGGATGCAGTTTTTTATGAACTTTCTACAAATGATTCCTTTGAGGGACAAGGTTCCTGTTCCAATATGAAGAGGCACAGTTTCCTCTGTTGAGATTGAATAACACATCATATGTAAACCACAACATACCAGAGCAGCTCCCCATCCAGTATTACTGCTTATAAAACTCTTTAGCATGTTTTCATTTATTTTGCTGCACGTTCATATAGTTAAAGCACACTTCCAGCGAATAGAAAAAAAATGTATGTCTGTTACAGGGTACATAAGAAATGTGCAATATTTGATTAAAGGAAATTATTGGACTAACTTGGCATTTTAAAGGGGTTGTGCCAAGATAATAAATTATTCCCTATCCACAGGATAGGGGATAAGTTTATGATTGGTGGGAGTCCAACCACTGGAACCTTTAATGATCCAGAGAATGGGAGCTCCAAACGACCTGACATGTACAGAGCAGAGGTTGTACATGGGTGCGGCCACTCCAAGTCATTTCAGTGGCAGTACTGGAGATTGCCAAGTGCTGGTACCGTTATTTCTGACACATACATGGCCTCTGCTCAATTCACGTGGGGACCTTTTAGATCCCCCGTTCTCCGGATCAACATGGATCCCAGCCTGTAGATCCTGTAGATAGAAGATAACTTTATATCTTGGCACAACAGCTTCAAAGGGGTTGTTTCATGAGAGGTTTTATCAGTCCAGGTACATGCACATTGGTGTAAAAAAAAAGTTTTGTCTTGGGCGCAAATCGCATTGAACAGCACTCAGAGATCCCGTCTGTGTGCTGTATAATGTGTTGAATAATGCCCATTGACATGAGCTATTCCCATCCAAAAATCAGACAAGAATAGGACATGCTGTGATTTTTTTTTTTATTTGGGTTATCAGTCCAAGTAAAAAAAAAGCCGGCGTGCATACACCAATTCAAAGGAATCGGTGCTATTTCCATCCGATTTTTTTCGTTCTGAAAATTCGACAGAAATATCGTCCACATGCATGTACCCTTATGCAGATACCCTAGCTGCAGCTTATTCTGAAGAGCATGGTAATGGGTGGCTGTTAGAGATGAGCGAGTATACTCGTTTCGAGTAATTACTCGATCGAGCACCGCGATTTTCGAGTACTTCCGTACTCGGGTGAAAAGATTCGGGGGGCGCTGGGGGGCGGGGGGAGGCGTGGCGGCGCGGGGGGGTAGCAGCGGGGAACAGGGGGGAGCCCTCTCTCTCTCCCCCCCCACTCACCCACGGCGACCCCCGAATCTTTTCGCCCGAATACGGAAGTACTCGAAAATCGCGGCGCTCGGGTGAAAAAGGGGCGTGGCCGAGTAGGTTCGCTCATCTGTAGTGGCTGTGCATGCACACCACTGCTCCATTCACCTTAATGGGACTGCCGGAGATAGTTGCAGCACGCTCTAAATCCATGCTGTTTTTTCCAAACTGGATTTCATCATCATTATGGAACTCTTAATGACTAGATAAGACCAGGAAGACCACTAATAAAACTAATACTGTCACTATCAGATCAACAGTAATTTCCCCTGTTACTTATATAACGCTAAAATATACCATGACACTATACAGATATTGTTATCACACAGTATCCCAAATAGGGCTCACAATCTAATTTTCTTATATGAGATACAAATGAAACCAATTATTTTTTTTTTTGGACTGTGGCAGGAATATGGGAGAAATCAACACAAAAGGAGGAATTACATACTCCATGCTGATGTTGTCCTTGCTGTTGCAACAATTCTAGCCACTGAGCCACCACGTAATACTTATCTTTGACTGATCAAAAAAAATATCAAGCTTCACTCTTGCTTCAGATGTGAAAAGTGCCGCAGGTGTTTCTGTCCATCCTTATACTGCGAACAGACAGCTGGGTCTGAAAGATTTATAGACAAAGATTTGCAGAGCACTGAAACTGGACATTGAAGATGTTGAGTAAGGTATTACAGATTGACAAATCTAACACTGAAACCCTTTGAAAGTAACCCAAAGCAGAATGCCAACGAAGCAATGCAAGACTGTGAACCAAGTTTACAACCATCAGTCAAGGCAAGGTGGATGATGAGTGGCAAGTTTGGGGATATCCATCAGTATCTGGCATTGGTAGGGATTTTTGAATGATGGCCTCATCAATGCTGATAACTAGAAGCTACATAGCGGTAGCTAAATGCTACGCACTCAAAAATGATTGAGAAAATTAATTCTACAGCAAGTTACAACCCCAAGTGCACTGCTATAAACATTAAAATCTACTTATCACTGAACAGTGGACCGGCCACCCAAGGGCCCAGACCTCAACATCATTGGATGTGTTTGGGATTACTTGGATTGTTAGAAGCAAAAAATGTGAACCTTGGACATGTTTACGTGAAGCACTTAAAAGTTTATTTCTTTAAAGGGGTTTTCCAGGACTTTACTATTGAAGACCTATCCACAGGATAGATCATCAATAGTTGATTGGCAGAGGTTGCGCTCAGGACCCCCACCGATCAGCTGATATTGGACCAGTTGTCAGTGGGGACAGAGCCAGAGTCCTGAGTCATAGAACTCCACTGATCAACTATTGATGGCCTATCCTTAACACAGGTCATCAATAGTAAAGTCCTGGGAAAAAAATAATGTTTAACCCCCTTTGCACTATAGCCCTTTTTCATTCTTTTAGTCTTCATTTTTACCTTCATCATAACTTTTATATTTTTCCAACGGCATAGCTACTTGAGGGCTTGTTTTTTGCAAGGCAAGTTGTATTTTTCAATAGAACCATTTAACCTACCATATAATGTATTGAGAAGCTTTAAAAATTTTCTCAATCAGGTGAAATGAAAAGAAAATGTAATTTTGCCATTTTGGGGCTTGCAACTTTCACTGTGAGATAAAAAAGCCATTTATTTATTACGTGGCTCAGTACAGTTATGGCAATACAAAATGTATTCCGTTTTTTATGTGGTATTACTGTGTTCCCTCAAAAATAAGACCTATACTGCTAATAAGCCCTACCCTGATTTTCAGGGAGCTTGAAATATAAGCCCTACCCCAAAAATAAGCCCTAGCTACAGTACATGGGTGGAAAAAAAAACAATACTCACCTAGCAGACACCATTCAAGTCCCTCCCACTGTCGACGGAGCATCTCTTGCTGGTGACGGGGCTTGAATACCTCGCCTCCAGAAAGCCATTGCTCTGATTGGTTCATCAAGCACCGTCTGAACCAATCACAGCCATTAATTGAATGACATTATTGAATGGCTGTGATTGGTTCATCGAGCACCGGCTTTGATTGGCTGAGGCAGTGCTCCTGAACCAATCAGAGCAAATCACTTGCTGGAGGCGGGGCATTCAAGTCCTGTCACCAGCAAGAGATGCTCCGTCTGCATTGAGGACTACATGGAAGCCTGTCGGAGCGCCGCAGCCTAGCGGGAAGGACCCGGACGGCGACTGCATGGTGAGTATGAGACACCCCTGAAAATAAGACCATGTGCCTCTTTGGGGGCAAAAATTAATATAAGACAGGGGATTATTGTCAGGGAAACACGTTAGTTAAACGAAAAACATTTATTTAAAAAAAATACATTAAAAAAAGTTGCAAGGGTTCTGTTTGTATGACAGAGTGAGCCACCTCTCTCTATTGGGCCTTTTAAATGCTGCTGTCAGTACACACAGCGGCATCTAAAGAGTTAACGGCTGGAATCCATGTTATCTCCCAACTGTTGTAACTGGGTGTCAGCTGTCAAAAACAGCAGACACCCACCATATATGGCTTGGCTCTCAAGACTGCTCCATACCGTGACACCTAACTTGATGGAAAGACGTTAAAGAGGAACTCTCATTACTTCTAAATTGCTTATTTTGGTAAATAATTGTTTTTCCCATAAAATAACAATTCTACAGCATATAGTCTTTTCTTCGACTCCTCTTAGCAATATATGAATAAATTGACAACTGGGTATTATTTTTACCCTTTTCAAAGGGGTGCGCCTACGCTATGAGCACTGAACATGGTGTTCAATCTGCAGGCTATTGAGCAGTAGAAGCTGAGCAGATTGATATATAGGTATGTGGGGAAATATTCAGTATACCTTGGATTTCATTCATTTATATTCCCAATGGTGCAATTTTTGACTGTTTTGGATGCAGAAATGTGGAGTTTTCCACTGTGGACATTCCGCTGATCTTGTTTCATTTTAGATCCGGCTGATTTTCTTCTTTCTTTTCTTCCCCCTCTTTTTTCGTTCTTCTTTCTTTTTCTCTTAACCTGTGAGCCTGTCTTACGAGGCTGAAGAATTCAGTTTTTTAGCATTGTGGTAGGACTTTGTCATATGTCATACATCGGTATGGGATTTAACTTTGTGGGACCTCTAAAAAAGAATGAGATTGGTTTGCCATAATAGATGAATTATGGGAAGTCTGTTCCATAGTGGTACCACCACATGCTCCCAACAGGGGAAATCTGAGCCTCAGCTGTCATAAACAGTCGTGATAATCACAATGTGTAGATGAAGAACATGACAATCTGCAGAACTGTCTGAAGTTATTGGGATCTTATTACTAGGTGAAATGGAATGTATTCGAATTATGAAATTTATGGATTGTGTGTTTTGTACGTTATCGGGAGCAGTTTGGGCTTTTTTCTTCTTACCACAAAGGAGTTGTTGCCATTGGTGATATCACAGTCTACAGCTTAGGCCGCCTGCACAAGGGCGGATTTGCATTACAAAATCCGGAGCGGGATTGCTATGACAATACGTGATTTCCTGCCCACGAGCGGAAATCGATTGTGATTTTACTCTCACAGGGGAAAAATAGCAGCATGCTGCGATTTTGCATGAGCTACACACGGCTGGCTTAGATTGAAGTCAATGGAAGCCGTCCGTTCCACAGCCATACTGCAATCATCATTACAGAATGGTCACGGAAGCGGCGTCTTCGCCATAGTGACGGTGCGGCGTCCTCTGTTCTGCGCGTGTGCAACGGAAGGCACATCAGCAGTAGAGGAGAAGACTGCAGAGAGGTATGCGGGGGTCACTGGCCGGGCACTGGGTTGAACTCCATTGCGGGAATCCTGCATGTGGGGTCTGACCTGCCCGTGTGCAGGCGGCCTTAGTGATGGCAATTCGGGCTTTTACCCAGATCATTTGGTACAGGTCACAACAAAGTCAGCTCTGTTGGCTCCTAAATGGATTTTTAGTTAATACTAAATCTGTTCTGCCCTCTGCTGCCATTTCCCTCTTTGCTGATGGGGGACATGGACCCTCCAGGCAGGAATCCTGACCCTTGTTTGAGTTGCTTGTCATGATCAGCCACGGAAAAACAGTTTTACCATAATGCATGCTGAGCAACAATGATGACACTAGAACTGAAATCCTGCCTCAGTTGTTATCGCTGCTACCTTGCAGTGCTCGAGTTCTAGGTTCAACTCTGATCAAGGATAACATCTTTTTGGAGTTTTTCAAAGCCCATGCCGATGTTGTCCTTGATCAGATTTGAACCTAGAACTCCAGCACTGCAAGACAACAGTAATAGCCACTGAGCCATGATGGAGAGGTGCCCCATCTGCTTGGAAGATGAAACTTGGGATTTCCTATCCAGCTGCGGTAGAAGCCATCTCTGTAGTGTTCAGGTACGAAATCCCCGGGATTGTATCTTCATTGAAAAAGGGTCCATTCACTTTCCTACAGGCTCTAGTGCAAAACACATTCCCCGTGGGGGAGTCATGTATACGCTGCACGTAGACAGGTGGGTTTACCCTCCCCAGATTCTGACATTACATTTGCTAACTGTTCCCAAAAGATGGATGTCGGCTTCATCACTACAGATTCCATGAAGCCATCACTTCCCATTAGAGTTTGCAGACTCTGTGGAGCCTGCGCCGACGCGCTCCACTGTCTACACGCCGACTGGTGGACGGACGGATGAGTTTCACTTACAGATACTACATTTTTCATTAAAATTGAAGTACGACTTACGAATTGTGTGCCACTAGGTGAATCTTCACCAAACTTTGTTCGAAAATGATGTTGCGCACTAACGACAGACCGGGAGACGTGAAAACCAAGGAACAAAACGCTCTCCAGCTTCTGTTGGCAGACATTTTGTCTCATATCCCCCCCAGTGACGAAGTCTGCAGAATACAATGTTTTCGTCCTCAATTAGCAAAACTGTAATATTAAGACGGTCCTTGTTGCTCATAGCAACCAATCATAGCGCTGTTTTTAGTTTACCTCAGCAGCTTGAGAAATGAAACCTGTGCTGTGATTGGTTAGTATGGGCATTCTTACTGCTGACTGTCAGATGGTTTTGCTAAATGAAAATGTTTGACTTTGCATTAATATCAAATGTATGTATCTGCATGTCATGAAACATGATTTAGTGTAATACCCTGTACTCGCTGTGGCGCCTGAGGGCTGCTTTGCACTCATCTGCCCCGTGGTGCCACCAAGTCTTCTGGCGAGGTGATATCCCGTGAGCCGAATCTTTAGAGACGAGCGGGCAGGTACTCGCATAAGGCACTACTCGCTCAAGTAGTTTGCCTTAGCGAGTACGCTCGCTCATCTCTAGTGCCTAACGTAGAAGGCCCTGCCTATTCATGGGACATCACTGATGACGTCCCGTGTCGGGGCCTCCTATATGCTGCAGCAGCCAAGTGTGTAAACAGCCAAGTGACCGCAGGAGAGAAAGTAACTAGCATCACTGCTGCAGCAGCACGTCCGCGGGGAGCTGGCTTTTATTTAATATACGTTTTATCCCGTCGCTAACGTATCCACTGATTGGACAACCCCTTTAGGGTGCAGAAATGCTGCGGAAACACTGCAGCTCAAACATTTAGGCCGGCTTCACACGGCCGTGACGTGGCGGAGCTCATCACAGCGCCCCCCAGAGACCCCAAACTTACTTGCAGATCCGGCGTCCTCGCTCCCGCGCCGCAGCGTCATGTGACACGCCGGCCACGTCACATGACGTGGGCGGCCGTGTCATATGACGCGCCGGCCGCATCATATGACGCGGCGGCGGTAGGCGGTGAAGCGTTTTCACGCTATCTTCCGCTGTAGCGTGACGGACAGGCTTCCATTGACTGCAATGGAAGCCTTCCGCGCCTACACCCACGGCAAATAGAGCATGCCGCGAGTGAGGACGGGAGATTTCACGGTGCGGAATTCCGCGGTGGAATTCCGCACCGTGAGCATTGAGCTATTAGGTTTAATAGAACCTAATAGCTGCGGGTAACGCGGCGGAAATCCATCCGTGTGCAGCCGGCCTTACTATTAAAGTGAATGGAATTAAAGCAAATCCTGTCCACATGTAGAGGGAAAGCTGCAGCTTTTCTGCTGTAACAGCAGTGTCATCTAACCTAAGATTTACTGCGGGAGAATTCCACAGCACATCTGCACCATTTCTCGCTCGGACGTATGGCAGGGCGCCTCTAACTTCTGGCTGGAGCGACTGGAATAAACAAGGAGCTGTAAGTCTCCACAGACGGCCCCACATGACAACATGCTGCCTGTCACTATATCATGTGTCTGGGGCCCCTGAGAGCCCTCCCATATGTGCCATACCTGCACAGGGCTCACTCACGCGGAGCTAAAAGCCCATTGATTTCTATTATGCCAGTCACACCTGTGGTTTTTTTTACACGCATGTATTATGTGTGAGAGAAAAAACGCAGTATGTGCTATTTTGGCGCATATTACACGCGGAATACATGCCAATATAGGCTATGGTACGCAGCAGGTACACATGGTACTGTGTACTGCGTAATACGCCACGACTAGACGCCTCAGTGCTGTGTGAGGGACACCTCAGTCCCCAGCCTGCACCGTCCTGACTGCAGCCTCCAGCGCGCTCTACATGGAGCTCCCGTCTCCTCACAGCACTGGCTACATGACAGGGGTTAGGACTCTGCCAGAGCTGAGGGGGACGGAGGGCAGAGCAGTGCTACACGAGGAGCCGCTGGCTCATGACTTTTTGGTGAGCGGAGCCAAATAATCCGGGTCACCAAAAAAGCATTGGAGCTGCCCGGCGTGTAGCTGCCGTCCCAGTCTGCTGGGTGTGGCCTGAGAGCTTTATTTGAGCTCCCAGCTGTGACCGTCTATCTGCTCCCACCCTCCGAGGAGGGGGACGGTTCGCTCACTGTGGGGCGGCAGTCTGCCAGGGACGGGAGAAGAAGGGAATGTGAAGCGTACAAAGGATCTGTTTTCGGCTGGACTATCTTCCGGGGAGGCTCGGGCTCTACGGCGCCGGCTTTGGGGATATTCCAGCGAGCTGTGTGTTCATGCGGAGGGGGATCCAGCAGCAGAGGCTGTCGCCGTCTCTAGTGACCTGTGGCCGCGCACGGAGGCTGCACTCAGCTGCATAGATGCCTGCAGAACTCCAACAGGTCAGTGTGTGTCATGTGTGTAACATGTGTGTGCTGCGGGGGGACAAGTTCCCACAACTTCCCAAGTTACTTCTGTGTCTGGGGGTCCTGGAGGGACTGCTGCACCCCCGCTGCATAGTCTGCATTCCTCCAAGGCTGACTGTACTTTTCTGTGGAGTTACTGAGTTGGGGGCTGGTACAGGGGGCACACAGGATGGCACCTGGTGGAGCAGCGTTATTTCTCCGGGCATGGAGTTGTGTAACGTGCTGCTTCACCCCCGAATCGGCTTTGATGTGGCACTGCTCACTATAGTAATATTTACTGTGATTTACTGCTACATCTGTATCACAACCTGGACTGTGGGTGTGAGCCGCTGGCAGATGATACAGCAGTCTATGGAGAAGTGGGTTATCCAGAGGGTAGATGCCCGCAGAGGACTGCTGTGCTGCCCTGCAATCTCCGGGCACATGAAGCTGGAGCAGATTCCTCCTGCATCACATTGTGTTCTGCTGCACTGTGTGGCGCTGGGTGCCATCCTGCATGGTGTGGGCACAGCAGGCTTTACAAGGAATAGCTCTTACAATTGAATCTGCACAGTAAGGCCGGCTGCACACGGCCGTGATGGGCTCCGCCGCGGAATTCCGTGGCAGAGCCCGTCACGCCGCCCCCCCCCCCCCCCCCCCAGAGACCACCAAACTTACCTGCGGATCCGCTGTCCTCGCTACCACATGACGCTTTGGCGTGATGCGCCGCAGCGTCATGTGACACGTCGGCCACGTCACATGACACGCCCACCGTGAATTACGCGAACCCTAAGGGCTCCTCACAAACGGATTTCCGCCACGTAATTCGCGGCGGAAATCCGCTGCGTTGCCTGCAGCTATTATTTTCTATTGAACCTAATAGCTCAGGGCTCACGGTGCGGAATTCTGCACCGTGAAATCTCCCGTCCTCACCTGCGGCATGGTCTATTTGCCGCGGGTGTATGCGCAAACGGCTTCCATTGCAGTCAATAGAAGCCCATCCGTCACACTAGCTTCCGCTGTAGCACAGCGGAAGATAGCGTGAAACCGCTTCCCCGCCTACCACTGGCGTGTCATGTGACGTGGCTGGCGTGCCACATGACGCTGCGGCGCGTCACGCCGAAGCGTCATGCGGGAGCGAGGACGCCGGATCCGCAGGTAAGTTTGGGGGGCGCCGTGACGGGCTCCGCCGCGGAATTCCACGGTGGAGCCCGTCACGGCTGTATGCAGCCGGCCTAACTTGAAGATCTCTTCCTTAAAAATCCCGGCTTGCCAAATAGCTGATAGGTTGATGCATCTCCTAAGACTGGATCTCTCGCCACATCCGCTTCGTAATTTAATATCTCCTCTGCTTTCAGGATTCTGCTATGTTATTTCACTAATCAATATTTGCATCCATGAGATTGCATTTCACTTTTACTACCCAACTCATTAGTATTGGAAGTGGCTTCATGGAGCGATTAAGGCTTTTATACACGGACAACATCTTTTATGTACACATCGAACTTCCACTATAAAGTAAGCTGATGTGCCATGATGATGGATCAGTTGTTGGTGACGGCCCATTCTGCATAGGCTAGGTTATTGTCAATGAATGACATGACATTTGTGTGCTACTATCTGCCGGACGGTTGTCATGATTTGCACCAATCCATAATAACTGGCTGTGAAAGTTCTTATTCTCTGGTTACTAATAAGGCTAATTGCTTCCATCTAGGATCTAACTGGATAGAGGACTTGCCTATCCATATAGTTATACCTGCTGCCCACAGCAACTGCTCTGCCCAAAATAACACCCGCGTGTATTGTACTAAACACAACAAGTATTTAGCCTGTTTGACATATTTTTGCATGCTTCCCTTGGAAATTTAGAGGGTCTTTCTGACTCGACCCCATTGGATGCATCATACACAAGCTAGGTCCATTCTCGCCTGTTTAACACATCCAGTTCTGAAGTGCATGGGAAATATATTTTTTGCTGTCATGCCAGTTTTGCTGCCATCATGGTTGCGTCGAGTTTGGACAGGTCTGTATGACCTGTGACTAGAAAGTGTACTCGCTGATAGGATCGGATTGTGAACCGTGCCAACAAGTCCTCTCTGCTTCGTGGAAGAGTTGTAGTGACACATTTTCCAGGTATGAAGTCAGCGCTGGGAGGCGTTGAGTACTACCTAGTATATTTAGCGATGCCCTTTTCATTCAACAGTTTACCATATATACCTGTTCTGGAGCAATCAAGAAAGTAATATATCCTCTTTTTTCCTGTCTGCAAAATCTTAATAGCAAAAGAAGGTTATTTTTCACCCTCAAAGAAGAATATACTATTGGCTGACAAAATCCAACATGGCTAACTGCGTTGTGCGGGGAATGGCTGGGTCTGCTAGAAGCCATAACGTAGAATTCTTGAAGGACCAGAAAATCTGCCAATGGCAGCTTTACTCCAGATATAGAAGTATTGGCACTAAAATGGCCATAAGCTTAACATAGCAGTTGCTAAATTACTGTTATTGCTATGGGCGGGAGAGTAGGCACCACTGATGGCACTTACATGGCTGGCTTTAGCCATGTACAACGCATGTGTTCGCACTGGCCACCAGCTTGTTGTAGGAGGGTCTAGGTTGGGGGCCCCATATGCAAGTTGTGTCACAGTTCTACTATTGCCTGCTTTCTGATGTTCAGAGGTGCCGCTGTCAGCCTATGCATGCCCCTGCAACACAATTGCTTGGTTTTGGTACTGTATCTATGCTTTGTTCTTTGTTCTGGCACTGTATTTACTCGCTGAGCTGTTCTGGTGTGGGTATGCTGCCACTTTCTGCGCAAGCAGACGGCCTTTCGATGTAGTATAGAGGCCTTTTTATCTCTCTCCTTATAACCGGACGCCATTTAGCCTTGGTGGTAGATTGGGGAACAGAAGTTGTACAAGTGTAAATTCCGTGTCTTCTGTCTTAAGGCCCGTTTAGTTGTAATTGTTAAAAAAATAAAAATCATCAGAATCGAAAGTGCGCTATAACCATTACATCTAAACGCGCCCCGTCGTGCACGGTTCGTTCGTCCAGTTTCAGCTAGCATAAAAATAATCGTTGGCTCGTTCACTTCTCATTGTATGTGAGACACGGAGCAGGAAGCGTTTAAATGGAAGAAGTCAATGATTCGCAACACTATTTTCCTGCCTAAACGGGGTGTGCGAACGAGTTAACAGTGACATCACTCGTGCGTTCAAATGAGAATCGCGTAGAAGTGCCATTACCCATACTGGAGTATCAGGGATATTAACCAAGTGAACCCATAAACCTCTTGTCAGCAGATAAAGCTGCCAAACTGTACAATGTAACTTGTCAGGGAAACCACCGTTACCATTATGCCCCAGCTTTTATATACTCATCCGGGGGGTTTTGCTGCCGTGGTAAATTTCTGGTAATGCAGTGCAACTGCAGCTACAATTGGGGTAGAATTTGGCTTTTTACCTTTATTGTGGAGTAGAGGGGCAGCTAAGTACCTCCTTTACCTGTAGTTTAATGTGCTTTAGATTTTGGCATATCCTGACACTCGCTTATTATTGTAAAAGGCAATCCGTCAGCTTGAACTTGCAGCGCATTATAGAGCCAATTAATGTATAGCTGTGTGGGAAAAGATTCGGCATAAGGGCAGAGTCACATGACTGTTTTTATGCAAGTATTTGCGCCTGCAAATTCTGTGCACGTTAAATACGGAGAATAGAACCCATTGATTGTATGTAATAGGTTCGTTCTTGTAAGCAAATTTTGTGCATTAAATAAATTTAAAAAAAAAAAAATTCTATATAAATGGGTCCTGCTCTGTTCTTCTGCGGTTTGCGTGGCCAAAGTGTCATAGAAGTCTTTGGGAGGTGCGAAAATATGCATGGGGAAGGTTGTGACACTGCAAAACGCATGGAAAAGAACACACCTGGACTTGGGCTTTAAATAGTCAAGAAATCCACCAAAAGGGTGTGACACACGTAGAGTCGCACACAACATGCAGATTATGGACCTCTTCGAACCCTGTTCATGCACAAATACGCTGCTGCGAGTGTTTGTGCACATATGCTCACGTGACTCTGCCTTAACTGGCATTTTATCCAATATATAGGTCCAGTGGGCGGTCATATCTATGATTGACAGCTGTTTCTCTATGTACAGTGACTTATAGGAGCGCCCCCCTGGACCTCGAAGATCAGAATGAGCGGGGGATATAAATGAAATATAACATATCTTTTCCCACAATTTTATATCTCTGTCTGTAACATGCTGCATTTTTAAGCTGACGGGCTACCTTTTAATGATCTCTCACCTTTTCGTAACTTACAAAATGAACGAGTAGTTTACACATTGTCAAAAAAAAGCACCTAGAAATTGTTGGAATCGAATGAAACTTTCTATGTGTGATTGTAACGCTGATATAAGTGATTACAATATTAGAGCAAAAGGATAATTTATTGTGGAAAACTGAACATTTGAAATGAGGCTCTAGTACCCTGTTGTACCGCCTCTAGCTTGGATACAAGATGTGATACGGGCGATCATGGAGGCTCTAGTACCCTGGTGTACCGCCTCTAGCTTGGCTACAAGATGTGATACAGGTGGGCATGGAGGCTCTAGTACCCTGTTGTACCACCTCTAGCTTGGAAACAAGATGTGATACAGGCGGGCATGGAGGCTCTAGTACCCTGTTGTACCGCCTCTAGCTTGGAAACAAGATGTGATACAGGCGGGCATGGAGGCTCTAGTACCCTGTTGTACCACCTCTAGCTTGGAAACAAGATGTGATACAGGCGGGCATGGAGGCTCTAGTACCCTGTTGTACCGCCTCTAGCTTGGAAACAAGATGTGATACAGGCGGGCATGGAGGCTCTAGTACCCTGTTGTACCGCCTCTAGCTTGGATACAAGATGTGATACAGGCGGGCATGGAGGCTCTAGTACCCTGTTGTACCACCTCTAGCTTGGATGTAAGATGGGATACAGGTGGCTATGGAGGCTCTAGTACCCTGTTGTACCGCCTTTAGCTTGGGTACAAGATGTGATACAGGTGGCCATGGAGGCTCTTGTACCCTGATGTGCTGCCTCTAGCTTGGATGTAAGATGGGATACAGGTGGCCATGGAGGCTCCAGTACCCTGTTGTACCACCTCTAGCTTGAATACAAGAAGTGATACAGGCGGGCATGGAGGCTCTAGTACTCTGTTGTACCGCTTCTAGCTTGGATGTAAGATGTGATGCGGGCATGGAGGCTCTAGTACTCTGTTGTACCGCTTCTAGCTTGGATGTAAGATGTGATGCGGGCATGGAGGCTCTAGTACCCTGTTGTACTGCCTCTAGCTCGGTTACAAGATGTGATACAGGTGGGCATGGAGACATACAGGTTCTGTATGGTACTGTGTGGCACACTGATCCACATTCGCTGTAACTGAGCCTCTATATCATGCAAACTCATAAGCTGTCAAAGTTGGGTGTCCCCGATGGTCCCATACATGTTCTATAGGCGATTAATTTATTGACCAGGCAGGCCACGGAAGTGTGACAATGTTGTGGAGACATAACTGTGACACCCTTGTTATCCTGCTGGAAAATGCCTCTTGGAAACCACCATGAGAGGAACATTAGGGCTGCAGGATGTCCTGAGTGCCATTGTCCCTCATACCACTACTAGGGGTAACAGACTGTTGTATGCGATGCCCACCCCAGACCATCCCACTAGCATTGAGGGCAGTGTGTCATTGTACAGTGCAGACAGGATTGAGGTGCTCACCCCGAGGTCTGCAGACACACACACTAGGTCATCCATGCCCAAACTAAACCTGGATTTGTTGCTGAAGACAACCCGGTTCCACTCCATAGCAGTCCATTTTTGTCATTCACAACACCACTGCAGACAGAGGTGACTGTGGGTGTTAAAGATAATACATGTAATGGGTGCTGTGAGGCCAAATGTCCTTCAGCCAAGCACCTGGGAATAGTCCCGACAGACAGAGGCCTGTAATGATGGCGCCCCCTGTCTCTGAATGGCGGACAATGAAACAGAGCTGCTTGTGCTTGTCTGACGATCAGATGATCTTCTCTACTGCTGGAATGTTGAGGCCATCTTGAGGCCAGGCACTTGTAAACGTACCCTCATGCATCCACTGGTGCCAACACCTCCTAACAGTCTGGTCAGAATGGCCCATGTAGGGGGCAATTTGTCGATATGAACATCCAGCTTCTCGCATCCCATCCCAATAATAATCCCCTCTCAGACTCTGGTAACTGGGTGAAATCTATGATTGCATCAAACAGACATATATCGAGTGGTCAACAAGCGCGGGGAGAAAGTCCACTACACACAAGGAGCCTCTGAGAGCCTTTTTACAGGACAAGGGTGGAGCCACTTTTAGGGCCTCAGGTGGCAGGGCTGTTCATCTAATCACACCACAAATCTGAATCATTTGTATGTCTGCCTGAGATGTAACTGCATGCCGAGTTTTGCAGCAAAATGTCAACTTCTAGGTTTTTTTTTTCCCCTTTAATTTACTGACTGTACTATATGTGAATTACTGTTGGTTATAAAGGCAAATTGAAGGCCACGTGGGAGTGTTTCTGCCTACTGTATGATATGTAACGCGTTTCACACACCTAAGTGTTAATTGAAACTCTACCATATGTTACAACTTGCAGATTTCGGCATCTACACTCAGTATCTGGGAAATCCATGAGTTCATTACTCTGCATTTTTGTTTGTTTCCCCGCGTGCACTGATAACTCAGGTGGGTGTGTTTTGTGAAGAAGCAGGGTGTGTCGGGCGAGTGAGCAATGCCTGGGCGGCAGGACATCCAGCTTTACTTGTATAGACAAAGGAAAGAAATAAATCTCATAGATGGTTGCACAATGCGCTCAGCTGATATCTCGTTGATGGTTTCCAGATGAAAATTATTGATCTTTTTAAATGTGGTATATGTCCCGAGTGACTTCCCCTCACAGACTGGTACTTTATCTAGACAGATGGAAGATGATTCTTAACTCTCAGTGACTTGTTCACGTACTGTCTTCTTACTTGGCTATTTGTATCCGTCGCTGAAGTCTGATCAGATTTGCAGTGTGCTATGCATTTGTCTCCTAAATGTCATTGTATTGAAGTCTAGTCTCTATGACCATGCTGTCTTCCCTTGGCTGAGGGGAATTGGTACCCCTGTAGTGCCAAACTTGGGCAAGTATAGAAGATGAGTTGATCAAGATTAGAGTTGAGCGAGCATACTCGCTAAGGACAATTACTCGATCGAGCATTGTCCTTAGCGAGTATCTCCCCGCTTGGAAGAAAAGGTTCGGCTGCTGGCGCTGGTGACAGCTGAGTTGCGGCCATGAGCGCGCGCGGGGGGGGGGGGGGGGTGTGGAGAGGGAGAGAGATCTCCCCTCCGTTCCTCCCCGCTGTCCCCCCGCCGCCAGCAGCCGCATCTTTGCTCCCGAGCGGGCAAGTACTCGCTAAGGGCAGTGCTCAATCGAGCAATTGCCCTTAGCGAGTATGCTTGCTCTTCTCTAATCAAGATGTTGGTGGCCCTTAAACTTCCACTGACTAGTTTGTTTTATTTTTATTGCACATTTTCAAAACCTTCAATATTGTATTAATCTGATGAAGAGGCCAAGGAGTCTCAAAAGCTTGCTGTAACTTTTTTAATTAAAAAATTTTTTTTAAGTGTTCTCTTGCTAAAAGCAATAGTACTTTAATAGATGCTCCTTGTTGATGTCCTCTTTATTTGTTCCACAGACCTATAAGGATTATTGGAGGTGATGTGTTTGCTTCTAAGTAGCATTCTGACTTCTAATATACCCTAATTACTGATTACTTACAAATATGTACAGTACTTGGTAGCTTTCATAGCAAAGCATCAGTTACAGGATTCCCTAATTACTGATACTTGGATTATTCTGGCTGCCATTATGGAGTTGGGAAGGAATTTTCCCCCCAAATGGGCTAATTGGCTTCTGCCTCATTGGGGTTGTGTGCCTTCCTTTTGGATCAACAAGGAGGGGGGGGGGTGTTAATTCAGTTGGTTTCAGAATCCTCACAGTGCTTCTAGGAAAGAGTCTGTCTGTAATATGGGGCATTAGAGAACACCCTGCGTGGTCCCCACCCTCCCCCACTACCAGGACCTGCACTTCTATTCCCCCTTCTTACTGGAGCAGACACTCCTTGGCAGAGTAGTGCTAATCCTATAATGACATTTCCCCTGATCTGCAAACTTTTTGGGGTGGCTAGTTCAGGGCTAGCCTCCCTGACACTCTTCCCTTTACCCCTCCTGTCACCCAGCTATCTGCCTGATCATCCTGCACTCCCATACTACCATTCAGTAAGCAGCAAACTCCTTTCTATGCTGTCAATGGATCTCAGTGTTGCAAGCTGCTCATTTTGATTCAGCATCTGGGCTTTCAAACTCGCAGCTTGCTCACATTTTGGACTGCTTACATGGCACAAAGATGTACATTGGACAGCATTGTCAATCATGGAACATATTCTAAATGGGCATGGTAAAAATCAAGTAAATACTAGTGAGAACTAACAGTAAATGGATGTGACTCCTTTCTAAAGTCACACACTTAAAGCTACACTTGAAATCAACCACACCTTGCAAGCACCTACACTCGCTCTTTTTGTTTCCTTTAAGTAGCTCTCAGCAGCAGAAACTCCTCCAATGAATCTTCTGTTAGAAAAGGACACGGCAAGTTCAACAGATGCAAATATCACACCTTAATTAATAACCATGTGCAAGAAACTAGTGACTGCAAATAGTACCATACTGTAAAAATGTTTCATGTATATGCTATAGATACAAATAATTCCACCTGATTTTTAAAGGGGTTGTCTCGCGAAAGCAAGTGGGGTTAAGCACTTCTGTATGGCCATATTAATGCACTTTGTAATATACATCGTGCATTAAATATGAGCCATACAGAAGTTATTCGCTTACCTTCCCTGCGCTGGCGTCCCCGTCTCCATGGCTCCGTCTAACTTCAGCGTCTAATCGCCCGATTAGACGCGCTTGCGCAGAAGGGTCTTCTGCCTTCGGCTCGGTCCAGCAGCAGCGGCGTTCTGACTCCGCCCCCTTCTACGCGTCATCGCGTAGCTCCCCTGCGTCACGCGTGCCGATTCCAGCCTCCTAATTGGCTGGAATCGGCACACGTGATGGGGCGGAGCTACGCGATGACACTTAGAAGGTGGCGGAGCCAGAACGCAGCTCGTGCCAGACCGAGCCGAAGGCAGAAGACCCTTCTGCGCAAGCGCGTCTAATCGGGCGATTAGACGCTGAAGTTAGACGGAGCCATGGAGACGGGGACGCCAGCGCAGGGAAGGTAAGCGAATAACTTCTGTATGGCTCATATTTAATGCACGATGTATATTACAAAGTGCATTAATATGGCCATACAGAAGTGCTTAACCCCACTTGCTTTCGTGAGACAACCCCTTTTTTTTTTTTTTTTTTTTTTCCTTCTGCGAAGATCCTTAATTCAAGCCGCCCATAGGGAAGTCTGGGTGTCCACACCTGAATTAACCCCTTGATTCCACAGGGCGTAACTGTATGTCCTGGCAGGGTGGTACTTAACACAACAGGACGTACAGTTGCGTCCTGAGGATAGATCTCTTCTAATCCCGCGCTATGTAGATCGTGGCATGTAAAGGGTTCATAGAGGAAGTGGGCTCCCTCTGTGATGTCATTGAACCCTCCGTTATGTAATCGCGGCGGGCCGTCTGGTTACCATGGCAACAGGATGCCAGATACAGATGCCTATTATCTGAAGTCTTGTTCTCTATCATGGTCCACATATAATTTATTTTGAAACTGATCTGACTCTTTTAATTTCTAGATGAAGTTGACTTGTGTTCTATGTCTTGTAAGTTTTGCGTGTTTTCTGTAGTGTGCATAGTTTTCACCACAATAGAAACGTGCAGAGAGATTGAAATGAATTGTATGCACCTTATCAGCTGTGTAAACTGCATTGTTCTGTACTTTTGACATGGTTTAACCTTGGTCACAACAACCTTTTTTAATGGGGTCAATTTTAGAACAAACCCTAGTAACTCAAGAGTCTATATCTCTATTTACTTAAAGTGCCTATACACATTAGATGGCTAAGCGAGTGGCTAATGGCCCTTTCTATGTGGGCTGACAGTCGGGTAAATGACTGCACGAGTGGTGACGTCACCATTAAGGTCCTTAGCGCTCGTGCAGAGCGTTTACATTGAAATAGACCTGCCCTATCCTTCTTACAATGGCTGGGTTAGTACGGAGCAGGCTCGGGACACGCTGTGATTTTTTTCTTCCACGCAATATATGCAATTTGTATGAGTGGCAACATGGCAGTCTCTGCATTGGTACAGTGTATTATGCAATTATCAAATGTGAGACATCCCTCATGGGTGCTAGCTCTAAAATACAGTTGATCATGGCATCTAAATGGTTAAATGGACGGATCAAGCTGGCCGTGTTATTTAAATGGATAGAGAGAGGCAGGGGGCTGCCTCTGTCTTATTGTGACCCCCCCCCCCCCCCCAATGTGATGAGATCATGGGGTGCCATTCAGTTGTTGCTGCAGCCTGGGGCCTTGTGAAGGTTCTTGGTCTTGCCATGGCTTTCAGCCTATTAGGTGAGGCACAGCGTTCACTCTCCGGTAGTCCTATCATTGTCCGTTTACATGGCCCAATGACCAGGCAATTTAAAGGCCTTTAAGGGTTCACCTGACTGGCTTGCAATAATTTCTTTGGTAAAAACCAACCTTCATCTGCAGTGTCAGACACTTGTCCCTCCTGTCTGATAGTGTTTTTGGACTCCCAACCTTGTAGTGCAGCCAATGTAACAAGTCTGTCTGTAAATATGGTTGTTGGAGGATGTGGGTTCTTTCACCAATGACACAGTGTTAGTTATTACATTGTTTCTGTATTTAAGCATGTCTGCTATCTAGAGCTAAACTCTTCAGGCATTCTGCGTGTGATGCTGGCTAATAACTAGTTAATTTGTTTGTTACATAATGTCCTCTGCTAGTGAAATGTGAGTATGACACCTTCCGGTGTCCTCAAGCAGCCAAGATCTGTATTTGCTCTACCGGACATGAGACAAAGGAGTAAAGTAAACCACCAAATCCCATGTTGATTACGTAAACTGATGGTCTTATAAGTAATTTGTCGCGGTTTACACCGTATACAACGTACTGCTGCATAGAGCGGACTTGGCTTTAACATCACTAAATTATGACACAACTAACTTTCATCTGCATTTTAACATTTGCAGTCTTGTTTTGACCTCCAGTGAGTAGGTCAGAATAGATGTGTAAGGCTAGGTGCAGACTAGCCACGAGTGCGAGTTGCGCCTCTGCCTGTGGGCTGTCAGATTTTTAAAATTTTTATTTATTTTTTCATGGACGCATTCGGGTGTCTTATTTCTTGTCAATGATAAGGATGGAAGTGAGGAAGACCCTTAAAGAGCAGGAATGCTTTGAGGTGATTCTACGGTGACTTGGCCTACACAGATACTCTGCACCGCATACCGCCTGTTGCCTAAGTTCTGCCATTTGCAAGGTGATGCAGACACCCCTTAGTGGGAGCTATTTGCTGAACCTGTAAACTCCAAAGCCTGATGCTGCTACTGATAAGATACATGCTGGTCACCTTGACAACGCTGCCTTTTAAACACTGTTCTACAGGTAAACTTACCCTGTAGTGGTGCTTGGACTGTCTTGTTTTATTGAACCAGGATGCGAATAAAGAATCAAATTGCGGCCTGTCCTATCTTGTGCATGCTCTCGCATCGCACCGCCCATTGTCTTCAATGGGCCGTGGGCAGCATTGCACCATGCGCAAAAAAGTGCACGCGATGCAAGGTCTCAGATTGAAAACAATAGGAAAAACTCTGTGAACCTCCGCCGCAACTGACAGCCACAGTGGAGGTTCCCTGCATCCCCGAAGTCATGCAAGGCTGTTCTCACATGAAAATGCCTCTCATAGAATGGTGGAGTTGGAAGGGACCTCCAGGGTCATCTGGTCCAACCCTCTGCTCAGTGCAGGATCACTAAATCATCCCAGACCGTTATCTGTCCAGCCTCTGTTTGAACACTTTCATTGAAGAACTCACCATCTCCTGTGGCAACCTGTTCGACTCATTGATCACCCTCAGGGTTTCAACACTTGTGTTTTTTTAACGCAAATGTCAATGGGATTTTACAAATGTTAAAAATGTATCACACAAACTTGCGATACGTTTTTAACATTAAAAAGGCCCATTGACATTCATGTTTAAAAAAATAAAAAATAAAAAAAAGCGCTAACACAGCATTAAATAAACACAAGTGTGAAGACTTCCATTGAAGAACTTACCACCTCCCATGGCAACCTGTTCCACTCATTGATCACCCTCACTGTCAGAAAGTTTTGTTTTTTTTTCTAATATTTAATGTGTGTCTCTTCCTTTTCAGTTTCATCCCATTGCTTCTAGTCTTTCCTTGTGCAAATAGGGCTGATCACTTTGACAGCTATGAAGTCTCCTCTCGGCCTTCTTTTTTGCAAGTTAAACATCCCCAGATCGTTTAACCGTTTCTCATAGGGCATGATTTGCAGACTGCTCACCATCTTGGTAGCTTTCCTCTGAACTTGCTCTAGTTTGTCTGCCTTTTTTTAAAGTGGGGTGCCCAGGACTGGACACAGTATTCCAGATGAGGTCTGACTAAGGAAGAGTGAAGAGGGATAATTGCCTCACGTGATCTAGACTCTATGCTTTTCTTAATACAGCCCACAATTGTGTTGGCCTTTTTAGCTGCTGCATCACATTGTTGACTCATGTTCAGTCTATGATCTATTAGTATGCCCAAGTCTTTTTCACATGTGCTGCTTAGCCCAATTCCTCCCCTTCTGTATATGATTTTCATTTTTCTTGGCCAGATGTAGAACTTTGCATTTCTGCTTGTTAGTCGCCGCCCACTGTTCAAGCTTTTCTAGATCTTTTTGAACCATCTCCCTCTGTTAGCTATCTCTCCTAGCTTTGTGTCATCCGCAAATTTGATCAGATTCCCATCAAATCCCTCCTTCAGATCATTTATAAAAAATATTGAAACACTGGGCCTAGCACAGAGCCTTGTGGTACCCCAAGTACCAAGTGTGGATTTCACATAAATGGCAAGGTGATATTGGGCTGATTCATAAAAAATCAAATACACCTGTGTAAACATTCGACCTGTGTAAACATTCAATCATTCACCTATGAATGACCCGTCTGTCTACTGTAACTGGAGGCGGGTGGGCGGCCGGAGGCGGTCTCTGGCTAGCTCCACCTCCATTCACTGAGCAATGATCACCGGAGAGACAATGGTCCCATATAAAAGAACACCTAGTCTGTGTACAGCCTGAAGGTATACTGTAAGTACAGCTGTGTTTCAGGAGAACAAGGTTACCTGGGCAATTCCTTTACTTAACAGCAGGGTAATGGAAACCTGTCATTGTCTAATGTACGCTGGGCACAATCCCTAAATTAACCTGTTCTATGTTTTAGTAGTAAGGTTCTTTTGTATTGTTCTTACATTCTCTAGTTAGGCTTCCAGTGTCTCTTGCATTCAATCCAAGATGGCAGGATGCATGTACTTCTCATCAATTAGGTTATTGGCCTGCATGAAGAGCTGTTATCCATCTTGTAGCATACATTTTTGACCTGTATTGAGTTTGTGACAATTTCAACAAAAAAAACCCCCACAAGTAGGCCTACTTGATATATGTGCCAAATAAAAATAAGTGAGTGTGTCCTGCTCAACACTATGGCTAGAAGAGACTGCCTACAGTTAACTTTACTCCCTCTCTTTCACCATCTACATGCCTCTTTGATAAAACACAACTACCGTATAGTTTGCAGCAGCCATCGGTCCAGTGTGCTCCTTTTTTCCTTGTCTGATAGTCACCTACACACTAGTGTTTCCCTACATTCATTTTAAGTTAGCCCAGTTAATGGAATATTACGGCTTCACGTATACATGTTTTTTTTATTTTTCTTTTAATATATAAAGATTTACAAAAGAATTTTTTTTTTTTTGCCAGACAAATTTACTATTTGCACTACGGTAGATATTACATTTGACCAACTTTTAACCCAATCCTCCAACATTTTTAAAAGTTTCTCGCATCTTTAAACTAGAGAAGGAAAAACTCTCAGTGGACAGATTAATCCCCCCCCCGCTACTTATTTCTGTGTACTTAAATATGGCTGTTTCTTGTCTGGGCTGATGTTGTACATTGTGTAAGGTCACAAAAGGACTTATGAAGTGTACCAGACATTCCTACTTCACTCTGTCACCTCTGTTTTGATGGGGAGATGAATCTTTATGCAGCAGAGTATCTTAAACTCGAAGTGTTTGGCTGTTACTCTATCAGGTCCATGATGTCTATAGTTCTAGAGCCACTCGGAAGGTCAAGCTCTGTGTCAGGCTAGTCCACATATACAGTGTGGTTTTATGTCTGCATTTTAGAAGTCCATCTGTTTTTCTATGAACGGCATCCATAAAGGGCTAACCTATTGGGCGTAGAGTACCATGAGCCCCCTGAACCATTATTTCTGCCGTCTTCCACCTAGCGTAGGATCCTGTTATATGCCACTTAATTCATTTTTGGCATCGGCGTGTGTTTGTGGTCATTTAGCAAGTGCTGGAGTCCCATGTGTTCTGGTTGCTTAGGCAGTGCACCGAATGAACAGTCAGTGAAACTTGGCCACCGTTGTGATCATTCCAAAGGATACTTTGTTCTTTTGTTCCTGTGTCCACAATTCCTTTCAGGGTTTGAATGTCGTCATGCACATTCCTGTAGTTTGTCTGTGCAGAGCATTATGCAAGGAAGTGGTCCAGTTCTTGTCTAGGGTACAATGTGTTAATACTTCAACTTTGTGAAGGAGTATAAATTAGGAGGGAAACTACATATTTCCTCAGAAAGCTTATTCCGGCGCTTACTTTGATTTCTAATAATAAAGTATAGAGCGGTAGAATTGTGTTATCATAACAACTTTCATCTCTTTCCGCAATGGTTTGCTGATCCCTTTTAAGTGTGACTGTGGAGACATGGATTCATTTCATTTTCTATACATTTCATATATAATACTAGTTCTCCACAGGGGCGCTGGCATATACTACAAAAACACTAGTCTTCAATTGCCTTTATAAGCTTTCTCCTCTCTGGACTCCTGACTTGTGGTATTGTAGGAATGGATTACTTCATAGGTGTCAAGGTTTATCTAGATGGAATTAACAGGTGGGGACATGAACCTCCAAGTCAAGCTTGGGATTTGTTGGAGTGTATGCTATTTGACAGAGCTTCAGTACTGGATACAGCGTACAGAAGATGCACAGTGTTTCTGGAAGAAGGATGCTTATATAAAGGAGTTGTACCAAGACTGCGAGTTATCTCCTATCCCCGGTGGGGATCTCGCACTGAGACCCAGACTATCTTGACTGGTTGTCCTCTGCCCTCTTCATTGCAGGATTACTGCGCCCATTGCAGTGAAGAGGAGACTAAATGGAGCACTGATTGGGCGCGCACACTAACGCTCCATTCCCTTTTAATGGGACTACAGTGAGAGCAGCATGACAAGCACTTGTGTATTTCCATTAGCCCCATTGAAATAAAAGAAACAGACTATGCATGCTTGGCCAGATCTCGCTTCATTCTGACATCACTGAAGGGGATTAGTGACCCATATAGTCACAGGCCGAGGAGGACATGGGACCCCTTCATTCTCAAGATTGGTGTCACCTCCCCTCCAGCTGGCTGATTCTTCTGCTTACTGTGACGAAGTGTACAGTCACAGGCTGTCTTCCTGCCCTGCAATGTACGCTACGTCACTAGTTCGCAGCCTAGGAGGGAGTGCCGAGCTATTGCAGAGACTGCTCATGTGCTCTGTCTCTGCAATAGATCAGCATTCTTTCCTAGCCAGTGAACACTGTCACAGGGATGTGACCTTCACTGACCTGCAGGAAGAAGGATGCGAGGAATGCACGCTTCATAACAAGAAGCTGATCCAGGTGGCTGGAGGTGAAGTGATCTGGGGGACTGCCTGTAGTTATATATAATTACAGAAAATGGCCGTTACTTACTGAGTAAGGAGTGCATATAGATGCATCCTCCTCTCACCATGCAGGTAGCTGACTACCAAATGGAGGAACCAATAACACCGGTGCAGGACACCGATGAGACAACCACTCACACTGCCTCTTGATAATGAGGGGGGTGGCTGCTTGGTGTATACTCCCACACATAGTGGATACAGGGTGCCAGACCATTCTGATATATGTAGTTCACCATGCAGACCAGCAACCTATTAATGACGCTATGATAATTCGGCGGGTTGCCCTGCATTTCCATCAGTGAACCACATTGGTACTGCCACTGGGCTTCCCCTGGAGTCTTAAAGCCACACTGCATGTGAATGATGGATAATAAATGCAAGGCATTGGTTGGATGTTGGCCAAGATACATGAGCCCACTCACCACTTCACGGTTCCTTGCATTGTAGTGGGTCCCTACACTAATATAAATGCATCACAGAAGGGGAAATAAAAAAATCAAAAACCATCACAGAAAATGGCCTTTACTTACTGCGTGAGGAGTGCATATAGATGCATCCTCCTCTCACCATGCAGGTAGCTGACTACCAAATGGAGGAGCCAATAACACCTGTGCAGGACACCGATAAGACAGCCACTCACACTGCCTCTTGATATAGAGGGGGGGGGGAGGCTGCTTGGTGTATACTCCCACTATGTGTGGGAGTGTACGCCAAGCAGCCACCCCCCTCATTATCAAGAGGCAGTGTGAGTGGCTGTCTTATCGGTGTCCTGCACAGGTGTTATTGGCTCCTCCATTTGGTAGTCAGCTACCTGCATGGTGAGAGGAGGATGCATCTATATGCACTCCTCAGTCAGTAAGTAACGGCCATTTTCTGTGATTTTTTTCAATTTCCCCTTCTGTGATGCACCTGTAGTTATATATAAATAAAATATTCTATACTCACCCATTCCTCCTCAAACAGGCAGAAGTGCTCATCTGAGTGCTGTAACTATTAAGCTGTTATCAGCTTTATTAGTCTATGCAGAAAATTCTTTAGTGGCCCCTTAATGGCCTTTCATTTAGACAACAATTACATGGCTTGTTGACATGTGACCCCCTGTACGTGTGATATCTTGCCACTATTGAGGTCACCACTGCAGCAGTTGCAGATCGACACAACATTGCTGGGGAATCGGGGAAGAGTCTGCGCAGGAGTGATGTGGGTTGGTAAAAGGAGTCTGGGGCCTTATTCACACAAACGTTTTATAGCTGCTATTTTGTCCCGATAAGACATCCGGAAATCGTGGTGAGGGGAGGAGGAGGTGCTTGTAGCAGCAGCTAGCACTGCTAAACTCTCTACCCCTCCCTTTGCTGGCAGCTCCCATAAGCTTTAATGGGAGCTTCTATTGCTGCGATTAGCTTGCAAAGGGAGGGGAAGACAGCTTGGCATCGCTAAATTCTCTTATTCCCCAGCCGATGACATATATATGCCAAACCTGGCCGTGTAAATGAGCAAGAAAATGTGAGATTTAGCCGTGACATGATCACAGCTTTCTCTTGTTCATGCAATCCTTTCTTTTTTTCCCCATGATCCAGGCAGTCGAAAATCGCAACGCCCGTGTGAATCAAGCCTTAGAAATTATTCACATGGCCGTAGGTGTTTTTCCGTGCACCTGCCGGCTCCGTAAAAACGTATGACCGGGTGCACAAATCTAACATTTGTGCGCTCGTTCAGATGGCCCGAGCCCGACGCATATACGGTGAGGCCGCAATGCCTTACCTCCCCATGGCCAGCTCTCTGCATCTCTCTTCCCCTCCAGCTGTTTGCAATGGATGGGGGCGGAGCTAAGCTGCTGCCCCTTGTCCACCACACCCTGCTCCCTCCTATTTCAAACAGCTGGAGGGGAGGAGAGAAGAGGGAGGTAGTTTAGCAGTCACGCTGCTAAACTCCCTCCCACCTCCCTTCTCCGGCCACTGTCATTGACTCCCATAGAAGTCTATGCAGCAGCCGACGTATTCCGGGCAGAAAGATAGTTCCAGGACTATCTTTCCTTCCTGGCATAAAAGCGCCTGGCACTATATTTGCCGGCCGGGTGCATTTACGCTGCAGGAATACGTCTGTGTGCTGTGATGCATTGGAATCCAATACATCCGATGGTAGCCTATATCGGACAGCCGATATACGCTCGTGTGAATAAGCCCTAGAGGTGCTTTTACACCTAGCTATATCAGAGTTCACTCATTTGTTTGTGCAGTCTGTTTATATGTGCAGATAAGTCATTTGTTCATTCACTGTATATGAGTGACTGAACATTCGTATTTAAACAGAACAATTGGCAAATGAGCCAATGATCACTGTCATGATTGCATAAAAAAAACGATAAGCGAATGAATTATTATTTAATTGTTGGCTGCATTTACACTGAACGATATATGTTTTCAGGCATTTAAAATAAATAAAAATTGTTTAATGATAGTTCCTTGTAAAAGTGCCTTTACTCCTTTTTTGTTGTGTTCTTCTTACAATTGTCATGTGTCTTGATAAACCCTTTAAAGTATTACATCTGTAGTTAATAACCCTTTAACATACCGTAGGTAAAGGAATTCTTAAATCTCTTGAACAATGTTGGGGGTAGAGCTGTAATTCCTCTCTGGTTGTGCGGTGGGTATGTGCCTGTGCCAGTTCAGATGGACCTGCTCCCAGTCTCTCCTTTATTAGCAGTCTGGCAGTCAGCTGAGTTTGCAGTTCTCTCATGTAGAGCCGCTTGCTAGTTGTAAATGGAATGGCGGCCGTTTCATGTAATCTTTAATTGGCCAAGTACAGTCCTGTGAATGATGAAAATGGAGATTGTCCGCATGCTGATCTTGTCAGACTGGGCGATAATTTATTAATGGGACTGATAATCTTGTACACCTTTCCCTGATTGCTCTTAGAAACACTTCTTATGAATAGCTGTGCTTATAACTGTCATACCCTAGGTGTCCAGAGCCCAAGTAATTATAATGTGCCACCATCATCCATGCTAGAAACTGTAAAGGATTCGTATGGGGTGCTATGGATTTTAATGTGATATTTATTTATTTTTTTTAAACTAAAGCAGTAAGGTTTTTAAGGGCGTATACATATTTCAGTGGCATTCCAAAAGCTTCTCCTTACCTCTGTCACTAAAAGCAGTAAGCAATGTAGTGGAAAGTGACTGACAGGTTGACATTCCAGACAAGAGAAACCCATTTGCAAACCTAGTTTAATGTGCTCTTACTGGCGTTCTTCCCCATAGAACTAGCAAGCCATACGGAGTAGTGCTGCCCGGCTGACTTGGTTAATGCTTTGAGAAGGTGCCAGTGATGCGTGACACAGCCACCACTTGTCTGGAACTAGTGCACATTCCTGTAGTACTCGTGCTGTGTACCGGCAGAGTCCATGGTACACGTTGTCCCTGCACTATAGCCTGCACTTGGCATTTGCTCTTACTGATTGTATCTCCCACACCTCTGCTCTCCCCCCAGCACAGATGCAGCGCTTATACTCTGTAACAATAGTTTCCACAACCGAACCATATCGGCCAGCTTGTTCACAGCTAAAAGCACCAACATTCTGCAGTTTCATCTGATATCGGTGGACGGTATAATCCTCGCTGTAGCCATTTACATGATTCGTTTTGGTCTGGCCGCTTCCATCCAAACATTTTGTGTTTTTATGGCATTGTCTACATGAATGGAGCGTCGTGGAAGTTCTTTATTTCTGAGTGACACATTGGGGGAGGGCTGGTCTTGTTAAAATCTTTGGCAAGTCTGAAACTTTGTGTAAAGGAATTAATGCAGCTGCTTTGTATTCTAATTTATGTATAGAATGCCGACCACCAAAAACTCTACTTCTCATCCACTTTCTTAACTATGCTGCAAATAAGTGACTTGTGTTTTTTGAGGAACTCCAAAGTTCTCACTGTGTAATTGACAGTGACAGTCTTTAGTCACTGCGCCGTGGAACTACAACCTTCAGTATTTTGTGTATGTAATTAGAGACCTAGCAGTTTTTATTTTATTTTTTTAAAGCCTGCATTTAATCCAGGATCTTGTATATCAGAATTTTCTAGGAGTGTTTTTAGGAGAGCCCCAATATTATGCAGCAGAGCTGAATTCCTAGTATTATAATGGCATTATGCACTGAAGTATGCATGTGTTTCATGTAATCCTAACCTAAAGCTAGGCATGAGTTGAAAAGTTTACCCTGCTGCATGCTCGGCCACATTTTCCCAGCTCTTGGCAATTAGTTGTTCTTGTGAGAACTCCTTCCTTGATCAGTGCACAGTATCCAGAGACAATAGCCTTCTTCTTGCATGTTGCTCCTTTTGTATTAAGCTCCATTATGCTGGAGCCCAACCCCTGTTTGGCCTCCTTTTTGATGTGTTTACATGAGCAGGACTTTGCTTGGGTCTCCGTTTGCTGCATTGAGTATCTGTGATCTGGATTCACCGGCAGAATTCTACTTTCAACTCTGCATCAAAATCCACACGTTAGCGGTGCAGAATATTTTGTTATGAGTGAAAGGTCCCTTAGACTTACTAGACATCTCTATGGTTACCAGCCACTCTAACAAAATATGGAGGGAGACAAAAGCTGGAGAAATAAAAAAAAAAAACTTCCAGCCTAAAATCTTCTTTCTGCTGAAATAAGGGAAAAAAATCACATCAAGATGTACAAATCTTAGACAAGTGTCTGTGAAATGGCTGTTCCTGCTACTTTTTCAAGTTGCCTGTAATAAATGATTATTCTGCATATGCTTGTATAATTTTTTTTTTCTCCAGTTTTTCTATACTTGGCAACAACGGCAAATTCATCAGTAACTGTGGTCCTATTATGAGATATTAGACCACAGCTCGAGGTCTGGAGTGCTGTCGTTTGGTGTATGGCTGATTAGACGGCTGCCTGGATACCTGGAGTTGGTCGTGGTGCACAAGATAAATGGAAGCTTTTCAAAGGGACTTGGGAGTCCCTAGTGACCAGTGAGGGAAGCTATTCGTGTATGAGGATGCCAATGTTTTTAACTTCCACATGTGCATTCACCAGTCACCTCACATTACTCTAATAGGTGGTTATTTCTTGCACTTTTGGTTTTGCAGATGTGTTCAGCATAAATCCATCTGCTCCTCTTGTCACGTGCAAGTGAAGCCTCTGTGGCATGAAAAGTGGCCCTACAGTTGAGCATTTGACCCCCCCCCCCCCAGATGTACCAAGATTGTTTTTTTTTTATTTTGAAACTTCCGTAATTGATTTGCCCAGACTTTACATGTTTAATCTATTTCTAGAGGCTATTTCTAGAGGCTAGCTGATCTTTCTTTGTACCCATTGTTCAGCCAGAACATGTGAGGCAATAAACTCAAATAGACCTTGAAATTTGTCAGCACTAGAAGATGGTATTCCCAGTGAACAGGGGCTCTATGAGCGTAGCACTTTGTACCACTAGGACTGTGAATTTTATATTATGTCGTTAGAACCTTGGCACTAAGAGAATACATATTGCATTAGGTTAAGAGCTAGTTCACATTCTGACTTCTGGGTTCCGGTTTTCCTGCTCTAGTTCACTCTCCTTGTGGACCTTGATCTATACTATTTTAATTATGAAATTGAGAGGTATTTTATTTGTGGAGGTGCTGGATTTCCAGCTTTCCAAAAGCAAATGACCATTTCAGGGTTAAATGGCCATAGAACAGAAATACCCCTGGTGAAGCCGTGTTAACATGGCAATATGTGAAGGGCTCAGACTTAATCTTTGTCGCTATTTCAGCCTGAATTGGTCATTTTCTATTAAGTAATTTTATGATATTTCTATGATAATTTTATGATTTTTTTTTTTTTTTTTTTCTTTTCCCCTGCTAGTCGTAATACTATATTATGATTTATAGCTTATGGATCTGTGTGTATACTATTCTATGTATTTGCACTTTTAGGGTCTTTTGTATACAAAACACCCTTTTTGCATTCTTCTTCTACATACTTCCCTGTTTGGTGGGAGCTCATTTTTTGTTCCTTTTTGTACAATTTCCTCTGATTCGCCAGAGGTTTGTAGTGGCCAGTTACTGTGTTCCTGTATATCAGCCAGTGCAGTTCTTCAAGTGTTAACTTTTGTCCAGTGTTTTTAAATTGTATTTGATTACAGATTCTCTTTGTTTTTGTTATTGTGGGTGTACATTATGGCTTTTGGATGTATTTGTATTGTGTGGTTTGAAACCCCTTTTAGCTGACTACCAGAAATTTTGGGGTAAAAAAAGAGCTCCGTGGCTCTTCCACAATTCTCATTGCAAAAAGGTCGACATCCGAAGAGGTACGCAGGGGTCACTGGCTGGGCACGGGGTCTGAGACAGCTGCGGTATCCTGCATGTGGAAATCCGACTCAGCCACGTGCATTTGGCCTAAGGCCGCCTGCACGCAAAATGGTTAAATACTGGATTCCGCAGCAGGATCTGACCCTGTGCCCTGCCCGCGGCCCTGTATACCTGTCGTTTCTGTTCTGTACTGCGGATGGTCCGCATGGCTTGCTGTCGGACATGTGCAGTACAGTGTTTTTTGTTTTGTTTTTTTCTTTTTAACTCCTGCTTTCCCCGCATTATCGCCTACTAATGACTGAGAATCCGCAACCTTTCCGCAATATCAATTGCGGAAGGGCCGTGGGTCAGGCGGCTTCCATGAGGCCATCCGCATGGAATCTGCACATAAATCAAGCATGCTGTGATTTTTCTTTTTTAATATATTGCAAATCAAGCATGCTGTGATTTTTCTTTTTTAATATATTGCAGTGAGCGGAAAACCGCAGCTGCTGTCCGTTCCTGTGAGCAGACATGCGGATGCTCTATTGGTTTGATTGGGTTGAAACGCTGCAAATTTCCCACGCAGGAGACTATTGCAGATTCCCCAATTCAAACCCAGTCGTGTGCAGGCGCCCTATTAAACTGAGATGTCCACCTCCAATCTTTAGTGACCATTTCTGTTTTTAGAGCTTGTTTTATATCTTGGGCTCCATCCACACTACTTTACAGTTACCGGTTATCCTTCCCTCCTACAGAAGGGTAACGACGCAACCGTTTTGCCTCCTTTCTCCCCCAGGTCTTATTTAGATACCAGTGTGAATTTAGTCCTGCATATCTGAAATGGTTAGATTAGTACTTTGTCATGAAGCTATTGCGCTGCGGAGTACAGAGCCGGGGTAAATAATTGCGGTGGCTCTCACAGTCCGATATACTTGGCGGGTTTTGCTAGACGTGTAGATGCTTCTGTCCAACCTTATACTAATCTGTTACTTTACACCAATATTTTACACAGAAAACTCTTTTGGCACACGTTGTTGTGTTTTAAGCTTTCTACACTACATAACCTCTTGTACTGAGGTACAAAAAACACAAATGTCTTACAACGGAGTGACTACAGTGTTTGTTTTTGTTGCAAATGGAGCCAGAATTCCAGAGCACCCAGCTTAGTAAATTGCCCCCAACATGCACATTCTCTTGCTTTATCCGCCTCTAGGTCTGCAGTGCCGCTCTTGCCTCTGTAGCCCCCCGGTTTTTCTGTGCACGGTGGGCACCTGAGCGGTTTGTCAGGATTATATAACATGCACTCTAGAACCAGACTTGCATTTCTACTGCCATTTATAAATTCTTTTTGATTGCTTCATTTGTTCCGGTACTTAGAAATGTAGTATTTCTAGGGCTTCCCCCCCCCCCCTTTTGAAACGAGTATATATTGTGCTTCACTGTGATAGTGGCATATAAAGAAGGTCGGCTCCTAAATAGAGACCCTACTGACGCTGCAGAATGCCATTATAGTAGCTCCTCAAATTACAAGATTTTTAATTTAACTGTTCATTGCTATATATCTTGTAAATATCTATGGAAGACTAGTAACTGCTTCTAAGGTCCCAAGGGAAAAAAATGAAGATGTGTCAGAATCGCCAGAAGTTGTAAATTGCTTTCTATGTAGAAGAGGCTGGAAAGTCTTTTGGGGTCCTTTACAGTACACGCGTATCAAAAGTCAAACACTGTTGTAGCACAAAAAAAGTGGATTACAGTTCAGACTCCCACCTATTAGACATTTTATGGCATATACACTTGCAATAAGTGTCTTTAATGGGAAATCCCTTTTTAAAAGGGTTGCATCAAGGTAAAGTTATCCCTTATACACTGGATAGGGAATGACTTAATAATTTCTGGGAATCCGACCATTGGGACCCCTATGAATTCCAAGAGCAGGGGTCCTGCAGGTTCCTACATGAGTAAAGCAGCAGTCACATACGCTGCAGTTGGAGCATCGGAGGCTGCCAAGTGCTTAAACATGGCTATCTTGGCACACCTATAGAAATGAATGGAGCATGCAATAGTCATGGGAGAACGTAATTTTTAATGACCTCCATTCTCAGGATTGGCTAGGGTCCAACTACTGGGAGCCTCACTGATCAGAAAGCTAACCGCTAGTCAGTGACTATGGTATAACTTTCTATCTTGGCGTAGGAGAATTGTTGTCCTCAGACATCTTACTATTATGTTGGAATTGTCCCAAGCTGACATGATGCTGTATGTGACTCAGCCGGGGCTAGGTGCAGGGATTTATGCAAGCGTGTGACACTGTATGCTCCAATGTCGTCTGAACATTAATAGATGTATTCTTTAAGTATAGTCTTATTGTCTATCCTAGACCCTAAAGTTGCACAAATTTGACCTACTGTGATAGATTTATAGCTTCCCACCAGGCCGGCACAGAAATGTGACCAGGTTCATTGTTCATTGTATCTCGAATTGAGAATGGGTCTTGCATAGAGGGGAGGGCGAGAGATGTGTAATCCTGAGGTGATGTAATCACTTAAGTATGGAGAGGAATGTATAAGATGTGTGGATTCCCTTTGTGAGATAACCACTTGCTGTATGACTTCTGCCATGTAAGAACCTTAAAGTTTTGAACCCCTCTCGCTGTGCCTCACTTGGAATAAATACTGTTGGCTTAAAGGGAACCTGCCTAACTAATTTATGGTGCTGTTAGGGGATGTAAGGGGGAGCTGGTGATGGTGCGTTACTCCTGAAGGCTGAGCAGTGACTGTCTACAACTATCTGAAGGGCTGTCAGTGTAGAGGGATCAGCCCTATTCTCATTTGTACAAGGATAGACTGAAAGCAATGGGATGAAACTGAAAGGGAGGAGACACAAATTAGATAGTAGAAAAAAACTTTCTGACAGCGAGGGTGATCAATGAGTGGAACAGGTTACCACATGAGGTGGGAAGTTCTTCTTTAATGGAAGTATTCAAACAAAGGCTGGACAGACATCTGCTGGGATGATTTAGGGAATCCTGCACTGAGCAGGGGGTTGGACCCGATGACCCTGGAGGTCCCTTCCAACTCTACCATTCTATACCTGAGATCCATTGATCTCCTCCTGAAGCCATAGTGGAACACAAAAATCTGTCTCTTCTCAGAGTCCTGTGCATGCACTCTCTCGTAGATTTGTATAGCGAGCGCACAAGGAATTGAGAAGTGTCAGCGGTTTGTGCCGCACACAGACTTCTTAGGATGCCAGTGCTGGATCTAGTGGGTGGGTATGTGTATGTATATAATATTACATACCTCACCCGGCTCCCTGTCACGGCAGCTGACGGCACCATCATGTGGCTTATGGTGCTGTGGGGATGTAACAGGCTTCCTTTTAAAAGGATTTGTTCTCTGGATTGGGGATTTCCAACACTTGGCATAACCCCCTTAAGTATGGAGTGATTCATTCTAAAAATATGATCGGACCAGAAAAGATTGTGCACCCCTGTTGAAAAAGGTGATGAGCCAATTTCAATTGCTCTTTTTGACAAGTCCAAAGACCTGCTTTTTGAGCTTCAATCCCCTTTTAAATGTCAGGTTGACATTGTAGGGACTTTGGAACAATTACCAGTTTTTCATTGCTATGGTTTCACATTACAATGGTCATTTCTGAAACCATTAATATTGCATGTTGAGGGACTGCTGTAATACTTTACTGTGGAGCGGCACTACTAGAGAGCCTATTAGTGGCACATTAACTTCAGCAATATAGCAGTTTTTACCAGTAAAATGCCCATAATGATCAGCTGGAAGATCAGCTGTGTCTGACTCAGTATGTTGGAGTATTTGTTACCGGAGTCCATTGTAACTTGAGGGGGCTACTCTAATATTTAGCCCTGCAGCAGGTGACACAATGGTGAATGACACTGGCTGCCATACCAAAGCACCTAGCGTGAACGGGCGGCCATGAAAGTAGAAATATTCCACAGGAATGCACTATAGCTGGGAAATTACTACTCTTGTAACCTTGTCATACAGGGAACAAAAGAATCCATTACACACTCAGGGCAAGGACGTAGCTGGCACGGCTTGCAGGAGTATATACATATGGAAACCAAATGTTAGAGCAACAGGGTTACACAAAAATTGTGTGCCCCTTTCAAGAGCGTGAGACAAGCTGCTCCAAAAAAATGGATTTTCGTTCTCTCATTTACTTGTATTTAAAAAAAAAAAAAAAAAGCAGTGAAATGTTAACGTGTAAATGGCTTTAGATTATAGTCACATGTTGGGCTTCTACCGCACATTCCACCTCAAATCTGCACCATCTAAGTGCTCCATTTATAGAAGAAATGGTCAACCCCGTTTTCTCTGCAGCACCGATTTGAGCTCTGCATGCAGAGTAAAAGCGACATGTTACTAATTGATTGTGGATCTATAGCAGACGGAAGTCTAAATCTGTGCATCAGCCGCGAGTTTTGAAGATTCTGCCACGTTTAATATTTTAAAATAGAATTTTGAGATTATTTCATTATCCACTATCCCTGCCTTTGCTGGTTACTGCTGACCAGGACATGTGACTGCTGCAGCCAATCACTGGCTATGTAAGGTCACTGCTGTGATTGGCTATAGCAGCAACCAGAGTGGCTGTGAAGCAATTTTAAGTACCCCTTAAATGTACAGGTATGTTGGTGTGCAGGAAAGGACTTTCCTGGCATGTACATATGTGTTGTGGGAAGGCACTAATTTCTCGTTGATGTTGGCGCTGAACTACACCTTAGTTTTATTACAGGCTATAACTTTGGGTGAATGTGCTGGTGTAAAATATCTATGAGCAACACTTTACAACTTTTTCTCTGATTCACAAATCTTCACTAAAATGTTGCACGTTTGTTGCTGTAAAGTTCCCTGTAGATCTGCAGCAGCAAATCCAGATGGAATTTCTGCAGCGTATCTGCTGCCCCTTGTGGACAAACCGAAGATAAGTGAATGAAACGGCTGCTCTTCCAATAGACAGATTGCACCTCTTCTGCACAGTAGGACTGAGAAGAGGCATGTTAGCTTTCAGTTCAAGGGGAGCTATTCTTAACCCATACCTTGATCCATTAAGGTTTATGTACTTTATATGCAGATGTGAAAACTTAGTGTAGGTTTAAACAATCACTGCTTTAATAACTCTTCATGTGGGTTTCACCCTGCAGCCGACTTGTTTGTTATTTAATGGCGCTTATTAAACACATTTATTTCCCTCTCTAGCTAGAGGCTTGGATTTGCAAGTTACATAAAACAATCAGCAACCTTTTGCATAATTTTGTTTTTGCCCATTTTCGTTCTTGAAATAAAATTTCCCCATATGGAGCTTGAAATTCTGAATTCTCTGAGCCTCTTGAAAGCTTAATTTCTGTTTAACAATAGCTGAGATAATTAGAAAGCACTAAAAAAAAAGTTGATATAAATGCTCCCTCGATGTGGCTCCAAATATATGTTTTGCAGAGCTGAAAGCAGCAGTGATTTGTCTCCTTCAGTATGTGCCTTTGTAATATCTGCCTATAAACTGATGCATTTGCATATACTAGCAGTAGCCACCAGGAGGGCACACGGGAAAAGGTGGAATGATGAGGTGTGTTTTGTGAGGCTTTTTTTAACCCTTTAGTGAGCAAGCTTTTTTTCCATTTTAATTTCCCACACCCCCTTCCCTTTTAAAAAAAAATCTTAAATCCTTTTATATATCCTTCGATGTAGCTGTATGAGGGCTTGTTTTTTTTGCGGGACGAGTTGTATTTAATGTGCCATATAATGTACTGGATAACTTTTAAAAAATTCTAAGTGGAGATAAATGAAAAAAAAAAATAAAAATTAAATACTACTATCTTTCGTTGTGTCTTGTTTTTGCGGCGCACAAACCAACAAAAATGGCATGATAACTTTATTTTATGGATCCTTACTAGAGATGAGCGAGCGTACTCGGAAAAGCACTACTCGCTCGAGTAATTTGCTTTATCCGAGTATCGCTGTGCTCATCCCTGAAGATTCGAGTGCCGGCACGGAGCGGGGAGCTGCAGGGGAGAGCGGGAAGGAACGGAGGGGAGATCTTTCTCTCCCTCTCTCCCGCCCGCTCTCCCCTGCTCCCCGCTGCGACTCACCTGTCAGCCGCAGCGGCACCCGAATCTTCAGGGACGAGCACAGCGATACTCGG
Organism: Eleutherodactylus coqui; assembly: GCF_035609145.1. Lineage (NCBI taxonomy): Eukaryota > Metazoa > Chordata > Amphibia > Anura > Eleutherodactylidae > Eleutherodactylus > Eleutherodactylus coqui. The sequence continues at coordinate 157,280,651 of NC_089841.1, forward strand.
ATAAAGCAAATTACTCGAGCGAGTAGTGCTTTTCCGAGTACGCTCGCTCATCTCTAATCATTACGATTACTGCAATACCGAACTTATATAGTGTTTTTTTTTTTTGTTTGTTTTTTTTTAAATAATTAGTGAAATGTTATTCTTATTTTCACATCTTCTTTTAGTCCCCAGAGGGGACAACAACTTGTGATGCTTTGATCACTCCTGCAGTATAATGTAATGCCATAGCATTACATCATACTGCGATCGTGCAGGCAGTCTATCAAGCCACCCCACTGGGATAGCCTCATAGGCATTCTGCCAGGACAGTCCTGGGGCCTTTCTGAGGGCCCCCAGCTGCCAAGACACCCACACAGCCCCCTACCGGACCACGAAACATCGTTCGGGGATTTAAATGCCGCTGTCAGAATTGACAGCATTTAAAGGGTTAACAGTTCCAATCAGCCACGCGGTTGGTCAGAGCTGTTGCCGCTGAGTGCTGGGTGTAAGAAACAGCCGGCACCCGCCATGTATGGAGGGAGATTGCCGTGCGATCTCTCTTCATACATAGCCTGTCGATACAGGCTGTCAAAATGTATATCCGCGGTCATGAAAAGATAAAGGCTTCCTACACATGGCCGAGCGATATCGGGCTGTGAAACTCAACCTGATATTGTGCACGTGCGCTGTACCGTGGATGCAAGGTGGTTTTCCTGTAAATAAACTCCTCCCATCAGTTTGAGTTTGCGATCCTGCGGCGCGGCTTTCAGACCTGTCGAAGGATCGGCAAGTATTTCCCTTCGTTTTCAATGATAAACCTTGCATCACACGCTGTGCAATGTGTTTTCCTATCCCATTTGAAAATCATGGGTGATGCGTTCTAAAGGAACGCTCAAAGATAGGATATGCCCCCAGATTTTTTTCCTCTGCACAATCATGTGATGTCATGCATATTACCTTACTTCGCAGCGCACAAATAATTAGGGGTTTTTTTGTGTGAAAGCGGGAAATTTGGTAAATTTTTCATCAGGCCACAGTGAAATACACACATGACTAGGCTGCGCAGTTCCTGTACTGTAATAAATAATATGCACAGTGAAATCCCTAACTTTTCTCTGATCACCTGTGGATATGGAAATCTGCAGCAGCCTGGAATCGACTGTAGATTTCTTCTGCTGTGAGTGCATGGGATTGTTAGAAGTCATCCACGTACATTATATTGTACAAGCCACTCCATCCGCTTGCATTGTACTATACAGAATTCTCGTTTGCATTTTGCAGCTGAAATTCTGCACCATTTTTGCCGATGTGACTACGCCACATGGTCCTGGATGTAATTCTATTCCTCACGACTTGTGTAGGTATTGCCTGAATTTCTATCACCATGCTAGTCATTATCGCCTTACCAATTTCTATAGTAGCTTAATTCTAAACTGTATGGATGCATCCTGATCATATGTGGATGGAGCTAGCAATATACCCAGTACTATAGGCCATTTGTATGCCTATCTAGAAATCTAACGCATGTCTTGCTGAGTAATCTGTGTCCACTATGGATCTGGCCTGCAGGCTTCAGAGCACCCGCTTCTGTCTGCTCTTGATTCCTTTGACATGGTCAGACACGGCCTCACTAGGGCAATGAGAAGCTCCGTACTGGTTTGGAGAAATACACTCTAGATAATGAGTCTTCCATTTGTGTGTGGCTCTTTGTATGTGTGGTGACTAATACATAAAAACCTTGTATCTTCTATTCTTCAGACCAACAGGAGGATCATCATGGAATATAGGTCAGCTGTTTACAGTCTATAGACTGGCTTCATATAGCAGCTGAAACTGGTGTGTTAAATGGGTCAGGGCTAGACGAATACCAGGAGGCACTTTTTGGGAGATGCAGAAATTTGTGTTTGTATTATATTGGCTGACTTTAATAATTTTCTACCCTGGTACAACACAAAATGCATACCTAGGGAAATAAGATGGTATTTGACCAAGTTATTGAAAGGGCCTGTACCTGGTGTAGCTCAATATATCAGTAGGACGGGTGTTAAGTGGCCTCTGAGGGTCCCATCAAGCATATGCTGCTGCTGCTAAATTTATTTCAATGGGACCACTGGAAATGGCAGAGTACAAGTTCTTAGTAACTTCTGGAAGTCGCACTGGAATACCTTTAGCAGCAGCATGCATGCTCAACCACTGCTCCCTGTCTTACAGTTTGTTTTCGGATCGGACAGCTTCCATTGACTTCAATGGAACCAATCTACATGGGATCCGCACAAAAATAGAACATGCTATGTTTTTTTTTCTTTTTTTTTCCTTCTCTTTCGCGAGCGGAAAATCACAATAGATTATTCGATCATGTAGAGGAAAAAGCTGTTTTTCAATACTACGTTATGGACGGTATTTGCTGCAGAATCCGGAGCCCGATGCCAGCTTCGGATTCTGCAATGCAGATCCGACTGTGTGCAGGCGGCCTAAAGGAGTTATGTCAGGTTTATTTAAACATACGATTCAGACCAACAATGCCTTAAAAACATACTGGGGGGGAAGTCTGGTATTTGCAACGTGGGGTGTAGAATGACTTTCCCAAGCACATTGAATACATAGGATTACACACATTCATGTATTCAGTGCATCCCAGCAGGTCTGTGCACTTCTCAGAAATGTATGCCTGGTCTTTAAAGCCTGAAGAAGAACCATGTGTTGGATCGGAAGCTCGCACTAATGTCATATATTTTGTTAGCCATTAAAAGGTATCATATCTACAAGATTACTTGGTTTCTCTCACTGAGAACAATCACATTTTGCTCTACTGGCTAACACGGTCCAAAACCTTTTTTTTCCCCTTAGTCACTACCATTACGTCAGTTTCTAGCGTAAATTATACACATTTGCTGGTCTGGAGTCGCTATGCCCCTTTCCGACAAGCGTTGCCCACTTTCCCCATAAGTGATTAAGTTGAGTGCAGGCCCTGATGAACTAGCCTAACCATAGCGTACCGAAAATAGTTTTCCTTTTTTTGTTTAAACCTCCAGACACCAATGTATAAGATCCGTTTCTTTATTGTGTTAGTATAGATTAATTAAAGTATGTACATCAAAATTAAGGCCTCATGCCCACGGCCGGGTCGGATTCCGACTGCGAGATTCACGCAGCAGGAATGCGACTGGTGCCCCGGCATTGACTTCCCGCTTACCTGTCCGGCGTCTTCTCTCCACTCTGCGATGTGCCAGCTGTCGCTCAGCCGCATGTGCACAGAGCAGAGCCGCATGTCAACGGTGACGTTTCTGTGCTAGCCTCTGCAAGGCCCGGATAGAAATAGGACATGCTGCGATTTTAATACCAGGCGAGTTTTCACCCAGTCAAATCGCAGCTGTCAGCATAGGATTGCATAAACGTATGCAATCCTGTGGCAATGTGCAGCAACGGAAATTCCACGCGGAATCTCGCTGCGGAATTTCTGTCCGTGGGCATTTGGGCCTTAATGTTTCCTATAAAAATACACACAGAATGAAATACAAGCTCAAAGAATTTCCCCAAGTATAAGCCTATAATAAAGGAATTTAAATCATTTAATCGTGTATACTAACAAATACAACATTGTAAAGTGCAAGAATACAGGATTAAGCATGTAAGGAATTTCGGGGATAGAAGCTTGGTCCTAATAGGGTACCTATGTATAACCACTTCCTGAGGGTGACCTACTTTTTTGTCATCCTATTTTTGTTTGCAGTGTGTGTGTTTTGGCTTTTTTCCCCCATATATTTCAGTTGAACTGAAAGTAGTATTTAAGTTGAAGCATTACTTTAGGAGTTATCCATTCATACAGTACATAGCAAAGCATCTATAGCAGCACATGGAGACTGTCTCATGGTAGTAAAAAAAAAAAAACCCTTAAATTATTGCAAAAACTTTTATTTAGAAGTCACGGCAGTTTTGCTATTTGTGGTGGTCATAAGACTGCTATGAGCGTTTAGTAAACCAGGGTCTCAATGATCTGCAAGATCGAGTTACATAAATGGCAGAATAAGAAAGGGACATCAATAAAATGGCCATAGAAACCGTCTTGAATTGTAAAATTAAATACCAAAATCAGGCCAGTTCCGCACAAGTGTATTATGGCCGCATTTCCATGTCCATAATATGGATGTGTGTTCTGACCGAACCATGGGGTTTACTGACCCGAACCGTCCACATCAGAGAATCCTGTGATGCCTCTTTAGGGCAGTAAACTCATGGTTGGACCAGGAAACAAATCTGTATTATAGACACAATACATTTTATAATGCGCTAACACGGGGCGGACCTAAAAGGCTCAGGGGCCTGGGTGCAAAAGTTCAGCTGGGCCCCCCACCCCCACCGGTGACAGAGTAGGGGCCCTGTCGCAATTGTGACCCCTCAAGGTACGCCAGTGCGCTCATGTGAAACTGGCCTTAACATGGAAAAGACTCGGGTGAATGAAGTGGGTATCAAAGTATGTCTCCCACTCAGATCAGAGCAAGAAAACTGGGCTCCATGGATATTGAGGAAAGTGCAGGGGGGACAAGGTTTACAAACTATGAAATACTTTTGTTAAACACTGCATTACATGGGTGGCTCTAATCCTAAAGTAGAGGCCCAACCTAAATGGAGGAGACTTTTTGTTTCCAGGATTGAGCAATAAGTGACTTTGCATCTGCAAAGGCAGTTTACTGAACACTTTGCCCAGCCTTCTAGGGGAGACTTTTGCATAGACACATGAAGGTATCGTGGGGGATGTTAATGTGAAGTTTTCAGCTATTCCCCTGACTGTCAACCAAAAGAGACCATAAGAGCGCACTCAAAAATCAAGGGGTGCCAGCTTCACCTATGCATCTAAAACTTATATAGCATTTCTTTGAATGTTGTGTCTAAACATACGTAAAGTATTCCCTTTGTACAACAATTATCGTTCGAATGAAAGCGATAGTCGTTAGTCTAAACACAAGCCAAGACTGAGCGAGAATCATGCGCTTCTCTTGCATTGTTCAGTTTCTGCAGGACTTGTTGGCTCGTTCACTCATTCTTTTCAACCACACTGCCAAACTCCCTCCCACCTCCCTTCTCCGGCCGCTGGCATTGGCTTCCGGAACCATCTTTTGGGCCCAACGTAAAAATTCCCGGTGCTATATTATTGTCCGGGCATATTTACGTCATGGGAATACGGCCATGTGATCTGATGCATTAGAATCCACTGCATCAGATTGTAGCGTATATCAGTCGACCGTAAAAAAAAACTGCGGCCAATACACTCTTGTGTGAAAGAGCCCTAGGTAAAATGCAATGAGATTTCCGGTTACTCAAAAAGGTTTGTAATTCTCGACTCCATTTCTACACAATTTGCACAAGTAGAAATGAGTTGAACCCGGAGATACTTGGCTATGCTAAAGCAATTTTAACGAGGAAATGGGGAATATTCAAAGAAAGGGTCTTTTTTTTATTTTAATTTTTTAACCTGAGAACTGACCACTCTTGCAGTACAGCTTCCAAATTTGGAGGGGTGTAGTTTTTGCTTTTATGGTACTGCAGTAGGGTGTAAGAACCAACATAAGGCTGAAATGTGGCCCCCTTGTTACAGTAGTTTTACCTATGTTGATGGATGACTTCTATGGACTGCTAACTGTTGATTAATGCCGGATTTGTTTAGCGCGACGTAATGAGTAGTCATAGACCTGAATATTCCAGAGACTCGCAGGAACCTGCACGTACTGTAATCTGACTAATGGTTTGTCAAACTGTGTTATTTCTCTATGATAATGGCCTCGGTTCTACCGCAGCCTTCGTGTCCTGACACAACTGTGAGTGACGAGAAACCCAAGTATTGTCCAGAGGATTTTTCTCAAAACACGTCAGGCAAATAACAGAATTTTCACAGCGTGCTGTAGCTGGCGCGTCTCCAGAGTGCGCTCGCCATTCACTGCTTTCCCATTCTGTGTTTTTCATCTGTAACAATAAACAAATCCTTGTTTTTCAAAGCTTGAATCATTCCAGCAACTGAGTATGTGCAAACAGCTGAACAAAATGTGCACAAAGTAGTGTTCTCCAAGTCTAACTTTTGTTTGCATACCAGGTACAGATGAATTGGTCACTTTCTAGGTACCACACGTGCAATAATGGACAGGCTGCTTCTGTCAGAAATATGTCTCTGTTCTTTTAGCTGGCAAAGAATAAATTAAGTTTCTTTACAAAAAATAGCAGTTTCAATGCTTTCCTTTTAAATCGGGCGGCACTAAAGTAATGCCAGTGTGTACCACTTTGAAATGGGAATATTAAAAAGTGTGGTGCTTTAGTTGTGCAGTAATGACCTGTGCGGTAGTATTGTATCTTGTCTCCCCCACAAGTATGGGTGGGGACCTAGTGATGGGCTGTATCCGGCCATTGTACACCCACAAGCTACTGTTTGACTGCCCGGAGCAAGGTCCTAGCAGCGTAGGGAATCCGCCATGGAGAGAGCGTCCCCCGCTTCATGGGCGCAATAGGAGGACAGGAGCAGCTATCAGCAGCGCAGAATGAGCGAGCCGTTATTGGAGAAGGGACATCGGGGTTGTGAGTGGTAGGACCCAAGAGGCTGAGGATTGGAGCGTGCCGTGCAGCCAACCAGGGACTTGGGGCGTCAACTGGTTGTCAAGCAGCTTTACCCATGTCTCCACCGATACTTATGGTGGAGACCAGGTAAAACAGTACCGACCTGTGCCTAGTGTGGCGCAGAGTATTAAGCCAGCAGAAATGCAGTCCTCTCACTGATGATCTGAAGGTTTGTGGGTGTCAAAGTTGACTTAGCCTGCCATCCTTCTGAGGTCAGTAAAATGGGTACCCAGCTTGCTGGGGAGGGTGGTGGTGGTGATGGTGGGAGGAGGGGGGGGGGGGTAAAGATGACTAGGGAAGGCTGAAAAAGCAGTCTGCCAAAAAAGGCACAATGTGACGTCACCCTAGGAGTCAGTCAGGACTTGGTTCTTGCACCAGGGGACTTTACCTGTACTTTATGACCTGTGCACCTCCTTATTTGTAGCTGCTCTACTTGTTCAAACATATGGTGGATTTCTTTTAATTAGAGTGTGGTTGACCAATAAATAGAGATGAGCGAGCATACTTGCTAAGGGCAATTACTCGAGCGAGCATTGCCCTTAGCGAGTACCTGCCTGCTCGGAAGAAAAGATTCGGGTGCCGGCGGAGGGCGTGGAGTGGTGGGGGCGAGCGATGGGGAACAGGGGGGAGATCTCTCTCTCCCTCTTCCCTCCCTCCTGATCACTCCTGCAACTCAGCGCTCCCCCGCGCCAGCAGCCGAGCGGGCAGGTACTCGCTAAGGGCAATGCTCGCTTGAGTAATTGCCCTTAGCAAGTATGCTCGCTCATCTCTACCAATAAACCTTTTGTATTTTTGGGAAAAGAGAGTTTACTTTTCACTTATGGCCCAATGTTAACAAAATTCACAAACCTCTTCGGGATCAAAATGCTCCTTACTATGCCTGTTGAATTCCCTGAGAGGCATAGTTTCCAAAATGGAGTCCCTTTTAAGGGCTTCCCACTTTACTAGTACCTCTGAGGGGACTCTGCAAATGCAACATGGCTAATCATCTAAACCTTTTCATGTGGTCTATGTGAAAGATCTCTGTGTGTCCTATTCTCTTCCATTTTTATGGATAAGAATAGTATACATTGTCACGTAGCTAGGGAAAGACTTAGATTGTGGAGTGACTGGTACCCAACTTTCAAGAACTCTGCACATCAACCAGACAAGCGACCGTCCCCTTCTGCCACAACTCTACAGCAATCCGCCTAGCCCTGTGCCCAATATAGCTGAGATTGCAAGCTTGAAGTCATTAGAATACAGGCTGATTTGTACCCAGCTTTCACAGGCTTATGCATGCATGCGAAGAAAAAGCTCAAATCGTCCAGCTGGCGGTTCTAGCACACTTCAGAGCTCTACGATGCTCACACAATACACGTTGCCACCACCAACGTTGACGGGTGTTGGACCCGAATGCTAGTTACACACAATTATGTCTTTAGAGAGATTGTTTCGTGTTAACAGATGAGGTTCACTAATTAATTGAAAGTTTAATTCTAAAAAGTAGCAGTGCATATTTACAGAAAAACACAAAGTTATCGGCAATAGACCTACATGATATTCAGACAGTAAAATTACAGGGATTAAAGTAAGAGTGTCACCATTCTTTGTGTGGAGTCTCACAGGGTTACTGGGCAATCCTCGTGTATCGTGACCTCCAAGGGGCTGACCCTGAGCACAGGTCCCTGGGCGCATATATATATATATTTATTATACACACACCCCCCCCCCCAGAGGGCTAACTCCTATTTGGCTTCCTCCAGTCCTTTGGCTTACATTAGATCACATAATCCCTGAAATCCATATTTCCTTCATAACGCTGTGTGGGTGGGACCTACAAAGAAAATATGACTGCGACGTTTCCTCATGATTTTATGTTGGAGTCTACACATGAGTATCCTTGGGTATATAATTTCACAGATGTGCGGTTCTGGGTGTTCTGAGCATCCTGCAAACATAGGAGTCCCTGCATCTTATTCGTGGTTATGCAACATTTCACCAAATATCCTGGTTAGCGGATTGTGACGTACAGGTCAGTCATGATTTCCAAATTACATTTTTTTCACTTTGTCACGATTTGCCGCCAACAGTTATCAGATCTCCTGGAAGCTTCAAGAAATAGGGCAGAGAAGCTCACTGGGATGTGAAAGGCTAAAACCCCATTTACATGTAAAGATGATTGCTCAAAACGGTCAGTTTCTGCTGAATTTTCAGCGATCGGTTTGAATTAGCTAGTAATGGGCTAAGCAGCCCACTAGTAGATAAATGGCTTCATATCCATGTATTTAGAGAACAGCGGGTGGTCTGTTCTCTAAATACATCTGCTTTGTTCTGCCATGGTCTGCTGACTGTTTACAATGCGCTACCCAGGGAGAATGCAGCATGCTATCCCTGTTATCAGGGACGAGGATTTTATGCTTACTTGAAGTCGGCGAAAAACGCAGAGTGCACGATGGGCACACATTTACTTGCAACGTTTGGCCGAATTTTGAGCAATAATCGTTGCGTGTAAGTCTGCCTTTATTCCTGTTCTTATCTCCCAAAGTTAACATTTTCCAGCTCTGGTTTAACAGCGGCTGTAGGACATTACAGAACCCCTGGGGGAAGGATGTGATAGCCTTTGCTGAAGCCTACTTCAAAGCTCTATTTCAGCACTCAGCTTTCCTATATGCTGAAAAGCATTTAACTCTTCCACCTACAAGCTACACAGCAGTGTTGGCAGACCACATGGGACTAAGGTAGCCGCGTCATACTTAATGGGCCAACTTAAAAATGGACACAGACGCGTATAGAATGGCTGACAACCTAAAGCTTCTTCATCACACTGTCTATCGAACTCATATCTATCTATCTATCACCTAGTAAGGGGAATTCAAGGGGAAAAGACTCAACTTTCCTAGTGTCCTGAACGGCAGCTGACTGATACTGGACAGCCAGAGGGACTCTTTATCCATCTCTTTATATAACCTACATAATGTGCAGTGTCCATTGATTTCACCGCCATTTATTTCAATGGACCTCAAAGACCAGTGCTTGAACATGGCATTTCTAAGGTCGCAATTTTTGAGCGATGTCTGCACTATTTTCCCGTGTTAAGTGCCTTTAATCACCCAGCACAGTGATGGGATGCGTTAAACTCTGTCAAACGCTTTTGAAAACTCCACACAAAATCACAGTAAAATTCTGTGGTTTTTCACTGCATTTTCTGAATGCATGTGTGAGAGCGGCTTAAGGGTCTTTCCACACAGAAAATCCACCAGATTCACAAAACAAGCTATGAGTCTGGCCCACATGGTACAGGAAAATATTCTGCATGAGATACATGGCAAACGTGACCTGTGATGGAAATAAAATACACAGCATAAATTGACACACTGCAGATTTAATATTTTTAGTGAATCACCCCCCCCCCCCCCCATCTTTTGAGGAGATGCAATCTGCACCCAGTGTGGATTTTCCCCTGGCTATCTGCTGTGAAAATTGCACGTGAACATTCGCTAATTGTTTTGTTGATGTGGGGGTGTTTCTGTTTGGAAGAACTTGGGCTGTTGTCCACCCACAACGCCATTGGATACAAAGACCTTCCGGACAATATGGCATTACCTACCTTCTAGGAATACGTTTTGCTACAGCTTTGTGTTTCTACCAACATGACCAAGCACCACTGTTACGTCTGAAAATAACGTGCTGGAGCAGCACCTGCGATTTATGTACGATTATAGCCCAAAGTGCAGCAACTGAAATAAACACAAAATAAATGGGAAGTTTTTCCCTAAATACGTGACAACGAGGGAGAGGGCCCTACCTGACATGGCAGACTGATCGCTTCGATAGATGCGGGCCTACACTCGTTCCTGGGACCTAAGTAACCCTACTTGGCCAACAAAATAAAGGACAAAGCAAACCCCAAAAGAAAACACAAGCGAAACACCACACTTAGCTGTTAGTGAAGCCACAGCACATAGAGCCGTCCTCTGTTTACGTCACAGCTGAGACCTTGCTGTCCACGGGAGCCACTTACTACCTGTGAGCAACTGGCAATTCACATCACCTTGGCTAATTACCCACAGATGTGACTACATTACATCACTCCTACTGAGCTAGAAGGAGCAGAACCAAGTCTAAAACCTGCAGCAGACTTGGTCAATCCGGCAGCGATCTCGGCACTGCTGCAACAACCACATCATACAGCACCCAGTTTTAAGGCTTGGTCTAAGTAGCAGAGCATCTGCAAACTTCATTGGCTAGCCCAAAGTTTGGATCTTATCCCATCCAGCCTCTTTGGGACTAACTAGAACACTGTATCTGTGCATGCCCATCAGACGCATCATCCCTGCATTAATATCAATCTCTACTTGAGAAATGGAGACAAATCCCTCCTCACCTCTGTCGGAATTTAGTGGAAAGCATGCCTAGAAGGGTTACCCAATACTGTATTGAAAAATGTGAATAAAATCAAATTTCATCACCTTCTATGTGTCCCAACACTTTCATCAACATAGTGTGTGTATTATGGTTGCACGCCAAAGGCATTGGAAATATTCTAAAAAAAGCAAAGCTGAGAGAGTGGAAATCTAAATATTTCAAGGATGTCCTGCAGACCTAGTAAAAAGTAAGACTAATCATTATGGAAATTTGTCCCAGTACTGTGAACTAAAGTTCTACTGAAATACACCTTGAAAATACCATCCAGGATTGCCCAGGACTTGGCTTCATTAGGGGGATCTAAAAGTACAGCTGTGTTGCAACTTCACAACGTATCATTTTATCATGGAGAAGGACAATTCTGCTATTATCTGAGAGAAAGTGGAAACTGCATTTTAATACATTTGGGAATATGAGTGCGGAGAAGCCAGGCAAGTGGGAAATGAGACCCAGAGTGGAATAGAGCTGATGTCAGCGAATGTGCTCCGCACTGCACTGCTGCATTATTAGGCACCTCCGCTCTTCCAGAAGCTCCTCTTGTCATTGTGCTGCTGGATTCTGTCACTCACACACACCTCAGCCGACCGAGCTGGACATGCCAGGATTCTGCTGGAGTTTCTTTGTCAAGCTTTAATATGAAGTATTAATGTTATGGTGATACTTCTCTTCACAAACCTTTTACACATGACAGACTTGCATGTATATACAAAAAACTGTTAGTAATGCTGATATGGCAGTATAATGGATTTATGTATTTGGTACATCCAGTAAAATTCCAGTTGAGTGAAGGATGCAATTACTTTTTTGTAACTACCTCTGAAAGGAAATGGGATATATTATACGCTCCTTGTGTAGGGGAAGGGGGGAATAAAATCTTAAGCACCTTGGAGTTGTTGGAATCGACTGAAAAATGTGTGATTGTAACCATTGATGGAAATGATTTCAATATCGGAGCAAAAGGCTAATTTATTGTGAAAAACAGACCCCTGGCAGGGGGGCTCTAGTACCCTGTTGTACCACCTCTAGCTTTGATACAAGATGTGATACGAGTGGACATGGAGACTCTGGTACCCGGTTGTACTGCCTCTAGCTTGGATACAAGATGTGATACGGGTGGGCATGGAGACTCTGGTACCTGGTTGTACTGCCTCTAGCTTAGATACAAGATGTGTTGCGGGCATGGAGGCTCTAGTACCCTGTTGTACCGCCTCTAGTTTGGACGTAAGATGTGATACGGGTGGGCATGGAGGCTCTAGTACCCTGTTGTACCGCCTCTAGCTTGGATACAAGATGTGATACGGGCGGTAATGGAGACATGTTACATATGGTATCCTGCAGCAGATCGGTCCACAATTGCTGTAACCGAGAATCTAGTTCATGTAAACCCGTAGGCTGTTGAAGTTTGTCTTTCAGATTGTCCCATACATGTTCTATTAGCGATAGATCTGGTGACTGGGCAGCCATGAAAGTATGACAATGTTGTGGAGACATGTGGCTGCAGGATGTCCTGAACATACCGCTGAGCTGTCATTGTCCCTTGTACCACTACTAAGGGTGACCAACTGCCCTTTTCAATAGCCCGCCAGATCATCACAGCAACAGTGGGGGGCAGTGTGCTGCTCCACAGTAAAGGAAGGATTGAGAAGCTAGGTCTCCAGACACACACAGCCTTTGTCAGTACCCAGAGCTGGTCGTGCTTGTCGGATGATTCTCTCTACTGGTGGACTGTCAAGGGCATTCTGAACCCAGTTGCCTTGTGTTCATGCCCTCATACATCCACTGGTCCCAACACCACCTAACAGTTTGATCAGGACGGTCCTGGTGGCGGCAATTCATCAGTATGACCATTCTTGTACTCCCATAATTTTCCCCTCTCAGACTCTTAATTGGGTGAAATCTCTTTTCTTTGTCATAGAGGTGTCTAGTGGTCAGCAAGCTCTACACAAGCTAAAAAAGAGGTCACTTCACACAAGGAGCTTCTGAGAGCATCTAATCACACAACTATAATCATCTGCATATCTGCTTGAGATGTAACTGCATGCCGAGTTTTGCAGCAAAATGACAACTCCTCCTAGGAGCTTTCATTTATTTATTATTTATTTTGTTTGTAGTAATTAAAACCCAGTTTTTTTTTTCTCTGCTTTTTTATACATTTCTGTTCTGTTGCCTGTACGTGATTTATGGTGGCCATCTTGGCTGAGCTGCAGTTAAAGCATCTCTCTAAATGCTGTTGGGCCATAGATGAAAAGTGGAGTCTTCAAATTTGTCTTCTACTGGAATGTGTTCTAAGCATGTTCTATAGCTAGTGCAGGGAGGGTAGATGAGCTGTGATCGCCTCTGTTGAATTGTGTATCCTATATTCTCTATATATGTTGCCTGCAGTTCTGACTACTGAGAATTTCTCTACAAAGCAAAGTGCCAGACTATATTTGGGCTTCATGGTCTGTATGAAAACACAATTATTTATTTTTTAAATCTACACTATTATCAAAAACTTTAAATTCACTTAAAATTCTTAAATGTTTTTAACATAAAAATGTAATTTACTGTGTGTGTGTGTGTGTGTGTGTGTGTGTGTGTGTGTGTATGTATGTATGTATGTATGTGTATGTGTGTGTATATATATATATATATATATATATATATATATATATATATATATATATATATATATATATATATATATATATATATATATATATATATATATATATATATATAAGCACCCCTGTTCAAATGCCATGTTTTTGTCAGGTTTGACAAAGATGTAGTAATTTCGGATTTATTTCTACCTTCAATGTGACCCATTAGCTGTACACTTCCAGGGAAAGACAAACTGAAATATTAGGGTGGAAAATGGAACAACACTACAATGTGGTGCATAAGTGTTCGCACCCTCTCATATTTGGGGATGTGGTTCTGTTCAGAATTGGCAAATCACATTAACCTCATGATAAATAGTAGTCAGCACTCTGTTGCCGTTATTAGCAGTGATTCTGACTTCTCCCATATGAGGTTCAGCTTTTCTAGTAGGATTGTCCTGACATTTTCTTAGTTTGTCCATAAAGAGCTTACAACACATCAAAGGGATCTGATTGTTGGAAGGTATCTACTAGAAGGAGGGGACCAAATAAAAGTCCAAGACATCACATATACCATGGAACACAGTGAAGATGTCATCAAGCTTTTATTTAGCATGGCATTTTAACAGGGGTGTGTAGACTCTTTACATCCACTGTATATATGGGTAATTTTTCTGATGGCGCATTGCTTTTAACTTACTGAGCAGATGACCTATTCTTACTTAATTGCATATATTGAATTAAAACCTAGAACTGTATAGTCCTGCATTGATCCTGACTCTAGGGACATCAAACTGTTCAGGTCACATACACAGTAGCATAGAGTTTATACATGAAGACCTGTAATTTGAGCTCTGCTTAAAGGGGTTGTCTCGCGGCAGCAAGTGGGGTTATACACTTCTGTATGGCCATATTAATGCACTTTGTAATGTACATTGTGCATTAAAGGGGTGGTCTCGCGAAACCAAGTGGGGTTATACACTTCCGTATGGCCATATTAATGCACTTTGTAATGTACATTGTGCATTAAATATGAGCCATACAGAAGTTATTCCACTTACCTGCTCCGTTGCTAGCGTCCTCGTCTCCATGGTTCCGTCTAAATTCGCTGGCAGCTTGCTTCTTTAGACGCGCTTGCGCAGTCCGGTCTTCTCCATTCAGCACGAGCCGCTTCAGTGTGCTCCCCGCTACAGCTCTTCTGCGCATGCGCAGACGAGCTGTCACTGCTCGGGAGCGCGCTGAAGCGGCCATTCTGCACCATCCTCTGTTAGAGGAAGGTGCAGAAACTGGAGCTGCCCAGCGGAGAAGACCAGCCCAGCCCAGCAGCCCCGAGAAGCCTCCCAGGTAAGTGATGGGTCGGGGGGGGCTGCCACTGCGCCGGGGGGGGGGCCTGCCGCTGCGCCGGGGGGGGGGGGGCTGCCGCTGCGCCGGGGGGGGGGCTGCCGCTGCGCCGGGGGAGCTAGCGCTAGGCCGGGGGGGCTGTCGCTGCGATGGGGGGGGGCTGTCGCTAGGCCGGGGGGGCTGTCGCTAGGCCGGGGGGGCTGTCGCTAGGCCGGGGGGGCTGTCGCTAGGCCGGGGGGGGGCTGTCGCTAGGCCGGGGGGGGCTGTCGCTAGGCCGGGGGGGGGCTGTCGCTAGGCCGGGGGAGCTAGCGCTAGGCCGGGGGGGCTGTCGCTGCGATGGGGGGGGCTGTCGCTAGGCCGGGGGGGCTGTCGCTAGGCCGGGGGGGCTGTCGCTAGGCCGGGGGGGGGGGGCTGTCGCTAGGCCGGGGGGGCTGTCGCTGCGATGGGGGGGGCTGTCGCTGCGATGGGGGGGGCTGTCGCTAGGCCGGGGGGGCTGTCGCTGCGCCGGGGGGGCTGTCGCTGCGCCGGGGGAGCTAGCGCTAGGCCGGGGGGGCTGTCGCTGCGATGGGGGGGGCTGTCGCTAGGCCGGGGGGGCTGTCGCTGCGCCGGGGGAGCTAGCGCTAGGCCGGGGGGGCTGTCGCTGCGATGGGGGGGGCTGTCGCTAGGCCGGGGGGGCTGTCGCTGCGCCGGGGGAGCTAGCGCTAGGCCGGGGGGGCTGTCGCTAGGCCGGGGGGGCTGTCGCTGCGCCGGGGGAACTAGCGCTGGGGAGCCGGGGGCTAGCGCCGGTTACCTGCTGTCTGGTCGGCGGCTGCGGGGCGTCTGGTCGGCGGCTGCGATGCGTCCGGTTGCCATGGAGACACAGCTGGCGGCGTCTCGGGAGCGCGCACGTCGGGCTGCAGCGAGCGACTGGGAAAGAGCCGGCGGCCATCTTGAGGAAACTTTTATAACTTGCTGAAACGCTGGAACGGTAAGTACGAACCAGCTAGAAATGTAATTTACAGGGGGGCTTAGTAATGTGTGTTTAATGGGGGGGACTGGGCAAAAAAAAAAAATTAACTGCTTCCTCGAGACATCTCCTTTAAGTATGAGCCATACAGAAGTTATTCACTTACCTGCTCCTTTGCTAGCGTCCCCTCGCCATGGATCCATGTAATTCTGATGTCTTCTGGCGTTTTTAGACGCGCTTGCACAGTCCGGTCTTCTGCCTGGTGAATGGGGCCGCTCGTGCCGGAGAGCTGGTCCCGCGTCGTTGTCGTAGCTCCGCCCCGTCACGTGTGCCGATTCCAGCCAATCAGGAGGCTGGAATCGGCAATGGACCGCACAGAGCCCACGGTGCACCATGGGAGAAGACCCGCGGTGCATCGTGGGTGAAGATCCCGGCGGCCATCTTGGAGAAGGAAGAAAGAAGTCGTGGCAGAGGGGGGATTCGGGTAAGTTAAAAAAAAAAAAAAAAAAAAAAAAAAAAATTATATATATATATATATATATATATATATATATATATATAATATAATATAATTTTTTAACCCATCCCTTGGGTTTGTCTCGCGCCGAACGGGGGGCCTATTGGAAAAAAAAAAACATTCCGGCGTGAGACAGCCCCTTTAACACTTTCCCTGCCAAAGACTTAAATGTTGTGCTTGTCATTCAGCACTTCAATAGCCAAGGACATATGAGAGATCTTGGCTTAAAGGGGTTGTCCCGCGCCGAAACGGGTTTTTTTCAAACCCCCCCCCCCCCCCGTTTCGGCGCGAGACAACCCCGATGCAGGGACCTAAAGATAGCTTACCGGAGCGCTTACCTTAATCCCCGCGCTCCGGTGACTTCTATACTTACCGGTGAAGATGGCCGCCGGGATCCTCTTCCTCCGTGGACCGCAGCTCTTCTGTGCGGTCTATTGCCGATTCCAGCCTCCTGATTGGCTGGAATCGGCACGTGACGGGGCGGAGCTACACGGAGCCGGCATCCTGCACGAGAGGCTCCATAGAAGAAAGCAGAAGACCCGGACTGCGCAAGCGCGGCTAATTTGGCCATCAGAGGCCGAAAATTAGTCGGCACCATGCAGACGAGGACGCCAGCAACGGAGCAGGTAAGTATAAAACTTTTTATAACTTTTGTATGGCTCATAATTAATGCACAATGTACATTACAAAGTGCATTAATATGGCCATACAGAAGTGAATAGACCCACTTGCTGCCGCGGGACAACCCCTTTAAAATCACTGTCTTGGGCTGTATTGCAAAGAATTTTGGTTCTGGTCTTCTAAGGAAAAGAATCTTGGTTTTAAAACTAGGTTAGAATTAATGCCATACATTGTACTAACTTCAATACAGTCTGAGGTTACTTCAAATGTATGTTAAAGGGGTTGTCCCGAGGCAGCAAGTGGGTCTATACACTTCTGTATGGCCATAATAATGCACTTTGTAATATACATTGTGCATTAATTATGAGCCATACAGAAGTTATAAAAAGTTTTTTACTTACCTGCTCCATTGCTAGCGTCCTCGTCTCCATGGTGCCGACTAATTTTTGGCCTCCGATGGCCAAATTAGCCGCGCTTGCGCAGTCCGGGTCTTCAGCAGTCTTCTATGGAGCCGCTCGTGCCAGAGAGCGGCTCCGTGTAGCTCCGCCCCGTCACGTGCCGATTCCAGCCAATCAGGAGGCTGGAATCGGCAGTGGACCGCACAGAAGAGCTGCGGTCCACGAAGACAGAGGATCCCGGCGGCCATCTTCAGCAGGTGAGTATGAAGACGCCGGACCGCCGGGATTCAGGTAAGCGCTGTGCGGGTGGTTTTTTTAACCCCTGCATCGGGGTTGTCTCGCGCCGAACGGGGGGGGGGGGGGGGGGGGGGGGTTAAAAAAAAAAAACCCGTTTCGGCGCGGGACATCTCCTTTAACTCTCTTTATGTATTTGTTTAGTCATGAAGTTGCATGAAGGTGCCAATCAAGACAACTGCAATGAGCAGTCTGTTTGCCTTCAGGGATATGTATTTATTTGGTTTAAGGCCTCATACCCATGGCCGGGTCAAATCCTGCCTACAAGATCTCGCAGCGGAATCGGACCTGACACCCCCACAGACCCCATTCTCACCTCTCCAGATCCACGGCGAGAGTCTCTGCCGGCACGCATGCGCAGTGCAGCGCATGACGTGCCGGTGCTGGGCAGTGACGTGATTTCCCACAATACTTCCGCTGTGCTCACAGCACTTCGTATCGTGGGATGGACGGCTTCCATTGACTAATGTAAGCCTCCCAGTTTAATTTACCCCTAATCCTAACCCTCCATCCCTGCACAAATTCCTTGTCCGTTGCTGTCGGCCTCAGAACTTTGATGGCTGGACACCAGTGCAATCAAAGCTAGGAGTGTGACAGGGCAGTTCCTCCTTCTAAACCTTGTCAAAGCCCTAGCTTCCGGTGGTGACAAGATATAATACCCTCACAATCTATATTCACCGATTTTTGTATGTTTTTGGAGTGAGGCAGGAATGTACAAACTCCGTGCAGATGTTGTCATTGGTAGGGTTTTAAACCTAGGACCTTAGCACTGCAAGGCAACAGTGTTAAACACTGAGCCACTGTGCTGCATTGTGGCAGATGGGTACCCCGGAGGGGTGGGGGTTGGTGGGCCACATCTGTTTCCATTGACAGACCAGTCCATGAACTATAACCTTCTACTGTGCAGATAGAGGCCCCTGCACTGACTTAAAGCTATGCGTGCTGTTTTAAATACATGTATGTTAGAAAGTTTTATGGGTTTGAGTTTGTTTTGTTGTTTTTAGTTGTACAAAAAAGGTGGAATTTTTTTTCTTGAATAAAAAAGAATTTTATTCATTTTTTTTTGTATCCAGGTGTGTGTGTGTGTGTGTGTGTGTGTGTGTGTGTGTGTGTGTGTGTGTGTGTGTGTTTTTTTATAGTACCTGCAATAAATGGGAATTAATAGATTCAATACAGCCTTTAGGAAGTGAAGTGTAACGCTCCCCCAGAAGCTAAGGCGTAATAACGGACTTGCCTACAGAGTCTCGCATGTACAATGCTACAAGTCTGCTTATGTAAACCTGCAGCTGGCATGAACTCCTCTCTGCACCATACATTTAATGCTGGCATGACGTAGTTGATTCACAGCATTCTAAATATGTCACGGGAATGGCGTGGGCTCGGGAACTCTGCTAGCACATCCACAGTGGGCATAACTCTGCTGTAAGGACTAGATCTAATCCCGGATGTGTAATCCCTGAGATGTTGTGGCTAATATAGATTATGGTACCTAAGTGTGGTGGTGTTTTTTGTTTTTTATTTTTTTTTTCTCTGAGAGGCTGTCGATCTGTGATCCTGTGACCTGATTACTTACATACACTGCAACCCACCCACATGACCAGTGATCAAGGCATTGCAGGGTCAAAACCCTAGTGGGATGTGAAAAAAAGCAGAATTAAAAAAAAACAAACAAAAAAAAAACTTGGGCTGTCTATTTTTTTTATTTTTTCACTATGGGATAAAAATTGTAAAATAAAATGTCTAATATCAATACACCGCGCACCTGTACTATAAAATATTCCTTTTTCCTGCTGTGAAGGGGGAGAGGATGCGAACAAACAAAAACAAAACCATAGTTTTGTGGCTACACTGGAGTAAAAAATAAAGCTCTGGCTTTGGGAACAAGGAGGGAACATTCCAGTACTTAAGGCCCAAGCAAGGCTGCCTTTTTAAGGGGTGTACACCTGCGCTACCACCCAGATCTCCTGACCCTACACAGAAACACTAAGGGCTTGATCACATGGGTGTATTGTGTCTCTGTATTACGCATGCGTATATCCCACGGGTGATATGTGGTAAATGGAGTCAATGGACATTAATTATTCCATGCACACCGGCGTGTGGACACTGTGTATCAATATGCAAGAGAAATCGCTGAATGCTCTATTTCTCTGCGTACGTACAGTGTCGGCCCTATACCTAGTATGGCCAGCATATGATACACTTTCCATGTCAATGCATAGCGTATGGATTCCATTTTCATACTCATCCCCACTCAGGGGATGAATGATTGGGCTGGTCACTGGACTGAGTGGATCTGAACAATAATCATTAAGTGAAAACTGTGCCAGTGACTGAGCAAAGGGCGATAATTCATTTGCTTATCATCTGTGGTCGTTTAGTTTACACAGGCCATAATATCCCACACTATTGACCTGCGTAAACAGGTAGCCAGTCCTCTTTGAGTGCTTGTTTAATGTTTAGGGGGTGGTCGGCTGGGCTGGTCTCCTGTTCACTGGACAATCATTGTGTTTAAAGGATTATCCCTGGGAGATAACAGTCCCATGTAAAAGGAGTCTAAACAAGCATCTAACATCAGATCTAGTTTCTTGTCTTGTATTA
Source organism: Eleutherodactylus coqui (assembly GCF_035609145.1). Taxonomy (NCBI): domain Eukaryota; kingdom Metazoa; phylum Chordata; class Amphibia; order Anura; family Eleutherodactylidae; genus Eleutherodactylus; species Eleutherodactylus coqui. The sequence goes on from NC_089841.1 coordinate 157,300,937, forward strand.
AGGGCCTACTCAGACAGGTGTATTTTTCATGTGTGCTGTCCTTTTGATGACACTGACAACATGCGTTCCCATTTTATAGACTAAAGCCCCATTTACACGCAAAAATGATCGCTCAAAATTTGTTCAAAAGATAGGGAAAAATGACAGTTTGAGCAATCATTTTGCATAAGCTGCTTATGGGCATTAATGACCATTAGCAGCTTGTTAACTTCATTTGCATGCAAATGAGCCTCCCTGAGCTGTATGCAGAGAACAGGTGGTCTGTTATCTGCATACATCCCATTTTTGTTCTGCCATGGGACTGCAGCTAAAAAAAATGTTGTTAGCGTGCGGTCCCTGCTATCAGCTCTCCGTCCAAACTATGGATTTTAAACTCAACTAAAATTCATTGTTTGGACAAAAAGCAAATAATGGTAGCATTTACACCCAATGATTATCGCTTAAAAGCCATTGTTTGAGCGAATTTTGAGTGATAATCGTTGCGTGTAAATGTGGCTTAAGGCCTCCCTCACACAGACACTTTTTTTCAACGCAGTGCAAACCGCTGTTAGAGGCTCCCATTGTTCTCAATGGAGACATTCAGGCAGCTGCCTGCTAGTATTTTTGAGTTGTTTAGCACTCCCCAAAACAAAAGTAGACCGTGGCAAAGCGCCACGATGTAAATCGTGGCGCTTTGCCAGGTTCGTGTGTGTGTGTCTGTCTGTGTCTGTCTGTGTGTGTGTCTGTGTGTGTGTGTTGGTGCGGGGGCCTAAGGCAGATTTTACACCGACACAATCTTGTGGGTTTTTTTTGTTTGTTTTTTTTTTGTTTTTTTTTAACCCCCTCGTGATGTGACGGTGCTACAAATCGCATGTATGCGAAGCTAATAATTTCCAATGGGTTCCTTCACATTAGCGATGTTTTTTTTAGCCTGCGACATTGCGGGAAAAATTGTGGGTTGCTAAATTATTGCCCCAATTTGTGAGGTTTCGTAGCCCATGTTTCCCAATGAAGCCTTCCTTTGTGTTGCTTTACATGAAAACATGGTTTTCGTGTGGTGCGATGCAACTTTTACAGTTGGAAATCCTACTGTAAAAGCCCTAGCTGCATGACTGTGATTGCTTCGAGCCCCATGGCTCAGCCAGTCAGAGCCAGTGCTCGATAAACCAATCACAGCCAGCGCTTCCTAGAGGCGGGGACTTGAACCTCCAATCCAGGAAGCACTTCAGACAAGTGCCAGGGACCTGCGAGGAGAAGATGCGGCAAAACTGATGGCGGCTGTTATGTGATGTATTGTGTGTTTTTTTTTTTTTTTTTTTTTTTTTATTAAATGCAGTTAGGGTTTATATTTCAAGCCCCATCCTCTGAAAATCCAGGCAAAAGAGCACTAAAAAGTCGTGCGACTTTGTAGCGACACAAAATCATGATATTGCCACGAGAAAACAGTGGGATTGCATAGAGCATAAATGCAATATCGCTGTTGCCCATGTGAAAGAGGCCTAAGAGGCAACACACAAGAGACTTTTCACACATAGACTAGTAAGTGAGTGCTAATTAAAAAATGTGTCTGTGGGGCCCTGTTCTCTGTGAAAACAATGTGCCTGGCTTATGCAGGTTGGACTGCCACATGTTAGGCCCACCACATGTACAGCCATCTGAATAAGCCCGTAGTTATGCTCTGACTTTTGGAAGGGTCTCTTTACAGTCGAGCTGGAGAGACCCCAGGATCCAAGTACTGGTGCTGAAGAGGTTTCTGCTTGGATCAGTGACTGCTCCTCTAATTCACATACTTGAGAATTGCCAGCTCTTGGCTCTTGGTTTGGCCATGCTAGGATGTTCAATCAGATTAAAATTCAATTAGACCAAGGGACATGGTTGTTGCTGATTCATGCTATTGCTGCAGTTTTCTAGTTGGAAATTGAGATTTACTACCGTTTTGTACATGTGTCGTTGGCTGGGGTTTCTGAATATTTTTTTTTTATTTTTTTTTTAGAGGTATGTTACTAAAAACCTACTCCATACAGAAGTAAAAAAGCCCTATTTTCTAGGAGGGGCGCAATACCTGCTACTCGTATGTGCTGTATAAGAGCTTCCAACATAGCTGATGTTCAGTCTCCTCCTCCCTGCTGTAGAGCGGCTGCGGCTCATCATGCTCGGTGCGGGGAGCTGCTCTGACAGCCAAAGGATTAACTCCAACATCAGTCAGTCAAATGACTTTATTTCTGCTGTCCTTACATTCCTCTTTTTGCTCTTGAAGAGATGCTGATAATATTTTCATATCGCTGTCAAGACTTAATACCTTGCATTCAAGGGTTTAATGTGTCTTCCTTTCGTCTTGACCATCGCTGTCTGGACCTCTTTAGGTGAATTGATTTCTGTGGTTTTTTTGAAAGCTTTTATGAAAAAAAAAAGCTTTTGTTGCTAAAGGACTTCTCAGCTTTGCTGGTAGGTGATAGTTTGTTTCCATCGGCAAGGTCACCTGGGAGGCATAACATTAATGCAGAGAGATGAAATGGGATTGTAGTGCTAAAACAATCCAGCTGTGCCCCGTACCCAGACTGTATAATTACATTGTAGCAGCGTCACCTGGCTACAAGTCCAAGGACTGAGGAAAGGGAGAGTTAATTATGGAGATAATTTTCTTTCTTATGTAAATAAGTTTTTCATAGCAAGTGGTAGAGTGTGACAAGAAGTAGAATTTTATATAATCCACTACCTAGTAATATTGCAGCATCATGTGTAACATGAAAAAAACAGTATAGGCCGGCTGTACACTGCATGTGGAATGTGGTCCTGGGAGCAGCGGCGTCCGTGCATACCTGCTGTTTTCACCTGTACTGCGGATGATCTGCGGAAAAATAAAGCATGCTATGATTTTTTTGGGGGGTTTCTGCAAGTGTGGAGGTAGAATTAATCTCCCATAGTATGCTATAGGCGCTATTTGCTGCAAATCCCCAGTCCGGACGCCCGCCGTGGATTCCTCAGCAAATATCTGTCCATGGGCAGCAGCTCTAATGCAAAGAAAGATCCAGTTACTGCAGTAGGCACAACCAGACAATTGGAGTAACTATTAAATACTAGTAGAAAGCCCAGGACGGCAAGTGCAAAATGTAGATCTCTATGCTCCGAAAAACTAGGCTGGTGGTATTGTATCTTGACGCCACCAGAAGCTAGGGGTTTGACAGGAGGAACGCCCCTCTCACACCCATAGCTCCCTATAGGGTGAAGATACAAAGGTCCTAGCTGCACACTGTGCATTGCTTAATGGCTGCCCGCTATTCTTAGCCTCGCGGTTACTTCAGTTGTTAGCCGTACATTATGAGCTGTCAATGCTGGCATGTAACCGCAGTTACATGGCAGCATAAACCTGTTATAATGTAAGGCTAAGAAGTGAAGTAAGCATGAGGCTGCTGGGCAGCCATAAAGCAATGTACAGTGTGCAGCGATAACTGAACGCGTACTGGCCTTTCCCAGCTCCCGCCCGGCCCCCATCTCACTGCAGCATTAGCCGGCAGCTGTAGCTGCGTGTGCGCTACCTGACAGTCGCTCCCCTGCTCACCCCGATGTTGCTGGGCCCGCATGTGTTGCCTGGCTCCGTCGGGGCAGCCTGCCTCCCACCGCCTGTATGTTCCCTCACAGCCGCTCCCCCGCTCGGCTTCCGCAATTAGGTCTGCCGCTGTCCAAGCCAGGCAGCCACCTCTTGTGTTAGCTGTCTCGCGGCTCTTTGATTTCTTCTGGACGGTTCCTTGGTGCTGAGGAGCGCTCACCGCTCCTAAGGCACCGACACTCCGCAGCTGCCCTCACATTTTTTCTGGTCAGCGGCTCAGTGCTAATGAGCAATCTGGCCTTCCGCAGCTACACTAGTTACTGGCTTCCAGAACCTAGACCATTAGCACATCTGCAACCAATCACATTCAGGGGGCTTACCCCCCCTGTCTAGCTTGACTCCACCAGGACTTCCTGGTGGCGTCAAGATACACTAATACCAATTAGGCCGGGCTCACATGGCAGCAAGCGTGAAATACTGCTGGGGTCTTGCAGCGTCTTTGCAGCTGTGAAGTTGGCTGTAACCCTGCGTACACCATCACTTAGCGATGACTCGTATACCCACGAGTCAATATAAATAAATTGCTAAAGAGTGTGTGTGAGCCTCGTGTGGTGCAGGGTGTTAGGGCAGTAGAAATATGGTCCTAAGTTCTCACTCACGGCCTGAAGGTTGCAGGTTCCCACATGGTTCAGGTAGCCGGCTCAAGGTTGACTTTCCATCCTTCCAAGGTCGGTAAAATGAGTACTCAGCTTGCTGGGGAGTAAAAAGATGATCAGGGAAGGCAAACCACCCCACATAAAACAGTCTGCCTGGAAAATGACAATACCCAAGGAGTCAGTCATGACTCGGTGCTTGCACCAGGGGGCTTTACCTTACCTAAAGAGTGTGTGTCTATTTGGCTTTCTTGGCTAAGTATATTTTATTATATTTGGCTATCTTGTCTCGCTCCCCTGGAACTCTGCTAGCTCTAGTCTCTTATTCAAACAGATTAGGTTTAGGTTCTCTGACTGTAGACGTCTGGGACAGTTGGGCTCTAACATAACATGTTGTTTTCAGATGTCACTAACTTGGTTTTGAATCTGTTGGAAATTCGATCTAACCTTCCTTTTTAAAAAAATGTTTTAATTATTATTTTTTTTTATTTGCGTCTAATTTCTAATATTGCATCTAATGTCCCATTAGCAAGATGGGCTACTAATAGGGGTCACCCTCTCTGATCAGATGATCTTTGGGCTGGTGTGCTCACTCACTGAGCTGATTTCTGAAGGAAGCAGATGGCTCTCTTCCCACTCCAGTGGCCAGGCTGGGTATTGCAGTATATTCACTTCAATGAGAACCTTGCCTGCCCACTACAGTGAGAATGGAGTTCTCTCTCTCTCTCAGACTTTTGCTAATGTCAGTTATCGCCTCTCACAACCAGAAGTACTTGGGTGTGTTCACTTTTACATTGAGGATTCCCCTGTGAAACCTCACGAGGACATTAGTATGATTGCTTATATGGCATTTGCAAACTGGAAAATGCCAAGTCACATACAATATGATGCAGTCAGATGCTGACATAATTCTGGGTCTTGTGTCTAATTACAATGATGAAAATCTTAAATGGCTCATTTATTGATTTGAAATGAGAAGAGTAACTTCTGCTATGTACATAAAAAATAATCTCTTCTACAATGTACAAACGTGTATCACTACTTTTGTCAACGCAAGGAGAAGGAAGCAGAACATCAGTTAAGTTGATAACTGCCTAATGCTTTATCCTCGGTCTACATGAGGACCAAGGACTCATTTTAAGTGCTGACAGATGTTTTCATCTCTTCTGTAAATCTCACTTGTAATGCTGCTGTACAGCTTTTTTTTTTTTTTCTTCATATGGATTCCTATCACAGTGGCAATCCTATTCCTGCAACAAATCTTCTGTATGTGAATACACCCTTAGGCTCTCAAAAGGATTTTACTGATCTCATAGAGTAGGATCCAATCAGTTCCTTGGCACGAAATATATGCCTCGCTAATGAACTGTAACATGGCCATGTGCATTAGCCCATATTTGTTTGGGCGAATGCCGGATTGCATGATGCCATATTTTTGTGTCCCCCATCTGTCCAGAGGTGCTTGTCTCCTGTGTGTGCGCCATGTCTGAGAGTGCTCTTAATAAAGGAGCAGGAATGGTTAAGTATGACCTGTGCGGCCATTTGTGCAGCTCCCACATATTGGCAGAATGGGAGTCTCCTGACCCCTGTGTGGTTCTTTGTAAATGACTAGGTAAGGTAGCCATGCATGTGTGGCTACCATTTACATAGTATATAGGAACAAACTGTATGACCTGCAATAAAGAAGGCTGCAGGCAAGCAGAGGATTGCCCATTCTGGAAGAAGCGAACTCCATTCCCCCAATAATTAGAAGTTCTGGAAGTGGAACCAGCACCTATTTCACATGTGGCTTATGTAAACTATATATGTCAAATGTGTCATCTGTTCTTCCCCTTTAGCCCCTTCCTTACATTCACCATACATGTACAATAGATGTCCAGTGTTATTGTATAGAGCGGGCTCACCTCCTATATACAGCAGGTATTGGCCGTCTGACAAGTGACACCAGGCAATAACACCAATCGTGGCAATTAATGCTTTCACTGTAAGGGTGAATGCACATGGGCAGATTTGAATTAGAGTCCGGAGCGGGCGGATGGATTCCGTAATTCATGCTGCATTTTCCTGCGGATTCCGCACAGACTGCTTCCATTAAAGTCAATGGAAGCAGTTCGACCCACGGATTCCGCAGGAAAAGCAAAAGTTTCAAAAAAAAATCTGTTCTGCACATATCTGACAGCAAGCTGTGCGGACCATCCGCAGTACAGAAAGAAGAAAATTAAAGCGGGTATGCACTGACGCCGCTGCTGCCAGGGCCGGATTCGTGCATGCGAGCTGCCCGTGTGCATGTGACCTTAGTGGGAGACCCGTCCATTTGTTGGGTCTTTTAATCTCCTCAACGGCTCACCCGCAACAAGATTGCATTTAGTAGTTCTTTAATCATGGTGGACTTCAGCATTGTGAAAGCCCTCAGCGTTGCATGTGTTTCTGCCTATTAAGCCATGCCTGGAGAAATACAATATACTGCAAAATATAGCAATATATTTAATAAGTGATCAAACATTGCACATTCAAGTCCCCTAGAGATATAAAAGAGGAAAAATAGTTACTGTATATACGCAAATATTAGCCGACCCGGGTATAAGCCGGGACACAGAGGCCGGCTGATAGGTGAGTATTGAGGTGCTGGTGGGTTTATTTTAAAAAAAAATTTTTTTAACCTCACTGGAGTATAAGCTGAGGGGGGCTTTTTCGGCACATTTTTTTTTGTGCTGAAAAAGTCGGCTTATACGCGAGTATATACGGTCCTTTTTTATTTATTTATTTTTTTCCTTTTAGTGTCACAACTGGTTTTTTTTTGTTTTTGTTTTTTTTATATATTTTTTTAAACCTGTTTGCTGCGTCCATAAGTCCTCCCACAGCTCATTCCACAAGAAAAAAGCCCTTCTGACTATTTCATTGGGAAAAAATGACTTTTTGAAAAGTGCGGATGAAAACTGAAAAACAAAGGGCAGTGATGAAATTGGGTTTTATTGCTGTCTTTGAGTCAATGTGGCCCTCGGACCAGAAAAGGTAGTGCATCTGAAATGGTCATCATGGACAGACATCCCTATTCCTAGTATATTTGGTCAGTATGGATGCTATAGGTGAGGCTTGTGCGGCTCTGCCACTCTTGCAGCAGCTTTGCTCACTGTCCAGTCGGGTGATTGCTCGCTGTAAGTCTCCTGGCTGCACGCTATAGCTGTCAAGCATTGCTCTGGAACAGCAGAGAGCACTGGAGGAAATGTCCAGCTTTCAGAGTACTTTGCTGTGGGAGCGTGTCGTGGATTAAAAGTTGAATTTTGCCCTTATTTGGCTGCTGACAGCTTTAATAAAAGTATGATGCCTACCTGCTCCCTGCCCTTATGTAGGTCGCCCAGATCAAAAATCTTGACCCAATCTCTCTAAAGTCTTATTCATAGAGCCAGATGAATAAGACTTGTTCATGAGGCATCCACTGCCCCTCCACTTCAGACTTTTCTGGTGTCCTCTTATAGAGCAAAAGGTCTCTGTAAAGCAGCCCTTGCTATGGTAGACCACCTCAAAGACTCATTTTGAGGTAGGGAGATCACTAGGACCATCCGCCAGTGCTGAATCTTAATATGCTGGAGTTCTTTTAATCTCCTTTTCGGCTGGGCACATGAATTTACTATGATGGTCTTCTTGAACTCACTTCATATTGATTATTGTGGAAAAATAGTATAAAAATAGTTGTTTCTGCACGGTACATATATCATTATTTAATTGGCATTGAAAATGCAATGGCCTGGAGAGATTTTCTAATGAGCAATTAGCTTACTTTAAAAGCGTAGTTTTTGTAGCATGCCATCTCTCCCTTGTTGCTTTAACAGAGTTTAAAGTTTACCGCAGATATTCTGCATTAATTTACAGCAAATATTTTCAGATATAAGTTCTGAAGACTTGGTAAAAATCTTTTAATAGTAGTTAATGAATAGTCTCTGGTAATGGTCTGGACACAGAAAGGCCCATTTAGATGAGCCGAATTATAGTTTGAATGACGTCATCGTTGGCTCTTTAACTCGGCAGCCTGTTTATACAGGCAGATACATCGTTGGCTCGTTAAAACAAGAAATTGTTCAGAATCGTTAAAGGGGTTGTCCCGCGAAAGCAAGTGGGGGTATACACTTCTGTATGGCCATATTAATGCACTTTGTAATATACATCGTGCATTAAATATGAGCCATACAGAAGTTATTCACTTACCTGCTCCGTTGCTAGCGTCCTCGTCTCCATGGTGCCGTCTAATTTCAGTCCGGTCTTCTCCCTTCTGAATGGGGCTGCTCGTGCCGGAGAGCTGCTCCTCGTAGCTCCGCCCCGTCACGTGTGCCGATTCCAGCCAATCAGGAGGCTGGAATCGGCAATGGAACGCACAGAGCCCACGGTGCACCATGGGAGAAGACCTGCGGTCCACCGTGGGTGAAGATCCCGGCGGCCATCTTAGCAAGGTAAGTAAGAAGTCGCCGCAGCGCGGGGATTCGGGTAAGTACTATCCGGTTTTTTGTTTTTTTTTATACCCCTGCATCGGGTTTGTCTCGCGCCGAACGGGGGGCCTATTGAAAAAAAAAAAAAAAACGTTTCGGCGCGGGACAACCCCTTTAAGTCTTTCACATTTCCTAAAAAAGTGAATGAGACGAACTAAACCATTGCGATTTTAAACCAAACAATATAAGTGAACGAGCCAATGATAATTTTTATGTCTGCACTAAAGTTAACAACTATTGAAAAGCAGACTTGGGCTGCATTCAAATGAACGTATATCTGTTCGGTTTTCACGCCGAGCCGATATATGTCGTCCTCATCTGCAGGGGGGAGGATGGAAGAGCCAGGAGCAGGAACTGAGCTGCCGCCCCCTCTGCCTCCTCTACACCCCCTCTCCGCCCCTCTGCACTATTTGCAATGAAAGGAGGCGGGGCTAAGGTCTGAGAATTAGCCTGACCCCGCCTCTCCCCATTGCAAATAGTGCAGAGGGGCGGAGAGGGGGCGGGAGCTCAGTTCCTGCTCCTGGCTCTTCCATTCTCCCCCCCCCCCTCCTGCAGATGAGGACGACGTATATCGGCTCGGCGTGAAAACCGAGCCGATATACGTTCGTGTGAATGCAGCCTTAGTTTGTCATTGGCTTGTGTTTAGATTGAACAATATCGTTCACTTTTGCTCTTTGACATTTTTTTTTCGAACGATGAGTATTTGTCTAAAACCACCTAAACCCCTTAAAGGCCAAAGGCCGTCTCTTTTTTTTTTTTTTTGCCATTTTCAGTTGTTCATCTCCCCTTTAAAAAGTCTTTTTATTTATTCATCGACCATAGCTGTCTAAGGATTTGTTTTTTGCAGGACGAGTTGTGTTTTTCAATGGTACTAATATAATGTACTTAACATTTTTTTTAATTTCCTAGTGGCGTGAAATGGAAAAAAAAGAAATCTTGCAGTCTTTGGGTGCGTCTTGTTTCAACGGCGTACACATTGCAACAAAAATGACTTGATAACTTTATTTTACGGGTCAGTACGACTACTACGATACCAAATTTATAGTTTGTTTTTTGTTTGTTTGCTGTACTACTTATATTTTTGAATTTTGTAAAATTATTTTCTGCTGCCATCTTCTGACAGCTATAACTTTTCTTTTTTTTTTTGTCGACAGTTGTGCTACGTCTCAACTTGTGCGGGACGTCCTGTAGTTTCCGTGTGGTACCATTCTGGAGTACATACAACTTTTTGATCACATTTTATTACTTGTTTTTTTTTTCTCTTCTTGGATACCAAATGTATTTTACTTTTATTATTTTGATTCTTTTATTATTAATATGGCAAAAGTGGGTGGGGGGATAAAAATTCTTTATTACTTACAAAGCCAAAAATTAGTAATGCAACTTGCGTTGCTTTGATCGCTCCTGCAGTATGATGTAATGCCATAGCATTACATCATACTGCGATCGGGCAAGCATGCCTCGGGCAAGCCTTGATAGTGTGAAGGCTGCAGGCCTAAAAGATGGCCTACAAAGACTCCATGATGTCTGTTTCTTTTACTTGTCTCTTATAATATGTAGCTACACATATATATTTGTATGGTTTTTAATTTTCACTGTATTATTTTGAACTTTCACCTAGAAATATGCTAGATTTCACTTTGAATAATCCAGCTGGAGGTACTAATTGGACCACCACAAAGTTTCCTGTTCTGTGTTCTTATCTTAAGGTATTTCTTGCCAAAACTTACTAACGAGCTTTACAGGATCTATCTCAAGGCTAACCTCTGCAGAGAGAAGGACAAATTGATAAACTGATATGTATTACCGCTAAATGTGCATATTAATTGTTTTTTTAATTGTATTTGGCATAAAGCCACTTGCTTTGTAAAATCCTATAAAGATTGAGCTTATGGCATAATAAACCAGAATGCGTTACACATAGCATCATGCCTGTGTGTCTGTGTTCTCATGACCGGTCATATCACTTTAATTTGGAGCCTGACAGCAGATCAGGAAACCGTTGAATTTCCCTAACAAATGGCATTCTGCCATCACAGCCCTGGGGCTTTTCAGAAGGCCCCCGGCTGCCATGACACCCGCTCGGCTCCCTGCGATCTTATCGTAGGGTGAGCTGTACGGGAACCTGGAACATCGGCCGCGGGATTTAAATGCTCTCAGAACTAATGGGGTCATTTAAAGGGTTATTGGCTCCGATGAGCTGCACGGCTTATCGGAGCTGTGGCCGCTGGGTGTCTGCTGTAAGAAACGGCCTGCAGCCATGTTTTGATGAAGGAAGATTGCATATATACCCTGTCGCTGCAGGACGTAACCTTACATCCGTGATTAAGAGGTTAAAAAGAATAGATACAGCGTAGGATTAAAAACTTTATTTAAAAATCCAGATAAACATAGAGTAACATGAAGCATGTGCTGTCATAATGTTTCAAAGAAAGCATGTTGCCCTTAAAGGGGTTGTCCCGCGGCAGCAAGTGGGTCTATACACTTCTGTATGGCCATAATAATGCACTTTGTAATGTACATTGTGCATTAATTATGAGCCATACAGAAGTTATAAGAAGTTTTATACTTACCTGCTCCGTTGCTAGCGTCCTCGTTCCCATGGAGCCGACTAATTTTTGCCCTCCGATGGCCAAATTAGCCGCGCTTGCGCAGTCCGGGTCTTCTGCTCTCTTCAATGGAGCCGCTCGTGCAGAATGCCGGCTACGTGTAGCTCCGCCCCGTCACGTGCCGATTCCAGCCAATCAGGAGGCTGGAATCGGCAATGGACCGCACAGAAGAGCTGCGGTCCACGGAGGGAGCAGACCCCGGCGGCCATCTTCAGCAGGTAAGTATGAAGACGCCGGACCGCCGGGATGCAGGTAAGCGCTGAGCGGTTTGTTTTTTTAACCCCTGCATCGGGGTTGTCTCGCGCCGAACGGGGGGGGGGTTAAAAAAAACAAAAAAAAACCCGTTTCGGCGTGGGACAACCCCTTTAATCATAGACACCAAGGCACATGTGAGTAACCCTTAACTCCGAATGGACAGCCAATGGGGTGCTTGAAACAAAAACTCCAGACCCGAGAGGCTAGATACAATAACAAAGAATTTAAAAAAAAAAGAATACTGCAATAAAAAATCAAGTTGGTGGTTCAAACCATGTGGTTAATAGGTTTGCAAAATACGCATCCAAAAAGCCTCAAGAAGCTTGCGATCATGATCTCCACCCCGTGATGGGTGGTTAACTCTTTCAGTATCGTAGACTTGGAGGGAGGAAAAATCTCCTTTTTCTGAACTGAAAAAGTGTGTGTGTGTGTGTGTGTGTGTGTGTGTGTGTGTGTGTGTAAATTTTTTTTTTTTATTATATTATATATATATTTTTTTTCTTCCCGCATCTTGAATATCTGATTTAAGGCTGCCTGCACACAGCCGAGTCGGATTCTGCATGCGGCATTTGTATATTTTTTTTTTTCTGTAGAATTGCTGTTTATGGATTTTTAAAACCCTTTAATCCATAAAACTGGATTAATATGCACAAGCAAGTTTTTGTGTTTTTTGTTAGTTTTTTTTAAATTTTAAACCAACCTTGGGAACTAATCCAAAAAGGACAAGTACCACAGAAATACTTGTCCCTTTTTAATGCAAGTGTGATTCCAGCTTTTAGGCCTCTTTCACACGGGTGACAGCGATTTTGGTGTGAGAAAATCGCAGCAAAATGGCGTTTTTTGTTCCTGCAATTTTTTTTTCAGCGATGTTGCTGCTTTTTTGTGAGAATGTTACATCGCATCACAGCTACTTGCCATAAAACGGCGCAATTTTTTTTATCGTGAAAGTCAATAGGACTTTTGTAAGGCCGAATGCAGATGGCCGGGTCGGATTCCGACCGCGCGATCCTCGTAGCGGGATGCGACCCTGTGCCCCGGCAATTTTAATGCACGGACACCCTGTGCACCCGGCCCCATTATTGCATGGTCATTGAGGTACAAAATTAGGCTGGTCACTAAGAGGTTAATTTATATATCATTAGTGACCTCAAAGTAGGATAAAAATCATAATCTCCCATAAACGGAGAAATTGCATGAAAGACCGTAACATAGATATTTCAGTAGCTGTACGGTCGGGCTCACACGAGTGTCTGGTCAGTGTATTACTAGTTTTGTACATGTAGAGCGTTGTACCAATTCCTCATTTTCATTTGTTGCCCTTCACATGAATTGCGCGAATTACGCATGAAAAAAACAAAATTGCAACATGTTCTATTTTGGCGTATATTGCACACCAAGATAGTGCAGGAAATTGGTGTCACACAGCAAGTGCGCATGTCATTACATACTTGCCGCTTTATCACACACGGCGTGCAGCAAATTACGTCCGTTTGAGCCTGGTCTAAAACAGTAAACGTCTGTTTAGCTGGAGCAGCAGTGTTTTTTGTGCTCTATAGACTTCTACGGGCAACATGTTATCTAAACTGCAAGTGAGCGGTTAGGATGGCTACTCATTTGAGTTGATCCCATTGTTTTTATGGGCCTGCTGGTCATCTAAAGGCCTGTTCGCACGCAACGATTATCACTCAAAACGAGTTTGATCATTATGTGTAAATGTGAAGCCCATCGTGCACTGTTTGTTCATTCGTTGTTTATCACTGAGTTGCGGCCTGCATAAAAATAGTCGTTCATTTGCTTGTCGTTAAGTTTAAAGGGAAGTTGTTCAGTCTTTCAAATGACTTGAGGGAGGGGGGGAAGGGGGATGGTGAATGACTCATGTCTCAGTAGATAATTAGTTTTCTTCACACTAATTAAAAACCTCCAGGCCAGAGGTTCCTCACATAAACACACGCCCGCCTGAGCAAACATACATAGATAGTATTTACTTAGCTACTGAGAGAAATGGCAGGGATTTGAAACTATTATTTTTACGTGTAAAAGCTCAGCGCTCGAAAGCAAAAAAGTTGTTCATTTGATCATTCTTTTGTTCAAAGAACAATTGTTGAGTGTAAATGGGGCTTAATGTGTATAGTGGCATCCTGACTCTCTCAACAGCATATGTTGGAGAAGGATTTTTTTGCTCTTGGAAGGTTAGTCGCTGGCAGACCTGCTTGGCAACGCTTTCTCTCCACACTACGTATAAACATGCTCTGTTGGCCATGTATGTGGGTACAAGGGGATATAGCTGTCAGCCATCAGCTGAACCCAGGTTTGGCCATCCAATGTGTATGTGCTGCCTTGAGCTGTCAGGTCTGCTCAGATAGATTTTGGAAGATTTCAGACTGAAAATAAGCAGAGAAAGAGGCTTTTATCGCCTAAGATTACAAATTTCTTATTAGTGTGTATTGAGTTATGCTGAAAGCTCTGTGACCATTTTAAAAAGGACCAGTTCTCTGACAAGTGGGTGGGGCTGTACTGCATTACTGGCACGTTTCTGTTCACTCTACTCACCATTTTTCACTTACACTCCGAGTTCCCATTAGGGCTCCTTCACACTGGTGAGAAAATTGCGACAAAAACACAATTTTGCTCATGAGATGTCTGAGCGCTTCCACATTGCATGAGTGAAAACCTCACAAATGGGAATGAAACCATTGAAAATCATTGGTTTCATAATTATGTGCTTTTTCATTCAGTCTCGCATCGCGCGCCTTTATCGCAAGTGTGAAGGCAGTTGCGATAAAAGAAGCATCTATGGAAGCTTAAAGTCTTGTGTGAAGTGTGTAGTCTTCAGCCCTCACTATCAATCGTGATGTCTGCCATTGACATTGCATGCAGAGACTCACACTTTTAGGGTTTACAGTTCCTTTGTTCTGTCGCGGGGCTGCAGGCTGAATACAATGTTATCAGCAATCCCATGGAGAATCACAGCGTGCTGTCCCTGCTATCAGCTGGCCGGCTGAATGATTTTATATTCACCTAAAAATCATCGTTCGGCCGAAAAGTAAACATTGGTAGCATTTACACGCAACAATTACTTGAAAGACATCGTTTGAGCAAATTTTGAGCGATAATCGTGTGTAAATGGGCCTTTAGATTTCCCAGCATTGGAGGATATTGTCTCTGTAAACTATTTGCCCCACAAAATTACACAATTCTGCCGCAAATCTGCATTTGCTAGAAGGTGAATGAAATGGGCTTTATTACATAGCTGGTGCATGCTCCGTTCTCTTGTGCACTGACCTTTTTGCTCCATGAAAGCCTAATGCCATATGACTTTTTTTATTTTATTAGCTGCCAAATTGGCCATCCCCTACTGATTTACTGTGTAATTTGCTGCTAATGCACCTATTAAGGTTTGGAAATGCAATCCGTGTAGTGAAGGCCTTAGTAATTGCTTCTATTGTTCTTTATAGCCTTGTTCCTTCTCTGTATAACCAGGCTTGGCAGAAAACCGAATCTAAGGTGAATACATGTGTTCATACTTGCATAACCCCGCCTAATGTAGATTTCAGGCATTGCTAATGGAACCTGAAATATAACATGCACACAGTTGCAGTTATTTCCCTAATGTACAACGGAGCATATGATTTGGGAAGAAGAGTATAAACCTTGAGGGATCCCTCCTATGGCCTCATGCACACGGCAGGTCTGGGTTCCGCCTGCAGAATCCCACACGCAATCCAGCCCCGTCTGCAGCAGGTGACTGTGTGTCTGTGTGTGTCTGTGTGTGTCTGTGTGTGTCTGTGTGTGTGTGTCTGTCTGTCTGTGTCTGTGTGTGTGTCAGAATTGCCTCTTGCACAAGTGAAGGTGATCCCAGAGATGAGCAATTCATACAATTCCCTCATGTAAAAGAAGGAAAGGGTTTTTTTTCCCCCCCCTTATGTCATCCTGAACAACCTTCGCAGACCAATGTGAAAGAAACTGAAGTCTTGAATGCTTAACAGGGTTATCCCATTAATACTCTTCTTACCAAAAGCTTTGAAAGGCTGTTAATAGTGGTTTTAAAGTAACTAATTTAGCTTAGCATTTAAAAAAAACCCATTTCCATGTCCGCCCCATGGTCCTGCAAAGGCATCCCTGGCCTGAATCAGTCTGTTGCTTCTTCCTGTTTTTTAATTCTCCTGCAGTAGGACTCGTCTACCCTGCTAGCTCTGACAAGCAGGGCAGAAGGCTATTTCCAAGGAGGTTACCAAGGCATACAGGACAAATAAAAGGGATTATGAGATCAGGATTAAGGCCCTTTTACACGCAACAATTATCCCTTGAAATTCTTTCAAACAGCCGAAAGTGAGCGATAGTCGTTACATGTAAGCGCGGGCAGACGTGCGCTATACATTCAATTGTCGTTAATTGTGGGTTTTTAGCCCCCAGAAAAACGATTGTTCAGATGCTCAAAAGGCGTTGTTATTTGAATGGCATTCGTCCAGTCTTTTAAGCGGCTGCAGGATGGTTTTAGTTTGCCTTGCATGCACAATGAGTACATTGTTTAGTCATGTCGGGAGAAGACAATGTAATTTGCCAGGCAGATAATCCGGAGTTTACTTTAGCTAATGAGGGAAATGCAGAGGATTAAAAACCATCATCTGTACATGTAATTTTATCCAAAACTGTCAGTTCGTTCAGTCTTGCGGCCGTTTGTAGCGATAATCGTTGCGTGTACAATGTTTGTCTGATACCACGAAGACTCATAAATTTGTAAGGGAGCCGTGACTACAAAGCAGTAGAGAACCCTTAATTAGTGATTGCAAAGTCTCTTTACCTTTAGTGTTTTGATGTGCTGGGAGAATAAAAAAAATAATAGAGTATAATTTACAAGTTAATGACTGCATCAAGACATTGAAGACTTAGGCTGGGTTCACACAGGGCGGATTTGCTGCGGAAATTTCGCCGCGGCAAATTGCGTGCGGCCGCTAATCGCGGGATTAGCCAGCCATGTGGATGAGATTTCTCAGAAATCTCGTCCGCATGGGACGGCGAATGCCTTGCGGCAAAGCAGGCAGAAGCTAGCATTGCGGCGCGGACTCGCCAGCTGCAGCATGTCCGTAATTTTTTTCCGCTGCGGCCGCGCTCTCCTCTATAGGAGTGCCAGCCACAGCGGAAAAGCTTGTGGCCATCCGCTTTAAAACCCGCAGCTGAGTGCCGCGGGTTTTAAAACAGCGCTTTCCTGGCGGAAATTTCGCAGTTTTTCGCTGCGGCCAAACCGCAAGATTTCCACTGGTAATACGTCCTGTGTGACCCCAGCTTTAAAGGTATTGTTCAGTTATAAGCTATTGATGGCCTATACTCGGCAAGAGTTCACTGCCCAAGACCATCTCTGATCAGTTGTTCACCAGGCCAGTGCTCTTCTGCACTGAGCTGATTTCTGCAGAAAGCAGATGGCTCCATCCCTATTGCAGTGGCCTAACTTGGTATTGCACGCAAAGCTCTCATTCCCTTCAATGGGAACTTTGCCTTTAATACCAAGCCTGGCCACTGAAAGGGAACAGAGCAGTACACAAGCTGAATAGTGGGGATCCTGAGCGGCAAACTTCTGCTGATTTACTATTGCTGGCATAGTCTACAAAAAAAAACATCAATAGTTTAACAACTGGACAACCCTTTTATCCCCCCCCCAAACAATTGTACACTGAGATGTTCAGGAGAAGCATCTGCACCATGCAGCTGAGAAATGAATGTGTGGGCTGTAAATATGCCGTATTTATGTGTAGCCATAGTGCGGTGCCAGTACATATTTTTGTTGCCAATAAGCCTTCCAGTACAAAAAATGGGAATGAGCATTTCTGGTCCCTGCAAACTGCAGCCAAAAATGTACCAAGTTTGGAAACTGCGTTTGTCATTCACATGCATAGTGTAGCAGGATCTTAGGAAACTGACCATACACATGAAGACCACAAACCTGGCTGCAGTAGTATGACTTGTATAGGAAGGAGCGGTTGACTTGGATGATTTGTCACAGCACTTCTGTCAGATCATTGAATAAGCCTTGATCTCCCTCTTCCTGTCTTCAGTCTACAATCATTGGATCCTGTTAAGGGACTTTCTTGGCCTGTTTCCCCTGGAACGTCTGCTTAAATAGTAATCCTTTCAAAGTGTTCCAGCACCCCTGTGCTTTGACGGTCTGAGGAATAAGTAAATCCTAGCTGGACAATATGCTCTCGCTCGTGGTCTGCTTGGAAAGAAACCTGGGTTTTGTGCTGCACGTTCCAAGGACTGATTGCAAGAATGGCTAAACAAGGAGGAGAGTTCTTGTTGTGTAGTGATGTAATTTTAGGAAGTTATTCAGTAAGCTTGATTACCTAAATGGATTGTGACAAGGCAAACTTCTTTCATCAGTCCATGTGAACATGTCTGCTCTAAGGCACTGCAGCGCTCCTGAAGTCCTAAGGCAGTATGTGGGATGGAACAGGTTGGTCATAAATGGAAGCAGGTGGTGTCCTGCAATTGTGCTTGGGTGGTTTAAAGGTTTTTTTTTTTCTTTTTCTTCCTTATAGGACAGGTAACGGTACAATTGATACTGGTGTATTATGTCGCCACCGGAAGTAAGCGGTGGTGACATTAATACAGCTGTCAAAGAAGTTTTACACGCCCCCAGCTTCTCTTTGGCTGGGGGCGTGTTTAATTCCCCAAGTGCAGTTGTGACCCGGCAGGGGACAGCGGCGATGCTAGGAGCCTAGGCGCCGGAGGACAGCGGCCAGTGCCGTTCAGAGGCTGCAAGCAGCGGTGCCAGGGAAAAAGGACAGTGGCCTTCTGAGTCTGTGAGCAGCGGCAGAGGCACAGGTACGTGAGGACAGCGGTGAGGCTGGGAGGGACAGCAGAGGGGGTGAAGCACTGCGCAAGGCTGGGAGCCACGTTCTTTTCAATTTCCCACACCAGGAGAACAGCGGCAAGAGTGTGAGCGGCGGCAGAGGGACAGCCCAGAGTGAGTGACCGCGCCAATTGCTGGGCCAAAACGAGCAGAAAACCGCAACAGACGCTGTAACAAAGTGCCGACACGGAGCACTGAGGGAGCTTTGGGTCTGTTGCTTTTGTGCCTGGTCTGGAGGGTTAGGGTGAGGGCTCGTCTTCCTATTAGGCTTACATATATAAGCCTAATATAGGTAAACGAGCCCTCACCCTAACCCTCCCGGGCAGCCACAGAAACAATACACATGCTACTAGGACCTTCTATTCTTCAGCCTATCGGAACCTAGGGGTGTGACAGATGCGTTCCTACATGCAACCCCTGTCAAACCCCTAACGTCTGGTGGCGTTCAGGTACACCAGTACCTGTACAATTTTCTTAGTTCTTTAAAAACCCATGTCTTTAGGCTAATGTGGTGTTCTAAAGGGTCGCCAATTTAATTGTACTATAACATTAAAAGGAAGCGGTCACCAGGTTCGGGCAGCATGAACTGCACCCATGTATGTCTCATTCTGAAATCTGTTTCCAAATAAACCTGCTCTGAAGTTTGACTTGGAGGGGTATTCCGAGTGATGGGTGGCGCCAGCCTCTCCCCTCCTGCATCTTTTAGCGGGACAGCTCTCTATATATACAAGCGGGGAGAGAGCGGTCCCTCTAGGGGTTGTATGTTCTAAAACACCGCAGCGTATCCAAGTATCACACAGTCGCGACGTTCTATATTTTATGGACCCGCTGTCAGGTTCCCTTTTTTAAACACAGTGGATTGACAGCATAGATTAAAATGCCCCTCCAGTAGCAGTCTGGCATCAGGTGAAGGGATGCTGCTGCACGCTGGGTGGATCAGTTCTCTGGTGCTGCACGCTGGGTGGATCAGTTCTCTGGTGCTGCACAACACCATACAGTATCGTGCATGGATCCTATTACCCTGGGACATGTGTGCAGTACGGAGTTGTGCAGTTGCCAGCACTTGGCAGCGTCTCTCCACACCTAATGACGGTCGGGCGGGATATCACCGTTAACAAGGTCTCATACGAACGGATTCTAATTGCAAAATTCGCGATCTGCGTCTGCGCAGACGACCCATTGCAAAACGCAGACATTGAAAGGCATGAACGTTCGACTTTTTTCTCCTTTTATACTCACAGATACAAATTTGTGTATTGTGCCAGAGGAAGGAAAATCACAGCATGCTCTATTTTGCCAAGGACCCAGCACGGATGGCCTCCGCAGCCCATTTGCAATTAACATTTACAATGGAACAGGAAATGCAAACAAAGGGAAAAAACAAAAAAAAAAACTGTATTGCGCATGATCGCCTCTGAACCGCCGCGGTTAATCACAATACAGTTCAAGCAAGTACACAGGGTTACCGGTTGGGATCGCAGCCGGAATCTACTGCAGGCCTCCTGCATGCGGAGTCCATCTATTCGTTCAAGCCTGGCCTTGGAGCTGCACTTTAGAGAAATGTAACCAGCACTATATGAAATACAGATGCGGCTGTTTTACCTTTCTGATCATCAGACAAATTGCATTCGGACCTTCATAAATGGGAAGGCAGTACTCTTTTGATTTAGCTTTTTGATCATCCACTAAGGGAATTTTATACTTGAGAATTAAATCCTTTTGACCCGTTTTCTGCTTGTATATAAGGTAGATGAGTAGTATATTGACCTGCAGAGGGGCACTTTGATGCTGTACTGTATATACAGTATCAAAGCCCAACAGAGGGATATGTTGCTGGTCGGTCACCCCCATTAGTAGCTTTATTTTCCCCCTCTTCTCGTTTCTACATGTTTTGTACAAAGTTAACGTTTTATTTTTAGTTATTCCATTAAAACAATTTAGTGTGAATTGAACACTTGGGCTGCTTTTAGACGTAATGACTATCGTTAAAAAGCAATCAAATGAGTAAAAGTCAATGGAAATTATTGTCTTAATGCTAGCCAACAACTAAACGATGAATGAGAATCGTTCGCTTTTCGTTCGTCCGTCTTATGCAGGCATAAAATTTATTAAACGGCAATCATTCAGTCCCCGTATAAGTGGATTGAGGGGCTGAATGATTCTCCTTCTGAATGAGCCAACAATGTATCGGTGTGTCCAAACAAGCTAGCGGTGACGTCACTCCCTCGTTCAAATGAGAAACGGCTCTTGTTTTTAAAAGGACTGTAAGGAAGCAGAGTTTTTTTTTTCCTTGGTCAAGACTGTTGATAGGGGCATCACTTGGAAGGTCACTTGTCTGCCCTCACTTATCGCCTTGGCGGTCTGACATTACCATATCTCCGTGACATTTTTCTCTTTATAGCCGCCGCTGCCTTATACTGCTCATACTGCCACGGCCTACGGTTAGACAACCAGAAAAAAATGTAAATCTGGAACAATTAAAACCTGAAATGCTGCAGACTGTTTTTGCCACATTGACCTAATGTGCCTTTTCCCGTTCTCTAGTGTTGGTGTGACAACGTGTCTAGCACTAATCCTGAGCGAGGATGAAAGCAGATTTGTCCTCTAAATTCACATACACTGCGCTGGAAATGTGATAATTAAAACAGAAATTGTGCAGTATATACAAATGTAAGAAGTGCATCTTCCACAGTTACAGGGCAGAAGCTTCACTGATGTATCTCCCTTCCTGATATTGTTCTTGTATGGTATGGAGTAGGTTTTGCTCTGAGCATTTAAACAGGTACTTTTTAAATGCACTTTTTTTAAATTCTTTTTTTTGCGGTCTTATGTAGCTGTGAAAAACTGGACGGTGATCACTGCTTAATGTACAGACTTGTGTTTGCAGGTGAAATAACACTTTCATGATGGACTATAATTTTGTCCCCAGATATTCCAGGACTGTTAGAATAGCGCCACCTGCTGTCTCTAGCCTGTGCCCACCCAGTACTTGTTCCCCCTGCTCCGTCATGATTCATAGTGGGTGTGAAGACCTTTTGAACGTTTAGTGAGGTGAAGCAGATACAGAGGTTCTTCGATAAATATTAGGTGGTGCATTAGTCCTGGTATCTGTACTTGGATGGCCCTCCTTCCTGAGCGGAGACAGGAAAGCTCAGAACTATATATTCTAGCATGGTCTTGGTCACACACCTCAGAACGGGAACAATGGGACAAGAAGTTACAAGAAAGAAGACAAAGAGGGGAAAGATTATGGAAAAGATTAGGACGAAGATGGATGGGTTCCAAGATCCGGTGGTAACTGGCACATGAAGACCTGTCCTTGCCCAGCCTCTGGATGACTGTTATATGGGCCATCCATTGCCGAGGGAAGGGTGAAGTCGATGACCCCTCTGACATCATAGACAAAAAGGAGGAAAGAGTATGTTGATTTAAAAACTCTTAAAACCTGGGGTGTAAATGAATCTGGTCCAGGAGATTTCACGTTGTATGCAGAGGCGTAACTTGAAGCTTCTGGGCCCCAATGCAAAATATATAATGGGGCCCCCAACTATAATGCTTTAGTCATTGTACTAGGCTCCCTATATGGAGAAGAGAGGCCTTATGGGCCCCCTAAGGCTCCTGGGCCCGGGTGCAACTGCATCTCCTGCATCCCCTATAGTTACGCCCCTGGTTGTATGTGTATTTGCTGTGTACAGTCAAATGCACAAGTAAAGAAAAAGATGTACACATGTTAGGCAGGCTAAATATGCTTGTCTGAGAAGCCCTTAATAGAGTGGTGTGCTATGGTGGGATATGAGCTCCACACGGGAGAGAACACCAACAATGAACCTGAGCCAAGCTGACTATGTGAACAGCAGAATATAATAGTTGTAGTTTCCAGGGAAGAAAAACAGTGAAAACCTGGGCAGAAGGGATGGGAAGAACTGTAGTTATAACTTCAGCACCGGACTGTAATACACCTGACTGTACTTGGAACAGTAATTACCCGGGCATTCGCCCGCAACAATCAAGCTCCATTGGACTCATGCTGTGGCTATGAGACCTGTCTGTCGACCAGCCCTGATCAGGTGTTGCAGTTTATTCAAGCCCAGAGCTTGAACGTGTAATACAGCCTTCATGATGGGGATAGAAGCTGAGACTAGAGGTCCCAACATGGCAAGAACTCCAAAGGCGAGAGGGTGGTACTATACTGATGTGTATAGCATCAATGCTAGTTGGTAGACAGAGTTAAAACAGGCAGTTGTAAGTAAAAGCAGCATCGGGGTGCCCCAGGTAAGGCCATTAGGGTTTATCTGCGCCCCTTACAGGGACAAAGCAGTCAGGTGAGCAGAGGCAAGCGAGGCAGCATCCTCTAAGCAGAGGGGCTCTTGTGGCTGGGATGTTTCTGCGTCTATGGGAGCGATCCTGTGGCGTATGAGGCAGAGGAGGCCTCTGTGGGTCCTTAAGCAGTCCCAGCTAATCTGTGAGAGCAATAGTAGGGAGGTCCATGGTAGTGAGAACCCCTGGCAGACCCCATCTGCAGACGGAATGGGAAACCCTCAGTGCAACTTCTACTGCATCTTTTTAGAACTTCTAGCAGAGGCAGAAGGACATGGTGCTGCTGCAGGGGGAGGTGGTATAAATCATGTAAAATCTGTAGTTTCCCCTGTAAACAAGGGCGAGGCACCCTCTTGGAGCCTCTGCGAGAAGGCTCTGTTCTGCAAATGCCGGTACACCGGGCATATCTCATCTCTGGGGTGACTACTGTTTCAAGGTTTGTGAACCAAAGCTCTATGAGCCCTATCTAGCTCCAAGGGGGCACCCAGAACATCACTGAAGTTGAGCTGTAGAGTATGTTCTTGGGTTCTACGGAGTTAAACAACCCCCGTAAGTGGGGCTTATTACACTGTCCTGTTTTTGGGGTCATCCATTTAATCTATTAGGTAATAGAGTCAATATGTATGGGTTTCAAGAGCAGCTTAAAAAGAGTCCCTTCTGTCCCTGAAAGCCTGTTGGGGAGCTCCTCATAACGCCCACAGTCTTACTGATGTGGCCCTATGTTCGTGGCCGACAGGATAGGGAGTCTGACTGCTGGGATCAGTCAGGATGTCACCACTGGTGCATTCCAAATATTGGCGGTGGTGGCTGCGCTTGTGTGCCACCTCACCACGAACTTCAACGGAAGTGCCAGGGAGCAGAATTCATGCGTTCATCATTCTCTGGTGGTCCCATTCACTCCAATGGGACTGACCGATATTGCCAAGCAATGAAACTTGGCTGGCAGTCCTGTTGAAGTGAGCAGTACAGTGGTGGTGTATGTGGGACTAGCGCTGTCAAAAATTCAGGGGGTGCCGGGGGCTATTTAGATTGGTAGGCGTCTGACTGCTGGGACATCCACAATCAGCACCTTGTTCCTAATCTTATGGGTAGGGCGTACTTTGAGATGGGAATACCCCTTTTAAGGTCCCTTTGCTTGCATATCGGCTAATTGTTGGCCCTTTTATGCAGCCTGATGGCTTCATCACCTGGCCTTCAGAGGACTTTGTGTGAAAAGGTGTATATTCGTTTTTACTGTGATTTGAGCTGCATTTTTAAGCGCATCCAACAGCACTTTTTACTGTAACCCATCATTGTGATGGGTGATGAGGTGCGTTAAAACGTGCTAAAATAGAACAGGCAGCACTCAAAAATTGCAGCGTTAGAAATGCTGTGTTCGAGCAGAGGTCTGAGAAGCCCAATTAAAATCAATGAAAGCATTATACCGGGGTTAGCTAACGAATTTGAGCAATAATCGTCCAGTGTAAATGCACATAAATTGCTCCCTTTTTGTTCATCGTTGGGTTGTGGGCTTGTCATTCTATGTAGACTCTCCCCGCTCAGCACTTCATATGGAAAAGTGAAGAGAGAAGCCACTAGAAACATTTTTTCCAAAGATAGATATATTTTTTAAAGTAGTATAGCACAACCCCCCCCCCCCACTATAAACTTGTTGTCATTGTAATCATACTGACCCATACAATAAAGTTATCAAGTCATTTTGAACGCAGTGTGTGCACCACAAAAACAAGACACATAGGCAGCGCCCCCCCCCCCCCACCCCCCACACAGTCGCACTCCTGTCACTCCACTTATGTACTTCAATTTCTATAGTACATTGCATAGTACCATTGAAAAATGCAGCTCGTCCTACAAAAAACTACGTTGATGGATAAGTAAGAGTTGGGTTGTGTGTTTGTTTTTTCCTCCCCACTTTTTCCCGCATTGTATTGCATAGGGACACTGTTGAATACGCTACGCATAGAGAACAATAGGGCTGTTCGCACATGATACGCGGTTAAATAGAGCATGCTGAGTATCTACACACAACAAATACATCCTAATGTGAATGAGTCAATGAAAATCAATGTACTTTTTCAATGACTCCATTCACTACGCATCAAGCAGTGAAATTGGGATTGTGTGAAGGAGGCTGTTTAAGCAAATCCTTAGGTTGGGACTGGACAGTGGGGTAATAAGGATACATTCAATGTATACACCGGCCTATTTTCCTGTAATCAGGTTATTGGTTGCTGGGTTTGGTGAGGCCAGATGTTCATCCGCCTTTTTTTTTTTTTTTTTTAATTTGCCTACACCGGACTTTAGGTGATATACATTTTCCAATGTTCAAACCGCATCCAGGGCATCAAGAAGGTGGAATACTCACAGATCCATAAAAAGGGCCCAATCCTTTATTAGTTGCACATAAGAAGAGACAACATTTCAACTGTTTTCTACAGTCTTTTTCAAGTCACTAATGTCGAAGAGCACCAACACCAGTATAAATACCCAATAAAATAAGAGACCAATCTACATACAATTAGTTAAAAGGGCCCACCTATATGCATGAGGACTCAAAACATAATGAACATACCCCAGGGGCAGGTGTTGATCGCGCATTGCGAGACAGAGGACACTCATGTCAAATCATGCCGGCGTATATGATGGCCAGCGGCGCATACGCGAGATGCAGAGCAAACCACATGATATTGTGAGGCAATCCCAGCAGCGGACCCTGCCACAAAAATGCGCATGCAACCAGCTGGCCCATGTTATCGCACATCTCCTTTATCTCTTTAGGTGATAAGTATGACCCTCTCCCCCAGAGCTCATTACGGCAATAAGTTCAAACAGCTTGCAGGATAAAGGTTAAGGCTGTAGACACCATATAAATGTATACAGTCATGTTGCCTTTTCATCACAAATGCTCTTGCAAAAATAGTCGACCCCAAATATTTAGGCTGCCTGTCCAGACATTTTTGCATTGCGTTCCCTGCGGCGATAATCCGCCCACGGGGAACGCAGTGCACGCTTTTCATAGTGTCGCTATGGAAAGCGCAGTCCCCTGTCCACAAGCAGAGAATCATAACCATTGCCGCGATTCTCCATGGTGAGCCTATCTGTCAGATAAGCTCACATAGTAGATCCGTCCTCTGGCTCCTGCTCCCTGGCGGCGGAGATCCACCGCAGGATACCGCAACACCCGTGGGCAGGCAGCCAGCCTTAAGTGAAGAATTTAAATGAAGAAAAAATTAAATTAGCCCACAAAGTGTCCAACAATTAGGGTGGTAAGAGCTATGAACTGTTGCTGATTACACTTGACGAGTCCACTTTTGTGAATTGTTGTGGACGTCTGTATAAATACATGTTTGGTTATGTCTGCACATCGTATTAATGTAACATACAGCTAGTTTGTTGCCCGCCTCTGAATCTTGCACTTTGCCTTGATCTTGGCACGGCTGACTGAGAAGTTTATTGCTTTCAGGAAAGTCCTGTGTTATTACAAGATCTGTAAATGTGAGTAAAGCCGGGGTAAATACCGAGCAGTGCAACAGTCTGTGCGCTCATTACACAATTCTTCTACATCTCCTCCTTTATGGCTGTTCTATCCCACAGTTGGACAGCTGTAAAACACGTCTACTTCTCCTCTAGTTATTGCCAGACCCGGTAGTTACACCATCCCGCCAGGCTGCGAATGGTTTGGAATATGCTCCAGGTACTCGCTGCTCTACAACCTCTTCACTGGATCCGCTTTACTGCAGTATGTAGTGATTGCCCGTAATGCATCAAAAACATGCTCTTCGTCTTGCCTTTTAGACGAGCCAATTTCTCATTTGAATGAGCAAGTGACGTCACCGCTAGCGCGTTTCACATTGCTAATGATGATCTACCTGTCTAAACTTAAAGGAGATGTCCCGAGGCAGCAAGTGGGTCTATACACTTCTGTATGGCCATAATAATGCACTTTGTAATGTACATTGTGCATTAATTATGAGCCATACAGAAGTTATAAAAAGTTTTATACTTACCTGCTCCGTTGCTAGCGTCCTCGTCTCCATGGAGCCGACTAATTTTTGGCCTCCGATGGCCAAATTAGCCGCGCTTGCGCAGTCCGGGTCTTCTGCAGTCTTCTATGGGGCTCCGTGTAGCTCCGTGTAGCTCCGCCCCGTCACGTGCCGATTCCAGCCAATCAGGAGGCTGGAATCGGCAGTGGACCGCACAGAAGAGCTGCGGTCCACGGAGGAAGAGGCCATCTTCAGCGGTGAGTAGAGAAGTCACCGGAGCGCGGGGATTAAGGTAAGCGCTCCGGTGAGCTTTCTTTACCTCCCTGCATCGGGGTTGTCTCGCGCCGAACGGGGGGGGGGTTGAAAAAAAAAAAAACCCGTTTCGGCGCGGGACAACCCCTTTAAGCAAATGCTGAGCAAGAAGTGAACTATTATGTGAAATACTGAGCAGGCGTATTTAAACGCAACGAGAAGTGAATATGGCCATCTGATTGAGCCCTAAGTACCACTTCAGGCAATCTTTAGGGTGCCTCAGTTTGAGCAGTACCTGTGGAGGCCTTTCACATTGGGGTAAGGACACGGACTGCTCAGGCTGCAAGTGTGATGCAACCACGAACTGCAGCTTTTTCTTCTTTTCTCTATGGTAACTTTTTGATGTACAGCACAGACGGAACTCGGCTGTGGATTATTGGGCTGTAGGTTTCTCTCTGCCTGTCTTCGCAGCAGCGTTCCTCCCCTTCAGAAGCAGGTAGAGAGACACTGATTGCGGATGGTACCTGAACCCGTCATGATGATTGAACCGACCAGTCCAGGTGCTGGCTGCAATAAGCATAGTTCACCCTATGTTTTCTAGGGGAGAAGCACTGGAATAGCAGCCTTATGTATAGTTCTTTAATTGACATTAGCAGTTAAACACTATTAAAATGAAATTAGTTATGAAGGTCTCCAGGATCTGAATAACGGTTTAGTAACAGTTATTTATGTATCTCCAAATGTATCATTCTGCATAGAACATTTGGAAATAGCTAGCTGAAGAGCGGTTTGGGGAAAATGCATAATTTCCAGTAATGGTTGCTGCTAAACCTCCCTCTCCAAAAATAGACTTTAACCTCATGCCACTTTCCCTTTCTTTATAGATGTTCTTCATCTGTGCTGTTAAAAGAGCAAAGAATGATGCATTGACAGGATGAGGCATTTTCATTCCTTTGTGCAGAAAATGCTTTCATTTGAAATTTATGGGTCAGTGTTTGCAAACTAAACTCTCTTATTCAGAATGTGCAGAGAAAATGTCATCGTGCGCCGGAGAGCGGGAGGGAAAGTTTGTATGCACTGAAAGTGAGCAGATGAGAGTCCTTGTTAAATTCTCCATTCAAATTGCTTTCTGCCAGAAGCGTGAGAAAACTATCTCAACATGCTGATCGACTACTTTATCCGCAAACAAATATTCACTTTCTCCTCTTCTTGAGGCTCAAGCACACTTTCTCTCGTCACACGTGACAAGCAATTGGCAAATCCAACACATGCTTGTCTATGAAAGGTCTTGGCTACATGTCAAGTGGCAGGAATTCCTGAATGGAAGATGGTATCACTTTTTGTTTGATCCCCCCAGCCTTGGTCTTGGGTGTGACGGAGAATGGTGTTAACTCTGTGCAGTCGGCATATATAGAGCAGTACATATTTTTGGGGAGTGGAGTGTGGGTTGCTTTTTTGTGTGTTCTCACTTCCTTTGTAATGTTTAACTTGGGGCGAAGTTTAGTTAAATGTTGTGGGGTTTAGTAAATACAATTCAAAGAGCTTTATTGGCAGAACCAAATAGAGATTCGTATTGCCAGAGCAAGAGAAATGGAGATGATGAGGAGTTGGGGCTGAGGATATGGAGGATAATCTTTTTATCCTACTACAGACATATGAGAGAGAGAGGCTGCAGCCAGTTGTCTTCACAGCCAGACACAGGAGAAGGTGGGGGTCTATGGCTGGGCTTCTAGGACTCATCAAGAATATTTTATTTTTATTTTTGCCGTTTTAAATTTTAATATCAGAGGGGTGATAAGGGAGGAAGTTCTGAGATATACAGTTTAAGCATTTTCTATCCTTTGATCATAATTTTATCTTTTTAATGTTCCTTTTGATACTGTAATCAGTTAATGTAAAGAACATATTCAATAAATTACTACTTGTAGCAAGTTTCTTCTAGGCCAGTGCCAAGTGTATTAGGCTGGGTTCCCACAGGGCAGAATCCCGCCGAAAATCTCGTGCTTTGGCCGCAGCGGAAAAATGCGAGATTGCTGCCGGGAAAGCACAGCTTCAACACCCGCTGCACTTAGCCATGAGTTTTGGAGCGGCTTGGCCGCATGCTTTTCTGTTCCAGCCGGTGCTCCCATAGGGGAGAGCATGGCCGCAACAGGGAAAAAGAATTGACATGCTGCGGCCGGGGAATCCACGCTGCAGCGCCGGCTTTGCCACGACGGATTGGCCGTCCCATGTGGACGAGATTTTTGATAAATCTCGTCCACATGGCTGGCCAATCCCGACATTAGCGGCCGCAGGCAGATTTGTCGCAGCAAAATCCCGGACGGATTTCCACGGCAAATCCGACCTGTGTGAACCCAGCCTTAGGCCTTATGTCCACCCAGCCTTAGGCCTTATGTCCACTTGCACGCATGGATTCCACTGCTGAATCCTGCAGCAGAATCCCTGTGTGCCCACGGACATGGCCAGGAAAAGACAGGTTTCTTACCTCTCTAGATCCAGCGCTGGCTCCCCTCCATCACGGGCAGATGTTTTTTTTTCAGCATGACTGAAGTGTCCAGGTGCACCGTCCGACAAATCCGACACATGCTTTTTTTTTTTTTTTAATTCTCCTGCTTTCCTGCAGATTCACGCGACGTCTAGGTTGACAGCTGCGGGAGGCTCGCGGATTGGACTGCTTCCATTGACTTCAATAGGAGCCGTCCCCGCGGGATCCGCAGGAAGATGGAGCATGCTGCGATTTCTTCCCACGTGTGCAATCCGCATGCTGGGAAAACAATCACATCTGCATGCTTTTCACTGCAGGCGCCCATGCATCTCTATGGACTATTTAATTTGCGCAAATTCCACGCGGGTTCCGCAAATCAAGTCTGCCCATAGACAGGTGCATTTTTGCACCCATAATACAGAAGTGTCCCAGTCCACCTGTGGGTCTACTGACCAAAACTGACAGCATCATCTAGCTCTGTGGTGCGGAGTTCGTATCAGTAAACGTGCAGTTAGGCCAGACGGGTGATTTTCCCCCCCCCCCCCCCAAATGCGTTTTTGTGTGCGCAAAATCGTTTGCGCAATCTGCAAAGAGTGGAAACTATTGCTTTCCGTTGGTTCTTTGTCATTCAACATTTTTGGGATAGATTTTCACTCATGCAAAAATAGACCTGACACGCTGTATTTTTGCACCCAAGGCACCATAGGAGTCTGAGGGTGCCAACCCAATCCGCACAGAACTGTACAATTAATAACACCTGGAACTAATTGGAATGCTCAGCTGGTTAAATCACGGACACATTTGTTGGGAATCTCTCGAGTAAATGTAATGGATCCACCAATTCTTATTCGCTCTTGCTGACAAATTTATCTTTTACCTTTTGGAAGATAAACAAAGTGATCTGCTATCTTGGACCTAATTCTTACCAACAGGGAGGAAATGGTTGAGGAAGTAAGAGTGGCTGGGATTTTAGGAGGCAGTGATCATGCTATCCTTAAATTTTGGATAAATAGCGAGGGAAGACCTGAGAAAACTCAGACCTCATGGTTTGATTTCAGAAAGGCAGATTTCAATGAATTCAGAAAGATGATGGGAAGATTCCAATGGCTGGATGTTCTTAAGGACAGAAATGTCCAAGAAGGTTGGGGAATATTGCAAAATGAGATTCTCAGAGCACAATAGTTAACAATTCCTAAAAGAAGGAAGAATGGAAGCATTTAAAGAAACCAGGATGGATGAACGCAAAACTTGAACACATGTTAAAAACGAAGAAAAATATGTCAGAAAAGCTAAATCTAATAATGAATTGAGGCTTGCAACAGAGGCCAAAAGCAATAAAAAAGGATTTATTTATTCTTTAAGCAAAAGAAAAGTCAAAGAAGCTATTTGATGCTAGCAAGAGGAAAATGGTGAATTGGTTAACAATGATGTTGAGCAGGCCGAAGTTTTAAATTCCTATTTTGTATCCGTTTTCTCTCAGAAAGTAAATGTGCCATTGAAGGCGGTAGACCCCATTTACACTGAAATATAATTGCTCAAACGACTGAGTGACAGTTTTGAGTGATCAGTTTTGCATAGTCTATAGTAGCTAATTAGCTTTCCGTACTGCCACCGGGGACACAAATTCCAGCTGGGAGGTGAGTATGAAGGTTTTTTTTCACCCAGTATATACTTGAGTATAGCTTGGCTTATACTCGAGTCAATACATTTTTACCAGTTTTTTTTGTAGTAAAACTTATTGACTTGGCTTATACTTGGGTCTGCTAATACTCACGTATATATGGTAATTATCCACCTCTACTTTTACTTAGTCAGACCTCATCTGGAATACTGTGTCTAGTTTTGGGCACCCCACTTTAAAAAAGAACTGGACAAACTGGGGCAAGTTCAGAGAAGAGTTACCAAGATGGTGAGCGGTCTGCAAATAATGTCCTATGAGGAACGGTTAAAGGATCTGGGAATGTTTAGCTTGCAAAAAAGAAGGCTGAGAGGAGATTTACTAGCTGTCTACAAATATCTGAAGGACTGTCACAGTGCAGAGGGATCAGCCCTATTCTCATTTGCAGAAGGAAAGACTAGAAGCAACGGGACGAAACTGAAAGGGAGGAGACACAGATTAGATATTAGAAAAAATGCTTTCCAACAGTGAAGGTGGAACAGGTTGCCACAGGACGTGGTAAGTTCTCCTTCAATGGAAGTGTTCAAACAAAGGCTGGACAAATATCTATCTGTCTGGGATGATTTAGTGAATCCTGCACTGAGCAGGGGGTTGGACCCGATGACCCTGGAAGTCCCTTCCAAGTCTACCATTCTATGATTCTATTTTTATTTATTTATTTATTTTCTGCTTAATTTTCAAAAGTCCAGTTAATTTTCTGTTTGACATTTTAATTCTGTTGCTCCCTGGTCCTGGATGTTACAGGGTCAGTTTTACATTTGGAAATTAAGCAGAATATTATGCCCCCAACTGCCAGATTCCATGTGGTATGTGCCAGCTTGTGATTTTATTCACTAAACCTGGAAGAAGAAAAATTGTCTTTTTTTTTAAAATATAACCTCTCATTTGTTCTAAATCCTCTGTTTGGAGTATGTGTTGTGAACTGTTACTTATCCATCACTTTGTTTACAGTGTAACAGTTTTTACACTGCTTGATCTGAAAGGATCAGCGTTAAGAGTTGAGCGAACATACTCTGCCGGGCTTGATGCTCATTCGAGTATTAGCGTACTCGATGGTGCCTGTTACTTGAACGAGCATCAAGCCGTGTTCGACCCCCGCCCCAGTTTTTGGCTCCTCCCCACTGTGACGTGCCTGTTTTGGCCCTTCCCGCCGCGACACAACGCGCATCATTGTCAGATTTTTTGGCTGGCTGGCTAGAGAGAGCGAGAGAGAAAGGGGGGGAAAAAAAGCTCGGCACTCGGCGTCCCACATACAAAAATGCTAGTCTCCCATTGCAATCAATGGGGTTCGTTACTCGAGTAGAGCTCTAGAATTTTAGGAAAAGCTCGACTCGAATAACGCGGACTCAAGCATTTGGGTGCTCGCTCATGTCTAATCAGCATCCAAATTTTTGGATTCACCGAAGTCAGATTTTTTAAACTTTAAAATTAAAAGGTTTGTGAGAACCTGTAGTGGCTTAATTGTACTGGGATAGATTGGGTTTGTCTGGAAGGACGTCGGTGTCTGTGAGTCATCATATGGTTGGGGCTGTAAGTGTAAGGATTGGGTATTGTCAACTAGCACTCTTCATGAAGACCAAAAATCTGCCCCAAGCCAAAGTAGTCATTACATGTTTTATGTGGTTACATGGTATGCAGATTGCAACGCCTCGTCGTTCACTGTTTATGCCCCGTTATGCGGCTGGATTGGGCCTCCAGTCCTCGGAATCGTCTTTCTTGCTGTTGCATGGAACCTGATGGGGTCTGTTGCATTTCTTACTTGTCTGAATACAAATCCAATACGATGCATTAATCAGTAATGTAATAAAATCAGAACACAAACCTCTTGTACTGCTTATGGAGTTCGGCTATCAAACTGAACCTAGATCCATGTCTTAAGCCCTATTGTATAAGAGCCCAGGTGCTCCCTGTCTCTGCTGTGCATGAAGACTCTTGTCCAATCAATCATAATTTAATATGACTTAATGCGAAAACTGAATTGTGATGTTACTTTTGGGTCTTTTGTGCACTTCGTAAATGGTTTAATATTGCAAAAACATTAAATGTGCAGAAGACAGGAGTTTGGAACCTGCTTTCCACATTATTGGCTTCACTAATTAAGACTTCAGGCACCTTCTACATGTGCCTGCATCCATAATTAAGCCTTTAAATAGCAAATGTATTCTGATTGTAATGGTATGCTCCTGTGTGATGTGTATGGGAGGCGCACAGGCTGGATACCACTGACTTATTCCCCAATATGCTGCCCTTCAGTGCTTCGTACTGTCAAGTTGTTAGAATTCATTAAGGTTGTTGTACCATTGAATTATAGCACTGTTCCTTTTAACCTGGTTGGGGGTCAAATTCAAAAATGCACATTTAGACTTTCTTCTCTGCCAATGCAAGCAGCATTTATCTCCTTATCTCTGGTTGGACACATCGCATTTGTTTATATTCAGAAAAATGCATTTTTTACAATTAAAATTTTCAGATCTGGACATTGAAGTCCTATTCGATAGGAAAAGCTAATATGCTGTGATCATGCAAACACAGAAAACTGACTAAAGCAAATAATAAAGAACAAACTGATAAGAATTATGCTGCTTTGTCCACAGCTGACTGGAAACATGTATAATGCCTTCAATATAAAGAGAAGTGCACATCTCTGGTTGGGTAACATTAGGAGAGGGAGAGATTGTGTACATACTGATTGCAGATCTGAGAGCCGTGTGAGTGCAGTGAAGACAGCCCATCCCCACAGCTAAGTAACCTCCCTATTACCCCAGTTGCTAGTGAAGCTGGATGCAGAACGACAAGCAGTGGATTGCAGAAAGGCTGCCCTTCTGCCTTCTTTTTCAATTCTAAAACGTAAAATGTATATTATCAAGTTGATAAGGCACACAGGCTATTAAATTGGCATGAATTATCTGAAAAGTTAGTTGTTTTTTTTAATGCTTTGTAACCTTTTCGTAGAATTAACAATACATATAAGCATGGATATATTTTTGGGCTCTGAGCTGTATTACTGGGAATATAGATTTGTGACCTAATGACCGCATTAAAATCCCAATTAAAGAATCTTGTGGACTACTAAAAAAATAAATCAATCTTTTAACAAAAGAATCCGGTAGCTTGGTCCAAAAAATATTGCTGACTGCTTTCAGGTTTGACATTAGTACAACAATTAATAAGTCCATGCTTATAAGTGCTGCACATTGATACTATTGCATTTTTAGAGGTGAAATAAAGATCGCATGTCCCCTGACAAGCTGCCATCCTGCATATTAGATTGAAACTTTTCTAATGTATCTAGCACTTTATAGTTGTAGCCTGTTGCAAATAGAATAGTGTAACTTTTAATGCCCTCTTCCAGGATTGAAGAAAGGGGTTGTCTCATGAAATTGACCTCCTTATAAATAGGAGTTAATTTGGCAATCAAACATCGCATCCTCGTCTATTTTAACCCTTATCACTTGTAGCTGCATCTGTCTATGCAGTTCCTGATGCAGGAAAAAAATGTAGTAATGTATGCCAGCAATATAGATGAGAAAGCTTGTCAATATAATTCATGGCTATATCCACCAGTGTGTGACTGATGCTTAGACTAGCTTTTTTTTGTTTTGTTCCGACTCTTACCAGACTTTGACTCTTAAATTGGCTTTCCATTCTGACTTGAAACTGCCACATGCCAGTAGGGCATATGGGAAGGGCTTGTGTTGGCCTCAACCCATGTTAAGCTCTCCAAGTCACCAGTTGAAGTGACTTCGCAGTTTTTGGAAAAATGCCACTGCAATTTTCAATGGGTATTTTGAAACCAAGCCATAAGTGGATCCTGGAGGAGGTAGAAGTCCTCCTTCTTTTTTTTTTTTTTTTTTTTAAATTCACTTCTGATGTTTGCTCACATCCAGCCACTTCAATAGCTGATGTATCAATGGAAGTCCACACAAAAGGTTTGTTGGTTGATGCATTTTATGAAGCAAAAAGAGGCTTGTATATGTAAATAGAGATTTGCTTAAAGGCTGAGGGTTCCATTTTGGTAAAAAAAAAAAAAGTTGGAGAGCTTCTACATTGCTTGCAAAAAAAGGCCATAAGAGGAGTATTTGAACTTCAAAATTGTTACCACTTGTCTAATAAGAGATGGACTGTATTATTTTTTTCACTGACTTTTTGATATTTATTTTGTTTAGCCACTGCAATATTGTTGGGGTGTTTGTTTTTCCTGTGTCTGAGAATGAGAACTCTGGCAGCGTTTAGTAAATATCAAGCTAATGATCAATGATTTAGAGATTTGCCTGAGGAAATTGGAGAATATTGAGTTGATGCGCATTAGATTTGGGAATGGAGTAAAGGCCCATTTACATGCAACGATTATCTCTCAAAATTTGTTGAAACAGCCGAAAGACAGCGATAACCGTTACATGTAAATGCAGACAGTCCTGCGCTATTTGTTCACTTGTCATTTAGCGCTGGTTTTTAGCTGACAGAGTGTCGGGCAGATCAAAATTCGTTCCATTTGAATGGACATTGTTTAGTCTTTTGAGCTGCCTGAGGGCTTGAGGCGTGTAGACAATGTACTCATTGTGTATTCCTACATTCTCATGCAGGATAAAGACAATGGAATCCTGCCTGCCAGATGAGTCCTCACATAAACACACCCACCTGAGCAAATAACTGGTTCTATTTATACTAAAATTTACTTAGCTGATAAGGGAAATAGAGATGATTTCAAGCCACTATCTGTATGTGTAGTTTAACCCCTTAGTGACGAAGCCTGTTTGCGCCTTAGTGACGGAGCCAAATTTTGGAAATCTGACATGCGTCGTTCAACGTGGCATAACTCCGTAAAGGCTTTACATATCCCAGTGATTCTGACATTGTTTTTTCGCCACATGTTGTACTTCATTTAGATTGTAAAAAGAGACCGATATAATTTGTGTATATTTATTAAAAGTACCAATATTGGAAAAATTTTGAAAAAATTGTCATTTTTTCACATTTTCAACCGTAATATCTCAAATATGTCCAAACATACTGTACAAAGTTTTGATAAGATATGTATTTCCATCTGTTTACTTTATTCAGAATGCACACTTGAAAAACTTTTGGTTTTTTTTTAACCATTTAGAGGACGTACAAATTTAACATTACTTTTCAGCATTTTGAGGAGCACTTTGTTTTCCTGCACCAAGCCAAGTTTGCAGAGGCTCATAAGTGTCAGAATAATAGATACACCCACAAATGACCCCATTTTAAAAACTACACCCCTTAGTGTATTCACTGAGGGGTGTCATGAGTATTTTGACCGCACCAGTTCTTTTCAGGAATTAGTTCAATTTAGGGGACAAAAAATAAAATTTCATATTTTTGCAAATATGTCATTTTAAAGACATATTTTTTTCCTATAGAGCCCATGAAAATGAGGATTTACACACCAAAATGGATACCCCCGTTTCTCCCGTGTTCAGAAACATACCCATTGTGGCCCTAATCTTATGTTGGATGCATAACGGGAGCCAAAATGAAAGGAGTAGTCGGTGTCTTTCAGAACATAAATTTTGCTTGAAGGCGTTTTAGGCCCCATAGCACTTTTGTAGAGCTCTTGAGTGGCCAAAACCAAAGAGAACCCCCACAAGTGACCCCATTTTGAAAACTAGACCCCTTAACGAATTTATCTAGGGGTGTACTGACCATTTTGACCCCACAGTTTTTGAATGAATTCAAGCCAAGCAAAAGGAAAAAATTGTGATTTTCATTTTTTTGTCAATTCTGTCATTTTAAAAACAGCTTTTTTTGTACAGCACACGCATGAATGAAGCCTTTCATCCCAAAATGGATACCCCTGTTTCTCCCGTGTTCAGAGACATACCCATTGTGGCCCTAATCTTATGTCTGGATGCACAATGGGGCCCAAAACGAAAGGAGTAGTCGGTGGCTTTAAGAACATAGATTTTCCTTGAAGGAGTTTTAGGCCCATAGCACTTTTGTAGAGCTCTTGAGCGGCCAAAATCAAAGAGAACCCCCACAAGTGACCCCATTTTGAAAACTAGACCCCTTAATGAATTTATCTAGGGGTGTACTGCCCATTTTGAGCCCACAGTTTTTGAATGAATTGAAGCAAAGCAAAAGGAAAAAATTGTGATTTTTGTTTTTTTGGCAATTCTGTCGTTTTAAAAACTGCTTTTTTGGTACAGCACACACATGAATGAAGACTTGCACCCCAAAGTGGATACCCCTGTTTGTCCCGTGTTCAGAGACATACCCATTGTGGCCCTAATCTTTTGTCTGGATGCACAACGGGGCGCAAAATGAAAGGAGTAGTCGGTGGCTTTCAGAACAGAAATTTAGCATGAAGGTGATTTAGACCCCATTGCACACTTGTAGAGCCCTTGAGCGGCCAAAACGACAGAGAACCCCCATAAATGATCCCATTTTGAAAACTAGACCCCCTAACGAATTTATCTAGGGGTGTACTGTGTATTTTTACCCTACAGTTTTTGAATAAATCTAAGCAAAGCAGTAGGAAAAAAATTACAATTTTCATTTTTTTGGCAGTTGTATCAATTTAAAAACAGTTTTTTTTGTACAGCACACATATGGATGAAGACTTTCACCCCAAAATGGATACCCCTGTTTGTCCCGTGTTCAGAACCATACCCCTTGTGGCCCTAATCTACTTAAAGGACGCATGGCTAGGCCTATAATGGAAGGAGCACCCGTTGGATTTTAGGGTACAACGGAATAAATTCCAGGCCCCATTGCCCACTTATAGAGTCATTGAGCGTCCAAAACTATAAAGACCCCCACAAATATCCCCATTTTAAAAACTAGACCCCTTAACGAATTCATCTAGGGGTGTACTGCGTATTTTGACGACACAGTATTTGAATAAATTTCAGCAAAGCAGAAGAAAAAAATTACAATTTTCATTTTTTTGGCAATTTTGTCAATTTAAAAACTTTTTTTTTTGTACAGTTTACATAGGAATGAAGATGTTCACCCCCAAATGGATACCCCCGTTTGTCCCGTGTTCAAAAACATACCCATTGTGGCCCTAATCTACTTACAGGAAACATGGCAAGGCCTGTAATGGAGGGAACACCAGTTGGATTGCAGGGCATAACTGAATAAATTCCAGGCCCCATTGCTCATTTGTACGGAATAAAAATTGACTCCCTAAAATCCCCCCCCCCCTCCACGCCCTTTTCGGCGTTCCCCAAATCTTAGATAAAAGTAATAATGTGAACTGTGTAGTATTTCCAAAGACGGGTAATTATGGAGGCTGGTTGGGATGGGCACATGGGGCAATAAAACCGGGTATCCCCCCCTCCTCTCATGCTTTTTGGGAGTCATTTTTTGACCTCAGTGGCGGGGATGGGGTGTAAAAAGTGGCGCTCTGTGAGTCTCCGTAAGCTTGATGAGGTGCGGCGGTCTCACACAGAAGGCGCTCAACAAGCTGCTCCTGGAACTGCAGGAAGGCGAGCGTTCCCGGGGCTTCTTGTAAATTGCGTATTACAGGTAGCGGTCTGAATAACGCCGGGCTTACGCAGCCGTAGGTGGATCCCGGCTGTGACCCTGCGTACGGCCGCGTAATGTACTGCGCATAACTGCGTACTTACACAGGCGGTCATGCGCAGTACCTTTTTTTTGTTTGTATGTCCCGCACCGTCGCTTAGCGATGACGCGGGTTCCCGCAGCCCGTATACAACGTAGTTGCGTATGGTCTGCTGGTATATCCATGACCATGGAGCACAATGGGCTCTATGTTGCGGATATCCGCGGTAAAATAGAACCTGCTGCGTTCTCTTTTCTGCGAGTGGATTACGCAATTCCAACCCGCTAATGTGAGCGGAATTGTGTAATCCAATGCGATTGATCTGCGTATTACCGCTAATCAAACGCATGCGGAATCCGTAATTCCTATCCGGTCATGTGAGACCGGCCAAAGGTAGATCGCTACCATTTTTTCACGTGACCGGGGACCGCTCAACGAGGCCACCGTTCACTGCTCCAGGCTCTCGGTGACCGTTGGTCGCCGAGAGCAAGGAGATATTAAGTTTCCTGTGCTCCCCGACTCCTGCACATGTGTCCGGTGTTTTGCCAGCGGTCGCATGCGCAGAATACGGGAAAGTTCACGGAAGAAGATTGCGTCGGGGTGCAAATATGGAGGCCTCCGGTAAAAAATTTTATCTCCTCTCACCGATCGCATCAGTGAGGGGAGATGAAGCTTCACCTTTTTTTAACTTTTACGTGATCGCCATTATTCTTTGGATAACGGCGAACACGTGATCAGGAACCGCTCACCGCGGCCTTCCGTGAAATCTCCAGGCTCTCGGCTAAGTTTTGTAGCCAGGAGCAGGGAGATTTTAAAAAACCACGGCTTTTGCGCATGCGCCTGCCACATTGGTGACGGGCGCGTGCGCAGAAGCTGGGTTGAGGTCCGCGGATAAATCCGCAGGTCTTAGGTACGTCATTTCATCCTCCCTCACGGATATGATCCGTGGGGGGAGATGAAACGCAAGCTTTTTTTAACTTTTTAAAACTTTTTTTTTACTTTTTGCACTTTTTTTTTTTTTACCTTTTACCCCTTTTTTTATTTATTTTTTTTTACTTTTTGCACTTTTTTTTTTACTTTACATGATCACTGTCATCCATTGGATGACAGTGATCATGTCCCTGGTGACATCCCTCTGCTCTTGGCTACACATGGCAGCCAGGAGCAGAGCAATTTTGAATTTCCCGGGGCTCGAGCCCCTCTGTGCACGCGCCCGATGTCAATCATCGGGCGCGCATGCGCA
The DNA here is from genome assembly GCF_035609145.1 of Eleutherodactylus coqui. Classification (NCBI taxonomy): domain Eukaryota; kingdom Metazoa; phylum Chordata; class Amphibia; order Anura; family Eleutherodactylidae; genus Eleutherodactylus; species Eleutherodactylus coqui. The sequence continues at coordinate 157,340,797 of NC_089841.1, forward strand.
GACGGGGATTTCGGGTCCCGGGACATCGGGACATCGCAGAGGACCGGGGGTGAGTATCTTCACCTCCCCTCATGGATCCGATCCATGAGGGGAGGTGAAACTTTACTTTTGTTTTACTTTTTAAACTTTTTCGCGATCACCGCTATCGCAATGGATAGCGGTGATCGCGGGCCCGGGGACCGCTCACAGCGGGCCCCGGTAACACCTCCTGGTTCCCGGCTACCTTCAGGAGCCGGGAGCCAGGAGATTTTAAATTTGCCGGGGACACCCGGGCTTCTGCGCGTGCGCGTGACGTCATCGTCAGGCGCGCATGCGCAGAAGGCCGCCGGCGGGTCCGGGAGGACCAGATCTCCGGGGGACACCGCCGACAAGCCGTGTGAGTATTTTCAGCTGCCGTGATGGATCCGATCCATCATAGCAGCTGAATTACTACTTTTTTACACTGTTTTATTTACTTTTTTGCGATCGGCGCTATTCATTTTATAGCGCCGATCGCAATGCCGGGGGGGACTGCCCGCATCCTGGGATGACAGCTCCATGCTGTCGGCTACCTGCGGGCACTGACAGCATGGAGCTGTCACGTCCTCAGGCCAGTGGGCATCAATCCAAAGAGGATGCATAAAACTACGTCCTCTAGGATTAAGGCCCACTTTCTGAGGACGTAGTTTCCCGATGGGGCGGTCGTTAAGGGGTTAATGCAAAAAAGTCGTCAATTCGTTCACTAATTTGAGTGAATCTTTGTAAAATGGGCCTTAAGCCTGGAACCCAGGAGAACCGTAATCTCCTTTAGATTAGTCCAAAATGTTAAGATAGCAGAGCAAGTGTACAAGATATGTATATGGGTACATTCACATGTGCAGATTTTGACACTGACACAAAACTGACTTTTACCCTTTCAGTTGAAGGGGTAAATTTTGCTGCGAATCAACGTTAAAAATCACAATGGTGCGAATTTTCCACTTTGGGGGGGAGTATTTGGGATCCATTTTTTATGTTATAGATTGGGAGAATCAACATCAAAAAGCGCAATTTTTCCAGAGGGGGGGGGGGGGGTAGTATTTGGGATCTACTTGTATGTAATAGATTGGGTATTTTAATGTTTTTGTGGCAGCCACTGAGGATGAAAAGGTTTGACTGGTAAAACTGTGTGCGTGTGTTTTTAAATGCTCAAAATGCGACGTTCTCAAAATGCACTATTTTACACTATTTGTTTAATTGGATCATAATTTGTTTAATTGGATCATAAATATATATATATTTTTTTCACGTGCGGACTTACTGTATTAAACCTATTATTGAATAGGCAAAAATCTAAGGATTTGGCGTTGCATTGTATAAGAGACTATATTGCCGTGCTATTGCATATTAACATGCAGCATTCTAAGTTCCAGCACGCACCCCTCTAGAAATATTTCCCCAGGGACATTTTAAGGATAGTATGTTGTGACAACTAGTAGCACTGATTTCAAGTAAAGACTGGGTGGTTTTGTTTTTATTTTAGCTTATCAATGTCTTGAAGTGCTCAGACGTACTGCTTTTTTTTTTTTTTCTATATTACAACTTTTTTCTTATGTAATGGTCGTGAAAGGAAAAGAACTGCTCTTTATGAGGAGTGTCATAGAAACTTCTCAGTATACCGAATACCATCTTGCCCTTGAGCTTTCATCTCTTGTATAAAAGATTAATATTCGGTATGATGAAATTACCACACCCATCTAAATGGAACAAACATGTATATGAGATTCAATCGGGCTTGATTGCTTGCCCAAATGATTTTTATTTACCATCCATTGTCTTGTGTTAATCATCAATGGGGACAATCTAGTCCTTGTAACACGTAGATGTCCTTCCTGCAGGAGCAAAGTCCCAGTAACCAGACATCCATCGCCATGATGCAAGAACCTCCAGAGATGCTGGAAGAGACGGTCACCGTAGAAGAAGACCCTGGAACTCCGACCTCCCATGTGTCCATTGTCACATCAGAGGATGGAACCACAAGGAGGACCGAAACCAAGGTATGTCATTCCAGCCAATACACTTAAAAGGAGTAAGTTACTGGATGCATACATATACCGTATGTGTGTAAAATAAGTATAATGTGCATTTTTTTTATCCCAATCCCTTAGTTAATCTTGGTCTTTGTCCATTAATTATTTTCCACTCAGGAGATAATAGTTCTTCATTGCACCGGAGTGATTTGGCTCTGCAATGTCTCCTGCTCTTGTGAAGCTTCTCTCAGCAGCCTCTTACAGTTTTGTCTTCAACCTAGTAATTTTAAATCTGCAGATAGCGCAAGAAAAAGCCCCTTATGTATTCCAAACACAAAGGGGAGTTTAGCCTTTCCTTGTATCCTCATGCGGTATCAGTGCTGGGAATCAAACATTTTGCATGATGATCCAGTGAAGGTCACCTTGAAGATGGTTTTTAGATGGTATAAAAGTGCAAGCACATCTAATAAGACCTGAAAGTACATGGTTCTGAAAAATTCCCTTGAAACTGTTTTGTTTTTGGTTCACAGGCACCATATTCTTGTGTCTTTTAGCTACAAACATTATTAATCTGAATTAACATATATTTTGTATCAAAGAATGTTTCACATAATTTAAAAAAACAAACAAACAAAAAAAATATGGATTATTTTGGCCAAACAAGCTTTGAGACTGTGCTAGTGCTTCAATGGGTATTCTGGTTACTTTGATGAACCACACTTGTTCGTTTTTTTTCATACAAGTTTAATTGTGTTCATTTAGATTAAAAAACTTCAATAAAAAGGTATTCCAGTAAAATCAAGTTCATGGGATATCTACCAGATTATGGCGTCAGACTGCTGGGATCCTCACTGATTGCCAGAATGGGGGTCCTGTGTCCCACTGCATGACTGGCAATAAATGGAGTGGCAGCATGCGTGTCTGGCCACCACTTCATTCCTTTCAGTAGGACTGATGGAAACAGCGGCGTTCAATTTCTGGCAGTTGCACTGAAGTGGATGGAGCAGTGGCCATGCATGCTAGTTGCTGCTTCATTTATTGCCAGTCATATTGGTATCTGGAGATCACTGGGGGTCCCAGCAGTAACACACCCACCAATCAGGAAGCCATCTATTCTATAGATAGGGGCTAAGAATTTCTAGAATACAAATTAAAAACTATCCTGTATACACTTTCCCAGCACATGATGTGGGCGCAACTGCGAGGGATAAATTTTCCACTTGCTCAATCTTGTACTCTCCTTCCGCTTAGGTTGCAAATTTTAACATGGATCACACACCAACATAGGCCGTACACCCCAGATACTTGCCACCACTGCTTTTAGTAATGCAGAAGACCTCCATGTCCGCACACTGCTTTCCAGCAGTCAAAGGGTAACACTATCAATGGCTGAGGTGTCAGGGACTAAACTTTTTAAAGTTGTAAGCTTTAATAAAAAAAGAATCAGTTCTTACAAAATAAAAAGAGAAGCAAACGGTTGTAAAATAAAATAGAGAAAAATACAGAGCATCTAAACTTAAGGCATGTCCAACACATTTTATAGTTCTCATCCCTGACTTGCGTTGTAGAACTTGTTCATGAAGCAACTGAAAAAGCCAAAAATACAATACCTGAAGGTCTGCAAAGCAGACACGGTCGCCATAGGCACGATCGCCACAAGGCAGGCACAATCGCCGTAGGCCTATGGCGACCGTGTCTGCTTTGCAGACCTTCAGGTATTGTATTTTTGGCTTTTTCAGTGACTAAATTGTTCATGAAGCAGATCCCTGGGATAGGACTGTGTACAGTGAGCTAATGAGGCCTAATACAATGAACATTCGGCAGTCCATCTTTCTGAACCCTGCCCCATCAGTTGATGGGGGTGGAGTGGGAGGTTGATCAGTTTGGATAGAGAAATGTTCATTTGCTTTTGCCTGTGGAACTTGTCCACTCCACTGAGTGATGGCCCCCAGATTTCTTTCCTGCAATTCAAAGTTCCTGTCCATCTCCATAAGTTTACGGGGTTATCTTTTATCATGCCAAGCCAAATATATACAGTTGTACTACCTTTAGATCAGATTGTTGGGCAACTACTATGGCATGTAGTTTACAGTACAGGGGCGAATTGTATTACAGGAAATGTCCTAGTGGGCTGACCACCCCTGTAATGTACTCTGGGCTGGCTACTGCAGCTCATTGTACTGTGGGCTGGCTGCTGCCACTGACAAGTAACTAGAAGCAAGCTCCCTTGTGTATAATGTACCTGCAGTGCAGTGGCCTCCCTTATGTTAAATGGAGAACCCCCGCACCCCATACAAGGTTCACTGTACAGTGTAAGTGACATTTTACCTTTTATTCTGTGGGTCCAATACAGTTTTATGGTGATGCCAAGATTATATAGTGTTGTGTTGTGTTTACTTTTTGTTTAATACTTTTCTGCAGTAAAAATACTTACAATTTGTTTTCTCTATTTCCTTAGCCGCATTTCAAGGCTCATAACCTTTTTATTTTTCCGCTAACAGAGCAGTGTGAGGTCTTATTTTTGTGTAGGATGAATTGTAGTTTCCATTGATACCATTTCGGTGTGCTTGCAACTTTTTTGATCACTTTGTGTTTTTTGGCATGCAGATTTCATCAATTTACATGCCGCGATCACTATTTGATTGCATGTGGGATTTTAAACAGCCGGGATCAGAGGTTTCTTCTCTTCCAGCTGTTACAGCAGGGGCTCACCTGTCAGTCAGCACCACCCTGGCTCTTTCCTGCATGTGATTGCTGTGCCGGCCTTGGACTAGGCTGCTATGATACTTACAGCAGCCTAGCCTACAGCCCCATAGTCACCACAGTAAAAAAAACTTATTTCCTGCTTGCTAATTCACAAGCATCCTTGCATTGTCTGTCTATATTGTGTATTTTTTTTTTCATTTTTTCTGACCCCCACCTAATTGTTTTGGTCCTAACTCCTCCTGCCAATTTAACCCAATCTACAGATGTAGAGGTACTAATACAAATCATATTAGTGCACTATAGCAATAGTGTGGTACAGCTACACTATTTGTATAGCACAGATGGGTATTAAAACTGAATGTCAGTAGCTACGCAAATTGCGTATGTGTATAGCATGCCAGCTGCCTTGGTTGGCGCTGCTGTATCTGTTACAGGGGCCACTGTTAAATTTTTCTTTTTCCAGTGCCACTTTAAATTCCCAATCTGCTCCTATTCACAGAGTTGTGATTTATAGAGTATCCGTGCTTTCAGATAACTCTTCAGAATAAGCTGTCTTTTGTGTACTTGAGGAAGAAGTCCAATTTCTAGCCATTATGACTTGTATTCTGCGCTACTTTTTGGCGATATGCCAGGTGGCGAGATGTAAGCCGGATGGACCCTATTACAGGCAATGCGGTCCATTAGGCACTGTCCACGTCAGTTAACAGGGTTGTCCCAAAATAAAAAATTAAAGGGGTTGTCTCGCGAAAGCAAGTGGGGTTAAGCACTTCTGTATGGCCATATTAATGCACTTTGTAATATACATCGTGCATTAAATATGAGCCATACAGAAGTTATTCACGTACCCACTCCATTGCTGGCGTCCCCGTCTCCATGGTGCCGTCTAATTTCAGCATCTAATCGCCCGATGAGACGCGCTTGCGCAGAAGGGTCTTCTCCCTTCTGGTCGGTCCGGGCACGAGCCGTGTTCTGGCTCCGCCCCCTTCTACGCGTCATCGCGTAGCTCCGCCCCGTCACGTGTGCCGATTCCAGCCAATCAAGAGGCTGGAATCGGCAATGGACCGCCCAGAGCCCACGGTGCACCATGGGAGAAGACCCGCGGTGCATCGTGGGTGAAGATCCCGGCGGCCATCTTGGAGGAAAAGAAGAAAGAAGTTGCAGAGGCGCGATTCGGTAGTAAAATTTTTTTTAAAATTTCAACACATTCCTTGGGTTTGTCCTGCGCTGGGCCTATGCAAAAAAACAAAAAAAAACCTTTCGGCGCGGGACAACCCCTTTAAGATAAGTGGTGGAAGTTTGTCCCCTGCTGATCATGAGAACTGATCCCAAAAGGCCCTAAATGAATGGAGCCACAGGCATGCATGCATGCAGCCGTTTCATTCCTTTCAGTAAGCCTGCCAAAGATGGCTGAGCACTTGAACTCTGCTTTCTCTGGCAGACTTGTTGAAATGCATGGGAGACGCCTGTTTTTGTGATTCGTTCCAACGGTCGGACCCTCACAATTAGTTACTCATCTTCTATCCTCTGAATTGGGAATAGCTTCTATTAGCTCGACAAGCACTCTTAGGGGCTCGCTCACATGGGTGTATGTGTATAGCGTTGTATGCAGAGACAGTGTATAGGCTGTGATTGGCACTGCGAATGACGCGATCACGCACGTGTGCAGTGTTTCCCGCTCTGTTCAGAGTGGGGATGTGTTTTGAAACACTGTCCTTACACAATGCATGCGTATGGACAGTGTATCATCCTCAGCCCATAGGACTGCATATCATACACAGAGAAATAGAACATTCTGCGATTATTTCTCCTGTGTATCAATACGCATTGTCCACACGCCGGTGTAGATGGAAGAATGAAAGTCCATAGACGCAGTGACAATACGCCCGTGTGAATGAGTCCCTAGTGCCATGTCCTGCACTTTTCAGCTTCTGTGACTAAATTGAATGGGGGAAAATGGCCCAAGTGTGACCCCTGCCCAACCTGGACTAGAGTTGCACCGCATTTTTAAATATATCCAGGTATGCTACAAAAATAAGGACACAACTGTGTGTGCAATACATGCAGCTTTTGATGGGTCTAGGTTTTCTTTCTTACAATGGAATGCATTTTTCTGACCGAGGCTATCATGAGTTCGGTTCTGGTACTGTATCTATGCAGTAAGCGGAGATCTGGTACTGTATCTATGTAGTGTCAGATTATTTTAAAATTTTGGCCTGGGGGGCACATATTCTTCGTACAGCCCAAGGCCCATTGTAGACTTAATCTACCCTTACATACACCCATCCAAGTTGCACTGGAAGAATGGCTTCTTGCAGGCCTTACACGGCGGCTATTTTAATTTTTTTTTCTTTCAATCCTTGTCCAACCCCTTTCTAAAATACCAGGTACAGTATGTTTCCCATTGTACTTCCAGCAGCTCACATCTGTGCATTATGCTCATTACGATCACATTTATTGGCCAAACAGTCTGTCAAGTGAAGCGCATTCATCTTCCCCATCATCACTCTTGGCATGTGCTTTACATTCCAGTGTTGAGATTTCTCACAACTACACAGCCCCATGATGATGCATGATTGTCTTGCTTATCTCCTTTTTTTGTAATTTTTTGTTTGTTTTTTAAAGTACTAGTACGTCTACTTTTGGGACCCACTTTTAAAATACCCTGAAGTTTACTTGTTAAAATAGTTGCTGTCATCGTTAATAAATCACCAGAGGCTTCTGCTATTAAATTATGTTATTAAGTGTTGTAGTTTCAACCTGACAAATGTGGCTTCTGGTAGTAGCAGTCTCCGGACTAGAGTGATTTTATAAAATTACTAGTAGTTTGGCATGGATATTTAGTATCTTTGCAGGATTGACATGCTTATTTAAGGCAGGGAACCTCATTTGCTTCCCAAACAGAAGCAAATATGCAGCTTTGCCGCAGGTTCCAACTCTTCATTGCGATGGCTGAAATCTGTCAAAATCCACGGTATAAGTGAATATGCTGTGGATCCAAAATCTGCAGCATAGTTTAGTACATTTTTCTGTAGCATGTGGACAGGATGTATTCTTTTTTAGCTTTGTCCGCAAACTATAAATGCTGCAAATTCCACCGCAGAAAGTTTGCAGTTTTTACATCTTGTGGGCATTCTGCAGCAGAAAAACTTCAGCGGCAAATCCACACCAACTGCTGTAAATTTTGGTCTAGATTCGCCACTGATTGCATTTGAAAGGCCCATTTAGACACACCGATTTTCTCTTAAAAATCACTCAAAGCCACCATCTTTTGAGCGATAATCGTGTCTAACTGCACTAACATCGTGCAGTTTTCGTTAAGCCATCGCTGATCTTTCAGCACGCTGAAAGATCAGCGATCAGTTATCAGGAATTCACGGTGGGATACAGCTGATACTATTGTTTCAGCTGCATCCCGCTCCCTGATGACAGGCTGCGTATTAAGAACATAGTCCAGCTGTGTTCTTCATACCCCGCTCGGAGCGCTCGGTTGTATAACAGCCCGAGCGCTTCGAGCAGAGAACAAGTGGATGCAGAAGACAAGCGGCCCCGCTTGTCTTCTGCATCCCCTGCTCAGAGTGCTCAGCTGTATAACAGCCGGGTGCTCCGAGCAGGGAACAGCTGGATGCAGAAGGCAAGCGACCCCGCTTGTCCTCTGCATCCCCTGCTCGGAGCGCAATGTGATTGCTCAACAATTGAGCGATCACCTTGCGCTGTTAAACACACAACGATTATCACTCAAAAAATTTTTTGAGTGATAATCGTTGTGTCTAAACCAGTCTTTAGATCCGCAGCATACATTGACCTGCCGTGACTTTAAAATTTGCGGTGCAGTTCAATTTATACTGGGTATTTTCTTCACAGGATGTTGATTGGATTCCTAAAATCCCATCCACAATGCTCGTACTGTAAATGCTGCAGATTTTCTGTAGCCAGCTCTGGTATGGAATTTCTGACCTATGTGAACATACTAATGAGGCCACTCTCGCACATAACGATTTTGATCGTGGTGTTTTACTGTGTCTTTTATTGACCTTTTCAAACGCAGGTTACTCTTGGGTGATGAGGGGTGTTAAAAAGTGTGAAAACGTGACAAAATAGAGCAGACAGTGCAGGTCTGCGAGGCCCCATGCAAATCAATGGGAGCGTTGTACTGCAATTAGCGTGGCATTCAAAACTCTGTGATAAAAAGCGAATGTGGGAGAGTGGCTTAAGGCTATATTAATCCGCTACGGACAATACAGCCTGTGTAGTTGTAGTAAGGCCGGACCCACACGAACGGGTCAGATTCTGCTTGTGGATATCCGCAGCAGAATGCCTGCATATGGTTACAGAAACGAATTGCGTAAGGTCGCGTATGCGTGTGGTTTTTCATGCGGATGGACAGCGTATCCTAATGGTAGACTGAACGCAAGCAGAGTATAACATTAGAAAGTTGCCCAACCCTTTCTATCGCTCAGGTAATCACCCAGGCGACAATCCCTTGTGCTGTCGTGGTGAGGGCCATGCCTTCAGAATGGGATATTCTAGGCTTCGCTGGTTTTATACTACTTTTTTAGAAGTAAACCACTTAAAAAAAAAAAAGTCACCAGACTGTCCTGCTTTGTCTGCCCACAAATTCCTGCTTGCTTTATACCACTTGTTATCTGGTCTCCTAGCAACTTGCATGCGTCCACCCGCAATGTAACTGCCTATGCACTGTGGATCCGATGCATCCATAGAGATCAGATGAAATGGAGCACTCTGCAATTTTTTCTTTCACCCTAGGAATCTGCAAGTGTGAGTGAACCAGCGAAAGTCAAGGCATCTCAGTGCCCACATATTAAAGCGTATCATACGCGCGGATGACCATCGCAGAGTCCGGAATTCAAATCCGTTCTTGTCAGACCGGCCTAAAGGGGGTTCCGTCTAGAACCCTTTTTATAAGCGTAGATCTGGTGGCAAACAACTGATCAGGGTTTCAACAGTCTATTATATCGGCAGTTAGCTGGGAAAAGCTACCAGAAGATACACATCTTGAAATATGTATCACATGTCTCGCTTTCAAACGAGTAATGCTTGAAGTGCTTTTAAACTGCTCTCCACTGTTCCTTTTAGAGGTGGGCCGAGCCTCCTCGGTTACCTCCAGGTTTCCTAAAAGTGTGTTTAGCCTTCTCTGGATTAGCTGTGGTTGACTAGGATTTCTTTCTTTCTTCTCTTTTCCCTCCTATTAACTAATCCCTCCCCTCCCATTTTCTTTTCCTCACGGTTGCACTTGATGGATATATAATTTCCTTTTCACCTGTACTAATCATGGTAAGGATTTACTCAAATAACTTACTACGTCGTTGAAGTTGTATTTGACCCTTTTTAGTTGAGTATGTGTTCCTTTTTTTTCTTCAGGTTACAAAGATGGTAAAAACCGTCACCACAAGAACCGTGCGTCAAGTGCCACTTGGTCCAGATGGGATGCCAGTTATCGATGCTTCCTCTCCAATCAGTGGTTACACCGATTCTATTGACAGAAGATACGTGAAAAATGGGGACCGCTTTATAACCCCTCAGGCAACTTCAACTTTGACTAGGTCCTACAACAACAGTTACGATTCTTATGGTGATCATCATGAGGCCCCATATCGACCATTCATGGCACATGAGGGTTATGGAGATATGCCAGACAACTATGGAAGCCTATCCCGCGGAATGAATTACCGCCCTCGGTATGCTTACACTCCAGGAAATAGCTATCGCCCTGAGGATGGCAGCTATACGCTCCCAACTCGTAGGGAGAACTATGTTCCCATTGCGCAGCCCCAAGTGCCAATTGGAAGTAGTGTGGACTTAAATCGATCTCAGCCAGAGCGTTTCCAGCCTGAGCCGTATGGTCTAGAGGATGATAATCGAAGTCTTGGAGCAGATGATGAAGGTTATGAGTTGGATCCCGATTACTCTACAATGAATAGAAGAGTCCTTCCCGGTATGCCCCTCACAGGCAGGCCCCACAAATCAAGGTACTTTTTTTTTTTTTTTTTTCTACTTTGTAGTGTTTTATGAAAAAAAATGACCAGTATTTGTTTTTGCCTGTATATTAAAATTCATGTTATTCGGACTAGAATCCATGGCTTTGAAAGGACAATGTACAATGCTATTGAAAGTTAAAGCAGCTCATTAAATTTATGAAAACTTAGTCACAGCTTAATTATGAGATTCATGAATTGGGCGGATTTTGACAAGCTTGTAAAAGGCATTTTTATTCATTTGGAGCATAAACATTAATTTTTGAAATGTTTTATCCATTTTTGACAGAAATTGGGATGTCCGGTATGCTGTAGTTGCCATTGTCTATATTTTTTAGTTCTAACGCCTCATCCACATCACTATATCCAGAATGTGTTGTACAGGTCTGTAGTAAAGCACCCATGCCCTAATTGATACAAAAGCATCTGACCCACCACCATTGAATTTTTCTGTTTGACATGTTCTACTGAATGCTGTATTATGTAGGTACAATGCTGCTCGAATTAACCCATATGTAGTGGGGATATGGCTGTTGGCTTCAGGGACCACGTGTTCAATTTTTGAATTTAGGCCATCAGAACCTTCATTTCCCCTTAAATTCAGTAAGTGTGTTGGTCTAAGTGCAAACTCCACTCTAATATATTAATGAAAATGTAATTGTTGATTGGGTTTAGATCCTGCTTTGCCAGCCTTTTATCCTAGGGAGCAATTCTTTTTTTGGAAGCTTCCCGTACTCTTTTAGGTTATGTTCCCACAAAGAGTAATGTTTCAGGAGTTTTTTGTTGAAAATATGCAGATTTCCACTATGCGTGAAAATAACCAATTTTTTCATATGTACCTTTAATAGGTTGCTATTTAAATTGACCCTTTTAAGGACCAAATGTGGTAAATATAGTGCACTTGGTCCTGGGCTTTAATCCCGTCCGTTGGCAAAAGTACAGCGCAGTATTAAAGCTCCTGCAATCAAGCAGCAGCAAGTCGGGTCCTCTGCTGTCACACAGCCGAAGACCTGAAGGGGACGGTAGAATTGCATTATATAGCACTCATTGAGAGCTGATAGAAAGTGGAAGTGTTACATCCGTACAGTATTTGACCCGGTGATCACATGACCGCTGGGTGCCCCCTGCTACAACGTCCTTGAAGACCCTGATCAACTCTGCCTGTGACTATTGTCACTTCAGGAGGATCATCTCCCCTGTAACGATGGCTTCTATGGTTTCCCCATCTACAGTGGCGGGGAATATGTGAATGACCCCCTCCCCCCCCAGTAGTCTTCTATGACGTCACGGGGAACATGGATGTTAAAGGAAGAATACGTTACATTAGGTAAAATGTACAGAATAAAATAAAAATCTATACATAAAGAAGATGACCCACCGCCAACACCAACCAAAACTACCACCATATATGCGCCCTGTAATACAAAACTATACCAATAAACGGCGCCACACATCGGATCAATTAAGCCTTTAAGTACCACAGTCAATTCTTACAGCAGCATTTAAATGCCTCAACCGAAGTTCGGGTGTCCTGTACAGCGCCTCCTTCCACCACGTTGAAGAAACTACAGGATGTCCCGTAAAAATTGATCCCTCACACAACTGTGTCGATTAGCCATAATTTTTTTTACATTTTTTTTATCAGAGGATGGCAACAAAAAATAGTTTTAGGAATTAAAATGTCTTTGGAAAAAAGTTAAAGTTCAGCAAAAAAACCTATATAAATTTGGTATCGTAATAATCGTACTGACCCATAGAAAAAAGGTATCATGTCACTTTTGTTGCAGTATGTACACCGTAGAAACAAAATGCACCCAAAGATGGCGGAACTTCATTTTTTTTTTTCACTTCATATTTCTTTTACGCTTTTCAGTACATTATATAGTAGCATTTGAAAAACACAACTTGTCCCATAAAAAACAAGCCCTCAGACATCTACGTCGATGGATAAATGAAAGTTATGATTTTTTAAAACGAAAAAAGAGCTGCGTCCTTAAGGGGTTAAGGACCAGGGTGTTTTGGTCTCAAAGGACCAAAGATGAACATGTGCCGTACTCTGTTCTTATCATATATTATTACTTGGATATTTCTAAAAAAATAAAGTGAATGAAATGCTAAAGCTCTAACATGCTCTTGGAAGGTACTGATTCTCGTTGCTGAGATCTAGCTAATAAAGTATGCTTGGGGTAATGAATCCTGGGAGAAATGTATGTAAAGTAGCATAGACCTATTTAATTAAAGGGGTTACGTGCGTTTTTAAAATTGGTGGCTTAGCTTCAGTATAATCTATCGAGATCTGATTATGGGTCAGACTTGCAGGACCCCTGACGACCAGCTGATTGAAGGGGCTATGCTGCTCATACAGGCACTGTAGCTTCTTCAGTGTTGATCTGGCGAGCTGTTACTCAGAACACCCTACTTTTAGTAGCAGCCGTTCTGAATATTGCAGTGTTGTCCCATTAAAGTGAATAGAACAATGCTGTAACCAGAATAGTCGCTACTAAAAGTATGATCTGATTAAACAGCAGCCTGCCGGACAACTCTGTGGGCTCCCATGGTCCAAAATTGAACCCCGCCAGTCACAAATTGATGACCTTTCTTGAGGATGGGTCATCAATTTTACTAACCCCATTAGCAGTTGGGAAATGTGTCTCTTCGTATATTACATCCAGCTAGAACAGTGTCTATCCAGGTCGGAGTTCAATAGCAGTCTTTTTAGGGACACTCTGCCAAACAATCGGCCTTATCAATGGGTTTGTCAGGTACCCCATCCCTAGCAAGGAATTGTGCCTAGAGGATACAAGCGTTATTCTCCATGCAGCACAGAGACAAGGAGGCTTGGCAGGACTCTGTTAGTTATTAATACAATTGGGTGGAGAATCTGGTAATTCATAGAAACAATGTGTCGATTACATATGATCTTTAAAACCTTCTCTGTGTGATCTTGGCGTGCTGTAATGTGTGGGGCGGCCGCGCTCCCAGGGCTGCTGCGTTGCTGTATACAGAAGCACTGACCTCTCGGAACAGTCTGTAAATGAGCGTTCTAGATGTGCTGTGATCTGTGCAGAGGAAGAAGGGGAGCGGAGCACTGACCATCAGCCATTGTCATGGGTCAATCCCGTCTTACAGGGTTACTAACCGTTCCTAAATTCCTGGACCGTCTGTAAAATGTAGGGGGGGGGGGGGGAGCTTGTACAAACTAGAATTATTTCACAGTTCAGAGTAAACACTACTGGTTTCATGGCAGTACCAGGGTGTAGACCTGCATCACTTATGGCTTTCCCATGTAACTATAGACAAATTCTTGATTGTCCATGAATTTTGGTTAAATTGTGCAGAAAAAAACAAAGTCCAGTTGTCGGCCCCGCTGTTCTCTATCTCCAGCTTTATAACGGGTTACATTTCATTGCAGTCCTGTCTGTGAAGCGGTGACTGCTGAAAAGTTTTATCTACAGAAATGCAATGGCCTAGTAGTAAACTGCTGGAGATGAGGATGGATTATATTTTATTAATGTTCCTTCTAAATCAAGATGAGACCTAGTGACTGAAAAATTAGGGGGGGGGGGGGGGGACAAAATGTCAAGTTAAACAGGTCATTTTTTTGGTACATTCGCTTTTGAATAATTTCTAGAGTAAATGAAATTAAAACTAACTTCTTTAGGCCAAGTGACCTCAACTTTGATTTACTTTTAGGCTGGTATCGCACAAACTGATTTATACTGCGGATTCTGTGATCGCCGTCCGCTCGTATGATATGTGGGCATTGAAATGCATTGACTTTCGCTGATTTGCTTACACTTGTGGGCAGGAATTGCAGATTCCGCGAGTGGAAGAAAAATCGTGGCATGCTCAATTTTACAGCTAATTTTGCACATATGGGCTCCATTGATCACTGGATGTTTGATCTGCAGTATGTATGCAATTCTATTGCTTATGGACCCGGATTGTTATGGACATTGCTAGGAGCCCAGATACAAGCGGAATAAAGAAGGCAGTAATTTGTGGGTAGATAATACAGGACAGAGGCTGGGGAATATCTCCCCCATCCAGACTGTCTGCAACCTCCGCTGCTTCTTCTGGGCTCTTCCTTCACAAGAATAAGTGTGTGTTTCTTGTTTTTGTTTTTAAGTGGTTTATACTACTTCCAAATAAATTAGTAAAAAAACAGCCAAGAGAGCAGTATCCCGTTCTGAAGGCTCTCAGAGCAGCTCTCACCATGACAGCACAAGACAATGTCGCCTGGGCGGTCGTCTGAGCGGAAGAAGGGCGTTGTCAGGGGGTTGGGCAACTTTCTGATGTCATTCCCTGCTTGCATTTGGTCTTCTGCGCGGATGATGCTCTGTCCCTAAATGTACATTTGCGTGGAAATCCGCACACGTACTTAATTCTCTTCCGCAATCAAATGCAGGTCTTCTGCATCAGATCGTGCACACAACCGTATCCTGCTAAGTGCAGAGCTGCTTCTGGGTCTCCATGATCTTCTAGCAGTTGGGAAAGTAGGAGTAGTTTTAGCATAGAATGAAATATTGGAGATGTTCACATCTGTTTCACCTCCCGCTGTATCGGGGATCGGTCGTCCGCCTCTCCCTTTTGTTCTAGGAGTGTTCGGCTTCACACTACAATATTTACATGAGCAGTTTGCCATCTTGTAGATGAATTGTGTTGCAGATGTGGCGGTTGTACATACTGCTAGCAGCCGGATTCACAGGAACCTCGCTGTAATCTTCTGGCACAAGTTTCCAGGCCAATTAGGGCCATGTGGATGTGGGATCCTGCACGGTTTCACGGTTAATAATTGCTTTATGCAAATAGTTTGTTGAAGTAGCTAATCTACAGCGGAGAAGGGATTGTGGAGTTTTCTGTAAATAAAGCTTAATCATTGTATAATAAAAGCTTGCTAAAGGCTCTGTCCATACAAAGGGTTTATCTGAGACTGTGTACAAAATGCCTTATATGGAGGTTGTGGGTCTGTGGGTTTTGCCACTATAAATGTTTATCCGTTATCCATAGGATAGGTAATAAGTGTTTGATTACTGCAAACCGCACAGTTAAATAACTAATGGGGCTTCTATGTCTCCCAGTCCTCTTCGCCTGCAGAGATTGGGAGTTTGCATGGAGCAGCTGTTGGGCACGTGCACTGCCATTCTCTGCAAACCCTATGGGAGTTATGAAAACCCGCCAAGCACAGCAGGGATTTCCCATTCAGAACCCTCCGCTAAGCCAGGAGGACCCCATTCAGGTCCAGATTTATTAGCCAGTGGATTAGAGAAGCTACATAGTGTCTTCTCCTCTGGGCAGCCTGTCATGTCTGCATTACTTAGGAATGTTATAGTGTTGCTTGGGAGATGAAACTGTGCTGTTGGGCTTCCCCATGAAGCTGTTGGGCTTCCCCATGAAGATTGAATGGAACAGGTGCTGATGTGAATATAGAGTGGCATATTTGGCACTTTGAATTTTTCTGATGTCCTAGGATGGAGCCCAACAGAACCCCAAAGCGCCGATGTGAATCCAGCCATACCGCTAACTGGGAGCTGAGCAGGGGCGCACACTGGGCAATCCAGTCTTATACGAGTTCCTTAATATAATTGATTGCAGGGGGGGTCCGGTTTGTGTTTGCTTTTTTAGCAGGCAGGATCCTAATCTGCTATGAGATATCGGAAACCTGCTGCGCCTTATTGATGGTAGAATCTGCGGCTGTGCTTGGCGCACACAGGACTCTAGTATTGCCAATAGGGATTGCTTCTTGGGGCGTGTCGGTAGCCGCTGCCCTTGTAACCTGTTCGGAAACTCCTTCCCACTAGCTGCAGGGATTGTTGGGAAGAAAATGTCCATCCACATTTTCCCCCAAACCACAGATTTTGTTCAAATTTTTGCATGTTATCCTGAAACAGCGATTTAAAGCTCTAGGATTTAATTTCTATTGGAATACGAGGGTTGAAATCCTTACATTATTGTAAGGAGTTGTAATATTGTTTCCATGAAGTGCATAAAACTTTATTGTACCTTTTTTTTTTTTTTTTGTAGAGCTCCAATTTTATAAGTCTGGTATGTGCATAAGGCCTTAACGATGCTAAGCATGCTTTAACGATTGATGGCCTAGCAACCCTTGACCCTCGTTGATCAGCTGATTGAAAGGGCTGCGCACTTATTTGGGTGCTGGAGTGTCTTAGCATGCGATCGTGTGCTCAGATGTAAACCTTGAAGGGACCGCAACCTTCAATCAGTCAGTTGTGCAGGGGGGGATAGGCCATCCATTTTTAAAGCCTAGATAACCCCTTTAAGATGTTGGTACTTTAGCTGTAAACCTTGAAGGGACCGCAACCTTCAATCAGTCAGTTGTGCAGGGGGGGATAGGCCATCCATTTTTAAAGCCTAGATAACCCCTTTAAGATGTTGGTACTTTAACAAGTGTAATTTGATTGGGATGAAGCAGCGGATTGACACCACTCTACTGATGCTAGATGGTCTTTTGTTTGAGGGTGGCGTAAGATGCATCATCGTTCTTTTGCACCCAACCCTGCCACTGCCATGGTGAAGGCACTGAATTGGGGTAAAAGGGTAAATAAAGTAATTAATAAATGGAATCGGTCAACCACAATACCCAGATTATCAAAATTGGGGTTCTTTAGTTTGGAAGATGACAGCTGTGGGGCGACCTAGTATATGTGTAATACATCAATGTTCAGTACAGGGAACTCCCATGATCTCTATAAATAGGACTGTAACAAGGGGGCGTCCTCTACATGTGGAAGAGTGGTTTCTACACCGACACAGAAGGGGGTTCTTTACAGTAAGAGTAGTGAGACTATGGAACTCTCTGCCTGAGACTGTAGTGATGGCAAACTCGCTTATGGCGGGTTCTCACAACCGTATTTCATTTGTGGAATCCGTGATCGTCACCTGCACGGATGATGCGTGCTATTCCGCAGCTATTGAAAACATAGAACATTTGCATGAGTTTATAGCGAATGCGATTTTCCGCAACCAGATTTAAAATCCCAGCATGTTCTATTCTTGTGCGGAATCTGACTGGTTCGTATGCAGCCGGCCTAAGGGTTTAGAAGGGGCCTGGAGGCCTCTGTAAGAGTGCCAACATTACATGTTCTAATCACTAGATTACTGGAGATGGCTGCTTGTTTGCCTTGTGAGGATTAACAACCTATGTTACAGTATCCTTAACAATGTCACACAGTATCCAAGGGTTTTAATCCCTCTTTTCGGAGCAATTACAGTAATCTTAAAAGGACGCAGACCTTTTTTATTAATTTTTTTTATTTTCTGCTCCCCACTTCTTGTTTCTTTAATCTCTTGACATATCTGAGGGCTTGTGTTTTGTGGCACTAGTTGTCATTTTTAATGGTACTGTAATTTTTAATGTACTGCAAAAACTGTAGACCTTTCTGTAAAGTGAAATTGAGTCCCCTCTTTGCCACCCCGAAATTCCACCATCTTTGGGTGGGGCTGGTCTTCTTTTTATGGCGTATGCGGCAAATATGACAACTTTTATTTTGAAAACTAGTAGTACAGCACAAAAAAATAAAAGGTGGTGGCAGAAATTATGTTTTTCCAAAGATATAACTGACGCCATAACTTTATTTTCCGTCGACAAGGTTGTGTGGGACTTGCTTTTTGCAGGATGTCCTGCAGTTTTCTCTTCGTACCATTTTGAAGTGCATACGATTTTTTTTTTTTTATTGCTTTTAATAACATAATTTTTCTTTAGAGATGGGTGTGAAAAAAAAAGCGCAAATCTGGTGTTGTGTATTTTTTTTCCAGGCACCGTTCACCGCATGGGATAAATAATGCATTAGTTTGATAGATCAGACTTTTATGAACGTACCGATACCAAATATGTGAGGGGTTTTGGGGGTTTTAATTAGAAATATGGTAAAAGGGGGTGTTTTTAAAACTTTCAATACCTGTTTTGTTTTCCAATAACTACTAAAACTTTTTAAAACTTTTATTTTTTGTGATGGTTTGATTACTGCTGCAGTATCATGTAATGTGAGCCGCTGTGTTCCCCTGCATGAAGTCCAGCTATCTGGTGGTTTCAGTTGACGTTTCGAACCCTACTGCTGGCATTGTCCGTTTTTTTTCCTCTGAATAAGCTGTTTTTGGCCTTACGGGAATTGGCTGATATCAGCAGCTTCTTTTCTTTGTGCTCGATGACATGAGACAGACCTTTTTTCCACGCATCATCTGAGTCTCACCCCAGCCAGAACATTGTGCCTAAACATGGTTGCAACTCTAGGAATTTGGGGGAAATAAATACTTGCCTGATTTTAGCTAAATGAGCTACAGAGACCCTGTAGGAGTCGTCTTCCCGTTAGTACAGTGTGTCTTAAGAGGTGAATAATAGATCTGTGTCACCAGAAGGTCCTTAAGCAGTATGTGGTCTGACTGCTGTACTGACCTTCCCAAATTAATGAGAAACATTTGGAGGGATGGGGGGTGGGGCAGGATGGGATTTTCTGTAGAATCTCCTGGAATGATCATTTTAATTGAGGCAGTGATTCCATCCTATAATTCTATATGGTGGAAATACCCAGAAACTGTATGATTTTAGAGCATGTTGACCATGCTGGTCTTGTGTCATGTCTTTTTATATTTGGGTACATGTATTTAATTTCTGAAGAATGCTTTCACCATCCAGACATCTAACTTGGTCAGATATACAGTGTTTTCCCGAAAATAGAACCCTGCCTTATATTAACTTTTGCCCCAAAAGAGACGCTAGGTCTTATTTTCAGGGGATGTCTTATTTTACTTAGCAGGCTTGATCCAGGTCCCTCCCGCTGCTCTCTGCAACTCCGACGTGCTAAGCCCTAGCATTGATTGGACAATTCATAAATCCTGCCTCCACGACGAGGTGGCTGGGATTGGTTGTTCGACCGATGCTCAGCCAATCAATGCAGCGCTTGATGAACCAATCACAGCAATCGCATTGGTTCTCGAGTGCTGCTCAGCCAATTAGAGCCATCGCTTCTTGCAGGTGGGTTTTATGAATCCTGTAACCAGGAAGTGATCATCTTCTGTGGGTGAACAAGGACTGCCGGACGCACGGCAGAGCTCCGGACAGCAGCAGGAGGAACCAAACCTAGCCTGCTAAGTATAACTTTTTTTTTAATGTAATGCAGCTAGGGCTTGTTTTCAGGGTAAGTCTTATATTTCAAGCCTCCAAAATCCCCCCAAAGGGTAGGGCTTATTTTTAGGGTCGGTCATAATTTCGGGGAAATGAGGTAGTTGCCTACCATATGTGTCTGTGTAAGCACTGAGCTCTTGTCAGATGAGCAATGCATTGTGGGATTAATAGTGTTTCCATATTGGCTCGTTTCCTAGGAAATTGGCATTGTGTGGGCCTATGGAGACTTCTGGATTGCAGGACTGTAAACGTGGTTGGGTCATAATTCATCTGATAAAGCTGAAATTGCTGAAAAACCTTACTAGGGATGAAATTATTGGGCAGACTGGACACCTAGCCCATGTCGTCCGCAATATTTAGATTCTAAAAGGTTTTATGTAACCTAGCCCTAAAATATTTTACCTTTTGTACATTTATGAAGTTGACTTCTATGGAGGCCATGTTAACACATTTACAAATCAGTATTTTGAAGCTAGTATGAGGACTGGATTCTAACCGTGGAGTGAAAAAGTAATGGAAACTGGTTACATAAAGCATTAGCTCGTCTTTTTAACTTTAACATGACGTATGGATGTATTTAACGTGTGGTTTTTGACTCCCCCAGGGCTTATGATGACCCCCTGGAGTCGGAACTGATTGAGGAGAGAATCCCTTACCTTCACGGTGGCTATGCCGCTCCACTGGCTCAGCCTGAGAGAGGAAGCCTCGCCAGCATAGATCGGTTGGGAAAGCGCTCCCCTTCCATCGATAGCATCCGCAAAGATCCACGATGGAGAGATCCTGATCTTCCTGAGGTCATTGCGATGCTCAACCATCCAATCGATCCAGTTAAATCCAATGCAGCTGCTTATTTACAGCACTTGTGTTACGAAAATGATAAAATCAAGAAAGAGGTAAGACATCTCAAAGGCATTCCCATTCTCGTGGGTTTATTAGACCACCCAAAGCCTGAAGTCCACAGAAAAGCCTGCGGAGCCCTCCGTAACATTTCATATGGAAAAGACAATGAAAACAAAGTGTCAATCAAGAACTGTGATGGTATACCTGCTTTAATACGGCTCCTGAGGAAGACCAACGACATGGAAGTGAGAGAGCTCATAACAGGTATGTGTAATGATTGCCTCCTTACTCTATAGTCTTGCATCTGTTTGTTTTAATGGAAGAGGCTCCTGCGACTTCGTACTGCTAAAAAAATTTATCATCTACCTTATTTCTGTAGAATGACTGAATTGTGGTGCCATTTTTCAAAGATTTAGTTTGGTAATTGCTTCATTTCATGTCTGTATATTACCCAGACGTATCTGATACTGGATCATGTGATATTCTGAGCCTGTAATTGTATCTTGTGTCAAAAGGGTTCTTGATACGTGTAGAGCCTTGTGTGACGCAGAATGTTAGGGCAGTAGAAATGCAGTCCTAAGCTCTTGCTCACGACCTGAAGGTTTGCTAGTTCAATCACCACATGGTTCAAGTAGCTGGCTGATGTCATCACAACTTTTTTCCCCTCTCCTGGTGGCATTGTAATTTGTGTAAAAAGCGCAGTATTACATTTGCGATTGCATATTTACAGATTTTTTTTAAATTTTTTTTTATTTTGTGCAACCCATTCATTTCAGTGGGTGATGAAGTGCATGCAATATGCACTACAATGCCAAAAATAGAACATGCAGCTGCGTAATGCACCAAAATAACCTAAAGAGGGTCAAGTCATCGGGGTGACCCATCATTATGAGCAGGAGGCTGTACCACATCACATAGTCTGGTCCTGCAGAGCTGCAGGGACACATTCACTAACACAACGCTGCATTACACATATCCTTCGCTAGAAGCCTCCGGGCTCTGTACAATGTACAGGCTTCATGGAGCTGTAATACCGCCATCATTAGGAGACCTTGCGGTAGTTTGTCAAGTAGTGGTGCAGCAGGGACCCATCACAAGGCAAAGGTTTGGATGCAATGTGTGCATTTCATCTGTATGTTTTCTTTTCAAGAATGTTTGAAACCAATGGAATATCACTGAATAGAGGGAAGAATTCTGTCAAAGCTTTTAAATATCTCATCCACCGTAATGGCGCACTTTAGCATTGTTTATTGTAACCTGCACATATAACCCATACTAAGGTGTTATTCACTATACCAATTTATAGCGTTCTCTTCCTGTCTTTTTAGAGAAATCCCAGCATAGAGCTAAATCTTGCAGATTAAAAGCCCTGGAAGGGAGTCTTTTTGGTAAAGCACAAATGTAAATGAGCAGTTCTAGGTTACATAAAGTGTAAGCCTTTGGTGATGTGAGGACGTGGGGACTCGTCCCTTTATAGTCACTGACCACTTGCTACAAGATGAATGAATGTGTCTTTCTGATGTTACTATTCCAGCCATTCTTGGCCACGTCATACCCTGACGGGTTTATTTGTAGCTGTGGTCCACAATGGCTGTCCCCTAATGCATTCATAGGTCTGGCAAGCATATGACATCCCTGGCTTGTCTTTATGTTAAATTGAAAACGCCAGTCTGTAATTTCTTAGGGAGGGCCCTGGAGTCTGGGGAAAAATGGCAAGCGGCCCTCCCAGACACTTAAGAAAACAAACAATGCTCGGCCTTTTCCTCCGCTGTTGCAGTTTTCAGTATATTGTTGTGAAACACCCAGTTCTTAAGTTGTGAATATTCATTGCTGGACACAAGCAAATCATTCTGCAGGAAAAATCTCATGATGGGAAGAAAAATGGTTATAATCCATTTAGGACATTGCCCCGAATTGCCAATAGAAGCTCAGAGTCCCACAATTATCACACAACTTCTGGGCCGAGTCCCACAATTATCACTGCTGCAGCTAGTTCTATAGCAATAGCTTCACAATATTCCCAGGACACAATATTTTCAACATACAATGGCCCAGGAAAGACCATTGTATCTTGCAGCCACATTCAACCCTATCATTCTGCAGTACGTGTGCTCGTTGGAAGATCCAAAATCTGCAACAAAACCCCCATCTGCTGCTTGTAGGTATGCTGCGGAGGTCACCATGCTCAGAGTGAAATCTGCAGCACAAAGTGATAACTCTAGACTGGAGGGACAAAGACTAATCACTGTGTGTTCCTATTGGGTTGAATGGTAAGCTTGACCGAACAGTGTGGTATTAGGCCTCCCTGTCTAGAAGGGCACGCGCCCATCCTCGTTGCATCCTACGGCGGGCTTCTCACAGCTTGCACAGACAGCAGCCATGTTTTTTTCAATTCCTGTACAACCCCTTTAGATACAAAAGACAGACATGGCTGCTAGAAGCTTAAGGCGTCATGTCAACGGGCAAATTCGGATTTAAAATCTGCAGCGTTTTTCCTGCACACGGATCCTCACCCCATAGGGATGCATTAGACACCCGCAGGTAGTTAAATACCTGCGGATGTCATTTTTCCCTGCAGGTGCGGGTGCTGCGGCTTTGAATTCTGCGCCACATGTCAGTTTTCGTGCGGCTTGGTCGCAATGTGTGGGCGAGATTTTTGTAAATCTCATCCACTTTGCTGGCTTATCCCTGGTTAAAAAGACGCGAGCGGAATTGTCATGCAGAAAGTCCGCATGGAAATTCTGCGGCAATTCTGCCCCGTGTGAGCCCAACCTTCTAGTTTCCTCTAGTACGTAGAAGAGCAATGTTCTATTTAACTAACACCTTTAATTAGATGAATACTTGATTAGCCAGTCAAGAAAAAGTATTCTGTGGGAAATATACCGAGGCCGGGCTTAGTAAGATTTCCTATAGTGCACTGAATACATGAAGATGAGCAAATGGCTTCATACATCCAGCGTATCCCCCTAGACCTCCATGGTGCTTCCCAGAAATGTGCACCTGGTCTCATACAGGCAGACATTTCTGGCGTAATTTACACCAGTTTCTGGTCTAAATTATAAATCTGTTGCTCTGGGTGGCCATGCCCCTCCCGATAAGCAAAAAGTGGCAAAGTTGGTGCAGAGGCTGAAAATTCACAACTCTTTTGTGCAAGCACCAGATATGCATGCGCGCTTGCTTCTTGTAGGATACATTTTCCCTTTTACTTCTGGTGCTGTGTCTAGAAGTTATTGCTTAGTGAGAGCCGATGCCATCCAATACATTGGGTTATGTCTATTTGAGCATGCAGTGAAATTGGCAAGATGACACAAATGCAGGAAAGTATAAGATGCTGCTAATTAGAGAGATGCTACGTGCCTTTTAGTCTTGGTTCTGATTGTCATAATGTAAATAATTGTGCGCATCTCAGCAGTGCTTCTGTTCTCTCCAAAGGTACATTGTGGAACCTGTCCTCATACGAACCCTTAAAGATGGTCATCATCAACCATGGTCTCCAAACCCTTACGAATGAGGTAATCATACCGCACTCTGGCTGGGAGAACGAACCAAACGAGGACTCCAAGCCCCGGGATGCAGAATGGACAACTGTGTTTAAGAACACTTCTGGTTGCTTGAGGTATTTCTCTTTTCTTTAGTTCTGTAAGTTTTTGCACGTAGTTTTAAAGATATTTATATTGTGGCTGTAAAATTTTCTGCTTTGTGAAAATACTACTTCAAGTTTTTCTTTGTAAGGAATCCAAACCAAGGGTCATGGTATGCAAGTATACAGCCATTTTATTACTGATGTTGGGAGGCACATCACTTTCCTTTTAGCTAGGTTACCTGTCAATCTGGAGTTTGAATGGAGATGCAGCGAGCATGCTTGTGGAGTTTGTAGAATCCTGCTATGGTCAAGGGTGCCCCAGCTGTTCTGTGTATGTGCTCCGTCCTGTGGGTAGGTGATAGGTGAATTTGGTTGGAAAACAACTTGGCAGTATTTATTTTTTTTCTTTCTGTAAGAAGCAATTTTTCTTTATATTGCAGGTGTGCGATTTGTCACGCTTGTTTTTGCCAAAACCCCCACTACATCCAGATGTTAGCTTGAGCTCACCAGTAAAGTATGAAACCCTGCAATCACTGGCCTCTTTTTAAGTCTGCCAGAGCATTTTTAAAAAGTGCTGCAGTTTTTATTTTTTTTCTCATTTGTCCTGGCATTTCTTGCTGTCGTGTTTGCGTTGGGCAGAAGCAGCTGTGTACTTCCTATGGGACAGCTCTTTTACACAGGACAATTTGATTAATCATTGCATCCATATTCGTTCATTGTAAACATGGCCAACAGTTGAACGATAATTCGTTCATATACGTTGTCCATTTTATGCAGGGATAAATCTCCACGTTCGTTTGTACTTGGTTAAATGTAAAAAGAAAAAAAAGTTGTCCTCCATAGACCTGGGATGGGCAGTATTAAGGCCCATTTAGACACAACGATTATCATTCAAAAGCCATCTTGTCAGCGATAATCGTTGCGTGTCAATGTGCCCATCTTTCTCTTCTCTGCCGAACGATGGATTTTGGTTCTGCATGAAATCCATTGTTTGGCAGAACGGCTGATAAGAAGGACTGCACACTGTGTTCTGCCTGGGGAGCGCTGATTACATTGTCTGAGCTGTTAGCCCCGCAGCAGAACAAAGGGAATTTATTCAGAGAACAGCGAGTTGTCTGTTCCCCTAATACAGATCCTGGCGTCTCACACGCTATCATATGGTACTAATAGTCATCAGTACCATGTAGTAGTTTATGCAAAATGATCGCTCAAAAGCCATTTTTTGAGCGATCATCTTTGTGTCTAAATGCACCTTTACTCCCCTGACAGACCAACGATCAACTGAGCGAAATGACTAAAAATGTAAACCATTATCTGCACATGTGAACCGACGTAGATTTGGATGCAAACTGCTTAATCATCATTCACTCGTTTCAGCGATTAATCGCTTCGTGTAAAACGAACCAAAGACGGCGGCAGTGCAACAATATAAGCATCCAACTGAAATTGAGATCCACTCAAGCCTGTCCATAATAAGCCAGATACCTTCAAGGAGATTGAAGGGCTCTTCTGTTAATCATTCAGTTAACCTCTCTCAGCTGGGAAGCTTTAGATGCTCAGGATTTATTTTTCTGCCGTGATTTTTGTGGTCTTGCTCAGAATCTGTATGTTTCCATGCCTGAGAGCGGCCTTCTCTCCATACCTCTGAGGTGTTCCTCTTGTCGGGGTTGTAATGTGACACTCGTTAGTCATCTGTTCTCTTCTACATAATTTCCCACAGATACTTGGCTGAGGCGGTCATTCATTGGTACATGCAAACCTCGTGTTAATCCGTCTAGGCTGAAAAACCTCTTCAGTAATATCCATATGATTGAGGTACTTGATGGTGCACAACTGCATGTCCTCAATAAGGCTTTGCTGGTCACTAATAGGCTAAGGATCATTTTGTCCGTCCTATAGGGTAGGTTCACATATGGCAGCCAACCTGTAACTTTTCCACAGCAGATTTCAGTGCCAGTGTTGAACAAATCTCCTCCACATGCAGAATTTCTCCTCGCAGCGAATTGATCTGCTGAGCGGATTTTTAGATCCACGCTGTAAAGTTCTGTCTGAGATGTTCACCGCGAATTTTAGGGCTCTCAATTTAGAAGAGTGAAATCTGCAGTAAAATCCACATTGTCAGCAGGACCTGGCCTTTTTACATGTAACTATATGTATCTGAGCCAATTTTATTTCACTTTTTTCTGGCTTCACGGAGCTTGTTGAATGACTTTCCAGTTTCCTCATTGCATTTGTGATTGGCAGAGCATCGTATCTAATAAATGATTTGTTCTGCTCCTAGCTTATGACTTGTTTGTAGAAAACTAGGTGATACAGTTAGGAAGATTGTTAGCTAGTTATTACATAATGTAAGAGGACTGTCTAATTACCAAACGGGAAACTGCACTGCATGGAAGGGACTGCAGTATACAAAGTGTGATAGACTGGTGAGGGGTGCAGGGATGGGAACAATGTGTTTTTCGTTGGAGTGCATCTTTTAGAAGAGCCAACTTGACATGCTATCTTGTCAGTCAGTGCTCATTAAAACTGGCAGGAACTGGCCTGTGTAAAAAGGCTCTTACAATCTCATCTCCTTAATTGAAATCTCTCTTGTAGAAGTTATTAACGCAGAGGATCACTAACTTTCTTTCCACTCTGGCTTTTTTATTCAGTGCGCTCAATAAGAGATGACTAGTACCAGTGTTTCTGGTGGCGCATTGCGCCACTTACTGCTACACACACACACACACACACACACACACACACACACACACACACACACACACACACACACACACACACACACACACACAGCTCTGCTACATGCACGTGTCACATAATGGTGACATCACCACAGGTCCTATAAGCACACAGCTGCTGTCAAGCTCTACATGTTTTAGGACCTCTGATGACGTCACCATCGTGATCAGGGGCAGAGCTCAGAGCCCCAGTGACTGATCACTTGACGGTGACATCAGTACATTTGACTCGCACAGTCACTCATCACTCACAAACAGGTGGCCGTTAGTATTTTGATATAGCTTTTCATGTGTTAGTTGTAGATGGTGTTTGTCTACAATTGTGACTTGTATACCAATCAGACCACATTTTTAGTAATCAATGTGAAAATCTAGGTAATGCCAAAGGGTTCACTTACTACTCTTGCAACTGTAGTTCTCCCAAAACGTGTTCTGACCCTTCTCCAGAACGGCATCTGGTATCATTGTCAATATTCCAAGGATAACTATTCCCACAGCTAAAACTGCTCCTTTGCCAGCCCTCTGTCCGTGTCCACAAGCAGCAACTGACTGCAGGGTGCGAGTGGGGCTATATTGCATGTACTGTACTTACTAGCTTTAGGGACTTCACATTAAAAGTGAGCTTAGTTAGTCCTGCACTTTGCTTTTATTTGACATGATGTCTATCAGCAGTAGTCCTTTATGGCACTTTATGTTCAGTAGTATTTTTTGGCTTGTCAATGAAGTGTGACTAGTAATTGAGCTCACCAGCTAGCTTCATCTATACCATTACATGTACATCATTTATTGGAACAGAGCATTTCAGGGCTTCATCTACAGTCATAGCATAGGCTGGTTGTGTATGAAAGATGTTGGCGTACATGGATCACATATATACAGTAGGTCTAAAGTCCCTTCATCAGATTTGCCTACTCTACAATGCTGCTTTATGACTTGATCAGGAATGGTTAACATGCTGCTGAGATAATAGAGCAAGTATTCGCCATCCAATGAACCCATGAGGCATTTCTTCAGCGTGATTGGAGTCTAACAAATACAACCCTACACATAGATGAACATTGATTTAAATGCAGCAAGTTCTCCTCCTGACTTGACAGCGCTGCCTTCTGATGGAGCTGTTGGTTGCAGCGACTGTCCTACCATCATCTGTTATATGTGCTCGGTCTCCAGGACTGGAGAAAGCACTTGTGTGGGAATGAGTCAATGCTCTGCTTCCCCTATTAATCGTGATTAATGCAGAGTTTGTCTCTCAAAGAAAGTGGCTGGGAATTAAAGCCTTCACAATGAATTACATTCAAACCTTATCTGTGCTGCAATCTGAATAACTTGGCATTTCAGAGAAATGTTTGAATTTTCTCTTATGACCCCCCCCCCCCATTCCCTCCACCGCCGAGGTGGCCATGAGTTAATGAATGTGTGCATCTGAAGGTTTGGCTGTGGCCAGTATTTACCATGTATACTTGCTTTTGTATAACGTTAAAGTGGTCCTTTTGAAGACTGGTTTCTTATAAACTACTCAGTGGATTCAGAGGCCAGCAGTAATGAGACAGTATATGGCCACTGACTTGTGTAGAAAGTTCAAAATTCTGTTGTATATGCTGACCTTTTTGCATGTATGAATTATACAGCGTTTAGAAGAGATGTAACCGAGTTACACAAAGGCATTACAAGTATATGGTGACCTTTCCAAGGAAACCTGTCCCGTTGATGTTTTATGGCAGGTTACACGGTGAGAATAAATGGCTGCACATACACACAGGCCAAGTATCTAATCAAGTTAACTTAGGCCGCCTGCACATGGGCGGGTCAGATCCCGCATGCGGGTTTTCCCTCGTGTCCGGCTGGTTACCCCAGCTTACCTGTCCGACGTCTTCTCCTCTGCTGTGAATGTGCCGGCCAGCACATGCTCAGTATAGAGGATGCCGCGCTGTTGCTATAGCGATGAGGACGGCCTCTTCTACTACGAATGTGCCAGCTGGCACATGCGCAATTGAGAGGATGCCGTGCTGTTGCTATGGTGATGACGCAGCTCCTGCGGCCATGCTGCAATGATTGCAGAATGGCCATGGGACGGACTGCTTCCATTGACTTAAATGGAAGCCGGCCGTGCTGGGCGGGGGAAGTTGTTGATGCTCATCAGGCCCAGAAGTTCAGAGTTAACTTTACCGACAGCCTTCAGTGGTGGACTCCCCCAGCCTTTGTAGTGAACCTCTAAAGCATGGATGGCATGATTTTCATGATATTTCTACAAAGTTATCCAATAAGACATTTTGCACGTTTAATATGAAATGTTGCAGGGCAATGTTTTAAGCCAGCTTTGCCATCAGGTCTTGTGTACTGTGCAAGTCATTAGCATCATGGTTTAGCAATGTTTTCTAGCCTGTGCTCGGTGTACAGGGGCTGTCCAAGCTGTGAGTGTACTGAATACCTCAAAGTTTCTTTATATGAATTTCAAGGCATTTAGTCAAAAATACTTTTTCAGCACACAAATGAACATGCAGTGGATTCTGCAGTCAGCATGTTATAGAGAAGGGGGGGCTGATATATATGTGGTTTTGTGGGAAAAGAGTCAGTAGAACTTTTATTTTATGATTTTTTAAACTGCTGCTCATTCTAAGCTTAGAGGTCCAATGGACGGTCCATCAGGGACAGAGATATGCACACAGAAGGAGCAGGAATGTATTACTAAAGGGTTGAATGCAGAGAGCCGGGGCAGATTCCGACTGCAAGACCCTTGCAGCGGAATGCGACCCTGTGCCCGGCAGTGACCCCTCCGTACCTGTCTGGTGTCTTCTCTCTGCTCCGCGGATGTGCCAGCAGGCACACAGCCGCGCATGCGCAGTGCAGGGCCGGCGATGGATAGTGTGAGCCTAGAATAGGACATGCCGCGATTTCCACCCTGCGAGCGGAATATGGCAGTTGATTTCCACTCGTGGGCATGGAAATGCATTTTTCAATGCATGTCCTATGGGCTGTATTTGCTGCGGGATCTGGAGCTCCGGATCCCGCAGTGCAAATACGCCCGTGTGCATTGGGCCAAACTCAAGTTCTAGTGAATCTTTTCCCATAAAGGTATATACCAATCGGCTCAGCTGCTCCAGCTCTGTAACATGCTAGCTTAAAATGCTGTCCAAGCTGCAGGCTGCAAGTTCCCTTTAATGCCATGTACAATACTGGAGTCTTCACTCTATCAATAGGATGAGTCACAAGAGCTTCTGCATCAAAGGCTTTCGAAGAGCAGCTGTGCGGAAACTTCTGTTGTAACTTTAAAACAATATGCCAACCAACAGATTTTTTGTTTTCTATTTTTTATGCACATATTTTGGAGATCTCTTGTGTTTTGCTATTTTATTTCTTGTGTGGTTTTCTATTTGTATTATGCATCTTCAGATTTCTCAAGTCTTTGTATTGATGAAGTGCCAAAATTTGTTTCCGTTTTAACCGTAAATCTGTAACTATAACTCCATAACCTTTGTGTTTATGTTTTTAGGAATGTCAGTTCAGATGGGGCTGAAGCCCGCCGAAGGCTGCGTGAGTGTGATGGATTGGTGGATGCCCTACTACATGCCCTTCAGTCTGCAGTTAGCAAAAAGGACACGGACAACAAGGTGAGATTCAAGTGTTCTTGTGTACTTCTGAACAATATATTGTAAAGGGGTTGTCTGGGATTTCAAGGAACTTTACTAGGAGCAGCATTTGGTATAACCTAAGAGGTTAGAGTACTTGCCTGGTAAATTCCCTGCTGCGTCAGTGCTGTCACTTTGGTCCCCAGTGATCCTGCAGCGATAACGTCCTTGCTTCAGAACTTCAGAACTAATGATTTGTTTATTTTTGTTATACCAATTCCTGCTCCAAGTCAAGATTTTAGATCTTGTCTAGTGGGGACCACCGAAGTGACCGCACTGGAGTGGTAGGGATTTATGTTGTACCAGCTCCGGCTCCTAAACACATTTCCTCAGCACTGGCTCCTGCTCATATGCAAACTTTTGCAATGAAAAGTAGTTATAGCCAGGACAAATAAAGCGGGCAGCTTGTCCCACCATTACTGTAAGGATGGAGGCGATGACCTGTTAAGCTTTATATATCATACACATTTTGCTGTTTGTTGGGTTAAACTATTGTTTACTTCTAACATAAACCTTAGTAAATTCTATACATGCAAGTTAGGCCCCCTGTCCATGACCGTGAATTCGCCGGCGGTAAATTGCTGACGAATCACGCAGGCTGAAGCTTTCCATAGCGTTGCTATGGGAAGCGCCGGCCCCGTGTCCACGACCGGAGAATCATTGCGATTCTCCGCTCAAGGCGGGCAATTCGCAGCATGCTGCGAATTGCCCCAATTCTCCGCGATCAGCCTATCTATTAGATTAGGCTGACTGGCGGAGATTCGTGTGCAGCTCCTGCTCCTGGGCAGCAGCTCCCGCGGCGGCGATCTGCCGCGTGACTTCGCAACACCCGTGAACAGCCGGCCTTAACGTTTCTTAGTGGATTTGCACACACACACACATACCCTCCCTTCCACTCATATGAAACTCGATGTAAAGTAAATAAAAGTTAAAGACTTCATATTTCGGGAGCGTGCGCAGAAGGGCCCGCGGCCCGGGAAATTTAAAATCTCTCTGGCTCCAGGCTAGCAAGTGTAACCCAGAGCAGAGAGCTATCCCGGTCACATGATCGCTGCTATCCAGTGAATAACGGCAATCATGTCAAGTTAAAAAAAAAAGGTTGAAAGAGGGGGAAAAAAAAGTTTACGTACCTAAAGCCCCCAGATTTTTCTGCAGACCTTACCACGGCTTCTGCACATGCGCCCGCTGCCAAAATGGTGGACGCATGTGCAAAAGCCACGGATTGCCAGGGTAATTTAAAATCTCCCTACTCCTAGCTACTACATGTAGCCAAGAGCTTGGAGATTTCACGGGGAATCACTGTATGTGGTTTGCACTTTTCCAATAGAAAACGGCGAATTCGTAAAGGTAAAAAAAATATTATTTTCACCTCCCATCATGGATCCAATCCATGAGGGGAGATGAAGTTACTTACCTAAGGCCTCTGGCGATGTCCCCGGACAGGACCCTTCCCCAACTTCGGCACATGCGCCCATCTGCAACATGGTGGACGCAAGCGTAGAATCTGGGGAGGGCCCAGGAAATTTAAAGTCTCCTTGCTCTTGGATACTACAGGTAGCTGAGACCCTGGAACACTGACCGAGGGCTGCGATGAGTGGTCTCCAGTCACGTGATCACCGGTATCCAATGGATAATAGCGATTTACGTAAAAGTTAAAACACAGTTGAAGTTAAATGCTACTTTCGGTTTGGGCCCCGTTGTGCACATGGACATAATATTATGGCCACAATGGGTATGTTTCTGAACACGGGACAAACGGGGGCATCTACTTTGGGGTGAAAGTCTTCATTCATATGTGTGCTGTACAAAAAAAAAATCTGTTTTTAAAATGACACAATTGCCAAAAAAATGAAAATCGTAATTTTTTACCTTCTGCTTTGCTTAGATTCATTCAAAACTGTGGGGTCAAAATACATAGTACACCCCTAAATGAATGCGATAAGGGGTCTAGTTTTCAAAATGAGGTCATTTGTGGGGGTTCTCCATTGTTTTGGCCACTCAAAGCTCTACAAGTGTGCTATGGGGCCTGAAACGCCTTCAAGCAAAAGCTCTGTTCTGAAAGCCATCGGCTGCTCCTTTCTGTTTTGGTCTTGTTGTGCTTCGAGACACAAGATTAGGGCCACAACGGATATGTTTATGAACACAAGTCAAAAAGGAGTATCCATTTTGGGTGCAAATCCTTATTATGTGCACTACAGAAAAAAAGCCTTTTAAGTTACAAATTCGCCAAAATATGAAATTTTATTTTTCCTCTTCTAAATTGCAGTAATTCCTGAAGAGAATCTGTGGGGTCAAAATACTAAAAAAACTCAGAAAAAAAAACCTGTAGTCTTTCCAATGTGCATTCAGCATAGAGTAAACAGATGGAAATATATATCTCATATAAAATTTGTACAGAATGTTTGCACATATTTGAGATATTGCAGTTGAAAATGTGAATGACTTTTTTTTTCTCAAAATGTTCCCAACTTTGGCGCTTTTAATAAATATACACAAATTCTATCGGTCTATTTTTACCACCTAAGTGAAGTACAACATGTGACTACAAAAATAATGTCAGAATTACTTGGATGTGCAAAACCTTTACAGAGTTATTCTATGTTAAAGGGGGACACGTCAGATTTCCAAAATTGGGCCTGGTCATTAAGGTGCAAACAGGCTTGGTCACTAAGGGGGTAGCCTGCCCACTTTGTATAAACATGACTTGGGTAGAGAGCTGTCTTTGTGTCTGGTGTAATAAATGAGTAAGCATTGAACTAAAGAATTCTGTGAAGTATGACATTTTTTCTTTTTCCCCCCATCTCTACTTCCAGTCTGTTGAAAACTGTGTGTGCATCATGCGCAACCTGTCATACCACGTCCACAAGGAGGTGCCGGGAGCAGACAGATTCCACGACATGGACAGCAATCTCCACAGTGGGATTGGTGGACAGCAAAAGAAAAAGAAAGATGATGCTGGTTGCTTTGGAGGCAAGAAGGCTAAAGGTAACTTGGGTGTGACCCATGCTGCTACCTGACACAAGCCAACCAGTTCAAGCACTTCTAATAATGTGTATTGCCTGCTGTGCTCTCAGGATTCTTGTAGCTGTTATGTACAGCTGGTCTCAGGATGGCCGGCCACGGCTGTCCCTTTCACCTCCACAATGTACTGACTCATACGTTTTATGGGCATTTTTAGATTTGTCTTGTCATGTAGTGTTTGAGAAGTCTGTAGGAGCAGAGCAGTTAGTCATAGACCTTTATGGAGCTGGTAATGGTCTATTAACAGGTAAGGTAAACAGCACTGCATAAATGATGGTCTGCCACTACCTCGTAATGTTATCGCCAAACCCCGGGCAAAGTCTGACTTGCTGAAACCTGCTTTGTATGTGTTTTCTAGAGGCAAGCTTCCAGCTCAGCCCCTAGCTTGCTGGGCTGTAGGCACGCTATGTATGACTCCCTGTCTGCCTGCTGGTCCCTCCTCGTTCTTATTAGAGAACTTTGAACTCCTAGGCCATAATAATCGGCTATGGTTTCTAGAGTTTGAGGTTGCATTACTGTGTCAGACTTGCCACTGCCTGGGTTATGACTTAATTTAACAAGTATGAAACACATCGCTATTTTTAACTTTTTGCTCTAGAATTCCCCAACACTTGATAAGTTTTAGTTTTAAAAATTACCATGTTTGCTAAAAAGCATACTAAATTACAAAATGGAGCTTTGTATTCTGCTCCATCATTCTGCAAAGTTGTATGTGAGAAATCCTTGGTCATTATGTGGAAACCAGTTGGAATGATATTGTATGTGAAGTCCTCAGCCATATTGGGTAGTTATAGATATTTGTGGCATCCATACATGTAAGGGCTCATGTCCACGGGCATTTTTCACCATATGATACGCGGTGAATGGAGTCAATGAAAGTCAATGGACTTTTATTGATCTATGCACATGTAAACAGTCTTGATGCGTACAAAAAATGGATTGTAGCATGCTCTATTTCTCTGCCTACCACGCAGCATGAGCCCTGTACATTTGTATAGGCAGCATATGCAATACATTGTGTATGGGTGGCATTCTCATACACAACCCCGCTATCAGAGTGGGGAATAAAAAAAACACACTGCGCATGACCGTGTGCGTGTGATACGAGGGCATGCAAAGTACACTCACAGCCATACGTGGTCTCTGCAGACAGATACCAGTAAAATCCTGTGGGGAGACCCGTGGCGTTTTACCATCGCACCGTGGACATTAGGCCTAAAGCAGTATGACCTCCTTCTCTAAATCTAGGTGTCTTTGCTAGCTAAACAGAATTCCTTTAAGTAGATGCTGGACACTTGACTGTGTTGGGTATGTCCCTGTAGCTATAATCCCAATGCACTGAAAGGCCGCCGGCAGCAAGGCAGACTCTACGTGGTGCTTGTCCCTCAGTTTACATTGGAGAAGATGAAAAGTCTCTGCTAACTGACTTGGCATACATGCCGGAACTATCCATGTGTTGAAATATGTATGTACAGCAAGTTTTGTTAACTTTTCAGCAGTGGTGCCAGATGTTCTCCTTAGTTGAACTTTTGTCTCATAATTGAATGTTGGCCTTATGGTCACTTCTAGCAACTATGGGCTAGCTATATTCACTGTATAGAAGGGTGGATGGATTTCGACAACAAACGCATTTAAAGGTGGAAGACCTTTCCAAATGATTTATTTGGAAAGGTTCTCCTTGACCCTTCCGGGTTCTCTTCTAATTTTTAGGTTTTGCAGCTTGAAGTGAGAGCTGGCCCTTCAGAAGCCTGTGTGATTGCAGAGCAAGGAAGCCACTGTCTGTCTGTCTGCCTTTTACTAATGCAGCATCTATAGCGTCTGTAGTACAGCTGCCATGATCTACCTTATTTTACTGGATCTGCCTGCTTTTCTCTCTTCCCCCTGTAATTCATCTTTCTTCTCTTGCTTTCCTGCTTATTAGAGGAGTGGTTTAATCAAGGTGAGTCAGTAGCTTCTTCTTTCTGCCTTATACTCCCTCCTTTTTCTTGGCTTTGATGTTTTGTAAAACATAAAATATATGTTTTGCTCAGTTACTCAATTTCATTTCAAAGTGTGTGATACAACATTTGGCTCCATATTGTCCTGACCTGTAATATATCCTACATTGCCCAACTATGATTTATTAAAGGTGTTGGTTCATGAAGGCAGCTCCTTGTTAAATATAAGCTGTCCCAGTGATAACCTGAACGCTGGAGGTCTGGTTTCTCTAACCCTCATTAATCAGCTGGATAGATAGAGGTTAGAGATTTCTAGAACTTGTCCTGCAGCAGTCTAAAGAGCAGCTCTGGCTCCTATAAGCGTTTCTGAGCAGAAGACCCCCTCTTATGACACCCATGCTGCGTAATATGGCATATGGATAGGAATTGTGTTAAGACAATCACTTCTTTACTCTTCAAGCTATAGCAGCCCGTAACAGCCTCATGGGTATTAAACCAGTCTATGAAAGCTATGTAATCTTGCTCTGTGTGAAGGTACAAGTAGGTTGATGGTTGAACGGTTGATATTTTTGCCATTGCAGATTTTAGTCTATATTGGCTGATAGACGTTAAAACTGGCCATAAGTTTTCAGTGACACTGGGTGATAGACGAAAATTCTTTCTGGGACCATATGTTTCAAGGAAAGCTCTTTCATCTGATTACGAAGAGTTCAGCTTCTTTCCATATAGTGATTGCCTGTTACCGGTTGACTTCATTGGTTGAAAATTAACAAGTTGTTGTTTAACAAAAGTTTAGGTTGAAATCGTCCACTTTAATTAACTTTGGTCTGCATAGGGCTACCTATCATACGCAGTGAAAATTCGCCCGTGCACAGAAGCCCTAAGGGCACCCTTAAGTAAGACCTGTTACCTAAACTTGAAAGTCTTTTTTTTTTTTTCTCTTTTTATTATTTTTCCCGTTTCTCTGTAACAACCCACAAACGTACACGGTTGTAGTTTTTGGGAATCCAGACACTTTTAGGTTTTGTCTTCCTGGCGGCTTCACATTCTGAATAAAGCCGCACTAATTAATGCTTAGCGATCTAGTACTACTGCTTTAATTGCTCTTTTAATCTGAGTGTGAGAACTCCTGTTCAGGCTGGACTGATACTGTGGGGCTTGCTAGGAGGATGAAATCAGGCAGGTGCTGGCTGACTTGTCCAGAAAAGTTAGAGGGTTCACCCAGTGATATGGGGCTCTTTTTTTAGTCCCAATAAGTAAAAAAACAACTCCCCCACGCCCCTTCCTCCCTTGTGTGGTTGTGTACTGTGGGGAGAATCATTGAGTTGTAAAATATAAAAAAGATATTGAAATATGATGGGTCTTCTATAAGGGGATGAATCTTTATGTTGACTCTTTTCCTAGAAATTAAGATATAAATGGTATCTTACATTTGGATGTAAAATTCCATTTAAAGGGTTTGTAGCAGAAAATCAAGCTAACCCATCCAGAGGATAGGTGTTAACTTTCTGTTTAGTGGAGAATGGGACTCCCATGTTCCGCTCACCTGTCACTGTGGAAGTGGCTTCTTTCCCCGCAGTGACGTCACTCTGATGGAGCGCTAGCAACACATGCGCTGTCAGTGCTCCATTCATTTCAATGGGGCTGACGTAAATACCCGAACAGGTGCACCACCCGGGCTCTTGCAAGTCCCATTGAAAGTGAGTGGAATGTTGGTGTACTTACATGACCAGCACTCCGTTCAGTCCTGTCCTCCCTTCTGGGGGTGCAGCAACCCCACCGTGTGGAAGATAGGGAATGTGGACGCCTGTTGACATTGGTGGGGGGTATTAGTGGGAAAACACCCACTGATCAGCAAGTTATCCCCTATCCTGTGGATAGGGGATAACGTAATATTCTAGTACGACATCCTTTTAATCATCGTAGCTGTCATCATTACACTGACTGTACTGTGCAAAGCAAATCTGATTCACTTGTGTTCCACTCTTGCTGTGTCCATTAGGTTGGTCTTTTTGTTCACTTTTGTTAAAAAAACAAAACAAACTTTGATCTGTCAGTCTCTGCTTTGTTACACTGTATGACATATGTGATATGATCAGTTTTCTGTTTGTTAACCACATGTACTCTTGTTGAATGGATTAGGAAAGAAAAATAAAGATCAATCATTAATCCGTATAAGGTCCTTTTTAAGCTGCCTAAATTCTCAGACAAGCAAACTCCAATTGACACATGTTGTTTGGTGCTCGATTAATTGCCTTTTACACAAGCCAACAGAAGCTGTAGGGCTCTGTTCACACCGGCATCATGAGACTCCAATTTTTCTCTGATCTATGACAAATCTCATCAGTCATGGCCTTCTTACATGGGACGATTATCGTTCATATTGCCATGCTCCCATGGGAATGTAGACAATAATCATCCATTGTAAACTCATGCAGCGACTGAACGACTGTCTGCTGACTGTGAATGCAAGCGGGCGAGAGGAGACCGCTCCTCGGCCCGCTCTGCCTCCTTTCCTGCAGTGCTCTGAGTGATGACAGTGATACTCGCTGCTGTGTAACAGCGCAGGAGCGAGTATCACTAGGACGAACTGCTGGGCATTGCTTGCTTTACAGCTTGTCCCATGTAAAGACCATTAAGATCAGTTTCAATGCTTTCTGGTGAGTTTTTTTTTTTTGCTTTGTTTTTGTGTGTGCCTGCGTGTAGAGATGGTCAACTTTTATCTAATGTCTATGACTAGCTTTAACCTTCACAATCTAGTGTACAGACCCGTTCTGACGATCTCCCAGCAGTAGACTCCACTCTTCCCAATTAAATAACGATGCATGCTCTAACTACTGTATGTTGGCACTTTTGCTATGATCCGTTTTTATATCGAATAAAGCGAAGCCTGCACAGTGACTTTGGCCACAACACTGGCCATGTGGACTAAGATTTCAGTGTAGCCCTGTGATATCTTAACCTAATTGAAATAAATGTGGCTGATATTATGACTTGCAAGTTGCTGGATTTGTTTGGCTGAGTATCACGATCGTGGTAACTTGTGAGTAACAGTACCCACATTGACTTAAACAGTAACTAAACAGTTCAAAGCATTACTCAGGGCGAAGATAAACAGACTTCACAAATGTTATATGGACGGACCCAAATGGTTGCTGCAGCAATGAATACTGTTCTTTACATGCATGTATGACTAGTAGCCAGTCACTGACCACAGCGGTGACATGCAAATACTCCCTGTTGCTATCGCTTAAGATAAAAAGCCCTTGTTGCACATTTACGCTGAAGTATAATGGGCAAACTGTATTGAAATATGTTAATAAAAATATTCTTAATCCTTCTCCTGTGATAAAGTTGAAAGCACATATTCACACAGTTACCGTTCAAGGAATGTGTAATATAGTAGATGCTATAGAAGTGTCAGCTTTACAGTTTCTAAAACCTGCTCTTGTATTTCCATCTCGTTTGTTCTCGTATAGACCTATATTAGTGCAATGTCCTGTCATTCATCTTCGTTTTGTCCTGCATCGCACCCGTGGTGATTTGACGTGCTTTGTGGTTCTATCAACAAGCTAGGTTCTCTGAGAAGGCGCTCTGTAAATGTTCAGATACCTCCTCGGCCCCCCAAATCCATGTAGAATAATACAAGGAGATTGAAGACCAATGGTAGGGGGGAATGTAGCAAAAACCATGTTGGGCCACTTACACAGTGTGCTTTCAGTTGCACCCCATTCGCTTGGGTTTCTGTCTTGCATGCCAAAAACCATGTCGAGACGGAAACCTGTGTGGAGCCATCGCCTTTCATTTGTGAAGCAGAGACCTCTTTCGTCTTGGTTTCAAAAGGTCTACATCCATATCTGTCTTTTTAGCTGGAGAGAAAAGTGTGAAACGACCTGTAACGGAGACCATAGATGTCTTTGTTCCACAAATTAAAGGCTATGGTTCTATCTTGTTTTTGGCATTTGAGATGGAGAATGGGGGCGCAGCAAAAAGCACAATGCGAAAGTATTTTTTTGGTCACTTTCACACGGCCAAGAAAATCACGAGTTTCATGGCCCGATATCTTGCTTGGCCATGTTGGGCACAGTTTTGGGCTGTAATGCATTATTATAGACCTAGGCTTGCCTAAACAGAGGCTGTGATTTCAGTGTGTTTTTTTTCAGTATTTGTTCTTTAGCAATTTGATTGTTCCTTTTATTTAGTTAGTTTCACACAACTCCATTGTTCAACTGCTTTTCATCCACAAAGCACCACACTGCCCTACATTGCTTCACTCATCTCAATCCACCACCCAGCCTGCGCTCTCTGCTCCGCTAATAAAACCAGATTGAGCGCCCCTTTAACTTGAACCTCTCACCCGCCTCCAAAACTTCTCCAGAGCAGCACCGGTCCTCTGGAATGCACTGCCCAAAACTATCCAGGCAATCCCTGACACACAAAACTTCAGGTGTGCTCTAAAAACGCACCTCTTCAGGGAGGCATACCATATCCTCTAAACCAAACCCCTCTTTACCCCCCCTGATAACATGCTCCCTGTCCTACAGACTGCATTCCCTGCTAGCCTCCGTCAACCACCCCCTGCAGTCATACCAATTCAGCCACTATACGGCCCAATTTAACTATTGTCTGTGTGTATAGCACCTCTCACTCACCATCTCGCCATACCACGCACATCTCTAGTCCCTTTACCTTCTGTATCCCCCCATTATTTATATTATGTAAGCTCGTTGGGGCAGCTCCTCACCCCTGCTATTTTTATCAATTGATTACTACATGTAACCGTGGTCTTGTTTTATTTCCCCTGTCTTGTAAGCGCTGTGGAATATGTTGACCCCATATAAGTAAATATTATTATTATTATTAGTGTGTTGCGAGATGCACAAATTTTGCTTGAATATAAACCCCATTCTTTTGAATGGAGCCATATATACATGATCTTTTTTTTTTTTTTTTCATCCAGAATTGTGATGCTGGAAAAATAATATTGGCGTGTCCTATCTTTGGGTGTTTCCTAAGAATCCCTCGCCCATTGGCTTCAATGGGGATGGAAAACGCATCGCACAGAGTGCAATGTGCACGCAAGTGCAATGCGAGATTTCCCATCAAAAATGATGTGAAGCACTTATTCGCAACTGTACTGAAGTGATGGTAGTCATTTTTGACACAAACACTTCGTACCCGCAGGTACATCACACATTCCCAAGGGCATTATCGGGCCAAGTTGCACGGCCCGATACCTCGCTCGGCCATGTTAGGCACAGTTTTGGGAGCCAATGCATTACTCTACACCCAGGCTTGCCTAAACAGAGGCTGTGATTTTAGTGTTTTTTCAGTTCTTGGTTCTTAAAGCAATTTGATGGTTCTTTTTATTTATCCATTTAGTTTCACACAACTCAATGTTCTACTGCCCTTCATGCCTTCTATTTCTTATGTTTGTGTCCATGCAAGATGTCATAAATATCTGCCGTACCATGAGGGGATTGAGTTGAGAAATGAGTGCATGCGTAATGTTCAGCTATAAAAGACCTGGAAAACTATTGAAATTGAATGAATTGAATTGTAATTTGCTTTTCGGTGTATACATCCCTGTGGGTTTGCTCTGCTCAGCCAAATAACACACAGCTTCTTGCTTGCAGGAAAAAAGAACGGCGACATGGATAAGAACTTTGACACTCTTGACTTGCCAAAACGGTCTGAATCTGCAAAAGGTAACATATTGCTTTTGGTGGTGGTTTTCACCCTCTTTAGTTTACCCAAGGTTAGTCTGTGTTGGCCAAGAGTGAACCACCTATAGCATATTCACCTAAGGCCAATTTCCCACAATGGCATTTATACACCCGATATACTAGCCGGTGTCCCAGACTGACCGCAGGTCTACTGGCCTTATTGATGGGGTGACGCATGCATTACTTGTACATATGATAATGTTTTGCATATGACTAAACTTCTGTTCTGACCCTGTTGTATTCACAATGAGCAAATGATTAGGTTGTAGTGTTTGAGCTCTGGAGAACATTTTGGGAATGATCATAAGCGGGACTCGCTCTCAGGTTTATTTATCCTGATTGCATTGTTGATCAGAGAGAACATAGAAGCTCTTTCCTCATTGCTCCAGTTTGTTTGTGCAGATTACAATATGCCTGTTGTGTACGAAGTGGCTCTCAAGAGACCCCGCACCAGGTATTGAACTCATTTGTTGAACGCTTCCTTTCTGGTACATTATCCGTTTTGATTGTGTTTTCATGGTTGTGTCTACAAATCTTCATTGCTCCCATGCAAGATTAGAGGGACACCAGTGGGTTGAATTGGGAAAACTTACTTTTGTCTTTTCATTTCGGTAGTGATAAGCCAGAATATAATTATTAGTCACTGGACTTCTGGGAAATCCTTAGACACTAATACAAAGTGATAAACTGGGGTGCAGACACATAGTCCTTTGTCTCTTATGGGAGCTGCTGCTTTGTACTAGTCCTACAGCCCACGCAGAATTGTTGCTGCTTGGTACATTCACACCATGCCCTGCTTGTACCTCACTTTGATATGTAGCTGTGCTTCGTGCACTGTGCACCCAGGGCAATCGATCAATCTCCATGCAGACAGTAAGTGCTGGCTGACCTCAGAATCTTTTAGTATTGATTTTCTGAGGCCAACAACAGCTTGTATTGCAGACCACGACTTGCAGAAACTACATGTATTAAGACATCTACTTATACATTACTGGAACGCCAAAGTCAAAAGTCTAAATCTTTAAATAGTGTTTGTATTTTTATTTTCTTAGCTCGTAAACATACACAGTCTTGCAAGAAATGCTCTTACATATTTCATCTTGAAGGTTTAAAAAAATTCTAGCAGTGTGGATAACTTTTTTTTTTTTCCTTTAAATGTTTTAATTAACAATATGGTTCTTAAACATTTAGGGCATGTGTTAACAGTGAAAACAGACACTGCAGGGCAGCTTCAAGATGCGTAATATTGAGCATATACATCCAAAACCAAAAAGTTGGAGAAAAAAGAGAAAAATATAAATGAACCTTTTGTGTTGCCAAATACAATATTTGCATCGATAGAGAGGTGATAACTAGAAGAGGCACAAGTCAGAGGGGTTGTCGGAGTTATAATTTTTACCCATTTAGATAAAGATTACATAAGTCTATTCTCTTTTTCCTCTCCCTGCTGTGTCCAGCCCTGCAGCTTTGAGTGTCACCTGTGACTTACTTTTTACAGGCTGCAGCAGCCTGTACGTGGGACATCTCAGGCTGCTGCAGCATGTAATCACAGAGCTCAGCGCTTGATTGCTCAGGTCTGTGATTGACTACAACAGGGATCTAGTGTAGTTCAGCTCATGCTGTCCATTTTCTAGCAAGTTTATCCATTTTCTTAGCCTATTTGACTTGGGTCCATATCATAGTCCACTAAGTTCAATGGGACAACAAAGCCTTCAGTTAAAATTTTGTGTTCAAAATAGGCTGATATATGATTCCTTGGATGAAGCTAATTTCAGTCTAGACAACCTGTGCACCAGTTTGATTTGAGTGATATTTTTTTCCCTTTTACACTTGGAGGGTATTGTTAATCAGAGTACCCCTTATGGAAGCTTCTTGGGCTAACAAGACACTGCTTTGGCTAGGAGGAGGACTGCAGTGTGAAAATATAAATTGAGGTCCGACTCTTGCAGTTTGGTTACAATATAATTGAGTATTGCTTCATATAACTTCCACTGGAAT
Source organism: Eleutherodactylus coqui (assembly GCF_035609145.1). Lineage (NCBI taxonomy): Eukaryota > Metazoa > Chordata > Amphibia > Anura > Eleutherodactylidae > Eleutherodactylus > Eleutherodactylus coqui. The sequence continues at coordinate 157,384,095 of NC_089841.1, forward strand.
GGGGTGAATATGGAAGAGGCATAATGAAATTCTAAAAAGGTACAGCCATGATTGGACCAGAAGGATAAAATGACACCGTATAGTAAGGCAGACAAAGACAGAGAATTAAGCAAAGATTCGTTCTAGAGTAGCTATTAAGGGGAGAGGAAAATGGGGTGTAGCCTTTATTAAATTCAATCCAGGAATCCGAAGGACATATATCCCTCCATAGCAATCAACGTCCCAATTATTTCCGTTGAGGTCTTGTCTGTGTGCAGTGGTACGATATAAAGGATTAATTTTAACTCGTTAATTTTTGAAGAATTTGGGAACGGATAAGTGATGGGGGCATATAGCTATTAACAATGCATACTGTATGACCAAGAAAAGGTCCCAACAATATAACCTTTTGGAGCAGTTATTACCTGGTTTGCTTGGAAAGGGAAACTGTTCTTTTAAGAGAATTGCAAACCCTTTAACCTTTCTAGTGTTGGTGAAAATAAAAGGTTTTGGGTATGAAATAAAAATCTGAGCTCAGATGATTCAGAAAAATGGGTCTCCTGAAGCCATAATGCATCAGGTCTACTTTATTAAACGGAGGAGGGCCTTTGATTATATGGAGTTAAAGCTTTGAATGTTATGAGAACATTTTACACATGGGGATAGATGAAGGTGATGCATAGTGAAGCATCTGGTCTGAACAGCACAATGAGAACTATAACTCGTGTACGAAACAAGGGGAATGGAATTGCCTCAATATGAAAGACATGAACTATTGCAGAATGACATTTCAGCAAATTAGAAACATGGTAAACAGAATGCAGTGATACAGGAAATACATCTCTTCACAGGTATGTGGTAGAGACGCGTCCAAACTATGGATCCGAGTCACGGTCAGCAATTATAAAATTAAACAAACTATTACAGTATAATGTAATCAAATGAGGGAAAGAACAGGGAACACCATGTCCACTCACTAGGATATAGTGGAATGTATATCTATAGAGTAGGGAAGTGATGGGCAGGACTAAAGCATCCTATTAGTCCAAACTAAATTTTCTCACGATGCAACCGTGCTACAAATTGCATCTATTCGAACCCCATGCTTTCCAATGCGTTCCTTCACATTAGTGATGTTTTGTAGGCTGCTACATTGTGAGGAGAAATCACAATCGCGGTTTTCGTGCATTGCGATGCAACTTTTACAGTAGGAACTCCTACTGTTTGTCCCTAAAAGAAACCCTAGCTGCATTAAAAAAAAATTACCTAACGGGTGCTGTCCACTCTGTCACACCTCTCCTGCCGAAGCTACGGCACATTTGTTTGCAGTCTTCAGCCAGTGCTTTCTGGTCAGGCAGTTCAAAAATCCTGCCTCCAGGAAGCGCTGGTTCTGATTGGCTGAGCCATGGTGCTCGAGAACCAATCACAGACATTCAATGCGCTTGGCTGAACCGTGCATGATGTTCAAGGCACACAGAGAACCCCAACAGTAGTGAATCTGAGATCATTGTAGTGCACTTGTCAAGGGGCGAAGAGATCAAGGTCTCAAACGGGTAGCGGGATAGACATCCGCAAACAATTGAGCCACTAGCTCTTTTAAATGTTGTGTAGTAACGCCGAGCTGGGGCTATCGAATGCACCATGTGGTTCTCAGCCTCATGCAAGAGAGGTGGGTGATGCCAGAAGTGACCTTGAAGCTACCTGCAATTTCGCAGCCTTCACCCATTAAGGACCAAGTACTGTAAATTTACGGCACTTGGTCCCGGGCTTTAAACCCAGCCGATTGATTGCACGGGCTTTAACCCCTTAGTGACCAAGCCTGTTTGCGCCTTAATGACCAGGCCAAATTTTGCAAATCTGACATGTGTCACTTTAACATGGAAAAACACCAGAAAGGTTTTGCATATGCAAGCGATTCTGACATTGTTTTTTCGCCACATGTTGTGCTTCATTTAGGCGGAAAAAATAGACCGATAGAAATTGTGTTTATTTATTAAAAGCGCCAAAATTGGGAAAATTTTGAAAAAATCGTCATTTTTTCACATTTCCAACTGCAATATCTTAAATATGTGCAAACATAATATAGAAATTTTTGCTAAGATTTATATTTCCACCCGTTTACTTTATTTTGGGCGCACATTGGAAAAACTTTCGTTTTTTTTTAACTATTTAGGAGACGTACAAATTTAACATTACTTTTTAGCATTTTGAGGAACACTTTGTTTTCCTATACCAAGCCGAGATTGGAAAGGCTCATGAGTGTCAGAATAATAGATACCCCCCCCAAATGACCTCATTTTAAAAACTACACCCCTTAATGTATTCACTGAGGGGTGTCATGAGTATTTTGACCCCACAGTTTTTTTTCAGGAATTAATTCAATTTAGAGGAGAAAAAGTAAAATTTCATATTTTTGCAAATCTGTCATTTTAAAGACATATTTTTTTCCTATAGTTTACATGAAAATCAGGATTTACACCCCAAAATGGATACCCCTATTTCTCCCGTGTTCAGAAATATACCCATTGTGGCCCTATTGTTATATCTGAGTCCACAACGGGGCCCAAAATGAAAGGAGTAGTCAGTGTCTTTCAAAACAGAAATTTTGCTTGAAGTCCTTTTAGGCCCCATAGCACACATGTAGAGTTCTTGAGCGCCCAAAACCATAGAAAACCCCCACAAATGACCCCATTTTGAAAACTAGACCCCTTAAGGAATTTATCTAGGGGTGTACTGCATATTTTGACCCCACAGTTTTTGAATGAATTCAAACCAAGCAAAAGGAAAAAATTGTGATTTTCGTTTTTTCGGCAATTCTGTCATTTTAAAAACAGCTTTTTTTGTACAGCACACATATGAAGGAAGACTTGCACCCAAAAATGGATACCCCTGTTTGTCCCGTGTTCAGAGACATACCCATTGTGGCCCTAATCTTATGTCTGGATACACAACGGAGCCCAAAATGAAAGGAGCGACCGGTGGCTTTCGGAACACAAATTTTGCTTGAAGTCCTTTTAGGCCCCATTGCCCACTTGTAGAGTTCTTGAGCGCCCAAAACCATAGAGAACCCCCACAAATGATCCCATTTTGAAAACTAGACTCCTTAACGAATTTATCTAGGGGTGTACTGCGCATTTTGACCCCACAGTTTTTGAATAAATTCAAGCAAAGCAAAAGGAAAAAATTTGGATTTTTGTTTTTTTGGCAATTCTGTCATTTTAAAAACAGCTTTTTTTGTACAGCACACATATGAAGGAAGACTTACACCCCAAAATGGATACCCCTGTTTGTGCTGTTTTCAGAAATATACCCATTGTGGCCCTAATCTTATGTCCGCATGCACAACGGGGCCCAAAATAAAAGGAGTAATCGGTGGCTTTCAGAACATAGATTTTGCTTGAAGTCCTTTTAGGCCCCATTGCCCACTTGTAGAGTTCTTGAGCGCCCAAAACCATAGAGAACCCCCACAAATGACCCCATTTTGAAAACTAGACCCCTTAACGAATTTATCTAGGGATGTACTGCATATTTTGACCCCACAGTTTTTGAATAAATTCAAGCAAAGCAAAAGGAAAAAAATTGGATTTTCATTTTTTGGGCTATTGTGTCAATTTAAAAACAGTTTTTTTTGTACAGCACACATATAAATGAAGGCTTTCACCCCAAAATGGATACCCCTGTTTGTCCCGTGTTCAGAAACATACCCATTGTGGCCCTAATAGACTTACAGGACCCATGGCTAGGCCTACAATGAAAGGAATACCCGTTGGATTTCAGGGTACCACTGAATAAATTTCAGGCCCCATTGCCCACTTATAGAGCCATTGAGCGGCCAAAACTATAAAGAACCCCCTCAAATGACCCCATTTTGAAAACTAGACCCCTTAACGAATTCATCTAGGGGTGTACTGCATATTTTGACCCCACAGTATTTGAATGAATCTAAGCAAAGCAGAAGGAAAAAGTTACGATTTTCAATTTTTTTGGCAATTTTTTCAATTTAAAAACAGTTTTTTTGTACAGTGTACATAGGAATGAAGACGTTCACCCCAAAATGGATACCCCCGTTTGTCCCGAGTTCAGAAACATACCCATTGTGGCCCTAATCTACTTACAGGACGCATGGCAAGGCCTATAAAGGACGGAACACCTGTTGGATTTTAGGGCACAACTGAATAAATTCCAGGCCCCATTGCTTATTTGTACAGAATAAAGATTGACTCCCTAAAAATTCCCCCCCTCCCCCTCCACGCCCTTTTTGGCGTTCGCAAATCTTAGATAAAAGTAAAAATGTGAACTGTGTAGTATTTCCGAAGACAGGGGTAATTACATAGGCTGGTTGGAATGGGCCCATGGGGCAATAAAACCGGGTATCCCCCCCCCCCCCCTCTCATGCTTTTTGGGGGTATTTCATGACCTCAGTGGCGGGTATGGGGTGTAAAAAGTGGCGTTCCGTGAGTCTCCGTAAGCTTGATGAGGTGCGGCGGTCTCACACAGAAGGCGCTCAACAAGGTGCTCCTGGAACTGCAGGAAAGCGAGCGTTCCCGGGGCTTCTTGTAAAATACGTATCACAGGTAGCGGTCTGAATAACGCCGGGCTCACGCGGGTGCAGGCGGAATCCGCTTGCGGAGGCCCACAGCGGATCCCATCTGTGAGCCCGGCTGTGACCCTGCGTACGGCTGCGTAATGTACTGCGCATAACTGCCTACTCACACAGGCGGTCATGCACAGTACACCTTTGTTTGTATTTCCCGCACCATCGCTTAGCGATGACGCGGGTACCCGCAGCCCGTATACAATGTAGTTGCGTATGGGCAGCGGGTATATCCGCGACCATGGAGCACAATGGGCTCTATGTTGCCGATATCCGCAGTAAAATAGAACCTGCTGCGTTCTCTTTTCTGCGAGTGGATTACGCAATTCCGACCCGCTAATGTGAGCGGAATTGTGTAATCCAATGCGATTGATCTGCGTATTACCACGGATCAGACGCATGCGGAATCCGTAATTCCTATCCGGTCATGTGAGACCGGCCTAAGGTAGATCGCTACCTTTTTATCACTTGACCGGGGACCGCTCAACGAGGCCACCCGTCACTGCTCCAGGCACTCTGTGACCGTTGGTCGCTGGGAGCAAGGAGATTTTAAGTTTCCTGGGCTCCCTGACTGCTGCGCATGTGTCCGGCTTTTTGCCGGCAATCGCATGTGCAGAATCCTGGAAGGTCCACGGAGGAAGATCGCGTCGGGATTCAAATACGCAGGCCTCCGGTAAAAAGATTCATCTCCTCTCACCGATCGCATCAGTGAGGGGAGATGAAACTTCAAATTTTTTTTTTTACTTTTACGTGATCGCCATTATTGGATAATGGCGAACATGTGACCAGGAACCGCTCACCGCGGACCCCCATTAAATCTCCATGCTCTTGGCTACGTTTTGTAGCCAGGAGCAGGGAGAATTTAAATTATCCTGGCAATCCACAGCTTTTGCGCATGCGCCCGCCATTTTGGCGACGGGCGCGTGTGCAGAAGCTGTGGTAAGGTCCGCGGATAAATCTGGGGGCCTTAGGTACGTACTTTCATCCTCCCTCACGGATATGATCCATGAGGGGAGATGAAACGTACACTTTTTAAACTTTTAAAAAATTTTTTTACTTTTTTTTTTTTTTACTTTTTTACACTTTTTTTTCACTTTACATGATCACTGTCATCCATTGGACGACAGTGATCATGTCCCCGGTATAATCTCTCTGCTCCTAGCTACACATGGCAGCCAGAAGCAGAGGGATTTTAAATTCCCCGGGGCTCGAGCCCGTCTGTGCACGCGCCCGATGTCAATCATCGGGCGCGCATGCGCAGACGGGGATTCGGGTCCCGGGACATCGGGACACCGCTGAGGACTGGGGGTGAGTATTTTCACCTCCCCTCATGGATCCGATCCATGAGGGGAGGTGAAACTGACTTTTTTAAAACTTTTTTTTAACTTTTTCGCGATCGCCGCTAACCATTGGATAACGGCGATCGCGGTACCGGGGACCGCTCACCGCAGTCCCCGCTGACATCTCCTGCCTCCCGGCTACCTACAGGAGCCGGGAGCCAGGAGATTTTAAATCTCCCGCGCCGCCGGGCCTTCTGCGCATGCGGCTGACGTAATGCCGCCTGGCGCGCATGCGCAGAAGACCGGCTTCGGGCCCCGGAGCGGCAGGAGAGCGGGGAGCAGCGTGCCAGACCTCGGTGAGTAATTTCAGCTGCTCCGATGGATCCGATCCATCAGAGCAGCTGAATCTTTAACTTTTATGTACTTTTATTTACTTTTTTTGCGATCGGCGCTATCCATTGCATAGCGCCGATCGCAATGCCGGGGGGGGGCTCCGAACAGCCCGGGATGACAGCTCCATGCTGTCAGCTACCTGCGGACACCGACAGCATGGAGCTGTCACGTCCACAGCCCGAGGGGCACTATTCTCTGCAGGAAGCATGTTTTTACGTCCTCAGAGAATAGAGCCCACTTCGGGAGGACGTAAAAACACTATGGGCTGGTCGTTAAGGGGTTAATCCCCCACCGTATTTTTACAATCAGAAGCAGGTCGGGTTGTCAGCTGTTAGTCACAGCTGAGAACCCCGAGGGGGAGGGAGAAGTGTTTTTTAACCCCTTCTGCCTTCTCCTTTCTTAATGAGCGCTAAGTGTTTTTTCCACTGTGCGAGCCGGCGGTCATGTGACCGCCAGGTTCACCTGGCACAGCAGAGCCTCAGCGTCTCAGCAGACCCTGATCATCTCTATTAGTGACTATTGTCACTACAGGGGATGTTTTTCCCTGTAACTGGGGCTCTTATGGATGCCCCAGTCACAGTGGAAGAGTGTCAAATAAAAAAAAATTTACATAAAGAAGTAAATAATTACAAACATAAATTACAGAATAAAAGAAAAATATATACATAAAAAATAACCCCAAACCGTCGCCATATGCGCCCTGTAATCCCAAACCATACATATATATCAAAACGTCCGAAACAAAATGAGGAACCTGTTCCCATACTTTATTTTAGGGTAAATATAATAATTAAAAAGAAAAACTATAAATGGTAAAACAAAAGTTTATTTTTTTAGCTTTACTCCCAAATAAAACTAAAAAACGGAAAAAAGGTCAGTGAAAAAGATATTTAAAAAAATAGCCCTTTATGTCACAGAAAAAAAACACAGCAAAAATAATTTTGGTAGCCTAAGAAAAAAATAGAGCAGTTAAACCACCCCATGGGAAAAATCCCTAAAAAGTTTCTGGTCCTTAAGGTACAAAACAGCCTTTAATCTATAAACCGTTTAATCGGACTAAAAGTAGTGGTTTGTCCATGGCCGGTACTCAGCTCAGCAAGGTATGTTAGACAAACGTATTCTCATCAGTGTCTCCAAGCAGTCTATTTAAGGGGGTGGTTCGGGGTTTTGTACAAGACTAATATTCAAGGTGAGAGAGGATAGATAAGCTATAGAATCTTAGAAGACCAGGCAAAAATTAAAGCTTTGCCTTTCAAAGTTATAATTTGCCACGTTAAAGGGGTTGTCCCGCGGCAGCAAGTGGGTCTATACACTTCTGTATGGCCATAATAATGCACTTTGTAATGTACATTGTGCATTAATTATGAGCCATACAGAAGTTATAAAAAGTTTTATACTTACCTGCTCCGTTGCTGGCGTCCTCGTCTCCATGGTGCCGACTAATTTTCGCCCTCCGATGGCCAAATTAGCCGCGCTTGCGCAGTCCGGGTCTTCTCCTCTTCTCTATGGGGCTCCGTGTAGCTCCGCCCCGTCACGTGCCGATTCCAGCCAATCAGGAGGCTGGAATCGGCAGTGGACCGCACAGAAGCCCTGCGGTCCACGAAGACAGAGGATCCCGGCGGCCATCTTCAGCAGGTGAGTATGAAGACGCCGGACCGCCGGGATTCAGGTAAGCGCTGTGCGGGTGGTTTTTTTAACCCCTGCATCGGGGTTGTCTCGCGCCGAACGGGGGGGGGGGTTTAAAAAAAAAAAAACCCGTTTCGGCGCGGGACATCTCCTTTAAGAGGTTTTATAAAAATGTGTATGCCTAAAATCACTTGGGATGGTGAGAAGTCCTAATGTGGGGAGGCTCTTGACAGCTAACTAAATGGAAATGGTGGTCTGGGGGTGTCAGAACTCTTATTGTGTACAGTTCTATCATATTTTATACAATATTGTAGATGGACGTGTGGACCTGACATGGCAGCAGGGCTGGCTGCATAGCTTTGCAGCTGCTGTCCTGTTGCCTCTGTAGTGCAGATTTTCTTTGCAGCTTGTCTCCCTGCCATTCACTTGCACTGACCTCTGTTAAGCCCCTTTTACATGGGACGACTGTGAGGTACTGAAGCGCTCGACTGCTGTTCCAGTGATGATCACTCTTGTACTTTCACAGGAGCAAGGATCGCACAGTGAGTGCAGGCAGTGTGCTGGATTACGGTTTCTCCAGCAGGCTTTTGGGGTATTTTGTCGCTTCCAAATTGAGTATCGTGTGCACACATCATCGAACCAGAATCAGACACTAATGTTGGTCTAAAACTGGGAGAGTCTCTACCATGTGTAGAGGCTCAGGCTTTTTATTATAACACATGACAACCGCCCTTCAATGGGCGTGCAACAGATTACATCAGTAACATATAAAATTCTCATTTGTCGGATCATACAGAATCCCCCACCTCTCTGCCCACCCCCTCCAAGTGTTGAGGTGGTATGGACTTCGTCCTCTAGCTGAAGTCATCTCCGTGTAGTGATGACTCATTGTTTACCTAGCTTCAGGATGAGGAGTGGAAGGGGGCTAGACAAACACTCAGTATTAAACACAGGATATACACAGAGACTATGGCCCTTAACTCTTAGAAGCTGGTTGTGCAACTTGTGTAACTTCTATGTACTTAACTAACATTAGATCAGACATCCATTGTCTAGCAAATACTATGATTAGATTGTGTGTGTGTCCTTTAAACTCCTCAGAGCTGAAAGTCATTACAATAGCAAAATACATTTGGGTTATATACAAATAGCGATAGACATTTTATACTAAATAATTATCATGTCTATCACAATCCCCCCTTAAAATGTCTATCCTCTAATTCTTTATCTAATTTTCACAGTCTTCTGCGCATGAGCCTATAACCGGAGCGCGTTGAAGGTTCGTTTTAGGGTCTTCAAGGGGGTGTAGGACTTGTCCACTCCTTCTGGGGATGCATTCAGCAAACTCATGGTGGAAGCGGCTTTTCCAGCATCAGTTTCACAGGTCTCTCTGACACAGGGGATAACACAGCAGACTAGAACAGAAAAGGTAACCATCAGTTCACATACAACAGCGACGCCCGTCTGTGCCAGGATCCTTTACCACCCGCTCATCCATGGCGAGTGCTGGTCCCAAAAGTTAGCTCTTTTTAGTTAGTGTGGTCAGCTTCTTAATAGCAACTGCGTCTTTACCCGCGGGTCACGTGTCGTCTAGGATGTAGGTACAACAAGTCTCCCCTATCACCTTACAGACACTCCCCTTTTTAGCTAAAGTCATATCTAAAGTCACTCTATTTTAAAAAAAGTCATAGTCGAGGTAGGTCCTATTGGTCGACTAGTCCCTATAAGGCGTCTCTAGTATAATTTATAAACCACTGCTAATTATAATAAACATAATTAATCCAGTCAACGTTTATTTACCCTAATGATCAGGAAAATGGACTCGAATCTAGTTTTAACTTGGTCTCTAATTTTTAAAACTCGTCAGGTACCCCCCTTGGCTATCCTATGACGTCAATGTACACGTGTAGATCAAAACTACCACCAGGGGTCTCTCTTCTCGCTCTAGCATAATGTTACAATACTAGTAGCGTGAACAGGTACGCACGGCGTGGGACTCCCTAATCTTCACCCACACCAATGTCCCTCCTGGAGATAGTCCTAATGGTGAACACGTCCAAGTCGCCTCACCCTTGCGTCAGGGCTTTCCCACTGCCCGTAAGTCCCTACTCCTAGGAGGGGGGGGGATCCCTACCTTACCTCAGAGGGAGGCCATGGATTCCCTGGGCTCATTTCCGGGCATCCATACCCTCTATCTGTACAAGTTAACACCCCACAGGGTGTGCCCTCGCCGGAACCTAAGGTCTTCTGCACTATCCCTAGGCAAATGGGAATTCCACTGACAATCCATCTTAGGAGATCGGGGCAGGCACAGTACTAGTACATTTCTCCTTTTTCTTTGGTAGCGCATGTGGTTGGCATTATCGGAACTGGCTCTTCATCTTTTTCAAACAAGGGAAACGTTGGTGTCTGACAGGATGTGGAGGAGCATAAGGGCTTTACTAAGGCACACTCCCCTGTCCAATTACCCTCCAGGCGGGTCCTCTACCTCATGTCTCCACAAAGCCAGTAAACGTCTCCTAAGGACTGGACCTGATTCTGCATCTATTCCCCTCCTATCATACTGTAGGAGGAGCAATACCCGTTGGTGAGTTCCCCAAAAATCTCCCTCCACCCTGCCTATTTGCCTGGCAGGTGTAGTTTCCAGGGTAGTCAGTAATACTCTCTCCGGTGCAAACACTTAAGTAGTTATAGAGTATTCCTTCTTTCATTTCTCACGGACAGTGAAATTAGCGGAAATGTTCGTGAAGAGACTAATAAACCCCTCTTCAGCATCTACAGGGAGATTTAGGGGGACCATCCCCGAGTGTAGTCGGGCACTACCGCACACGCAACAGTTAGACTTGTTGCTCCTGTTAGCATTGTACCTCATCAACTCCAACCAGAGATTCTGGTCAGAGTAGCCAGTCGCTACTGTCAAGGTGTCCTCAAAGGTAGGGTCAGCTATGATCATCATGTTCGTCAAGGTCTTTATCTTACGGCGGAGGGGGTTAATTATGGGCACGGGACTAAGTGAAGGCTTCCATTCGGCTGCATCTACCATATCCCTTATTTTAAACTTCCCTAAGGGATCTATCCTCCCGTACCGGTATGTCCCCAGACTATAAGTCTCCCCGTCCCCCGGGCTTGGATCTCCCATGGTTAATGTAAAAACTGCATTAAAACCAAGCAACATACTAAGTTCAGCCTTCCAATACCTGCTGTCCTTATTATTCTCAAGGAGGGTTATACGACTAATTAGGGATTTCCCGCTCCTATTTTTCTTATTTAAGGCACTTCGCGGTTTATAGGACTAGTCTGTTCCTGCGTTCCATCCCACTAATCCCCAATAACGGCAGTCTTCTCCCCAGACGTTATCAGTGGCGCAAACATATTGTATTCCCCGGGTATATAAGTCATATAACCAGCTGGACTGAGCTAAATCTGGCCTGCGGTGGGATCTTGCGCCTAGACACGGGACCACAGTACAATAGTCGAAGGAATATGCAGCTACTTGAGCATTGGACGAGTTATACTAGAAGGTAACCATACCCCCATATTCTTCCGACTAAGGATTCCAGTTGCCACCCTCCTCTCTCACTAGCCCTAACCAGAGTAACGTCTTTGGCACAACTAAGACTGGTCTCCCGGATCTGAAGCTTTCTTACAGTATGAGCGTGGATCCATGTAAGTCTTTCGGCTAGTTTCACAGCTGTGGCAGTAGTCAGAAGCACCTGGTAGGGGCCATCAAATCGGGGCTCAGGAGGGTGCTTCCTGGGGAACTTCTTGACGCACACCCAATCCCCAGGCTGCAAGATATGTGTCCCAGTGTCTGCCTCTGAGTCTGGAAGAGAACACCTGTGCATAGGCTTTGGTTAGTTCTTTAACAACGGAAATCACATACTCAGTCAACACATCAGATTGTAATTGTAACCACTGAGGATAGTAACGACCTAGCCTTGGGGCTAGCTCAAACAATCTCATAGGGAGATAATGTATAATCCCCCCTGGGTTCATATCTAACACTGTATAAGGCTATTGGATGACAGTCTTTCCAAAGTGGCGTCATTTTTAAGTATCTTACTTTTTAGCGTGCCACTACGTCTCTCCACCTTTCCACTACTCTAAAGATGGTAGAGTATGTAAAAGGCCTGGGATACACCCAGAGCAGACATGACATGTTACATTCACCTGCGAAGTTTATACCTCTGTCTGACTCTGAATCACTTCTGGTACCCCATATTCACAGTTTACCTCGTTCATGAGCTTCTTTGCGGTTACCTACTTGTTTACCTTGGTAACAGGGTCGGCCTCCAACCTGCAAAGATATCAACAACAACAAGCACGTAGTCATACTTCCCAACAAGTGGGAGCTGAACGTAGTCAATTTGCAATCCCTGAAATGGGTAGTGTGGTCCCGGCAAGTGTGATGTGGCAAATTTACTTCTGCCCTGACTTACCCATGGCATAGATCATGCTAAACCGGACAAATGATGCAGCAGCTACAGAGAACCCAGAAGTCGCCCAACCTCTTTCAAGCGTCGTCGTCATTACTGCTTTACTAGGTGGGTCTTTGCGTCCATCAGCTGGGCCATCATGGGATACAGGAACCGTGGTGGGCAAGTGCTGTTGACCGTTCACCACACGCTGTCCTGTTTCTGCTGCTCCCATATTAGTCCATTTATTCTTTTCTTCCTTGCTGGCTTGTAACTGTAAAAGTCTTTTAACATATCAAAGTCCAAATTTTTGTCAATGTCCAAAGTTTTTTACCACTGACTCATGCTGTCAGTATCTTTCTTCTTTCTTCCACGGCTTGAGGGCCGCTGCCTTTGCTGCGCTGTCAGCGAGGGTGTCGTCTCTCGCCTCTCCAGTGTAGGAATCGGTGCGAACTCTCAACTTTGTCAGGTAGAAGTAGGGCCTCCATGCGACTCTGTACCGTTGCACCATTCTCAATTGGTTGTCCTGCTAAGGTAAAAAACTGTCTGGCCTTCCATATTGGGCCGTAATCATGAGCTATGCCAAATGCATACCAGGAGTCAGTGTAAAGGATTGCCGGTCTTACCTCTCGCCACTCTACACGCCTCAGTGAGGGCCTTCCATTCCGCTTATTGTACTGTGACATGCGGAGGCAGAGCTTCTGCTTCTAGGACATCTTGTTGTGTGACCACTGCATATCCGATGTGGAGTCATCAATCCTCACCCTGGTACCATCTGCAAAAAGCTCAACATATGCATTATCAACAGGGGTTCTGGTAACTGTTTGCATATCTGCAGTTTCTTACTGTATTAGTACTAAATAATCGTGCTGATGTTCTATTTCACATGGCTCGGAATCTTGTAGCACAAAATCATTTATTTATTTTTTTTTCAAACCCAATAGCTGATCTACAACACCTAGATCATCTATGACCCAGATCACCTATGCCTCCCCCCTTTTGAACCGCAATACTCAATGGAAAAAGAGTCATTGCGTTCAAACTAGTAAACCAAGAGGCACAAAAACAAGCACTTTGTAGGTCAAGGTGACATTGTATGCAGCGAAGTCTGAGCGAAAATCTCCTTACAAAAAAATTTTTTTTTTTTTTTTTTTTCCCTCTCAGGTCGCAGTTAGCAATTTTTAACACAAGGGGGCGCCACACGATTCAAATTTTACGTCACCCAGTGTAATAGTATTTCAGGGTATGGCCAGCGTTTAGCTTTTACTCTCCTGTCGGAATATAATTATAGCTTCAGTGTAAACTGACACTAGAATATACAAAAGACTTAAAGAAAAACTAAAGAATACGGATGAATTAACATCCTACTCTGGGCAATTCAGTCCCTCTTTCTTCACATAAAAAGTAAAATTACTTCACCAAATTGCATGAAAAAGTTTGCTGGGTGACTATAGGGAAATTATTTCATCTGTAGGAGCCTTCCGTAACATCATCTGTCTGAGCATCCATTGGAGAAGCGGGCAGTGGAAAACAGAGCCCCTGGGAACATGAGAGAGCGTCCCCTGTCATGTATTCCCGGCCTCTGCCCCCCATGCATCAACTCCAATCTTCCATGCACTATAAACCAGCTTAGTCGTCTACTATGTCCCAAGCTGCATCTCCACAAAGGTTTGTTTCCCTGAACTTATCACACATCCAAAGTGGCCACATCTTGGAGCGTAACAAAGTCTGGTCAAACAAAACCTTACTTCAGACAATCATGATGTTAGCACTGGATACAGTGGCATTGGGAAATATAGGCTTCCCAAATGCAGCAAAATGGCCGCCAGAGGCAGAAAGGGGCGGGGCTACAAATCTCCAAAGTGAGGCAAAATGGCTGCCGGAGGAACGGGCGGGGCCAGGGGCAGCAGCACTCCCAGGTGAGGCAAGATGGCCGCTGGAGGAGGAAGGGGCGGGGCCAGGTCCTGTCCCGGATGGGGAGGGACCGGAAGTAACATCACACACCCTGAAAGTGAGCACATGGGGGGGGGAAGTAACTTCAGGGTGGGGGCAGGCCTCACTACATTTACTGCAGAGTCACACTATGTTGGATTGTAAACATTGCAAGCACGGCCGCCATTACAGGGAGGGGCTGTAGTCAACACAAAGACATTACATTGTTCATAAGCAATACACATACCCCCCTACATGCTTTCCCCTCTTCAATCTCTCAACTATGTTATACCTCCTTCTAGCAATCTAAAAACACATTTCTTTCTGCTAGGCTTCCTGCTCATCTTCTGAAAACTTTCTACAATCTATCTTATCTGTCTATAACCTGGCATTTCTTTCTGCAACTTTTCCTGATCCTTTCCCATTGTTCAGTAACCAAATCACAAGCTCTATGACCTTTGTCCTTGCTCACTTTGCTCCCCATTCTCTAAACAACCTGCGTCTATGCCTGAACCTTCTCAATCTGCTCAACTTTATGCTACCTGCTTATTCTATTCTATTCAAAGTTTCTGGACACAATAGTGTTTCTCTTGTAAAATCTGCTTTCTTCAAATCCTTCCCATATAACCTCTTTCCCACTCAGAATTATAATGCACATTAATTCTACAAAACACAGGGAACGACAAAGTAAACAGAAAGGGTTAATTGGAAAAAGCTTTCAGTTCACTCTTATCCGCAGCCCTCCCCCCAACAATAAACACTGCACATTCTTTCTAGAATACCAGACAGACGGGATTACTGGAGAATACCCACAACGGCTCAAGGTATATATATATCTCATCTACCTTTTTTAACAACCCACCGTCTAGTAATCCCCAAGAGCACTCCTTGTACACGATCTAGACAGGACATTTAGCTATACACAGAGACTGACGATTATTTTCAATGACCAAAACCTCAATAATATTCTGGAGAAATCAGCCGTCACAAAGCACGACTATACTTCATACGTATATACCTTTCCACATATGAGAACATAACACGCTCAATCATAAAGTTAAGTATACGTATCATAAATCTTCCTAACCTCACACTAGTTTTACCTAGGAGCACGTGTCACTGGCGTGTTCCCTCAGACTTAAACAGCCGAGTCCGCCCTCCCGACACATTAACCCTCACAGAATTTATCTCTTGGTCTTGCATACACAATTTTTAACCGTCTCAGACATAATATACACAGCATACAAAATACCCCTTGAGCAGGTTAAAACGGTGGTCTTTTTTCCGAGTAAGAAAGAACTATATTACCTGCCTTTCATTGATTTATCACTCTGGATCAGGAACAGGCAGAAAAGCAGTCAGAACCCAGATCACATCGGTAGATTTACATAAAGCAATCTTACCGTGTTCTGTAGATTTTCGGGCCCCTGAGTTCTGCGTGCCGTCTGCCGATCTCTGTATTTTTCCAGAATGAAAGAAATCAAAATCTCTTAACTCGGTCCACCCAGGAGACGCCAATTGTGCTGGATTACGGTTTCTCCAGCAGGCTTTTGGGGTATTTTGTCGCTTCCAAATTGAGTATCGTGTGCACACATCATCGAACCAGAATCAGACACCAATGTTGGTCTAAAACTGGGAGAGTCTCTACCATGTGTAGAGGCTCAGGCTTTTTATTATAACACATGACAACCGCCCTTCAATGGGCGTGCAACAGATTACATCAGTAACATATAAGATTCTCATTTGTCGGATCATACAGAATCCCCCACCTCTCTGCCCACCCCCTCCAAGTGTTGAGGTGGTATGGACTTCGTCCTCTAGCTGAAGTCATCTCCGTGTAGTGATGACTCATTGTTTACCTAGCTTCAGGATGAGGAGTGGAAGGGGGCTAGACAAACACTCAGTATTAAACACAGGATATACACAGAGACTATGGCCCTTAACTCTTAGAAGCTGGTTGTGCAACTTGTGTAACTTCTATGTACTTAACTAACATTAGATCAGACATCCATTGTCTAGCAAATACTATGATTAGATTGTGTGTGTGTCCTTTAAACTCCTCAGAGCTGAAAGTCATTACAATAGCAAAATACATTTGGGTTATATACAAATAGCGATAGACATTTTATACTAAATAATTATCATGTCTATCACAGCAGGGCGGGCCGGGAATTGCCCGGCTCCATCCACAGTAAACGGGCAGTCGTTCATGGATGAATAACTGCATGTTTATGGTCTGTACAAACGATCTGATCAGTGACTTATGATTCATCGAACTTCTATTGCATGTATTTACACCTAGAAAAAATTGATGGTGCGAACAGCTTGATCTAAGGAGCTGTTCGCACGATAATTGTGCCATGTAAAAGGGCCTTTGCATTTGGCTGTGGTACCTTGAATCGACCAACTGAAAGCCCTTCCCTGCTCACTGTCAATGGATATCAGGTCTGATGACGGGCAGTGTAGCATGTCCACTTATGAGAATCAAAGCACTGCGTGGCTAATCTTATAGATGTTGGTGGGGACCAGAGAATAAAGAAAAGCTGCAAAACTATGCTGACTGCAGGACATGACAGATCCGCTTAACTTATTTGAATGTATGGCCTATAACACAATTCAGAATCAAATGTTACCCCCTAAGAAGCAATAGTGTGAGAGACAACGTGAACGGTGCACTTCACTGTAAGAGATTAAGAATAGTGTAGACCTGTTGTGGTGTTGGCTGCAGACCGGTCTTGGGACCTAGTCTTGTGTCCTGCTAGTTCTTACAAGTACTTTCACTGGCTGTATTTTGGGTTTAGGGAAGCTACATATGGTTTGTGTTAGATGAACTATATCTTGTAGTATTAGTACATTTAGTGCTGCAGATGTTCCTTTATTGCTCAGGAATGTGTTAGCACTAGAAGAACAAGAAGCAAAGATAGGAGGCATATTTATCCCATGTCAAAGGTCCTGCATCTGTTCATCGGTTCAAGACCTGAGACTTGATAAGATGAATATCAGAATACTAATCAATGAAAGGCCCATTCAAATGAGATTCTCAGGCGCAACTTGCTTCAGACATGTTCGTGTGAGATTGGATACCCAGAGGCAGTTGACATTGTGTATCGCAGCATGTTTTATCTAGCCCATATCACAGACCAGGATTGGACGGACGCCTACTTGACTATAATGGGTCTGTGGGCAGTCTGAAACACATGGACCGCACAAGGACAAGTACATCTGTGTGAATGGGCCCTAATAGTGATGCCTGGAAGTGCAGGAAGGCCGCAGCATTTCAGAATGTCTTTGGAAGATGAGAATGTATCCAAAGACTCTTCCCTTGTGAATGCGTATTGACATAGACAAATGATTGACAAACTGACCAGCTATGGAATAGTCACGTGCGGTTCCGTCATGGTTTTGCTGTGACCACGCCATTCTCCTAGTTTATAGTCACTTGGGCCCCTCATCTAAAGAGTTTTCTGAGAATTTATTGCCAAATTAAATGTGGACTCTGGCAATGTTTATACTAACACGATTGTTTCTGTATCTCTATTGAATTATTGCACAATGTATATGGGTATCTCAGAGCTATATATGACCATTATCTATAGTAAACATGTCATAGTGAGGATGTCGGGAACAGCCGTAATGTATGAGGCTCTCTAGAGTGCAAGCTGCGGTGTCCTATAGTGTATGCTGACTGCAGGCGTCATTATCACAGCACTAGAAGACTGACAGCTTGGCTTTGCTGCAGCCTCATCCCTGCCATTCTGATGAGATCCCAGAGCTCCCCTCTCACACCTCACTCACAGCATTAAAATGTACAAGAGGCTCTAATCAACTAAGACATTCAATTGGTTTGGGGTTAATCAGTCCATTTTTAAACTTTCAAGCAGGCTGTAGTTTGTACCCTTCCAAGACGTCTTGCAGCACCTTTAAAGGTGTGTGTATACAGTATATAATATAAATCATAACCTTTTTTACTAACTAAAGGTGTTGTCCATTGTTTACAATCTGATGGCCTTCTCCTCTGGCCACCAATATCTGATTGGCTGGGGTCTGCCACTCGGACTGGAGTGAAGGTGTCGCAGCACTTGTGTGAGTGCGGTAGCTATTGCAATGTTTACATCCGTGCTCAGAACGCAGTACTTCTAGTATGGCCACTGTACATAATACAGCGCGCTCAGTATGAACAGGTTTTTGTTCAGATGTAACCATTGAAGAGGCTGAAGCCAGAACGCTGCAGCCGCTTCAATAAACTGATCGGTGGGGTCCTGAGCCGTGGACCCTCACCCATTTTAAAAAGTTGACGGCCTATCCTCAGAATGGGTAATCAATATGTGAAAGCTGGATGACCCCTTTAGAAAAGTGGATTGTGTTCCATTATCTGGTTTTAATCACTTTTTATTTTCAGTTGTGTACAGACTACAAAAACCAAAAAAAAATACGTCTATGGGGGCTGAAAATGGCAAGTATCGGGATATTAGGCTTAGCGGTCACTGTGTAAACTACAGGAGTTTAGGTTTGTTTTTTCTGTTTTTGTTTTTTTTTATTATTATTGGGACAAAAATTTCTTATGTTTAACATAAGCTTCATTTATATAATCATTTTCTGAGGACACATTCGCTTTAAGATCTCTCTGGGCATCTGGTGTTTATAATAAAGTAAACCAAATTTACTATTCGCGAAAAAAAAAAAAGAACAAACATAGATTCTGTTTGCATAAGCAATTACTTTGCTGTAATTAATGCAAAATATATTGGCTGCTACTGCCCTTCACAGCCCCCACCCCCGCCCCCCCAAAGAAAAGGTAACTGCACTTTGTTTTTATTTGTAACTTTTGATCACATTGGCTGTGATGTTAACACAAGCTTTCTCAAAGTGCAAATCACTTTATTTACTTAAAGTATCTTTCAGCATTAAAACCATTTTAATGCTGGCAAGTAGTGATCTCTCTCAATTTGCTGCTCTGTCTGCCAACTGAAGTCCCTCTTTAGTAGCAGACTACAAGACAGATCACAGGAAGTGCTGCCCCTAGAAGTCTATGGGGAGGGACAGAGGCAGTGATGCGCTGCTACAGCCAACTGAGAATTGGAGATGCAGCCTGCAGAGGGAAAAACTGGTGAAAAGTACAGCATACAAATGGTGAAGTAATCTGAAGGTGCAGCTGCGCTTTAAGGGCACAGATATTTAGAGTTTTAGGCCGATCTCACATGGACAGGTTAGATTCCACATGCGGGAGCCCATGGCGTAATCTGGCCCTGCCCCCGGACAGCGTCCACGTGTATTTGTATTGTGGATGGATAATCTGTAATGTGGATTGTGCGGACAGCTCACCATCAGTCATGTGCAGTACAGATTTTCTTTTTCAGATGTTTTTTTTCTCCCCGCGCTGTTGGCTTGGCTATGATGCAGGTACCCGCAACCTATCTGCAATGTCAATTGCGGTTGTGCCGCAGGTCTGATGGCTTCCATTGACTTTAATGGAAGCTGTCCATGCAGAATCTGCACAAAAATAGAACATTCTGCAATTTAATTTCCACGAGTGGAAATCACAATTGCTGTCTGCTCATGTAAGCGGACATAGCAAATATTCTATTTTCTGAATGCAAGTGTAATACCACAGATCATCCATGTGGCTGACTTTCGCGGATTCCACAATGCAAATCCGGTCGTGTGAGACCGGCCTTCAGGGGAGTGTGTGCTTTTCGTCATGTCTACAATAAAAGCCTTTATTTATGTGTTAACAGAGCGGTGAGGGACTGCCCTTTGCAGGCTGTGTTTATTGGTACCATTTTGGAGTACATAATGGACTCCCCTTTTTTTTTTTTTATTTCCCTAATGGACATTACAACGTGGCATTATGGTTGCCTTCAAGGGCCGTTTATAAGGGCTCATTCACATGGGTGTATTTGCGCTCTGTATTACACATCTAGTACGGACATCTTAATCCCTATTGATTTGCATTTGGGTATTCTAACATGGGTTTTTCACATGAGTATTATACAAGTGGACAAAAATTGCAGCATTTCTTATTTTGGTCTGTATTATGGACCAAAATTGCCCTTTTAAAGTCAATTGAATTGCATAAATATGCATAATACATTTGTTTTCACTTCATATATATGCATGAATGCAGGGGAAAGCCGTGGGACCTTCTTGAAAATGTGTTGTTTTTTTTGTGCCCATAAAAAAATGGTGAATACGTGTGCAAATTAAAAAAAAAAAAATCCGCAAGAATGTCCAAATGCATTGTGAATACACACAATATTTCAGACTGAATTTGCATACGCTTGTATGAATGAACTCTTACTGTAACTACTCCTGACCATGGCTATGGAGTGTTTCTCTTTAGCACTAGATCCAGAATAAAAATGATGAAAACTTAATCCAGCGCTCAGGTAGGGGACAGATGGAAAAATCTTGGAACGGAATATTGATGAAAAAGTTTATTGCTGCAAGATTCTGCTTGATAAAGTCGCCTGAGAGCAACGAAACGCGTTGCAGCAATAAACTTTTTCATCAATATTCCGGTCCAAGATTTTTCCATCTGTCCCTTACCTGAGCGCTGGATTAAGTTTTTATCATTTTTATCCTGGATCTTTACTCCATGCCTACACTTGGCTGGTAGGCATTACATTATCCTAGCAGCTCTCCTGTTCACCCAGGATAAGGAGGAGGACCAAGAAGACCGTTTTGTGTTTGCTATATGTTCACTGGGATGTGGAGGTGGTAGCGGGAGTTCCCAGGAGGGCACCCCACTAGGCACCAGGTAAATCCCCTCATCTACTCTTTATTGTGAAGACACTGTCCTGGATTTGCTGTGGAGCGCTGTCCTGATTGCTTGTTTAGATCTCTTTAGCACTAAGCTTTCTACCTTGGAGTGTTGTTAGGGTGCCTGGATTGTTCCTCCACCTATGAGATGTTGAACAGAGTGGTATGAAGGTGCGCGCTGGAGCTCAGAATCCAAGATGGCTCCTGATCCCTGTGCGGGCACCACTCTCTCTGCCAAGCGGTGGCTGTATCCTATGGGAAAGGTGGAGAGCCACTCCTGCGTCTGGACCTCCTCGAGGGTCACACAGTCACTTGTCGGGCTGAATTTTGCCCAAGGGCCTTGAGTCTGACACGTGCTCTAGAGTATATTGGATAACATAATATATACTATGAATTATGGGAATATTTCAAGCTGACAAGTACAAGGCCAAAGTGTTTAGCTTCTAATTTTCTCAGTGATTTTATAGTGGGGGAGTATATCTTTCTTTTATGCACAGCTCAGCTGTTGCAGAACCTCTTTTCAGCGGGTAAGGAAAAGAAATGTCCTCATTACTCAAAATAATTCTCCAGCACCCGAAGTATGTTCTGTGTTGTGCAGATACTGTAGTCTGCTGAAAAATGTATTAGGGAAAAAAATTCATGTCAACATAAAAGAAGCTTCCTGCAAGAGCGATCTATGATAAATGAGATGAGCAGGGAGAGTGAATATATTCACACAATCCCATAATGTGCCAAAATCTCAAAGTTGAATAGTAAGCATATAAACATGTGCGCCTTTTCTTTTAACAAGAGTGCAGGGAATATTGGTCTCTAAAGCCGGAATTATTTTGTAAATCAAAAATGTATCATTTGTTAATCTGTGTAAAATGCTATTCTCTAACCTCTTATAAGAGCCCTGTCAGTAACAAACCTTAAAGTGAGGAGGTGCATTCAGTTCTTTCTGTTCCCAAAGATACATTGTCAAAAAAACTCAAGCACCTCAGAGTTGTTGTTTTGCTGCAAACCTTGGCATACAGTTACATCTCAAGCAGATATACAAATGATTAGAGTTGTCGCGTGTTTAGATAAATGGTCTTGCCGCCTGAGGACCTAAAAGTGGTTTTACCCTTGCTCTGTAAAACGACACAATTGAACAGATTTCACCCAGTTACCAGAGTCTGAGAGGGGCGCATTATTGGAATGCGAGAAGGTGGATGGTCATATTGATGAATTGCCGCCACCTGGGCCATTCTGACCAGACTGTTGGGCGGTGTTGGGACCAGTGGATGTATGAGGGCATGAACACAAGGCAACCGGGCTCAGGATGCCCTCGACACACCACCAGTAGAGAGGATCTTCTGACAACCACGAGCAGCTCCAACTGTTTCGTTATCCGCCATCCAAAAACAGGTGGCACCATCATTATAGGCCCTGTGTCTGTTGGAACCATTTCCAAGTACTTGGTTGAAGGACATTTGGTCTCATGCTGCCTATTACATGTACTGCCTTTGACACCCACCCAACGAACCTGGACTACTGCAGAGTGGAACCCGGCTGTCTTCAGCAATTAATCCAGGTTTAGTTTGGGCTCTAACGTGTTCGTGTCTGGAGACCTCTGGGGGAGTGCTTCAATCCTGCCATTGCTGTAGAGCAGCACACTGCCCCCACTGGTGTGAGTTCTGGGGGGCCATCACATATGACGGTCGGTCACCCCTAGTAGTAGTACAAGGGACAATGACACTTCGCGACATGTTCAGGACATCCTGCAGCCACATGTGTTCCTCTCCTGGCGGCTTCCAAGAGGCATTTTCCAGCAGGATAATGCTCGGCCACACACACAAGGGGGTCACAGGAATACCTCCACAACATTGTCACACTTTCGTGATTCACCTGGTCACCAGATAATTCCATTAGAGCACGTAGGTGACCATCTGGGACGCCAGCTTTGACAGCCTCTGAGTTTACAAAATCTAGAGGCTCAGTTACAGTAAATGTTAAGCGATATGCCGCAGGATATTATACAGAACCTGTATGCCTCCACGCCAGTATCACATCTTGCATCCAAGCTAGAGGTGGCCCAACAGGGTACTAGAGCCTCCATGCCCACCCGTATCACATCTTACATTCAAGCTAGAGGCGGTACACCAGGGTACTGGAGCCTCCACGCCCGTATCACATCTTACATCCAAGCTAGAGGCGGTACAACAGGGTACTAGAGCCTCCATGCCCACCTGTATCACATCTTACATCCAAGCTAGAGGCGGTACAACAGGGTACTAGAGCCTCCATGCCCACCCGTATCACATCTTACATTCAAGCTAGAGGCGGTACACCAGGGTACTAGAGCCTCCATGCCCGTATCACATCTTACATCCAAGCTAGAGGCGGTACAATAGGGTACTAGAGCCTCCACGCCCGTATCACATCTTACATCCAAGCTAGAGGCGGTACAACAGGGTACTAGAGCCTCCACGCCCGTATCGCATCTTACATCCAAGCTAGAGGCGGTACAACAGGGTACTAGAGCCTCCCTTCAAGGGGTCAGCTTTTTGTAATAAAGTATCCTTTTGCTCAGATATTGTAATTACTTTACTCATAGTTTAATTCGATTTCGGCAACTCCTTCTAGGTGCTTGATTGATTTTATTTTTGTATTTTGATAAAGAGTGTATATTTATGGGATAGTAGAAGCCTTGGATTAAGGAATCTTGAAAGTAATGGAAAGGTTTTTAGTGTTACTGCTCATTCCTTGCTGAATGGTTTTAACCACAAGAATTTTCTTCTAAAAATAATCTTTAAATCACAGGGAGGCGGCTGCAGGGACCGAGCGTGGCTAAGAATCAACGGTTTCAGTTCATTCTCTCATGCTAGGAATCTGCAGGATGGGAAGTCTCTTCATGGCTCAGACCTCGCACCCTTAACATACTTTCCTAGAGCTCGTTCTTTAGTATCCTTCCATATAAATGATCTCAATTTAGTGTGGATTCAGGAATGTAGCAGTTTGCTTTTCTTTCTGTTCATACCTATTCCTATTACAAGGCAGCGTTTCTCCTCTGTAAATGCAGGAGTAGATATGCTGATTTTGCAGCCGTCACCTGGATGTCTCAGTTCAGTGACTATGAGGAATCCAGGTGGCAGCTGTAATTGGTGTTTTTTTTCCCTGCTGCGTTTTGCAGGGAAGAAATGCTGCTGTGTAAAACTGGCATTAGTTAATAAAAATAAGGGAGATGGAACAATTCCTCAGCAGCGCCACCTATTGGATGTCACAATTCCTTCACGTCAATGCTTGACCCTTTATTCAGGTCTGCAGAGCAATGATTGGGAATTGAAAGCCAAGCCAGAATCCATACACAGACAGCTAAAGTTAAAGGGTCAAGCATTGATTTGAAGAAATGCTGCCATCCAATAGGTGGAGCTGCAGAGGTGGTGTTCCATTTACCTTATTTGCATATTACCCAGAGGAGCATGGATGGCCTTATAAGTCTCCTCGCTCTCCCTAAGGGTCCCTCCAGACCTTATTTAATAAAAATCACTTTACTATATAAAATCACTTTCTTAATTTGCTTAAAAATTAAATTTTATGCATTGAAACATAAATGTATCTCAAGGTGAACTCAATCCTTACCTTCTTTTAAAGCTCTGGTTTGGAATATTTGTGTCAATTTCTGGGTGGCTAGTCCTTGTCGCAAGTAAATGTAGCAGGTAGTTTTATGTAAAACAGATTTATTCTGCCCCTTTCAAAAGTTGTGTATAAAAGCTCCGGGTTGAGCATTTAATAATGAGCCTGGTTCTTGTCCAGACTCTTAAGTAGTGTCATGTGATGGTAAGCGTTCACAAGCTTCAGTCAAATCACTTTAATATTTGAAATTCATGTACAGTACAGGCGGCCAAAGAGAGAAGCCAGACACACAGCTCCATCCTCTGAACCATATCCTTCTGCCTTGAACAGATGGTTAATTCTCTTGCTTACCAGCGTTGGTATGATTGATACACAGCTGGTCAAAAGAGGCTAAGGATGTGTTCACATTTTGTGGCCAAAGCCACACTACATAAACTTGGTGTGGTCTTCTAAATGAGAGCAGATGAAAGTAGTTTGCTTGTAAATGACCATGTGGTGTTGTGCGCATAAGCTGCGATACAGTGTGGCCTTTTACAATACCTCATTGCTTCTACCGGTGTTCAGTTAGCACATTGCACCAATATAGATGAGTGGCTTTGTTGCAGCGGGAACTGCACCACAACAGCCATAAAATGTGCATACAAATGTATTAGTTTCATATATTGGACTTTACTCAGAACCATAATGCCACCCTATTTCAGATCCATTTTTGCTATCAGATATTCAAATTCTGTTTTCCTGCTAATATGGAGATTCCAAATCATGGCTCAGCCTTACAATAGCTGCCTGTGTGTTTAGTAGTTAAACTGTTGATTGAAACATTGTCTACAGTGCAAAGTCTCCAGGTAATCGGATTTTCTAAGGTGTAGTAATCTGTTTGGCTGGCACTCTCATTTGAAAGTAACAGATAATCCCAATAAACAAAGTATTAGATTCCTCAAGTGCCCGGCTTCACTACATGGGATTTACAAGCCATCTGTGGCTCGGCTGGTAGCTTCTAGAGACAGTATACCTGTACATATTTATTCATCATGGAAGTGTCATACATAAAAAGGCGTGCAACAAGGACCTAAGGACATTCAACTAATATTCCAAGTATGAAATGTTATCTTCCCACTTGGAGTGAGTTTAAAATGTGACAATGTAGCTCAATCTTCCTATCTCTGATGCAGTATTAGGCTGCATTCCCACGAACGTATATCGGCTTGGTTTTCACGCCGAGCCGATATACGTCGTCTTCATGTGCAGGGGGAAAGGATGGAAGAGCCAGAAGCAGGACCTGAGCTCCCGCCCCCTCTCTGCCTCCTCTCCGCCCCTCTGCACTATTTGCAATGAAAGGAGGCAGGGGTGGGGTGAAGTTCCGCGAATTAGCCCCGCCCGCCTCTCCCCATTGCAAATAGTGGAGAGGGGGCGGGAGCTCAGTTCCTGCTCCTGGCTCTTCCATCCTCCCCCCCCCCCCCCCCCCCCCACACGAGGACCACGTATATCGGCTCGGTGTGAAAACCGAGCCGATATACGTTCGTGGGAATGTAGCCTTAGCACTTCTTTTCTTAGGTTAAATAGGTGTTTTTGTTCCCCAAATGCTAACTACATGTTGTGTTGAAGAGCTTACAATCAGTCTGTACTGCTGATTGTGATTGATCCACCTAAATGTCCATGTGAGTAACATTGTGTTAGTCTTAAATGCGACCTAAAGAATACTCCTATCCTAAATATCTGTGGTAATATTACATGCCGTACCTCTGACAGATTGTAGGCCTAATAGATGATGGGTATCGGAGAACATAGCTCGCTACTCTTTACTGTGTGATCATTAAACTCCTGGAATGCACAGCGAATTACACTATACCATATATAATTTATACTGTATCATCTTGGTTTATTTATAATACATGAGCAATTTATGCCATCATAAAGTCTCTATATGGGCTGAATCCGTTCATTTCCTCCTTTGGTATAAGATTACTGCTCTGGTGTCATCGTGGATCTGAGCAGACTAACATTACATTACCATGGTTAATTCCCACCAGAAGCATTAAGTGCTGATTGTCAAGAGTACAAAGTTCACCTTGCCATAAGTCATTCATAATTCACAGCAATGTGGCCTATTCTGCTGAAATTCTCTCAAACAGGTAGGATGTTAGCTGAGTGGTTAAATTGAGATTTTCCCAATAGGCCTTCCTTCTCTAAACAGACTTTTACATTTTAGCTATTGCAGTCTTGCATACTTGCAAAGGATTTACTGGTTTGCTGCCTTATCTTTCTGCTATTCGTGATTTATAGTTATATTAATGTAGTATCCGATCCTCCCTGTGCATTGTGGGACAGATGAATGCAACAATTGCCAAATAACCTGGAATCACTTAAGACTTCAGGCTTCGAGGTATACAGTGATTCACTAATTGGCTACCAGTATTTAATAGCGCACAAACATGAGAATCCTTTTATTTTTGCTGGATTTTATGTACCATATATGTGACAGCAGGAAAATTCTTGCTCTTAAGAATTCTACATGGGCGTCCTGGTCAGGGGTGCTTCATCTGTAGATTTGCAGACACAATATTTCAGCATCATCCCTATGCCAATGTTTGAGAGTTGTATCTTTAAAAAGTCTTGTGGACCATTTGCTTAGTATGACAAAGTATCTCAGCGGTGAACCTGTGAGATTTCGTACAAGAGGCACTCGCTGCCTATTTGCGGTCGTGCACATTTATAACGTTTTGCTCGTTTAAAAATGTGGCAAATGCTTCCATGCACAAGTCATTGAATGACCAGAATGTATTTGAAGGCTTATTAGAATAAAATATTCAGCAGAAAGGCTTATTTACACGAGCGTATATTGGCCAGCGTTTTCACAGCCGGCCGATCTACGCTCCCATCTGAGCAGTCCCCCCCCCCCCCCCCCCCCCCTCACCGGCTCTCTGTCTCTCTCCTCCCCTCCTAGAAGTTTGCAATGGGAAGGGGTGGGACGGGGGTGGAGCTAAGCTCCCACCCCTTGTCCATAGCCAGCAATGGGAGTAGGCGGGACAATGCAGAGCTTAGGCTGTCATAAAAATGGTAGAATTATGTAAATTTAAAAAAACAAAGAAACAAAACACCTTGCAAAATGGCACTGGCGCAGCCAAGTATGTATGTGATACTTCCATGTTTTAACCTGCTTTCTCTTTTGGTTGCATTGTTGATTTTTTTATTTATTTATTTTTTTTCTTTATCTGCGGTCTTACTTTTAAGTTGACAATTTCTTTTTTAAAATGTCAAAACCAATGTGCACTTGGCAATACAGTCTGAGAATACAGCAAGTAGGGCTTATTCACAGGAGCGTATATCAGCTGCCGTTTTCACGACTGGCAAATATACGCTACCATCTGAGCTGTCTATCCCATTCACCCCCCACCAGCTCTCTGCCTCTCTCCTCCCCTCCGACTGTTTGCAATGGGAGAGGGCAGGACAGGGGCGGATCTAAGTTCCTCCCCCTCCCATTGCTGGCTGCGGACAAGGGGGGCGGAGGCAGGAGCTTACCTCTGCCCCGTCCTCTCCCATTGTAAACTGCCAGAGGGGAGGGGAGGAGAGGGAAGGAGAGAGACAGAGAGACGGTGAGTGGGAGGGAAGGGGGAAGACAGCTCAGATGGAAGCGTATATCGGTCGCCCGTAAAAACTGTGGCTGATATACACTCCTGTAAATAAGCCCTAAGGTTGATACAGCAAGTGTTTTTAGGTGTAAGTATAGTAATGCACTTTTTTTATACTTAGTTGTTACAAAGTGATGTGCAGGTGGCTATAGCTGTTAACAGTCTGTTGGCACAACTGCAATCGGCAGGTTGTCTACGTCCAGAAAATATATGGCTATAGGGGTTTAGCATGAGTATTTATTTATTTATTTTTTTAGGATCTATCTGTACATGTGTCACAAGTCTAAAACTTGTGGCTAGTGTATGTGCAAAATGTTCAAAAGCTCCTGAGGGCGAAAGCGTCAACTTTGTATCTAGAAGAATGTATTGACAAGAAAGAATCTTCTGCAATGATGCGCTGAATACTCCTAATTGTACATTACATTCAGTCATACCGCTATAATTTGTAGAATACGAACAATGGAAGAGCTAAATGTTATATTGAAAGAAAATGATACATATATGTGACTACTTACCGTATCTTATATGGTTAATACGCTCCTGCTTTGAAATTGCTCAAACAGGTTATTGCAAAAGAACTATGCCATTAATAAACATTGTATAGTCGTACTTTAGAGATGACTTCGACCCAAAATGTAAAATGAGCCATGTATTGATAAATCCAAAAATGGCAGCAGCCAGTGTTTGCTCCTTATTGATATTTTGCACAAGTGACAGCAGGGAGTGCAGCGGTATCGGTTGTCAAGTATTTAATTGGCTTTTTGGAAACCTTTTTGTAAATGTTATCATTTCATCAGCCTGTTCAAATATCAAGTATCAAATATTGAGAAGCTAATTCAAATATGGCTGCACTTTCTGTGTGGGGGGGAAAAAGTTGCCCCCCAAAGACATCTTTTGTAGGTAAAAAGCAAATTTACTAAGGTTTGACTGCTTCTGTAACGTCTCACTTACAAATAGATGGACAATTTTACATTTTGAATACAATTACCTCTTAAAGGGGTATTCTGAGCTCATTTTTCTTTTCTCAACTGATGAACTATCCTGGTATATCATCAGAAATTGGACAGGGAACCATGGCTCAGGATCTTCATCCATCAGCTGGTAGTCTGGTCCGCTGTCCAGTGCAGTGGGCCAGACCTACTCATCAGCTGATGGTAAGGAAGTGGGAGCACCGCCCAATTAAAAAGAGAAACCTAGAATACTCCTTTTAGAGTCTCCTTCACTGACATATGTTTTTGCTTGGTCTTCTGGGTTTTTTATTCTACCATGATGTTCAACATTTGTTAAATATGTAATGTATTTTGTTTTTCTGGCGCTTTTTGTTTCATAGAGAGGCCTATTGGGAAAACTGCTGAAAAAGGTGCCCTACCCAAAACACATTGCATATTTAAAAAGAAATTCAAAACTCCATGCAAGAATGCATATTGCTTTTAATGCAATCAATATTCTACTACAGACTTTTGTGCGATCAGAGGTCACATTTAAGTTGGGGGGGAAAAAAGCTGTTTACAACATTGTGACAAAAATGTAACAATTGGGATACCGCCCTATAGAGAATTCTAGAGAGATGCCGTAATGGCAAAAGGCCAATAAAGTATCTAAAGTATGTATCTGCCCTGTGCTGTGTTGGGCAGCAGTTCTTTTCCTTCTGATCTCTTTGCTCTCCTCGCATCCTTCAGACGCAGGAAACCTCAATTTGTGAGGGAAAAGCTGCAGCTTTTACGTTGGATTCTATTGGTCTTTTGGGTGGGGCTGTAAAATCCGAATGGCATGTTGGCGGTTGTAACTTACAACCTGGTCAGGCAGTTAAAATGCAATGCTCCACAGATGTTCAATCAAGCTGGCATTAGCATGATTTAACAACCAGCCAGGGGAACCAAACTATTCAGCCCTTGCATATTTAAGCACAGAATTCGCTGCCTTTGAAGTCGGCGCTTGGAAGCCTTTTGAGGCATGCAGCTGTGTACCTGTATCACTACTTCCCTTATGCTCTTGTTTTAATGAGACTATATTTTTCATTTATTTTAGGCATCAGATTATCGGTCACCATTCTGGATGTTCGGTTAGCCTCTTCATCAGCCTTTTTACAAATGTTTGTATTTCCGGTGGCTGCTGACATGTTGGGGTGTCTTGTCACCACTGCTGCACTGCACCAAATATGCAGCCTGAGCGGAGAATGCAGTTTATATGTCTGTAGAGATCTTAGGGGGATAATCTAACCCACACTGCCCCCAGCTCAGACATTCTTGCATATTTTACATTGTGCCTGCGCGGTTTATTCTAGTTATCGCTAGCCAGAGATGTCTGGATGTATAAGATTAGACAGACACTGCCTGAAATAAAGGAGACTGGGAAGCCAGGTGATGTAATGTAAAGCCCTGCATGCTGCCAGCACTGCTAGAACTCTCCGGCATTAGAATGAGGGGAATGAAGGCACACCGCTATTCCCGGAGCTGCTGCTCACTGCATTTGGTGAACGCTGTATAGTCCAGTATGTTGTTTCTTTACTGTTTAGTGATGTTGTAACTATGGCAACTGTATGCTGCAAGGCCCCTGCTGACTGATGCCGGCAGCGCTCCAGCCCCTATATTCTGTTAACCATGTTAATGATGCCCTTGTGCTGCTTTTCACGAAACGCTTTGTCACTGTTCTTTACGTTACGCCAGTGCCTGAAAGACCCGACACCGGAGCAATATACCGAAGAAACTATAATGTCTGCAGCTAATCCCGCATGATGAATGGAGGCAGAGCTTGTTTGATCGGGATGGGGCTAATTTCTTAGTGAAAGCTATTTTTTTTTTTTGTTCATATAAGCAGAAAATCCTGTCCGTCCAGGTGAACAATGAAGTGACTGTACAGGTGCGAGTATTAGTCATTGTACGGAGTATAGTTGTATATCTAGCCTTGTCAATACTAGAGGAAAAAGACTTTGGTTGTATGTGATTTACTGACTACACTTGTATGGATTCTGTATTACAGCTTCATATAACTTGGCCATAAGCCGCTCTAAATCTGCACATCAGGCCCTTTTAGACGGAACGTTATCGTTCAAAAAAATCATTAGAATGGGCGAAAGGGAGCGATAATCATTCAGTCTAAACGAATCTGAATGATGAATGACAGTCTTTCACTTTTCATTCGTCCATTTCATACAAGCATAAAAATCATCATTGGCTCATTCAGTTTTTGATCAGTTTAAATGGCGCTCGTTCAGTCGTTCTCATTCACTAATACAGCAAATGGGAATGACTGAACGATTTCTCGTTTGAATGAGTCAACAATGTATGTTTGTATAAACAGCTTATTCGCTCGGGCAGCCTAACTCTGACATTCGGTCATTCAAGCAATAATCGTTTGGTGTAAAAAGACCCTTACTTTGCCTTTTTGATTTCATATGGAGGTATACAGAATTATTTGCTATCAGGTTCTCTCCTAGAAGCTATTTATCTAGGGGGGGGGGGGGGTGTACGCATACGTAGTCTGGCTCCATGCGCTGGAGTCCTACAGTCTTGTGCTCCTCAGTACAGACTCTGTGCCCATGGCATTGCCATGTGCACGAATTGTCAGGTTAGATAGATATCCAATACAAGCGCCAGGCATTACATTTGTCAGCTGCATGTTTTATCCATAGATATTTTAGTGCATATATTTGCTAAATTGCTGCAGTACTTTGTAGATGATCTAGTAGTTGGAATGTGTAGTTTATCTATGTAAGTTGGAAGTATTAGGCCTTGTTCACATGAGAGAATTTGCACAGCTAACTTACAGGTGCAAAAAGAAATTGTGTCTATTAGAACCAATAGTTTCCTATGGAAATGTTCAAATGAAGGAATTTTAGCAACGCAAAAAAGAAAAAATTGCACCTAAAAAAGATAGGACATCAACGACTGAAATACCCTGCTGTGCAAAAATATAGGTCCTGACCTGTCTTTGGTGTGCAATGTGCAGGAGTGTCCATAGACTCCTATGGGAGGAGGAAAAAATGGAGAGGAAGTGGGTTCTGCCGCACCGCCAAACCCAGAAGCACTGTGTCCCTGCGGGGATGAAGGGAAGCACTGCGGCCTGGGACTCCCTTCATCTCTCCGGGGCTCTCTTCATTAAAGGGGTTGTCCCGCGCCGAAACGTTTTTTTTTTTTTTTTTTCAACCCCCCCCCCCCCCCCCCCCCCCGTTCGGCGCGAGACAACCCCGATGCAGGGGTTAAAAAAGAACACCGGAGAGCGCTTACCTGAATCCCCGCGCTCCGGTGACTTCTTACTTACCTGATGAAGATGGCCGCGGGGATCTTCTCACTCGGTGGACCGCAGGGCTTCTGTGCGGTCCATTGCCGATTCCAGCCTCCTGATTGGCTGGAATTGGCACGTGACGGGGCGGAGCTACACGGAGCCGGCATCCAGCACGAGCGGCCCCATTGAAAAAAGAAGACCGGGACTGCGCAAGCGCGGCTAATTTGGCCATTAGACGGCGAAAATTAGTCGGCTCCATGGAAACGAGGACGCTA
Source organism: Eleutherodactylus coqui (assembly GCF_035609145.1). NCBI lineage: Eukaryota > Metazoa > Chordata > Amphibia > Anura > Eleutherodactylidae > Eleutherodactylus > Eleutherodactylus coqui. The sequence continues at coordinate 157,416,798 of NC_089841.1, forward strand.
GCAACGGAACAGGTAAGTATAAAACTTTTGATAACTTCTGTATGGCTCATAATTAATGCACAATGTACATTACAAAGTGCATTAATATGGCCATACAGAAGTGTATAGACCCACTTGCTGCCGCGGGACAACCCCTTTAAGGGAATGAAGGGAAGCCCCGACGGGGAGACTTACAGGATCTTACAGCGGGACATTTAAAAGTGAAAACTTGCTGTTCTGTCACTCATCAGTGTTGTTTCAACGCTAATACAGCTCGGCACTTCAGTGCGGAAAAGTTGTCCATTCATGGGATTTTCAGCACCTATAGGTGCGCTTTTGTTGCGCAGCTAACAGCTGCGTGAATTCCATGCCCATATAAATGAGCTCTCAAAGTGCAGGTATAAATAATATACTACAACACTTTACATAGTGTTAAAGTAATTACTTAATTTAGGTGATACTCAAGGGGTTTCATAGCCATATCAATCAGGTATGCCTAATTTTTGATGCATCGGAGAAAAGAACAATGCGAAACACTGAAGTGATGTTTGAAGCTCCTGTCTTTTTATTGTTGCAGTACAAGATGTCTTAGGCCCCCTGCACACGGGCAGAAATCCCGCGGAATTTCCGCCGCTGCAAGCCTGCATAGGATTGCGTTAACAAACGCAATCCTATGCAGACGGCCGCGGTTTGGCCCGTGCAAAATCTCGCGCGGCAAACAAACCGCGGCATGTCCTATTTCTGTGCAGGGCTCACACATGAAAGAGCCGGAGCTGCGGGGCGTGGGTGAGTACGCGCTGGTCCCTGCTTGCGCTCGGGTCGGGTCCCGCGGCGAGAATCCTCGCTGCCGGATCCGACCTGCTCGTCTGCAGGCAGCCTTATAGTATAATAACCCTCTCACACATGGTTAAACAAGTCAATGATGCAAAGTCTACAGCATGTGTGATACATAATATTACAAAGGTGGTTATGACAAAGCTGCAGGCTCGGCGTCTGGGAGTCTGTTAGTAAAGTTTAACTACAATGTGTCTCTTACTCACATTTCTTGCTATTCACACAGCACAAATGTTATGGGTTTTGAAAGGAAGTGTTGTATCTCCCATAGCTATATGCAGAGTCAACATGCATGCTGCAACATTTTACACAACTCCTCCTGGTATGGAGAAACCAAGAACCTGGGCTGCTCTAGGGGAGCCGCAGTAATCTAGTCTCTTACCCTATAGACAGGTTATACATAAAGCACCAGTTACTGGGACACAGCCATTTATGAACCAAAGGGACCACTTCCACTAACTTATGAGCCGTCCCACAGAAAAACATCAGAAGCGCGTGGCTTATTAGCACTTAATTTTTTTTTCTCACTAAAAATAGGAACCGCTTTCAGTAGAGGGAGCAAGTAAAAACCTTCCCTAGCCTTTCACTCGGAAAAGTTCTCTCGTTTTTCTATTTGTATAAATTTATCTTCAAATCTTATTCTAGATATAAACCCCTTTTTTGCTACCAAAAGTGTTAATTTTACTACAAAGGTCACGAATATCTCTGCTTTACCTAGACCCCAACAGATCACAATATGTAGATATCCCATAGGGAGAACCTTCTGTAGTTCCCAATGTGCAGATTATTGTTGCTGTACTAAACAAATCCTGAAGACATGACTTGTTGGCTGTAGCTGATAAATATTGGCCTCTAGAACTACTGTAATTCACCTTTTTGTCTTACTAGCCTGTTTATAATCGGCTGTAAAAACAAAGCTGCGTCTTCCTTCAAAGCTGAACTCTATTGATTTTACTTAATTGTAGACTTCCTCAATGGCTTCCGAAGACATTACCTTCCCGTAAGTAGATAGACTATCCAGCAACATCCCAAAGTCTTACATTTCTAGCACCATTATTTTCACATCAAAATCCATACAAATGGTTTAGAATCGTTAGTGGAAACGTTCTGAAACTGTATGAAGACAGACTATTTATACACATTACAAAATCCTCATATATTGGCATATCGCAGATGGTGCAGATCAAGTGACCGCATGTCAAGGAAAGTACACTTTATAATGCAGTCCTTATTAAATGTCCATACCAATAACATTTTTGATTTAAAGGCCCTCAACACTGTTTTTTTCAGTCCTTGTTGGATAATCCTTGGTTGTGTTGTGTCTGTGGGGCTTAATGTGGCACAAGTCTTCTGCACACTCATCATTGTGGGGAACTATAGATGCATACGTATGGCGGGACAGAGCGGGAGGCATTCGGAGAGAGACAATAGTTTGCCTTAAGGCCCATTTACATGTAACACTTATCGCTCAAAATCCATTCAAACGAATTTGAGTGATAATCCTTCAGTGTAAATGTGGAAAAAATACTCTATATTAGTTCACTTGTCATTATCGCTGATTTTCAGTCATCCTAAGAACAATCGCTGGCTTCTCACTACGTATAAACGCTCCCCACTCTGCACTTCACATAGAAGGTGAAGCGCTGAGCGAGAGACCCGGTGATCAAGCAAGAAGTCGATCTGTCTAAACGCACTGCACGAGCGCCGACATCGCTACTAAGGTCGTCAGCGCTCGTGCAGTCGTTTACTCGGCTGTCTGCCTGTGTAAGTGGGCGATTAGTAAAAGGCCCAACTGATTTTAGCTTGTCAACCTATTGGTGACGAACAGAGAATGAAAGAGAGCTACTAATTTATAGTCTCCGTATCTGATTTATGCAACAGCTGAAAGCCTTCTACTACTCGATGTTTTAGGGTGTGCGTGAAAAAATTTTTTTGGGTGGCTCTGTGCCCAAAAAAAAGTGGGGCCGGGGAATGGGAAACTATGAACTTATCTTAAAACGGTCATTGAGAGAAGACCAGTGATAAATTACACGCCTTCCCAGTTTGGGTACATTGGTTTAATTGTTTGGCTTTATACTATGGTAACACTAAACTGCACTTTACCCGAATACTTGGATCTCCTTGCTCATTTGGTAATTTGTTTTATTTTAGTTTGGTTTTGTCTGCTTTAAACACTGTATTTCACAAATACAGCCCCAAGGACAGAGTTAGGGCTCTTTGCATGACAGTGCGTGAGATACGCTGTCATGGGCAGTACACAATCACTGCCCTATGCAGCGATAACCAGCTCACGCAGCAGTAAAATGCTTCCTAATACACGCAGCATTTTACGCATACAGCCGTGTGAATGAGCCCTTGCTGTTAGTGAATGTTACTGTTATGATTAATTAGGATTTGTACTGTACATTTCAACTCCTAAAATGTTTGCATATTCTTAGTGATGAATTACATGTCTAGATTGTACAGTTATGTATCACATAGATACCACCAAAAAATCAAGCACCTAAAAGTTGTCATTTTGCTGCAAAAGTGCATGCAGTTACATCTTGGGCAGATATGCAAATAATTATTGTTATAGCGTGATCAGATAAAAGGTCCATGTGGTACGAGCAGCTCCAAGTGTTTCGTTGCCCGCCATCCAGAGACAGATGGCGCCATTATTACAGGCCCCCGTGTCTTTCGGAACCGTTTTCATGCGCTTGGCTGAGGGACATTTGGCCTTGCGGTGACTGTTGCGTGTACGGCCGTTGACACCCACCGTTGCCTCCACAACTGGACTGCTAGGTAGTGGAACTGGGTTGTCGACAGCGACGCATCCAGGTTTAGTTTGGGCACTGGTGACTGCAGTGTTAGTGTCTGGAGACCTAGGGGTGAGTGCCTTAATTATGCTTTTGCTGTGGATTGGCACACTGCCCCCACTGCCGGTGTGATGGTCTGAGGGGCCATTGTATGACAGTTGATTACCTGTAGTAGTGGTACAAGGGACAATGACAGCTCAGCAACGTGTTGCCTCTCTCGACAGGGCTTCCAAGCAGGTTAATACTTGGCTGTGCACAATAAGGGTGTCACAGGAATGTCTCCACAACATTGTCACACTTCCATGACCTGCCTGTTTACCAGATTTATCACTAATACAACACGTATGGGACCATCAGGGACGCCAACTTCAACAGCCTATAAGTTTTCATGAACTAGAGGCTCAGTTACAGCAAATGTGGACTGATTTGCTGCAGGATAGCATACAGAACCTGTATGCCTCCATGCCCAGCCGTATCACATCTTGTATCCAAGTTAGAGACAGCCCAGCAGGGTACTAGAGCCTCCCTTCAAGGGGTCGGTTTTCCACAATAAATTCAACTCCTCCTTGGGGCTTGTTTTTTTCCCTTTTGAAAATGAGTGTATATTAGAATTTTTTGGGTTTTTTTAACGGATGACCTCATTCGTTTAGCTTCATTGCACCGCTTTGGCTTCCTTCCATATTCACACTTGCACAAAACCACATTAGTGGTTAAGAGGATGAACAATATTCTAATGTTCCTTCTAAGTTAGTTTAGAATGGCTGACATTTTAGTTTAGAAAAGACGATTGAGCGGCAACCTAATAACTATGTATAAATCTATCTGGGGACAATACAGAGATCTCTCCCATCATCTATTTATACCCAGAACTATGACTGTAACAAGGGGGTGCCCTCTACATCTAGAGAAAAGAAGGTTTCTACACCAACATAGAAGGGGGTTCTTTACTGTAAGAGCAGTGAGACTATAGAACTCTCTGCCTGAGGATGTGGTGATGGAAAACTCACTAAACTAGTTCAAGAAGAGCCTGGCTGCCTTTGAATGTTGCAATATTACATGTTATAGTCACTGATTTGCTTCAGAAGGGTTGTTGATCCACAGATTATTCTGATTGCCTTACTTGGAGTAGGGAAGGATTTTGTTTTTCACTAACTGGCGAAAATTGTTTTGTTTTTTTTTGCCTTCCTCTGGATCAACATGGGGGAGGTGGCAGGGGGACGTGTCCATTTTTTTCCCTGGCCTAACTGGAAAAAAAATGTTTAGATATTAGATGTTATTAAATCTAAATTAGTCTCTTGAATCAAGGCAAATTTACAAATTTAACATCATAGGTCCTGTACGCACACTGCTGCTGGTCGGCTAGGTGTTCATTAGTATTCCATAGCAACTGAGACCGCAGGGGGTTTGTAGTCCGCCCATAATCTGCACGAGGATGCAGGACCTGTGGTGACATCAGTCATGTGATCAGGGGCAGAGCCTGTAAGTCATTCGCTGGGGATGAGCGTCATCATCATGTGATCAAGAAAGGAGCATGACTGTGATATCACAGGTCCTGAATCGTCAGTGCTGTGCTGCTTCTGATCCCTGTTGTATGGGATGAACAGTAGCAGTGCTATGTGCGTGGCGTGCATGTAGTCATTGCGCCCCAGAAACACTGAATAGCAATTATTAGGAAATTACAGTACCAAAGTACTAAAAACCACTTGTCCGTGAGTGAGTTACATGCTCCGCCCCTGATCACATGATAGTGACGTCATCAAAGGTCCTTCATCTCGGCCATGATTTCACCTCAGGAAGCGGCTAAATCACTGGAGCTCTGAGCTCTGCCCCTGATCACATGCCGGTAACATCACAGCTCCTTCAATATTTTGACCAACTCCAACAGTCATCACAGGTCCTTCAGTCCTTCCACTGTATTATAAGCGGCGTGTTGTACCACCAGAAACACTGGTACAATAAATAATACTAATAACTAGTAGGACTCTATAGAACACTTGGATTGATTTAGAATGTCACCTCTCAAAGACAGCTGATTATGTAATGTGCCCTACCCTAGATAACTAATCCTCTCAACATGTTAAAGGTGCTATTACATGGAACTACCTGTCTACCCACGCTGCTAAAATAACAAAAGAAGCAGTATCTACATGTCCTCTGCTGCCGCAATCCAGCGCTGCAGCACTGTTGTGGTCCCGGTGTTTTTTGTGGCGGATGTCACCTGCCTATTGTGGCCCATCGAAGACTGCAGTATCGCCGCCCGTTCCCTTTGAATCTGCTCTCACATCCTGGGCGCTATAATGCTAGCAGTTTAGAACAGTGATATTTGTAGCCTCTGATTGGCTGCAGTGGTCAGGTAACTTCCAGTGATTTCATTTGACACAACAAACATGGGGACTGCAGCGGGGCTGTAGCACTGGGTTGCAGTAGCAGAAGAATGGCAAAAAATGCTTCTTTTCATATTTTAGCCCAGTGGGCACTATAGGGGGAAGGTTGTCCAGTAGCCCTGTAACCTATTTTATACGGTTGTCATATAATTTCTTATCAAAGGAAAAAAAATGTTTAACCCCTTAAGGACCAGGCTGCTTTGCACCTTAAGGACCAGACACTTTTTACAGATTTTACCTATGTGGCGGTTGAACTACTCTTTGTTTTTTTTAAATATATATATATTTTTGCCATTTTCTTTTCCCGTGACATATAGGACTAATTTTTTAATATTTTTTTCCTTGATGTTTTTTCCTTTTTTTTTTTTTTTTTTTTTATTGGGGGTAAAACGCTAAAAAATAATGTTGGGTGTTTTTTTTTTAAACATTTCAGTGTTTCGTTTTTTTTTTGTTTTTTTTTAAATTTAGTATATTTAACCCTTTCCAATTCACCAATTCACTGTCTGACGTCTTCCGACATTCTGATTGACGCCTGTATAGCTCTGATATCAGAACACGTCTGGCAGGGTATTCTTACTGTATATTACTGGCTGCTCTGTCGGGGGCCTCTTCGGCATGTCACATACTGCAGTACTGGCTCTAGCCAGCAGATGGTGGCATTGTAAAATGGCAGAAAGAGAAAGCCTCCTAGGATACCTTGAATCCCAAATTGGATTGCAAAGGGTTAAGTTAAAATAAAGTGTGTGGGAATGGTTTCATTTTGTTTCAGATGTTTTGATACATGATATGTACGGTTTTGGGTTACAGGGCGCATATGACGACTGTTTTGGTTGGTGTCTGCTTTGAGTTATTTTCCTTTTTATGTATATATTTTCATTTTATTCTGTAATTTTGTTTTACTTATGTAATAATTTTTTTTTTACTATCTATGTCCCCCATATAAGACCTCTAGGGGACATGGCCATGGTCTTTTTTTATTTTATCACTGTAGATGGGTCATCCATAGGAGCCCCAGTTACAGGAGAAAACATCCCCTGTAGTGACAATATTCAGAGGCAGAGCTAATCATGGGTCACGTGACTGCTGGCTCACGTAGTGGAATAAAAACGCTTCCACTTTCACTCTTTAGTACATAGTGCTCATTGAGTGCTGTGTACTAAAGAAAGGAGGAGGCAAAAGGGGTAGAAAACCACTTCTCCCTCCTCCTCCGGGTTATCAGCTGTGACTAACGGCTGACAACCCAACCTGCTTCTGATGGCATAAACAAGGGCTCTACACCCCCCCCCCCCAAACACCGACTTCACCGCTGTATTTTTACTATCAGCTGGGATTAAAGCGCAGGACAAGTGCCGTAAATTTACTATGCTTGATCCTTAATGGGTTAAAGGGCCACTCTGATTTCCCTCATTCGCTATTTAACTAGTTCCCTAAAGTACATATGTCTGCTAATATTATCTTGTTTAGTTGGGTATTTCTATCTAGGCATTCCTGGAATCCTTTTCCTCAGTTGACTCATTTTTTTACACGTGTAAATACATAATATAGTTACTTACGTATAAGCAGGGAAAAAACACATAATCCCATTGCAGGTTCCCTGCGTATTTACTCGTGCCCATGGATTTCAATGGGCTATTCTGGTGCATTATATGAACCAAGATAAGACTGCCTGCTTTTTTTTTTTTTTTTAAATCGCACGACTGAAAGCCACGTGAATAATATGCAGCTATGAATGAACCCATAAAAACAATGGGCACTATTCACTGCATTTTTTTTAAATTTTTTTTTTAAATGTGTGTAACGTGCCGCGCTTTTCTGCTCATGTGAATGAGCCCTTAGATGATCACTTCTTCATGTGGACAGCACCTTGCAGGGGTGACTGCAGCCTCTGCACAGGGCTGCTGAATGTGCTGGTGCTATATAAATACTGTGAAATAAGATAAAGCCATCGATCTCTGTCTGGATTCCATTTGTGTATTAGTGGTGGGTCCCTGTTTGTTAAAGCTATAAGGCTAAATCCAAGAGCTCGTCTTCTGGATTAGATAAATGGCTCCCATTAGTGTCAGGTTATAGTTGCTTTGGCTCTAGCAAACCTCTGTCCTGTTACTCAAATGAAGTGTGTTGGGGGGGGGGGGGTTCTGTCGGCGGCCTCAGTAATTGTATGGCAGAGTGTTTAGCGTTAGTATTTCAATATTAGCAGTAAGGTATTGGTACAGTATATTTTATGGAGGTTTATGTGAGAACACTAGAATCGTTTAAAGCGGCCTTCGTTTCCTTGGCTGTGACCTTGAGCACATTTTATAGGAGTGCTCACACTGCCCTCGTGTGGCTGCATTGCTGTATGTACTTTTTATCAGAGGCATATAGAACAAAAGTCTTGTATTCAAGCAAAAACAATGTATTAAAATGTTCAAAGTTAAAATAAAAACTTACAGTAAACAAAACCCCACCTATCGCCACTCTCCATAGCAATCTCCATGTTATAATCCGCTTATATCAGTGCAGCAGTCTATAATTTATATCAATAAAGTCCAAATGTAGCAAACGCATTAGTCCTGGTCTTTTTTGGTTCTTGCATACCACCTCCTCGGGTCAAGGACAGCCCAACAATAAAAATGGGACCATGAGCTTTAGCATAAGGCCTAAATATAAAGCAATTGTATGTCACGTATCTTATGAAAGTGTTTTGTTTTTTTCCTGGTTTTAGAATTTTACAGTAATACCAGTTTCCAAATATTGCAAGCTAACATTCAAGGGGTTTTCCAGATAGCACCACCTTGCCAACCACTGTGTACCCCTGCTGTGATAGTGGCACTGCCTGGAAAACACCTTTAGGAATTCCATACTGTTTTATAATCAATAGTTGCATAGCTACAGGAAGATGACAGCAGGGAGTTTCCAAAGGAATGCAAAGGAGCCGAACCTGGAGCACTCGGCCACTTTGCTCATAGTTTTTCATACTTTTGCTTCACCTTTCTTTTAATATATATATATATATATATATATATATATATATATATATATATATATATATATATATATATATATATATAATATAATGTTATCCTGCAGCTAATTCACTTTTTTTTTTTTTAAACAAACTCTGTCAGAGAGCGCTCATCAAGCCAGTGTTGCACAATTTCCATGCTACATATATCAGCCTAGCTATTGCCATTTGTTCTGCATCCTCCACAGGTAGATCAGACACATGCCATAGGATACAAACAAGAGGGTAATGTCCAAAGTTACTTGATATACATTGTTGATTTACAGATAAACATTGGACCAATATCTTTGTAATGTCAGGCATCGCCACATCATGTGTATTAATCCAGCAGTTTGACTCTTACACTGCAAACACAATGGCGAGTTCTTCATCCCAATCGCATATAAAGCCTGCAGTGTGATACTCTATGAATCAAATAATCTGAGACAGCCGCCGTGACTTGCTTAGATAATTCGTTCGTAACCCTTCATTCCATTGCACTTTTTCTATGGGACCTCTCAAAAACCACTAACATTAGAAGGGTTCCGGGTATTAAACTAGGTCTGTGTAGAACAATATAACACAAGATTTTCCCGCTGTGGATATTGCTGAACCTATAATCTCTGCTGGCACGTAACTAGTAGTAATCACTTCTGAAAGACCCTGCTCCAATCCATAAGCATGTCACAACTGCAAATCTTTAAAGTATGTAGGCATGAGGAAACTCGTACTCGGCCTGCAATTGTGCAAATGACTTGATCTCCAGTCCACTCGTTATATGAGAGACTCTCTGAATAGCCCTGTACTCCTCCAGGATTCAAAATCTTCCAATTTATGCAACTGCGAGCGCCAAGGAGTCTCCCACAGTGATGTATATGCATTGCATACAGTGTTTAATGTCTACGATTTCTTGGACTTTCCACCAAACTTTATAACAAGAGTCAAAGCAGGGAGATACTTGATGCATTTGAACTTATGAGCCTTTAGAGCCTCAAATAAATAGTTCCCAAAAAGACTTCATTTCCAAACTATCTACTGCTGCTTCCTCCGTCTCCCATCCCTGAAAGTGTTGCATTTGAGAAGCCAGATAGGCAGCTTTGGGATTAGGTAAAGCCGGCCCTCCATCTTTTTTGCAAATTGTAAGGTTTTTAGTTTTATACGGGGACCTTTTTTTACGCCCTACTAAATTTCTGATAAGCCTGTTGAAAAAAGAAACTCTGGCATCCACATCATTTAGACTAAAATCACTCTGTGTATAACAGGTAGTGGAAGTGCACCACACTGCTGGCTTTTGCTGAAATCCTACTAGTAAAGGATCTAAATTCAATGTAATGAAATATTGAATAGTTCTAGTGACATTCCAAAATACTTAAAGCCATACATACTTCTTAAAGGGGCATTCTCTTTAGAAATGGTGGATAACCCAGATCGTACCGGCATAATAATGGATTTGTCCCAATTAATTGTGAGGCCTGAGTAGCTACCATATTCGTTGCTGTAATAGCGGTTTTCAAGGATGTGCTCGAGTCACCTAGAAACGCAAGCATGCCACCTGCATACAAAGCTATGTTTTCTACAATGGAACTGCATATAAAACCCTATATACCTGCCTGCAACCATAGCTGACTTGCCAGGGGCTCTTTTCCTAAAGCAATTAGAAGTGCGGAGGGAGCTCACCCCTGTCTGGTTCCCCTACATCATGGGAGGAAGGAGCCAATCTTCCATTAACCTGTACACATGCTCTTGGGTCTGCATAGGAAGGTCAGGGTGAACCTTGGTAGAAGTTACTGTGGATAATCTGTTGGCCAATGCTTTCGCTATAATGTTAATGTCCGATGTTAAGAGTTTATTTATTTATTGTTAATCGTTTTGGCCCGCTTGCGCCCAAAACTATATGAAAGTAATGTACTTGCTGTGGCATCACACCGCTGCTTCGGCTCTGCAGTGCAACGGCATTTGACATCAGGCCAGAAGACTTGGGATGTCCTGTAAACCTGTCACTTGGGCTTCTAATGTAAAAGTACCAAGCAGGTTTATGGGAGGTCACTAATTATGTGCCTCTTGGACTTCCAATTGGCTGAAATGGTCACATGGGTAAACAACCCATATGACTGCTGCAACCATAGTAGATAGAAGACCAGAGAACCAGATGGCACGGCAGCAGAGAGGTAAGTAATGGGCTCCATTTTTTCAATGTAAAAAATACTTGGAAACCATGTAATCCCTCTGTTTAACCTCTCTGCTTAACTGTTGTGGTAAATATCTTGGATATTTCTTGGCAATATGGAGCATTTGTATAACTATTTTTTTTCTTCTTCTTTTAAAGGATTTGAACTTTTGTACCAGCCGGAGGTTGTGCGTCTCTACTTATCTATACTAACAGAGAGCCAAAACTACAACACATTGGAGGCAGCCGCTGGAGCACTGCAGAATCTTAGTGCCGGCAACTGGACTGTAAGTGGCCGCGTAATACCTCTAAGTCAAGGACAGCTGGTGGATGTCGTCCTAGGGTTGATCAGTCAGCAGTCTTATGTGCCTTGTGCATGGCTCTCGCTTTCTATACTCTACTCAAGCCCCTTACTTTCTGCTATGACTTTAAAAAGTACAAAATGTACTTGAAAACTGCTCAGAGAGACATTCCCATTGTGGACACTTGTGGCGTATCTGATAGGTGCAGGACTAGCCTTTTGGGACCTGCACCTATCTCAAACTGTCCATCCCTGCTCACCTCAGATGCATCAGGCCAGGATTATAAAAAGCAGCCAAACCGCCTGTTCCGTGCAGTTTCCGTGACTCTTGTAGAAGTGAATGGGATTTGTATAAACTATGGAATACAGTGCACAATGCTATCCACGTATCTCAGAAGCTATGGGAACAGCGTAGCTGGCTGTGCTATGCTGTTTCCATAACGCATTTATTTCCATGGGACTTACAGAAAAGGCCTGGAACACCCAGTTCAGTTATTTCTGTAATCCCATGATGTTTAAATGGCTATTCCTGTATCAGCCAAAAGTGACTGACAGGAATATCCCTTTTAAAAGGGTGTTTTTTTTTTCACGGTCAACTTACAGTATCCGCTAACTACAACATGGGTAATAAATTTAATTGTAGGGGTCTCGCCACTGAGATATGCATTATTTTTTTTATTTAACCCAGTACTTAAAATAAACAATCCATGGAAACTGCAGAGCCGTTTGTAATTTCCAACAATAAAGTTTAGTGTATGGAAAAGTGGATATCAAAACATAGTCTATATTTTCTGAAATGGTTATGTTTTTGTCAATTGCTAATCTTTATGTCTGATTTTCTTAGGCTGGGCTCACATGAGCATATTCTAGCAGCGTTCAGGCTGCAAGATATACACGCACGGCACGCCGCCATACGCAATGACCTTGTATGCTGGCTTTGTACCACCCATAACCATGTACTATCTTGTTATGAGTGCACATGTAATATGCGCCAAGATAGAACATGCGTAAAATACACATGCAAGCTAAATCGCAGCAAGTCGTGAGTGTGTGTGGCAACATGGCCGCCTATGGCAGATTGGTAGAGCGTATTACGCATGCAGGACCTGTGCATGTAATATGCTGTACCGATACGCTCGCATGAGCCCGACCTTACTGTTATGTCTTGATTGAAGACCTTGAGAAGACAAGTAGAAACCATACAGCAAGCAAGTTAGTCTGTATATTAATTGCACTTTGTATAGAAAAAAAAAAATCAAGCCCCTGGAAGGAGTTGTCGTTCTACTGGAAAACTCTGCATGCAGTTACATCTCAGGCAGATATGCAAATCATTACAGTTGTTGGTGTGATTGAGATGAGCGGTCTTGCCACCTGAGGACCTAAAAATGGTTCCACCCTTGGCCTATAAAAGGCTCTTAGAGGCTACTAGTGTAGTGGAGCTCTTTTTTCCAATTAGGGGAGCTTGTTTTGTCCACTCGACGCCTCTACGATGCAGAGAAGAGATTTTGCCCAGTTAATGGAGCCTGATAGGGGCGCATTACTTGGATGGCAGAAGTTGGACGGTCATATCTAACAATTGCCACCACATGGGCCATTCTGACCAGACTGTTAGGAGGTGTTGGGACCATTGGATGCGTGAGGACTCACAAGGTAACCATGCTCAGGACACCCTCTATAGACCACCAGTAGAGAGGATTGTCTGAACGTCTGACAAGCAGCTCCAACTGTTTAGTTATCTGCCATCCAGTCAGGTGGCACCATTGTTACAGGCCCCGGTGTCTGTTAGAACCATTTCCAGATGCTTGGCTGAAGGACATTTGGTGTCACAGTGCCCATTACGTGTACTGCTTTTGACACCTCCCACTATTTCCTCCGGTCGCAGTTCTGTCTTGAACAATGAAACTGGACTAAAGTGTGGAACTGGGGTTTCTTCAGCAAGGAATCCAGGTTTAGTTTAGCAACTGACAACTGCTGTGTTCGTGTCTGAAGGAGACCTAGGGATGGGCACCTCAATCCTGCCTTTGCTGTGGAGTGATACACTGCTGCCCCTGCTGGTGTGATGGTGCAAGTGACAATGACGCTCAACGATATGTTCAGAACATCCTGCAGCCACATGGGTTGCATCTCATGGCGGCTTCCAAGAGGCATTTTCCAGCAGGATAATGCTTCGCAACCTTGCCACACTTCTGTGGCTGCCTGGTCACCAGATTTGACAACCTATGAATTTGCATGATCTAGAGGTTCAGTTACAGCAAATGTTCATCGGTATGCTGCAGGATACTATATAGAACCTGTATGTCTCCATGCCCACCAATATCACATCTTGCATCTAAGCTAGAGGCCGACCAAAAGGCTACTGGAGCCTCCCTTCAAGGGTTTAGTTTTTTGCAAAAAAAAAGTATTGTTTTGCTCTGTTATTGTAATCGCTTAATTATAACAATGTTACAGTCACACATAGAAAGCTTCATTCAATTCCGACAATTCCTAGGTGAGGTATTTTTTTGATAATGAGTGTATATACATATCTTGGGTTGCTGTTGTACGGTGTAAAAGTAGTGGCAAGTACAGAGTTTATGTACAATTTGCCATCATCCGTTTCCCAAGTTTTTCTGTACACATTGTTCTGATCTTGGAAATCTTTTATTCCTCTCTTTCAGTGGTCTACCTATATCCGTGCTACAGTCCGTAAAGAGAGAGGCCTGCCAGTACTAGTTGAATTGCTTCAGTCAGACTCTGACAAGGTAGTACGGGCTGTTGCCATAGCTCTGAGGAATCTTTCTATGGATCGACGCAACAAAGACTTGATTGGTATGTACCCTTCTGCTTTGTGGTACTATTTGTCATAGAGCTTTTACAATTGTTTGGCAGTCTTCACATGTTAAATTGGGATTGGCCAATGGAGTAAAATGAAGAGAAAAAAAAGAACAAAACAAAATTCCACCATCTTTCAGTGCGTCTTGTTTCTGCAGTCCACAAACTGCAACAAAAATGACATAACTTTATTCTATGGGTCAGTACAATTACTACGACACCAAGCTTATCTAGTTTTTTTTTTTTTTTTTTTTGCTGTACTACTTATATTTTTTTTCAAAGACATTTACTTTTTATTAAATTATTTTCTGCGCGCAATAACTTTATTTTTCTGCCCACATAGTTGTGCAAGGTCTCATTTCTTGCGGGATGGTCCTGTAGTTTGCGTTTAGTACTGTTTCGGAATACATACAGCTTTTTGATCACTTTTTGAGACAGAATAACCAGAAAAGCGCATTTTTGGCATTCTTAATTTTTTGTAGAATGATGTTCACCGTACAGGGTAAATAGCACGTTATTTTGATAGATCGGACTTTTATGGACACAGCGATACCAAACATGTAGTTTTGTTACTTAGGGTTTTGATTCTTTTATTTAGTCTAAGCAATGACCTGTAAAAACGCAGTTCATTAATTACAACTTACTGGTGGATGATCCGCAGTGTTTACACCACGTGAAAACATACCCTATATGTTACATAAACCTACCCTCATAGTGTTCAGTCAGCACGCGATGTGTAACAGTGATTGTGAAATAGTTGCACAATCACTTTTGTTCTTTTTATTAATTAAGGTTAATGGCGAGCCGACTGGATTAATTGTATAGGCAGATTTCCAAAAAATACAATACAACGGTCATTGGATTACATTATTCCCCATAACTGGAAAACCTTACTGGCAGAAAAAAAACTGATCTATTTAAATTCGGCACACCAAAGTTATTATGAGCCGCCTATCTGCTTATCGGTTACAAAACTTGTGTTGCACAGTGTGATTAGCAAGTGACACTAATGTAAAGAATACCAAGGAGTCACCAGCTATAGGAAATGTATTTTCTTTGCTCTGTTTTTTTTAGGAAATATATTTTTGTAATGTTATTCCACAATTGCACCATTTTGAGACTGAAGTGAGGAGCAGCTGAGATTTCAGTTGTGACTTGATGTAAAGAATATGTTTCATTTTTATGTGCATTGCATTCCCTTCAGATAGAAAGGTAGTTGCCAGGTTTCCAAGCAACACTGGGGAAGCCAAGGCTGAAAATAAATATTTAAGAGAATAGCTTGGAAACGGAATGGTCTTGAAAGCCACATTTTTATAGTAATGTAAATATTTAATATATTAATATTATCAGGAGGCTGAGATGTAAAGTGCATAAATATTACCACATTGCATAAGACATCACAAAGTGTCCTGAATAATTTGAGTGCTTATGACCTTGTGACATAAATCAAGTTGCTTTGCTTCATTTGTTCTTCAGGCAATTATGCCATGGGACAGCTGGTCCGAAACTTGCCTGGAGGGCAGCAGCGTCCTGCGAAGAATCTGGAAGAAGACACAGTGGTTGCTGTACTGAATACTATCCATGAAATAGTCACAGACAGCTCCGAAAATGCCCGATCCCTCATCCAGACACAGGGAATTGAAAAGCTCATAACTATAAACAAATCCAGGTAACGTAAAACTAGATCTTGAGATTAATGCAATCTCCTGCGCTCATTACTGCTAGATAGCTATAGATCGACTGTAGACGGACATATATTTTTCTTGGGCATTCATTCATTCTAGATCTGTACTTTTTTTTGGGGGGGGGGGGGGGGGGTTGCTGTGATAAATGCCATCCTTCACCATGGAATTCCAGGTTTAGAGAAAAAGATCTAAAATTTCTGTTGCATACAGTATTTTACTGGATGGCACATGAGTGTATCACTTTTGTTTGATGAGAGATTGGAGTCTTTCGGATGGGCACATCTGTAGATTACACAGAAGATAGATTACAGCAGTTTTAGCACTGATTCAAGTAGTCTGTAAGAATGCACTACAGGGAGGGGAGAGGACTGGCAAGTGTAATGTGACTTTGCAGGCTTGTAGAAAGTGTCAGGGCTGTAAAGCCATCTTTAACATAGCGGAAATAAGAAGCAGAGGTTTGCAACAATAACAGCTGAGATACTTCACTAAGAGCTTCATGTACAGGCTCTAAGAGCAATGTGACGTTTTTTATTTTTTAATGGAGGTAAAAATAGGCGAGCCGAGGGGGCGTGGCTTGGCCAGCGGCGGGAAGAGAGCGCACTTTGGTAGCTCCAGATCGGCGGTACTTTTACAGCGGCTTCCCGTGGATCCACGGACCTATACCGTCCGCTAAACACCACCGCTGGCATCGCGGCACTGCGAGGAGCAGTTTGAGACCCTCCGCGGGTCTCTAGGCGGAAGGAAAGCAGCGCGGCCTACTCAGGGAGGCACATCCCCGGCCTAAAGTTGCGGGCATAGCCAGCCGCCGGAAGCGCTGGACGAGCGGCAAGACTCAAAAACACAGCACACAAGCGCGGCCGCTGCCGCTGTGCGGCCCCCAAGACCCCCGCAGGAACCACCGAGGCCACAAGAACGCCAGGAGAAGCAGGAGACAGAGCGCTCCGGCCCGACCGGAGGCTGCGGGACACCAGACCTGGTGAGTCACCCACACACACTTCACTGAAGGGGTGAGGAGGAGTAACAGAGGGACAGGGGACCCTGCAAAACGGCCAAGAGTGTCCATAATAGACACATACAGAGCAACAGCTCACACATACAGAGGGACAACCGCTGCCCCGAAAAACAGTGTGCACACAACTGCCCTCCCCCCAGAATCACCCCACTCACCATTAGGGGAAGCAGCCAAGGGAGGTGAAGCCCCGGAGACAGCACGTGCAGCAGAGAAGGCAGAGGAGAGAGCTGAAGGCTTGCTGAGAAAGCAAAGGCAGCCGTGCAATCAATAAACCCCTGCTGCCACCTAGTGGTCACCCAAAGAATAGCACTCTACAAAAGTATAAAAACTCCTCTCTGAAAAGGGAATTAACCCCTTAGAGGAACATAAAAACACGTTCCATAGACAAGAAAGCAGGACCCCGCGTCTTTTCAGTGCCTTACTACCTAAAGTAGAGAAACAAAACGCAGACCCTCTTCGCCTTAACGGCCAACTGGCCCAGCGCCAAATCTGCATTAACACCCTCTCACTGCAGTGCAAACTGAGAGACCCTGCGGAGAAGGACCCCTCTATTCCAAAGATGGCACAACACGACTGAGTGATGTAGTCCTTACCGCCAAACGCGGCTCTAAAACAGCTCAAAGCAAGGCTGCCTAGCGCCAATGAACACTCAAAATTACTCTAACTAACCTGACTACGTCTCCCGCGGCTCTACATAAAAACCAGCCCTCCTGGTGAAGCGGTCGGAACATTAAAAGACTCTCTCAACGCATACCTTCAGATCCTATCTACACACACAATGGTTAAACGCCGCACCAAAACGATTGCCCCAAGAAGACTCTCGGAGTTCTTCCCCCCCGGCCCACGGAGCGGTAGAAACAAACCAGCAACCCCCCACCCGAAGAACCCCGAAACAGCAGAAACAACCATCTCTCAAAGCCCTGCTGCCCCATCACAAAACTCCTCCCCGGGCTCCTTATCTCCTTCCCCGGGCAGCCCCACATCTCCACCGAAAAATGGAGGCAAGAGGAATGCTCAAGAATCCCCTTCAACCTCGCCCCCACCCAAGGGCCCCGCAGCGAAAAAGACCCAAAACAACAAACTGCACGAAGCTCCACAGCAACCAGATAATACGAACAACCTCCAAGCCTACCCAGACTCCGAGAGCCCTTTAACCATAAACGCCTTGAAGAACATGCTAATATCGCTTCAAAAAGACATTTCCAACGACATACAAAACCTTTCCGGACAACTCCAATCCAATATAGACCACTTAGCCACACGAACAGACCACATCGAACAAAAACTCGGAGAATTCACCAAAGCCCACAACGAGATGGTGGACGCTCACGGCAATCTAGAAGACGAAGTGGCCCAGCTACGAGAGAAGGTCATTGATTTAGAAGACCGTTCCAGAAGGAACAATCTTAAGTTCAGGGGAATCCCGGAGGCCGTGCCTCCTTCAGATATACCACAGTATCTACTCAAAATGCTACAAGCGCTCCTCCCGGATCTCCCCGAATTAGAATATGCGATAGATAGAGCCCATAGGATTCCAAAAGCGCGCTCCGTCCCTGAATCAGCGCCGAGAGATGTCCTGGCAAGGATTCATTTTTACAAAATAAAAGAAGAAATCCTATCAGTGGGAAGACGTAGGGGTACATTGCCGGCCCCATACGAGAATATCCAAATATTCCCTGATCTTTCAGCGGCCACCCTACAGTCACGCAGACTCTTTACAGCAATTACATCAGCTCTTAGAGAAGCTCACATCAAATATAGATGGGGATTCCCAACCAAGCTTCTGATTTCCAGAAATGGAACTCTTCATGTTGCGACTACAGTAGAGGAAGGCGCCTCCCTCCTACAACAATGGGAAATTCCTACACTCCAGAAACCCCCGAGGACGGCGGGGGGCCCTACTTCCAGAGTCGAAAAAGACTGGTCGGTCGCGGATAAGCGAGGCAAACACTTGTAATTGGTGCTTGGAAAAGGCCTAGACCCATTTTAGTCCTCCACAGTCGAGCCCGAAGTGGATGGCCTGAAAATTCTATCCCCCCCTAAAGCTCATTCATCCAGTGCATACCAGCACTGGGTGAACAATGTTTTGATTATGTTTATAATTGTTGTTTATTTTTCTGTTGTATTCAGGTATAACAATGTTTCTAGGAGGTCTTTCCCCCCCCATTCCGCCCTCCCTGATAGACTAAGACGCCACGTCAGTTCAGCCTACAACCTTCTTAATAGTCATGCCAGTTAACTTTTCCTCCCTAAATGTAAAAGGTCTAAACAGCCCCTTTAAACGCAGTATGCTCTGGAGGCAAGCCATCAAATCCCACTCCGATGTTTTCTTTGCTCAAGAGACCCATTTCATAAGGGACAAACACCCCCCCTGCAAACACCCTAAATTTCCACACATCTTCTTGGCTTCCAGCGAGGGAAAAAAGAAAAGAGGAGTAATGATAGCAATAAGCCAAAACGCATCATTCTCCCAAAGAAACCTAATTGCGGATCCAGCGGGCCGCTACCTAATATTGGTATGCGAGATAAACAATATCACCTATACCTTGGTAAATGTCTACTTCCCCCCCAATAAACAAGCTAAATTCTTTAAAAAAGTCATGTCAGAAATGGCCAAAATTCGGGAAGGAAACCTAATCATTGGAGGAGATCTGAACTCTGTACTGGATCCCGAGCTAGACTCCACGGCAAGCAACAGAGGCATATCTCCTATCGCTCAAATTATCCATGCAGAGGGGCTTTACGACGTATGGAGATGCCTTCACGGGTCCGAAAAAGATTACACCTTCCTCTCTGCCCCACACGCATCTTACTCCAGGATCGATGTATTCCTGCTGCCGCAGAAGGGCCTAGAAAACACCCTTCAGGCCGAAATCGGAACAATCTCATGGTCCGATCACGCCCCCATATCTTTGTCACTCAGAGAGTCATCCAACTTCACCCCATCATCTCCATGGAGATTGAATGAGTATACTTTAAATCTCCCCGAACACGAATCATCTCTTAAAGAGGAGCTAGAGGGCTTTTTCGTAAACAATATAGGTTCGGTCCCGAACATGTCCACCGTGTGGAACACTCACAAAGCCTTCATGCGGGGCATGTTCATAAAAATCGGAGCCAGAGCAAAACGAAAAAGAAATGAGGAATTCAATCGCCTGATGGACCAAATTAAATCCCTAGACTCCTTAAATAAAAAAGACCCATCCACACAAAAGACAGCAGATCTGTTCAACCTAAGAGCAAAGCTCCAAAACTTATTAGTGACCAAGCACGACATATCATTTCTAAAACTTAAAATGCAATTCTACGCTCATGATAACAGGACAGGGGCTCTGCTAGCGAAACAACTTAAAGACGTTAGAGCAAAAGAAAGAATCAGACACCTATTTGACCCCCAAGGCAGGAAAATTTTCCATCCCCAAGGAATTGTCAACGCGTTTGCGGCATATTATTCTTCCCTGTACAACTTAAAAGACAACCCAAACATTCACCATCCCCATAGCGAAGAAATACAAAATTTCCTACAAAACATAAATCTTCCCTGCCTTTCTCCAGAGCAACTAGACTCCCTCTCCGCGCCAATCTCCACACAGGAAGTATTGGACACAATCAAATTATTAAAACCCCATAAGACCCCTGGCCCTGACGGCTTCTCAAACGGCTACTACAAAAAATTCGCCCCAATACTAGCCCCCCATCTGGCATCTGTGTTCAATGGAGCAATGAGGAGCGGTTCCTTCCCACCTGAAATGTTGGAAGCTCTGATCGTCACCATACCTAAACCCGGGAAGGACAACACATCTCCGGCTAACTTTCGCCCCATTTCCCTCCTGAACACAGATGTTAAAATATACGCAAAACTTCTCAGCATAAGACTTCTCTCGATCCTCCCCCGTCTGGTGGCAACAGACCAGGTTGGATTCGTCCCCCAAAGACAGGCCCCCGACGGTACCCGACGATTCCTAAATCTTGTCAGGGTGGCAGAAAGGAACAGAACCCCAGCCCTGCTCTTGGCGCTAGACGCTGAGAAAGCGTTCGATCGCATACATTGGGGATTCCTGGAAGCCACCCTGGGAAGGTTCGGTTTTTCGGGACCCATCAAGTCTGCCATCTTGTCTCTGTACTCGGCACCGTCCGCAAGGGTCCTCTCTTCAGGATGCCTCTCCTCACCGTTTGCTATTTCCAACGGCACTAGGCAAGGGTGTCCCTTGTCGCCCCTAATATTCGCCCTGATCATGGAACCATTAGCGGAAACGGTCAGAGCTAACCAAAATATCCAGGGTATCAAAGTAGCCTCACAGGAACATAAAATTGGATTATACGCGGACGACGTTATCCTTGCCATCACAAATCCTGTAGCCTCCCTGAGACAAGCCCAAACTGCTCTAACCAAATTTGGCAAGGTGTCATACTATAAGATCAACGACACCAAATCTCAAATGTTAAACCTAGGCTTGGACGCTAAAACTACGCAGTCTATCTCAGAATCCCTTCCCTTTTCCTGGTGTAAGGGCTCCCTACCATATTTAGGTATTAATATAACATACCCTAGCTCCTTAACCTTCTCCCAAAATTACACACCACTCCTACACCGCATCCCGAGCATTTTAAGTAAATTTCGCAAACCCTTCATTTCATGGGCTGGCAGAATAGCTGCAGCTAAAATGATGATTCTCCCGCGTATATTATACGTTTTCAGAACGGTTACTATCCCGATCCCCACCCACTTCCTATCAAAACTTCAAGCTCTCATCAACCAATTTATCTGGGGAGGAGCACACGCCAGAATTAAATTCTCGACTCTGGCAAAACCATATGAGCAAGGAGGTATGCAAGCCCCTGACATTAAGAGATACTTCGCCGCAGCTACACTGGATCAAATTAAACATTGGTGGATCCCTGCATCCCCCAAGAAATGGGTGAACATAGAAGCAGCAACTTTGGGAGCCCCCCTAATCTCCCTTCTAGGAGCTACCCCCTCCCCCCTCCCGCCCCATACCCTACCAAGCATTCAAGCGTCAGTCCACATATGGAATCAATTAGTTTCCTCAACCCCGGAAAAGGTGCCGGCCTCACTCCTTCCACTGAGATTTCTATCTTCCACCCTCCCGGATTTTGAATACGGGACCTGGGAGAAATTCGGAGTTAAAAAGATTGGAGACCTTTATAAGGAGGGGTCCACTATGGACTTCCCCACAATAGGTAGGATACATAAACTCCCCAATAAACTAGGTTTTTCGCACCTAAGACTAAGGTACGCACTACAATCCATAGATGCCCACAAGCCCATATTCCCCAAAGCGGCCTTCACATTCTTTTCACTATCAACAGAGGTCTCGGGAGGTATATCCACCTTTTATGAATCGTCATTCTCCCTGATCGCCCAAACTAAATCAACCCACATGACTCTATGGGAGCTTGACTTCAAACAAACCTTTAGTCTGGAGGAGTGGAGCCGGGCGCTTTCATGGACCAAGAAGATCTCACATGGCATCTCTCACTGGGAATCCTCCCAGAAGATATTTCTCCGCTGGTATCTCACCCCGGCAAGAATAGCCAGAATGAACCCTTCAACCTCGGAGGCTTGCTGGAGAGAGTGCGGTGCAAAAGGTACATACTTTCACATGTGGTGGCTATGCCCCACCATTCGGTCTTTTTGGAACCTAGTATTTAATTTAATACACTCCGTTACAAACCAGCACGTCCCCCCGGACCCTACCCTGGCTCTATGCTTCTTAAAAACAGATAAATTATCCCCTTTCTATTCAGCCATCACCTCACACATTATCCTAGCGGCACGCCTAGCAATAGCTAAACATTGGAAATCAAAAGAAGCTCCCTCTATATCAGAGGTTAGAAATTCGGTGGAACTCACCTTCCACCTAGAGGAAGCCTACTCGCGTAGATTTGTCTCCCAACACCCCCGTACATCCTTTTGGGCAACTTGGATAGACTACACAACCAAGAACCCCTCATAGAGAGGATGGGAATCAAGCAATAAATGAAAAGGAGGACCTATCCTAAACACAGCTCTCAAACCCCGAACTCACCAGAACGTAATGACTGGTAAATAGAACCCTGAAACAATCACCCCCTTAAACATGGAAATGAACCTCCGTTGTTGTGTTGTTTTGTTTTTTGTTTTTGCTATGTCCTTATAACATATGTTTTTGTTTATGTTCATGTTTGAATCTCAATTCTGCTATGATTATTTCTCACCTATTAAGGTGCCTCTTTAAAACTGTAAAATGTTGTTTATTTTGAAAAAATGTCAATAAAAATTCAATTATTAAAAAAAAAAAAAATAGGCGAGCCGAGTAATAAAGTATATTCACCTGTGCAATTTACTCTTGATAACAACGCGCTGGAATCTTCTGCTACTTTATACAGTCAGTCTCCGAGAGAGGTGAAAGCTGCCTCCCATGTCCTGCAGATGATTTGGAGCTACAAGGAACTACGTAATGTCCTTCAGAAAGAAGGGTGGAACAAAGCAAACTTTCAGGTAAACACGGTCTTGTCTGTGTTTCTTAATCATCCGTTCTTAAGGGCTAATGCCCAAGGACAGATTTCTGTCGCGGAAATCCGTAGCGTTATGTCACAGTTATTAGGTTCTACTGAACCTAATAGCTCAATGTTCACGCTGTGGACTTCCGCAGCGTGAAAGAAACGACGGCATGCTCTAATTGCCGCTGAAAAACACACGGCCAGCTTCTATTGTAGTTAATGGAAGCCAGCCGTCACGCGATACTTCTGCTGTGAACACAGTGTAAGTATCGCGTAATTACACATCACCGCCCACTGCCGGTGCATCGTGCGCATGTGTGCGAGCTTGTTGGATGGGATTCAAGCTGTGGATCCAGAGAGGGGAGTATGGGGTCTTTTGAGGGGCGCCGTAACGGACTCCGCTGCAATATTCCACTGGCGGAGTCCATCACGGCCGTGGGCATGAGGCCTAAAGGGTTAAGGTTTTTTGTTTGTTTTATTTGGAAAAAGTGTATCTATAAGTAATGGGATTTTCAAAAACACATTTAAGACTACACTAAAGTAACACACGTAAAATATCCCACAGATCAAACTGGTCTAGTCAGTGGTGTTGGTAGAATTCACAAGCACTTATTGCGGTGGGTTGAAAGGATTATTCGACACTGACAACAGACTCTATGGAAGTAGGCAGTTTACGACGTATCCACTGGGTTGTAAGGACTTTTTTTTTTTTTTTTCATTTTGAAAAACGTCTCTTCCATCTTAAATGTATGCATTTCAGTCTACCACATCAACGTTGCCAAAGGGATCAAAGGGTAATGGAAAGTCTGGATTTGATGACAGCACACTTCCTCTGGTGGATAAAAATCAAGGTGAGACTTCATTCAACTCATATGGACAGTTGAGTCATTAAGTTAAGATTTTTTTTTAATGTGAAATGCAGTGGAAATTACACAATATTCCATTTAAAGTGCCACTCGGTGTACATTTTTCAGTCTTTTGGCACTATATAAAAATGGCATTAGTGAGGATCATAAGAACTAAAGGATTACAGTGTATGAGGGCTCTAGGTCTCATGTACCTGCACGGGAGCTAGTATCGGTGGCTCACAGCGGGGCTGCTGGAGGTGATTTCTCTCCTCGCGCTCCCCCACCCCTCTCCATTGAAATAACATAGAGACCGCTCAATACTGAACTGCTATTTCCACTGAGCTATCCGCGCTTATCGCTCAGTGTAAATGGCGGCCGTTCAGTACTGAACAACCGCTTTAAGGCAATGGAGAGGGCCGGGGGAGGGCGAGGAGAGAAATCTCCTCCAACCGCCCCGCTGTGAGCCACTGATACTAGCTTCGTGCAGGTGCATGGGAGCTAGTATGTGCGGGGACGAGTGTCGGACATCGTCTGCCTGACACTTGTCCTGTCTAAATGGGCCTTTAGTCACAAAAAGAGGCATATTAGGGGGTTGCTAAACAGGATGGGAATTCTGCTGCAGACTTTTCCACAACGTTCACCCCACTCACAATCTGAATCTGCAGCCAACAATTGACATGCTGCAGATTTAAAATCCACACTACAGGCCAACTCCACCGCAAATTCCATGTGTAGTTTTTCCACAGCATATAGATGAGAGATACTAAACTAGATTTTCAATGCTGCAAAATGTCCACGTGCAATTCTGCTGCAGAAAAGCTGCAGCTCTTTTGCTCTGTGAAATAAAACTTCTAAATGGATTCTTCAGAAATGTTTCACTGTAGGCTAGTGCTTCCCCGCTGCGGAGTAATTCGACACAAAGAATCCAGCCGGAATGTTCAGGTGAAGGTTAGAAAATGGAATTGGTCAGGTTCTTTGTTGTTTTTTTTTTTTTTTCAAGGGAACCCCAGAATTGATCTAGGCTTTTCTATAAGTTTTTATGTGGTATCACTCTGCACTGCAGTCTAGAATATCTTGCACTAAGGCAGATATGTAAATGTAATCTGAACCACATTGAGTTCCTAATGGATGTGCCATATTCCTTGTACTTCTTGTTGACTGCACCTTCTTGTAAGCGGAAACATCTTTGTAATTTGATGGTTGATTAAATAGTCTTCTCTTGCGTTACAGGAAACAAGAAGTCTGGAAGCCGTGACATGATCCCCATGGGGGAGCTTG
Source organism: Eleutherodactylus coqui (assembly GCF_035609145.1). Classification (NCBI taxonomy): domain Eukaryota; kingdom Metazoa; phylum Chordata; class Amphibia; order Anura; family Eleutherodactylidae; genus Eleutherodactylus; species Eleutherodactylus coqui. The sequence continues at coordinate 157,442,382 of NC_089841.1, forward strand.
GCCCTGGTAAGCAAACAATGGAACAGAAGAGAACAGGGAAGATGCAGCGCACAGGAGAATTCCTCATCAGAGCTTCCTCTTCTAAATGTTCCTGTGCTGACTTTTTGTTGAGGCTCATGCACACAGTAGAGCCCTCTGCATCAAGCTTGTAGGACTTACTGGTGTAGAGCCTTACAGCCTTTATGGACTACATGGTTCGCATCTAAAATCCTGAAAATAGGAACGGGGCGGAACCCCTGGATGGAAGCTAGCTTTGAAATTTTGAAGAGACAAATAGGTCTCTCTTTCAGCAGGTTTTTGTTACCATCGGGCAATCTATGTTGTAAAAAATTAATGTGATTCACAATGTTAGGCCAGATTCACACGCCTGTGTACGTGTTGTCTTAGGACAACATATGCACACCTGGGTTCTGGCTGATCTCATGGATCCTGCATATTGCATGTCCTTTTTCGTCCCTAAGGCCTCATGTCCATGGGGAAAATCAGGCCCGCTATGGATTCTCCATGGAGAATCCGTAGCGGGTCCCTCCTGTCCCGCAGACATGAGCACTGAAAATAAGAAGAAACTTACCCACAGCGGACCGTGCAGATCTTCTCTTCTTCGCGGCCAGATCTTCTTTCTTCGGCCGTCGGATGTGCTCGGCACGGCGGCGTGCCGCACGTATACGCCGGGCACATCCGCCGGGCCGAAGAAAGAAGATCCGACCGCAAAGAAGAGAAGATCTGCACGGTCCGCTGTGGGTAAGTTTATTATTTTAGGTCTCCCGCGGATCTGGACGGCTTCCATAGGCTTCAATAGAAGCCTGCGGGAGCCGTCCTTGCGGGAGACCCGCACGAAAATGGAGCATGGTCCAGATTTTTTTCATGCTCCATTTTTTTTAAAATCCCTTTTATTGACCATCCGCGGGTATTTATCTAGCTGCGGGTGGTCAATGCATCCCTATGGGGTGCGGATCCGCGGGCGGGAGAAGAGTTAAAATCCACTGCGGATTTTAATTCTTCTTTTCCCCGTGGACATGAGGCCTAATTCCTGTGATGCTCTGGGTTCAGGTTAGTAGACCTACGATCAGGCAGGGACACTCATCCATATCACGGGCACATAAATGCATCCGTAATATGCACATTTAAAAGTAGTCATAAAATACAGTCTAAGGAAAATGTCCGTGGATGTAGTCAAAATGCTATGTTTCAAGTAGCGCTGCCCTAAAAACTCTGTGGATAAATGTGGTTAGTAAGACTGAATATCGAAAAGCAATTGGATAAGAAAATAAAAGGGGCATCTAAGGAGGCTTGTATACCAGTTTTCTGGCATAGAAAAGTCACAAAATTTGTGACTTTTCAGACTCGTGTGCCAATCCCAACATGCTTATGAAAATAGGGTGGAGTTTTTCAAGAGGGGGTGGGGCCACCATGACTGACAGATTTGTGTATAATTTAATTTACACTAGAAGCTGGCATAAATTATGCCATTATTTTATACACCTGGTTTGGGACCAGGCATACATTTCTATGAATGCATAAGGAGGCATGTGGCTCTTCATGTATTAAGCACACCATGCACTTGGGAAAATTGTACAAAGCCCAGCATTGGAAATGCCGGGCTTAGACATTGGGGAAAATTTACTTTCTGGAAACAATCTGACACTTTTCTACATGTTAATAGTGTCCATTGCAAATTGTGAATGAACCATTTTACAAAGACTAAGCACACTTTGCTATCTTTATTAGATGGATATTCCACTATTGATCACAGAGACAAGGAGCGCAAATATAGATCCAATGAAAACATGGGAGATCTGTCAGAGAAGGAGCCCTTAAAGGTAAAGTATCACTGGTGTCATTGGTTTGTGTGGGCTGGTCTGCTGAGCTGTGGCAGAGTATCACTGGTGGATTGCTCATCACACATGCCACTGCAGATAGGCTGGGCAGATTTGTTCCCCTGCACATGTGCTGTTCTTGTGGAAATATGACCACTTCTAACTTCTGTCATCTTCCTTCTCAGAAAAATTACATATTGGTCGGGTTTTAATGGTGTAAAAGTTTTCAACAACTTGTGTTGATTTCCCTTTTTTTTTTTTTTTAAATACTTGCAGTTGTAATGTTTTTCTTTTTACATAGTGGTATTTATTTCCTTTTTATGATGTATAGCGCACATTTACAGGAAATCTGTTGCATCCAACCCCCCAAACTGCAGTAACCAGTTTAAGACTATGATCTAAATCATCTGTAACTTTCATGTTTCTGCTTGCTTTCATTCCCCCACAGTAAGCCTAAAAACTGCCCTTGTGCATATAAAGGACAGCTAAGTTGCGCAGTATAATAGTGAAAGCTCACTTGCAGCCCTAGGGCTCGTCTACTTTGCGTAATATGCGGCGAACAGAACCCATCGATTTCAATGGGTTTGTTCACATGAGCGTATTTTTCACACGTCGTGAAGAAAAGTGTGAAAAATACATGTCATGACCTATCATAGTGTGCATTGGAGCACCATAAGAGCCCATTGAAAACATTGTAAATGTGCATGGCATACGCAAAAAACCTGCATATTCATTACACATAATCAATGTGGTTTTGTGTGTATTTTTTGTGTGCACAAACATGCGGTGCATTTGAACACATGAATACATTCTGGAGCAAGTGAAGTACATGAGTGTGAGTACATTTTGGCTGCACAGATATGCAGCATATTTGCATGGCCGAAATGCGCTTACTCCAATGTAAACAAGCCCTTACTGCGATAGAATGCAAGTCACGAGAGTAACACATTTTGGATTTGGAATCGTGGTCTTATAGGCAACAAACCAGTTACTGTAATAAAGGAGGGTTTGAAGGTGAGCAATTCTTTTTTTTTTTTTCAAAAAGAGAAGTCATGTATGTTTCATGGCATCCACTAGGTGTCACTGCTATAGTATCAGTGCGCTAAACATGTGCAGGAAATCAATCGACTATAGTACAAAGTACAGTTTGGCTGGCTGATTCTTCAGCTTGAGTTTTCATGAGATAAAAAGGTTTGTTAGTTTTTGGGCAAACGCAAACACTGTTTATTTTATTTCTTCCACTGCTGCTCTGAATTGAATGTACCTGATTAACCTCTTCATGACCACCGACAGTAAATTTACGATGTTGCCTGGCCTCTGTGCAGCAGCGATGTAGATTTGTCAGGCGCTTTGCGAGCAACTTCGGGCGCCCACCGCACCCCAGCAGGTAAAATACCCGAAACAGGCTGTTACGAACGGCCTTTTCGGATGCCTTCATCGGGACCTGATTTGGTTCAAGGCCTGATGATGTCATTGGTAACAGCCAATCACAGTGCTGACCAGTAAAAGTTTGGATAATACAAACTTTCCCAGCATGTCAGCCCTGTATCTCTCCTGTCAGTGTGAGAGTGAGGAAAAAGGAGGAAAGTGTAGTATGTAAAACACACATATTAGCCCCATATTATCCCCTTCTACTACAATTGGCTAGTAGAGATGATTGTATGTGTAATATTAAGTTGTAATTTATCTAGAGATAAATTGAAGTTTTAAAGGGTATGTTCACACACACTGGATTTTGGTGCGACTGTGTACCAAAATCACACACTATTTGGTGCGGATTTTGATGCGATCTGTAGCTGATTTCACCCTTTCAAATGTAGGGGTGAAGTGGTGTAAATGACGTGGATTTTCTGCAGCGGAAAATACGCACCAATTCTGATACTTGTGAACATACCCTTACATTATTACATAAATTGTGACCAATTTAATTTAATACGCAATACCATTTATATAAAATAAACATTATAAATGACTACTAATTAAACATTAATTTTATATATATAGTAAGTCTCCTAAATTGCTCAGAAACATGCCACATTTTGCAAATGTGATTCCAAAATAAAGACAATTGGAAATATATATATGATAAAAAAAGAGTACAATAGGTATGTAAATAGGGTTGACATACTGCAGTTTAAAAAAGCAACTATTTTTCCTGAAATTTGGTGTCTTTAATAAATATATGCAAAACACATTGGTCTACTTTTACCACCTATATTAACACAATACAGTATGTGATGAAAAAACACTGTCAGGGCGTACTTGGGGTATGTAAAACCTTTACGGAGTTGTTCTGTTAAAATAACGCATGCCAGAGTTCCAAAATATGGCCAGGTCATTAAGACACAAACGGGCTTAGTCTTGAAGAGGTTTAAAGGGGTGGTCTCGCGAAACCAAGTGGGGTTATACACTTCCGTATGGCCATATTAATGCACTTTGTAATGTACATTGTGCATTAAATATGAGCCATACAGAAGTTATTCCACTTACCTGTTCCGTTGCTAGCGTCCTCGTCTCCATGGTTCCGTCTAAATTCGCTGGCAGCTTGCTTTTTTAGACGCGCTTGCGCAGTCCGGTCTTCTCCATTCAGCACGAGCCGCTTCAGTGTGCTCCCCGCTACAGCTCTTCTGCGCATGCGCAGACGAGCTGTCACTGCTCGGGAGCGCGCTGAAGCGGCCATTCTGCACCATCCTCTGTTAGAGGAAGGTGCAGAAACTGGAGCTGCCCAGCGGAGAAGACCAGCCCAGCCCAGCCCAGCCCAGCCGCCCCGAGAAGCCTCCCAGGTAAGTGATGGGTCGGGGGGGGCTGCCGCTGCGCCGGGCTGCGCCGGGGGGGGGGCTGCCGCTGCGCCGGGGGGGGGCTGCCGCTGCGCCGGGGGGGGCTGTCGCTAGGCCGGGGGGGCTGCCGCTGCGCCGGGGGAGCTAGCGCTAGGCCGGGGGGGCTGTCGCTGCGATGGGGGGGGCTGTCGCTAGGCCGGGGGGGCTGTCGCTAGGCCGGGGGGGCTGTCGCTAGGCCGGGGGAGCTAGCGCTAGGCCGGGGGGGCTGTCGCTGCGATGGGGGCGGGCTGTCGCTAGGCCGGGGGGGCTGTCGCTAGGCCGGGGGAGCTGTCGCTAGGCCGGGGGGGGGCTGTCGCTAGGCCGGGGGGGGCTGTCGCTAGGCCGGGGGGGGGCTGTCGCTAGGCCGGGGGGGGGCTGTCGCTAGGCCGGGGGAGCTAGCGCTAGGCCGGGGGGGCTGTCGCTGCGATGGGGGGGGGCTGTCGCTAGGCCGGGGGGGCTGTTGCTAGGCCGGGGGGGCTGTCGCTAGGCCGGGGGAGCTGTCGCTAGGCCGGGGGGGGGGGCTGTCGCTAGGCCGGGGGAGCTGTCGCTAGGCCGGGGGGGGGCTGTCGCTAGGCCGGGGGGGGCTGTCGCTAGGCCGGGGGGGCTGTCGCTAGGCCGGGGGAGCTGTCGCTAGGCCGGGGGGGGAGCTGTCGCTAGGCCGGGGGGGGGGCTGTCGCTAGGCCGGGGGGGGGCTGTCGCTAGGCCGGGGGAGCTAGCGCTAGGCCGGGGGGGCTGTCGCTGCACCGGGGGAGCTAGCGCTAGGCCGGGGGGGGCTCTCGCTGCGATGGGGGGGGCTGTCGCTAGGCCGGGGGGGCTGTCGCTGCGCCGGGGGAACTAGCGCTGGGGAGCCGGGGGCTAGCGCCGGTTACCTGCTGTCTGGTCGGCGGCTGCGATGCGTCCGGTTGCCATGGAGACACAGCTGGCGGCGTCTCGGGAGCGCGCACGTCGGGCTGCAGCGAGCGACGGGGAAAGAGCCGGCGGCCATCTTGAGGAAACTTTTATAACTTGCTGAAACGCTGGAACGGTAAGTACGAACCAGCTAGAAATGTAATTTACAGGGGGGCTTAGTAATGTGTGTTTAATGGGGGGGACTGGGCAAAAAAAAAAATTAACTGCTTCCTCGAGACATCTCCTTTAATAATGGTCAGAACCCAGTAATACATCTACAGTAAATGCATTTCAACTTGTATGCAACTAAGCACAGTGTAGTGGTTTTAGTCTGTAGAAGTTGAGACCACACCAAAATGGCTTTATTTTGCAATTTGGTCAGTTAATTGCTTGCAGTAAACCCGGGTCGAATTTGATTCAGACACTGGCACTAGACTAGTGTGCACTGGCGTAACTATAGGGGATGCGGAGGATGCAGTTGCACCCAGGCCCAGAAGCCTTAGGGGGCCCATAAGGCCTCTCTTCTCCATATAGGAAGCCCAGTACTATGAATAAAGCATTATAGTTGGGGACCCTGTTACAGGTTTTGCATTGGGGCCCAGAAGCTTCAAGTTACACCTCTGCGTTAGTGGTAAAGAGAAGTTGGGGGGGCCCCAAGATAAACTTTTGCACCCAGGCCCATGAGCCTTTTAGCGAAGCCCCTGCTAGTGTGAGTAGGTTGTTGGCCGTATATGGGCTCATGAACATTTGAGACATTCTTGCCAGTAATACACAAGTCTGTTTTCTTTTTATACTGTGTGACAAAATAGAGGTATACATGATACAGGCTTGATAGTTTTATCCACCTCCCATGGTACAAAACGTACTCCATACAATCTGAATTGTAACCTTTTGCTCTTGTGAAAAGTTACAAATGATGTGCTGTAAATGCAAATGTCAAATTTTCTGTACTGTATAATCTTTTTTATGTGATATTTTAGAACCGCATCGTAGTTTGGACATAATGTCATATTGCTCTTTTGCTAATGTTTTGCCACCTCTTTAACCTGTCATGTAATTAACTCCTTCCCTTACAAGCCTTGGCTGGTGTTGCACCTCTCCTTGCATTAATATCTGTTTTGCTCTCTCCTTTCCTTTTACTGCTGCTGCAGAATGACTCAAATAAGAAACACATTACCCGGAGTAACAGGCCTACTGTCAATCTGGTGGATGCACGTGAAACTAAACCGCAGCCTGTTGACTCCTGGGTCTAATTTTGCATGCATGGTAGGTCTGTCTAATGTCCTTGTGGGATCTTGGTTGTGTAGCTTTTCGCTATTCAAGGTATCGTTTCTTTACAAATTCACTAAGTCTAAAGATTTTTCTTCTTGATGCATGGCTAACAGAAGCCCTGTTTGCTTTCTGAAAGGTTTGACATGTACACCTCCTTTCTGCTGTCTTCCTTTTTATCTATCTAACCAGCTTAATTTGTGTTTGGTGTGATGGGCATGGACAGCTTGTACCACAAATATCAAGGTTCACTTCAAATATTTCTAATTATCTTACATTTTCAAGTGAATGGGGATTTACATAAACCATGTAAGGTGAGCAGGTGACTGTCCCTTGCAGAGTTCTGGAGAAAATATAAAGCTATAGTTTTATCATTGCAACTTAAGTTTCTATGGCCTGTAGGAAATTTTCCTGTAGTTAACTCTTTTTGAAGTGTATCCCCAAAAAGCAATGAAAATTCAGCTTTTGTCTAGAATGGTGGCACTCCATGTGCTACCAACGTTCAATCTACCTGAAAGTCTCCATTTTTGAGACCTGCTGTCCTCTACTAAGCCAGAGCTTAAAGGGGTTCTGTCATTAGGAAAAAAAAAAAAATCAATACTTGCCTATTGCTCCCCTAGCACTCTTTTTACCGCATCTTCTCCTCGACGATCTGCTCCTGGCTCCTCCTGTACCCCGGGTCACTTCACCTCCAGCTAGCCGGATCCTCTTCTTCCTGTAACGTTACGTCTTCTTGCTGCAGGTCAGTGTACGCTATGTCACTAGTAGCATAACGTTCACTGCCTAACAGAGGACGCCGAATCCTATGTCGGGCTATTGCCGAGGCTGTGCATGCACGCTGTCTCATGGCATTAGTAAATAAAAACACTCGTGGCGAGACAGTGTGCATGTGCAGTCTCTGCAGTAGCCCAGCATAGCATTCAGTATTACCTGCTAGGCAGACGGGAGCGTACATTGACCTGCAGGAAGGAGACTGCTGAGAATGGACACTACATAGCAGGAAGAACAGGATCCGGACGGCTGGAGGTCAGGTGACCCGGGGGACTGGGAGGAGCCAGGAGAAGATGCGGGAAGAAGAGTGCCTGGGGAGAAATAGGTAAGTATTGACTTTTTTTCTAATGACGGAACCCCCTTTAAGCCTGAGCTAGCCATGACGTGAAAACGGAGCAGCCACCCAGGAGTTTTTAATGCTCCAGTTGCCAGCCATTATGGTTGGGAGTATTTTGTTTGACAAGTTCTAAATGGCTCGCTTTTTTTTTTTTTTGCTTTTTTTTAATCTAGTCAACATGCATTTATTCTAGAAAGGATTATTTGCCACTGCTATAACTTGTATTTCTATTACGTCTTTTATATAACCATTCACACTTGACACAACCACCCTTCTATTGATTCTTCTCTTTCCAATGTATCGTTTTCTTCTATTACAGGGATAATCTTGCAGTGATTCTTTTTGAGAAGACATTTTTTTTATGTTAATATTTTTTTCCAAACCAAGAGTCACTCATTTTTAATATACATTGGAGGTATCATTGCCCACCACTGCCATAACGTTTTCACAGGAGGACCATTTTGGTAAGAGACTGGATGAAAACTGCCATCTGCTGTGACTGAGAACCAAATTATGTGATCATCGCCAAAAACCGCTGTTGCTTAATTTTACTTCAGAACTGAATCTTTTTTTAGTACATATGTATAGTATATATTCATAAAGTAACATTCCCTTTGAGGCTTCCTGCACCTTGCGCCATTTGAAGAAGAAACACCTTTCTGATGGAAAGTTGGGATGGTGCAGCTTGTAGGACTAGAAGATGGAAAGAAGGGAATTGTTTTTATTGGACAAGTTTCCTGCACGAAAATCAAAAAGCCACAAAACTTTGAGGCGTTGACTTTAATTGAGCACTTTTTACTTTTCTTTGGTTTTTCTGTTTGCTGCCTCGGCTTGAACTGTGAAAAAAAAAAAGTTTTGTGGCCTGAGGTGCATATAATTTTATTTTTCTTGCTATAAAGTGATGGGAATATAAGGATTGTGGTTTTCACCAAGGTGGAGTAGACGTAAGTTTCTGCATGGAATGAGAAAGTGGAGAGAGAAAAAAACTAGTTAGATACCGTCTGTGCTGTAGACCCTGATGGTTCTGTCCTTTTTAGAAAGTATCAGAATGTGATGTAGGCTTTACACGCTGGCATTAGAGTTCCTTCCCCAGGTCATCTCTACATTCTGACTATAGAATGTGTTAGACTGGCATCAGTCTACAAAATACTCAACCCTAGCAGGACTTTTACTCCAAAACGTGCATGTCATTAACTGGAATGCAGTGTGAGATCATTCATATACATACATTATTTTCCACCTAGTGCTAAGTGGGTTGTACCTTAGACAATGTGTGTATATATAATATATACTCACAACACAAAAATCCTACAGCTGGTTATCCAGAGCCTGCAGCTACAGTCTGTCTGGTTTTTATTTCCTCTGGTTGCAATCTGTGTGCAGAATATTCTGCCATATAATAATTTTGCCTTCTATCTCGTGCTTTCTCTTTTCATTCACTTTGCAACAAGATTTCAAGGACCGACCAACAATCTATGAACTTTTCTGGCAGTCTTTACCTTTTTTTCCCTCGTCTTGCAATCACCTCAACTGTTAAGATCTTTTACCATAAACACATTGCTGCAATTCTAATCCTTTGATTAAAATAAGGAATTACGTTTAGTGTTGAATTTTAATGTATTTTCAGTAGGTGCTCAAACAAAACCTGTTACAAAGGGTGAGGTGTGCATTCTTTTCTTGTGTTTGCAGGGATGGGACTGGGTTTTTTTTTTTTACATTAATGTAATATTTCATGCTGTACTAAACTTAATGTGCGTAGATGTTTTCTTGGATGTAAAAAAAAACGAAAAAAAAAAAACACAAAACAGTCAAGATATTCTTACTGGTTGCCATCTGTTAGCGTGAGTTGTATGGGGGGGTCAACCTGCATCCTTGTAATCCTTAAATCCATCACTGATATCAGAGGTGAATGCAGTTCATCTGTTTATGATGCAGAGATTTCATGTGTGCCCACACTGAACACCAAGGCCCGGCCTAACTTACTACAGGTTTTTGTTTTCTATACAAGGCTGCAGGTATCCCCCAGTCCTTAGATATGGTTTACTGTCCATACACATGTATCTTACTCTCAACTAAACATTTATTGATTCTGTATGCACAGTTAAATGATAGCAGCACATTTACATTTTGTAGCCTCATTTATTCTCTTAGGATATAGAACATACTTTCAAGAGAACCTTGAAACTTTATCGCAGACATACACTTTGAGTTTGTAACTATATATCTGAAGAGAGAAATTAATCTGCATTTTAACATCTGTATAATAGATTAAGCATTTTCTAAGTGACTGTTAATATCCTACGCGTTATTCCTGTGAACAGTGGAATTTGCACTGCCTTTGCCTTGCAGGTCGGTATTCTTATGTGGTTGTCGTTTAAGGAGCTCTCAACTTGGTAAACTCCAACAATAGGCATTCTAATAATTTCAGCCCCATCATCCAAGCAGTACCCTATATCTGTCCTTCAGAAACTCGCTGGAATGTTTTGAAAGTAATCGGGCATTTTATTAAAAAAAAAAGAAAAAGAGCTATAGTAACTTGGCCAGAGGGAATAATGAAGATTTCACAACAATTCTTTGTCTGTAGAGTCACACGATCAATTCTCCATAAGAAGGTGGTTCAACTGTAGAAGATGGCCATATCTCATTCACATTGAAGAGTTGGTTTTTAATTGAGCAGTTTTGTAGGGATATACCAGTGTACATTTTATATCAAAGTGCCATATGGCAATGGTAGCCTGAATCCGTACTGTCAGCTCTTAGTAATTAGAGTATATTGCTGTGACTGAGGTGTTTGTCATAAGTGCCATTCTCAATTTTCTCAGAAAAGTGAACCCAGTTCTTGGTATTTCAGCTAGACTATTGCTAGTCTCCTATATTTTACGGGTTCACTTACTATGTGATGGTAAAGAGGAGGCTAGCTATAATTAAGTATATTTTGGCTGTCCAAAAGACTTAAGATTTGGGATACAACAGGTAAATTCAGCTCTAATGTTCATACTCTTTGGTGTAGCGGCATGAAGGGTCTTACATGGATTGTACACCTCCCTTTTGAAGTTTTTCCTATCTGAAGTATCTTTCTAATTAAAATAATGGTTTATCATACCACACAGTAATTGATATAGGCAGAATTAATGTTTTCTCCTCAAATTATAGATCTTATTTGCTTTAAGTCATGATTGTATAGTTTGTTGTAATAAAACTTATTAAAACGGCTGCCACACTTCCTCACTGGTGAAAATCAAATAGAATTTGACATCGATGACCTTATTCTAAATTTCTCCATAAAGATGTAACATTCTGTAATTTCTAGAAAGAGATATACAATGTTTTTTACCCATATTTACAGCTCATTCTAACCAGGTGCTGCTGAAGTGGGATCTTCTCAGTTCAGCTTTGTATACAAATATTCTATGCTTTCTCTTAAATGATGGTCAATGTGTCAATCAGTAGTGTCTGTCATAACTGTGGAGCTGACCTGTACATTATATATGCAAGACATACAATGGTCCTTCAACATACAGTGGTCTTCCCGGATCTGTTCAAAGAAGCATCCTTGCACATGTAGTACTGCACTGTACTGTAGAGGGATGGTATTAGATCGCCAATCGGTGCATGCACTTCAGTAATGCAGGGGTTTTGCCAGTGAAATGTCAATGCTGATTGGTTGGATTTTCCAGCCAAGGCATATATCGGAGAGCTGGATGGTCTGTGATGTTGAATCTGGTTTCAGTGGTCCGGAAAAGACCATTGTATGATGAAAGTATTGTATCTTGATGGATCACTGTACTTAATAATGAGACCTATAGGGCAACAATAGCATTCTGAAGTGTGCAGTAGGTGTGTTGGTCTGCTAGGGTTACCACATATTGGTGTATACATTTCATTCCATCAGTGATGCAAAATGTGACATGAAGGTTCAAGTAATTCGACTTTTTTTTTATAGTGCAAAGTTTTGATTTCAAAATCTTGTCATGCAGACAAAAGCAATGCTGTTTAGTGACCAAAAAGGGAAAGTGTCATCAGATTATTACCTATTGTATAAAGCAAGCGTTTGTTAAACATGGTTTTGGGGTTGCTTTTTTTCATTTTTAAGACCACACTCTATATTTAAAAAAATAAATAAATCCTCCAGTTTTCACACTGACCACTCAGCCTAATAGTGGTTGGACACTTCCTGTTCTATGTAGAGAACTTGTCGGCAGTTATCTCACTACAGGCAGGATTACATTAAACAGGAACACTGGATCCACCAGTTCCAATAGGTGATGGTCACAACCCATCTAGTCCCCTTCCCTACACAAATCACAGAGCATGCCTGGAACACTCTCCTATAGAAGCAAACAAGTCCTCGCCCGACTACAGGTTCCTATGGCCCATTTGTTCAGCGGATGGCAGCACCTGAGAGATATGCTTTACAGCGGATCGGCCAAGATGGCCGTCCACATAGTCATGTACAGACACTGGAATAAAAGAATCTACAGTTAATAAAATGGAATGTTTCACTGTCTGCTTTTAATTGGTACAAACATAAGGTGATACATTCCCTTTAGGTTACATATGGATAAGGCAACTATAAGGTGTGTTTACTGATGCCTCAGAAGCTTGTATAGTCATAGTACAAAAGTTAAAAGGGGTTTTTCAAGTTATTACTTTTTATAGTTTTGGGCTCTCAGTGTCAAACTATATAAAACAAATATACTCACAGCGGTTCCGGACTGCCGTATTGGTGGTTCAGCACTGCAGTATCTGACAGGTGACATCACCCGGCTAGCAGGCCTCATGAAATCCCATAAACTTGTCACGTGGGCTTGTAATGTAGAAGTCCCGAGGCAGGTTTATAGGTCTTCCCTGATGAGATCAATGCCAGCCTCCCATTGGCTGCAGCGGTCATGTGGGTAAACAACCCAAGTCACCACTGCAGCTGATGTAAATAGAAGACCAAAGCAGAGGGAAGTGAGTATTCTGTTTGTTTTAACCCCTTATGTGTTTTTCCTCTACCCCCACTGCCACCAATGTTTGGGAACTCCAGAAAACCCCCCTTTAAATATATGTTGAAAATGATTGTGGTTTGAAAAAGTGTATGTGGTTCCTGATATCTTTACTGAAGTTTTGCTAGTAGAATTGCTTGAAATCCCAATAATTCATTTTACAACAATTAAAAATATGGCAAAACTGGAAAGAAATTCGCAGTCTTTTTAGTGTTTGAAATACTTTTTGGATGCACTCCGGTGATTTCAAAGAATTGCATCAAATCGTGTGTAGTTTTAGCCTTAGGGCCGCTCTAACACAGATTATAATGCTCTCATTGATTTCAATGGAGCCCCGCAGATGTGCTCAAACGCGACACTTTCCAGCGGTGCGATTTTAGAGCGCTGTCTCATTTTTTAAAATTGTTTAGCATACCTTATCAATGATGGGGTGTGCTAAAGCCGCTGTCGGCGGCAGGAAAGCTGCCTCTGAAAATAAAATCATGGCAAAGTGCTGCGATTGAAATTGCGGTGCTTTCCCAGGGTCGTGTGTGAGAGAGTGGCCTTAGACCATATGTCATTATTTTACATCAATATTTGTAAGCCAAAACCAAGAGCTAAGCAAAAATATGGAAGAGGTACAAATCTTTAAATTTATAGTTTTTCTTTGTGCAGGTCACACTCCTGGGTTTGACTAAGGGCTCAATCACATCTGTGTTAAGGTTTCGTTAGGAATCTTGTGGGTGTTCCGTTTTGGGAGCAGGGATACTAAATTAAAGGTTTCCGGTTTTTCCTCATTAATTTGAATGGGTTTTAAAAGAAAAAAAAAACAGCCTTCAGTTTTACCTTTTTTTTTCTTTCAGGTTTCTATATTTTCTGTTTAAAAAAACAAAATCGTGCTGCAGACTGCGCTGCTTGTTCCACTAAATTGGAAACCTACCCGGCGGGAAGCAAAGCTGGAAGCTTTCTAATTTTCTAAAAATTCATAAGGATTAAAAGTTTGCTTTTACCATTAATTTGGTGTCTAACGGAGCCTTAAAGCAGCTGTGAAAGAGCCCCTATAACTACTGATGCAAAATACTGCTGTATGGGATGGCGTTAATGATGGTTATACACAACCTTCACCAGAAAAATTGTTACCCTTTTGTTTAGGTTTTTTGCAGGCTAGGTGTTTGAAGACTATAGTGATATAGAAAATGTGCTCCATCCTCTTCATGTTGGTTTGTGGTGTACCGTGCTTTGGGTATGGTGTGTGTGTTTATTCTTTCCGGGCTTCTCTATAGGATTCAAAAATCATCAAAAAGAAGCATGTAACTAAATGAAAACGACACAAAAGCATTATCCTAAATGGCATTTTTATGTGTGTGACGGAAGCTTTAGGGTGAGTGCCTGCTCATGTTGTGTGGCAGGTTCATGTCATTTTTTTTTTAACACATTTGAATATGTGAACAATATATAATTGCAGATGTTTTATACATTTCCCACCTTTTATACTCTTTTACAATAGGTTGTATGGCTGGAATATTCATTGCCAGTGTGTCTAGTTTTCTCATTTGCCATATCTCTGTAGGTTATGAAAGCTACTCTGATTAGAGACTAAATCTCTTCCTCTTTGATCGGATGCCCAGAGTCTATGTGACCCAGGCAGTATATATCTCACCAAACTATATAAGATTAGAAAAATGATCCTCACATTGAGGCCAGCATTACAATAAGCAGTGATTGGAGAAGGACAGAATAAAAGAATAGGAACAAGAAACTAATAACATGGCATGCAACCCTGGCAATGCATTCTTCCGAGACTTTTGTCCTGATTAGTGTTAGGTGGGTCAGATTTCCTTGGGGACCAAACCTGTGCACCTTTAATAGTGTTGCGTTTTTTTGTTTTTCTTTTTACATCCGCTAATAGTGTAAACCCCTTGCATTTTTTTTTCTTGCAGTCAGCTAGCGCAAGAAACCCTGAACTTTGCTTTGTTACCAAACTTTGGCAGCTAAAGTTTATTCAAGGAACTATCGTCTAAGAAATAAATATATTCGGAACTAAAATCAAACCTGTTTGTAACTATCATGTGCCTTAAACAAACTTTCATGATAGGTATAAGCAAAGTAGGGGGAAAAACCTGCAAGTTTTCGATCCTCCTCTCTCATTCTTTGCAACATTTTGTCATGTTAAGCCAATTGGTTATTTGATCTGTATTTAGATTGTAATATAATTTTGAAGAAGAAAACATTGACTAGTTTTAAAGTGATAGGTGAAAAGTTTTTGTTTTCCCCCAAATTGATATTGGAATCAAAGAAGGAGTTATAATATTGTATATTCTATGCTGATGTTTTACTAATCTGGATAGATTTAAATGCCTGTTAAGTGCCAGGTGTGAAAAGATGACAAGCTTGACCTGTTTTCAATAAACCATGCCTGGACCAAACATTGCATGTGCCCTTGTCCTATGTTTGTTGAACTGCAACAGCTGGAGGCCTCAGTCAATGGTTATTGCCAATGGAATCAAGACTTGAAGTAATGACGCAACCTCTGGAAATATATGAGGTTTCTTTGCCTTAACCTTGTAATTTTCATTGCTGTCAATCTGAAAATGTTTTATTACCTCATGTTCAGCTCGTAATAGCTTAACAAGTCTTGATAATAACATTTTAAGGCTCCATTTCCAATTTACACTACATTTTTACATTCAAGTGAAGTACACAAATGCTATAAAAAGTCTCTGAACATATACTGTTCTGTCCACTTATCTGGAGTAGACAAATGGCAAAAGTGTCCCCTTTTGGAATGAAGAGATATAATTGATAGAGAAATACTGACTTGGGATAGGTTTACACAGCACAGAGAACATTTGTGTGAAAACACGCACCGCCATCAGGGTCTGGATTTTGACTGCAGCATTCACTCACTGCATTGCAATGAATTTCGCTACAGCAATCTGTAGCATCTCACAACAAGTACAGCATATCAAGTATTTCAAAATCCACATCATTACTCCTTATTCCACTATGGATTTTTACCGTTGTAAGTGAACAGGGTTTGTTAAAACCCCTGCCATATACATTGTACTGTATATTGATGAATTTGTGGCAGGTATCACACAACTAAAAATTCCACTGCAACTCCGGGATGTGTGAACTCACTTATTTACATGGAAAGGCAATATTTCAAACAATTGAAAGATTGACTGTTTTAGTGATCGTTTTGCATAAAGTGCTAATGGACACTAATGTCCATTAGCACTTTATAATCTTTATTTGTGTGTAAATGTGCCTCCAGCAGCTGTTTGCAGAACACAGCAGGTGGTTTGAGCTCTGCACACAGCTCCATTGTTCTGGCACAGGCTGTCGGCTAAATACAATGTAATCTCCGACTCCCGTGGGGAACGCCACGTGCGGTCCCTGTTATCTACTCTCTGGCTGAATGATGGATTTTAAGCTCCCCTTAAAATCATTGTTCAGCCGAAAAGTAAATGATGGTAGTGTTTACACGTAACTATTATCGCTCTTATGCCATCGTTTGAACGAATTTTGAGTGATAAGTGTTGCGTGTAAATGGGCTTTAGTCTACAGGAGGTGATGGAGTACAATTACTTTTGAAAAACAAACAAATGTTTTAGGGTGGAAAAATAAATCTAAAATGTGGCTGCATAAGTGTGAACACCTTCTTATATTGGGGGATGTGGCTGTGTTCAGAATTGGGCAATCACATTTAAACTCATGATAAATAGTAGTCAATACACAATTGCCATTATTTACAATGATTCTTATTTAACTCATATAAAGTTCTGCTTTTCTAGTAGAATTTTCCTCACATTTTCTTAGTTGCATTTTTCAGCAAAAGCCATAAAGAGCTTATAGCACATCAAAAGCAATACAGTATAAAGAAAAATAACTTCCGTGCTCCTTTGGTCCAAAAATAGGGGTCACCCAATAAAGTAATATTTAATCCATTTATTACAACCATATGCAACGCCTTTCAGCCCTGGTGGGCCTTTTTCAAGCATACATAACACAATGAATAAGAAATATATAATATGATGCTTACTTCTGTCTTCTAATGCGCTCCCGGTGCTCACTCGCTTCCTGGCGCAAAGAAGTGACGCCTCGTGGCTGCCGCGTGTCATGTGAGCGCTGTGAACTCAGCTGGAATGCAAGAGGTGCATTTCACAGCGGAGGTGTGATGACGTCATCATGTCTCCCTTTTATCAAAAATGAACCTCAAACTTTATTTAACACTGCCAATTTCTGAATATGCGGAATAAACTAGCGGACTAGTGGATTAGACCTACAATACATCAAAAGGATCTGTTTAATGAAAAGTGCCAGTGAGAAGGGAACCAAAGAATTTTCAAGGCAGTACAAATGCCATGGAACACAGGAAAGACTGTCATCATGAAGTGGATTAAATTTATCACAATAGTAACATTACCAAGAACTGGACATCCCTCAAAAATTGATCTAAGGGCTTAAAGAAAATTGGTCTGGGAGGCTTCCAAAAGGCCTACAGCAACATTAAAGGAGCTGCAGGAATTTCTGGCACGTACTGGTTATGTTAGTGCATGTAATAACAATCTCACATCTTCTAATTGCTAGAAAAGGCTTCCGTCTTGCTACTCTACCCCACAGTACAGACAAAGAAAAACATCCAAAGCTGGCTATGTTTTGCCAAAACCTGCATCCAGTCTGTCAAAAGCATGTGGGAGAATGTGTTCTAGTCTGATGAGATCAGGCCTGAACTTTTTGGCCATAACTCCAAAAGGTATGTTTGGCACAAAACCAACACTCTGCATTACCAAAAGAACACCATAGTGAAGCATGATGGAGGCAGCATTATGCTTTGGGGCTGTTTGTTGCTCGAACTGGGGCTTTAGTCAAGGTGGAGGGAATTATGAACCGTTCCAAATATCAAACTATTTAGCAGAAACCTGAAGCTTTTGTGCCAAATTGGATGAAGATGAAGAGGAATTTCGCCTTTCAGCATGACAAAGACCCAAATAATACTTCCAAATCAACAATAGAATGGTTTTGCTAGATGATCAAAGATTTGTAATTGCCCAGCCAGAGCCCAGACCTGAATCCCCTTGAAAATCTGTGGGTAGACCTGAAGAGGGCACAACACATGAAATGCTCACGCAGTCTTTATTGCTAGAAAGATTTGGCAAGGATTGCTCAATCACAATGTGCCACACTGCTGGACACCTACCAAAAAAACTGATGATCTACCCTTTTATTTTAGGACCACATTCAAAGTATTAGTTTTAGGTTGTGCATATTTACGCAGCCACATTTAGGTTTTTTTCTCCACCCTAAAAGATTTTTGTTTTTCAATCAAATTGTACAGATAATATAGACTGGGTGAACTTGGTACGATAGAGCAATGTTTATAATAATTAAAATGTCTTTAATAATGATATTTAAGGTAATCTATTTATTATCAATGGAAAAGGCTGAGCTATAACCACCAATTTATGTTATGTTGGCCTCAGATATATAGCCACGATGCGTATACAGACCCGGTTGCATGCCACAACACCAATATATCAAGAATAAAATATCTATAAGCTATTATCTTATCTCTCCTTTCTATCTATTCCTGATGCTGATTAACATCCTACGAGATAGTAGGATTAAATTTAGAACATTTGGTCTTCAGTATATACTTTATCATTGAGATACAGATATTGTAGTGCAGTGCCAGTATCACTATTGTGCTCCAGATATATATAGGAGTGTGTGATTCCTGTGTCATGGCATCTGCACACCCGCTCTGGTTTATATAATCGTTTGATCTATGATAGGACCATTGAGTGGTATAAGATATTGCTCTCTCGATTGATATTAGAGAATACTTTTATATGTGTATGTACACCTAGATAGATATACATTTTATATCAATAAAGGTTATATTTTAGTTTAGTTCTTTTCAGTGATAAATAGTATCAGCTGTATCCCGCTGTGAATCCCTGATGAGGCTGAAAGACAACGATGCGTTACGGGGTAATGAAAACTGTACAATGTAAGTGCAGTTACACACAACCATTAATTTTGAGCGATAATTGTTGCGTCTAAATGGGGCTTAATTTATTTTTACGTCACTGAGCAGCTTTGAAAATTTGTTACACACGCAAATAAACCCTTTTGAGTGGCTTTCCATTCACAAGTTTTCCCTGCATGGAGGTGTAGCTGGCTATCCGCAGTGCAGGAAATTGCAGCACAGGTTCATTTAAGTCTGCAGTCATGTTACAGTTCCCTGTACTGCCAGTAGCTAGCATGATCACTGTGAATGGGAAAAATTTGAAAGAGAAACGCCTTTTTTGTAATCACACATTTTTATTAAACAATCAAGAGTTGATGATTAACATTGCATTTTGTTTTTGTCTATAAAACAATTTGATAATGGGCACCTAGACCAGGCAGCGAAAAGTATCCAATATGTCTATCAAGATGCCCCAAAGCCACATAAATTTGGCACACTTTCTAACTTATGTCACCTCTTAGTTGGTTTGCTTTAGACTATTGTTCGGCCGACTGCACACGACCAGATTTGCGTTGACGCCAACTCCAGATTCCGCTACCTCTGGGTTCCGCAGCAAATACCATCCATAGCATGCTATGGAAAAGCACTTTTTCCTCCACACGAGCGGAAATCAATTGAGATTTTCCACTTGCAGAGGAAAAATCACAGCATGTTCTATTTTTGTATAGGCTCCACACAGACAGCCTCAAATTGAAGTCAATAGAAGCTGTTTGACCCACAGCCCTTCCACTATTGACATTGCGGTAGTGTCGCGAATTCCACGTCATCAAAAGCAGGGGTTTAAAATAAAAAAATAAATCTGTACTACGTATGTCAGACGGTGAACCATGCAAACCATCTGCAGTATAGAACATTAGAGTAAATTCCAAGTACGCGCGGATGCCAACTGGACACAGGGTCGTATTTCACTGCGGGCTCCCGCATACAGATTCCGACCCAGTCGTGTGCAGTCGGCCTTTAGCACCTAAATTTTGGCACATGCCTTTAATAAAGCATGGCCTTTTTTCTAGTCATTTCAAAACGGTGTATGAGTGGTGTCAGTCTTGGAAAAATGCCAGGTTTTTATTGGTTTTGACACAATTGCATTTTTACTTTATTTTTGGGGGGCAAAAAAATGTATCCCATAGGTTTGCTTTTTTTCCTCTTCTGGTTTCTTACAACATACTGCAATGTTTGTAGGGCTTTTCATATTTTAGTTTTTTTTTTTTATTCCTCACTTTTGCTGTTTTCGAGCCAATGGAATTTTCAAAAGAGCAGCATGCAGTGGGTTTTGCAGTTTAATTTTTTTTTTACATTTTCTCCATCGCCTTTTCAATGGGGGAAAATGCATGGGTGACTAAACACAAGTATCATCCAAAAAAAAAATATTGCATGTGACACTTCTGGCTTTCCTTTTTGCTTTTCTGCAGTTTTATGAAGTCAGATGTCTCCATTCTCAATCTGTGTGTTTTAGCTCAAAAAGAAAACAATGCAGAAAACGGACAGTTGAACAGAGAGAAGTAGGAGCCAAACACTACAGGGTGGTGGCCTATTCTAGCAGCAGTAAGTGACAGGTTAATGGGTTTTGAAAGAGCCTGGCAAGAACTTATTCATTTCAATGGGTTTAACACATGCAAGCAATTTTTTTTTTTTTTAAATATAAAACCCTTACATTCCTGGACTCAGCGAGTCACCCGCTTTTAGGCCATACACTTAGCGAATAGGGCTAAAAGTAGGTTTTGGTCTCTTAAAGACCCAAGAATCCAAATACAGAGTCTGTGGGGTATTGGCATTTACAGTTAAGACACAGGCCATATTTAAATATCTGAAACCTAACCCTTTTCATAAAATATGTATTAAAATCATGAATATTAGACTGATCTTTGAAGGGTTATCTGCTATATTGTGGTGAAAGTACACTATAATACGAACTACCTACTTCTCCTATGCCATTTCCATTGGAGACGTTAAGGGGTTTTCCAATGTATTACTTTTATATAATTTTGGGTTTCCCACGCCCAAAAACTGTATAATATTAATATACTCACTATGGTGCCAGCATGCCACAGAATCTATCAAGTGAAGTCCCCCAGCCAGTAGACCTGGTGACTTGCTGTAAGCATGTCATGTGAGCTCATGCAGAAGTAAACCAGCCCCGCCACAACTGCAGCTGATAGAAATAGAAAAACGCAGCGGTAACAGGCGCTATGGTGTTTTTGTTTTTATGCGCCTTATGTATCCACCTCCACAATCACTGTTTGGGGTTCTTGAAAAACATTTACTCCCCTTTCACACAGCACAATTATCTTGCAAATCACTTGTTAGGGCAAGCATTTTGCATTGAACTGTTCCTAGTTCTGAGTTCTTCTTAAAATTTGTAATACATTGTCGTGAAAATGCTTTTTTTGAGCTCTTTCAAAAGGGACAAAGATTAGATGGTATCAGCGGTGCAACAATTTACTATAAGAATCATTGATCTAAACAAAACTTATTTCAAACAGCTTGCAGTAAAGAAACCATTGTGGTCAAATATGTGACGAGCACGCAGGGCTTCAAGCATCATTGTTTATTTAACAATACAAAAGTGTGGGTGAAACTTATAAAACTGCTACCAATAATGAAAAGTAACTTATTTGGTTTTTAGCAATTTCTTTCCATCCTAACTGTTTAATTTCAATTCATGTGAATCTTGTGCGATTCTGTATTACGGGCCCTTAAAAACTGCCTTTTCCAACGCATCCAGCTTATCGGAGTATTCTAAATGTGATGGGTAGTAAGTGCAGTCGTAGCGTCCACATGTTCTGACATATTCAAGGAAGTCTGGAGCCCCAGGGAATACAACATTGTCCGCCAGTAACACAGATCCCTTCTTGATTAACTGACATTCCTGTACAGGAAAATACAATTAAATGTGCAAACTGGCAGAATTACTGTACACTGTTCAAGTGCAACGTAACTCAAAAACACACTGGAACTCAGTTTTATGTCATGTAACTTAGGATGAGTAACACGTTATATTCTGCCTCTACAATGGACTTAGACTTTCCTATATACCTTACTGTATAAGAGTGTTTTCACGTGTTAGTTGTAGGTTCTGCCGCACATCCAGCACAAAATACTGGATGAAAAAGGGCAGCTGAGCGGAAACCGAACAGACCCCATTATAGTCAATAGGGTCTGTTCTATCATAAGACTGAGCCGTTTGGCCAGGAGATTCCCCTTTCCTGCTCCCTGAATGAAGCTGGAAACCAGAACCCCAAAGCACAGATGTGAAGCCATGCTAATACAGAAATTTTTTTGATTGTTGTAAAATTGGCTGAGGGAAACTTACTTGCAAATTTCCCAGTCGTCATCCCGACTGCCCATTACATATGAAGGTTGCCCTCTAACCTCGATAGGGACAGGAAGAGCCCTTAGTGCACCTCCCCTTCCACCATCTCCTTAGTGTCTTCCTGTCCTTACGGTGGTCAGATGCAAGCTCCGGGGTTGCTTACCAAAGGGCACGCTGAGCCGAAGATCCCCTGGAGGGAAGAGGCCGGGGCTGCACACCCTGCAGGTCCCTGCATCTCCAGCCTGCGCCGCCATGGAGCCATCAGTCGCCGTGCAGCGCAGGTCTCCTTGGGCGGGTCAGCTTCTCCTGGACCGCCGCTGCTGCAGAAACCAGCCTCAGGGTGTTCCTCCTGGCAGGGGGCGGCGGCGGCCTTCTCAGTCGACGGGGCACATAGTGGTGACGTCATCTGGTGCGGTGACATCACGGCGCACAACGTAGGGGCGCGGCTAACGGCACAGACTCAGTGAAGGCAGGATTTAAATGTCACCATTTCAGACAGGCTTTACTCCTGCTGAAGATTACCGTGCAAACCCAAGAAAGTGCTCCAGCATGTCAGCACACGACAACTCAGCACGGGAAGGAGAGGCAGATACCCTACAAACTGTGAGTGGCTATATACCAAAAAAGAAATATACAACTTGTCACTGTGGTTGATTTTAATGCATATATGTTCCCTTTTTCTCCCTCCCCCCCCAATTCTTTGCATGGGTCTTTTTAGACCGATAAGGAAGGTCCGAAGAGTAAAGCGGACCCTAGGAAACGGTCTAGAAAATGTGTTATCTGTAATAAGATTGTGGCAGGGGATAACAGCAAACCCCTGGGTACTACAGATAATTGAAACGGGGTATCAAATTGAATTAAACTCCCTACCCCCAAAGATATTCTTCTTAACCTATCCGGGGTCCCTGCAAGAGCAAAAAAATCTGATAAAGGGCATCCAGGAACTGAAAGATCTAGGAGTCATGCAGGTTCCCAAACACGAAAGGGGCGAAGGCTTCTATTCCCCCTTTTCTTGATCAAAAAAAACAAACTGCTCTATCAGAACCATTTTAATCTCAAAGCCCTAAACAAATTTATTTCCTACAGGGAATTTAAAATGAAAACAGTTAGATCCATCGTACTCTAATAGATCCCGACAGCGTCATGTGCACCATAGACCTTAAAGATGCATACTACCACATCCCAATAACTGCAGTTCATTACAAATACCTAAGGTTTGCCTTGCAAATAGGCGATGTAATTTATCACTACCAGTACCAATTAATGGCTCTACCGTTCAGTATCTCTACTGCCCCTAGAGTCTTCACGAAAGTAGTGATAGAAATGATAGCCTACTTTAGGAGAAATCAAATCCTCATCTTTCCCTATTTGGATGATTTCCTGCTATTATGAAAGTCAGCAGAGAGACGACACCCGCACCTCCAACAGTTGGCGGCAAGGATACTACGCTGGGCAGAATCCACGGTGCTATCCCTCTCAGCATTCCATCTGAAGGGGTCTACAAATGTTGTCGCAGATTTTCTCAGCAGGCAAAGCGTCCTCCCAGGAGAATGGTGTAATACAAAATGCTGGGACTTTTATTCCCTCAATCCAAGGGACAATTCATGCAGGGTACATGCCCTGTCTCAGAACTGGGACATAGACCTGGCGTATGCATCCCCCCCTTCCCCCTTCCCTCTGATCCCACACATCCTCAAAAAGGTTCAGGTCAGCCGAGCAGTGGTAATCCTAGTCACCCCCATGTGGGACAAGAGACCTTGGTATCAAGAAATTGAAGACCCTAGCAATCCAGGCTCCACTTCAGCCACCAGTCGAGGAAGTTCTACTATTCCAGGGTCCACTAACTTATTCGGGAGTCGAAAGACTAAAGTTAGCAGCCTGGATGCTGAAGGCATAACACTTTGATGGAAAGGGCTCTCACAAAAAGTAATTACTACTTTGAGTAAAAGCTGCAAACCTGTAACCACAGTCATTTACAATAAAGTGTGGAAGAAATTCTCTGAGTACTGTAATTTAGATCTGAGTGAGGTCCCAAGTATAGATATACCTATAATTCTGGAATTTCTGCAGGCCGGCCTAGAAAAGGGTCTAAGCCCAAGGACTCAGAGTACTAGTGGCAGCATTAGGATTCTGTTTGGATTTTCTATTGGCAGATCATCGCTGGGGCCGCAGGTTCCTTAAAGGGGCTGACAGACTCCGGCCTTTTATTAGGGAAACCTTTCCTACATGGGACCTAAATTTGGTCTTAAATAGTTTTTGTAAGCCACCCTTTGAACCCCTCTCCCAACCCCCCCATAAGGTTGCTCACACTTAAAGTCTCTCTCCTGGTCACCATAACCTCGGCACAGAGTGTGGGGGAATTACAGGCTTTATGTTGCCTCAAGCCACATATGGTGGTACAAGACGATAGAATCATCTTTAATCTAGATCCCGCCTTTCTTCCAAAAGTTGTGTCTAAATTCCACAGAGAGCAGGCAATTACCCTACCCTCTTTTTGCCAGGACCCCCGTAATGAGAGAATTCCATAGCTTAGACGTCAGGAGGGCTGTTCTAGCGTATCTAGAGGCTACCCATTCCTTTCGGAAGCATAATAACCTCTTTGTCTAATTTCAGGGGCCGGGCAAAGGAAAGACAGCATCTAAGAGTACCATTGCAAGATGGATCAGGATGGCTATCCAGGAGGCATACAAAGCCCGGGTCTCGACTCTCCGGAAAATATCAAAGCCCATTCTACAAGATCCCTCTCTTCCTCATGGGCAGAAGAAGCACAGCCTTCTGCTGAGCAAATTTGTAAAGTGGCTACCTGGTCCAATCTGCACACGTTTATTAAGCACTATAGAGTTAACATGCAGTTTGACAAAGACCTGGGATATGCACGAAAAGTCCTCCAGGCAGTAGTCCCACCCTAAAAAAAAACTTATAATTTGGTATTACTCCATATTTGATGGGCCTTCAGGATGAGGACCTGGAAATGTACGGATTACTTACCGGTAGCCCTTTTTCCGGGATTCATCACGACGGCCCATCACATATTGAGTAATACCAAGTTATAAGTTGTTTTTTTTTCCTTCTGTTCGATAACAGAACAGAAATGTGAGGAGACTTATATTTGCATCTGATAACTAGTAAACTATATTCTTCAACTGCTACCACTCACCTCAAGTAACTTGGTGTCCGCGGTATATCTTTCGCTAAAATGGTCAATGAATACAAAGTCCACCCGATCCACGCCATACTTTGTTTTCAGGCTTGGAATGATCACCTCTGTGGAGCCCTCCAGAATCTCTACCTGGGGAATCAAGGTAGTAAATTACCGTGTCTGTAGCTGTATATCTACAACTTTTTTCCATAGTGAATGTATAAGAGACACTGTGCTGAACAAAGGCCAGTTTAGGATGACAGCCTGAGGGACCTGTCACAAAAGATGGAATATTCAGCAACAGCGTTGTATTATATGCCTTCCTGCTGAATATTCAGCCCCAAAATCTGCACTGCTAACGTCGAACCAGCGATTCTGCATCAATTGTGGTGCGGGATTTAGGAGCAGCATATTCCATAACGCTATTGTGGAATATTCCGTCCTCTGTGAAAGCTCTCTTAGAATCATGAAATAACTAAGTTCCCACTGGACAGTTATCCTATCCTTCAAGTTTATCCAAGCAGAAGATTCAGGAAAAAATATATATATTTAATACATGAACATAACTCGCCCTAATTAGAGAGCTGTAATTAGTTTTCTAACTCAACTAGCTTATTTTAAACCAAATTAGTCATCAGAAAATGGCCCTCTGACTTTATATTAAAAGGGGTCCCCCCCCCCCCCCCCGAGTTAACTTTTTCAGTATGTATATGGAACTTTACAGACCGATTTCAGCCACTCCCGGCCCCAGTAGTACGCTTATTAATTTTTTTCCCCAGCATGTTGCCATACTTTAAGGGACTATATAACCATCTTTCTTTTTTATTAATTAAAACCAGATACAGAAACCTTTTCAATTTTTCTAATAAAAGTTTTTCACATCATTTGTAACAAGTGATGTAGCTCACCTTCTCCCCCCTCCCTCCACAGAGCATGCCTAGGGCACTGTTCCATAGAAATCAATGAACAGCTCCTGTCTATTGCTTCTATGGTCCACGTACTTGCTTTATTGCATTTTTCTTAATGTTGTTAGCAGCAGGCAGACCCCATTACCATATACAAAGAACTTTAGAAAATTTTCTTTATTTTTTTAAGGTAATTTTCTAATCAGTTTGTTTAAACCATATAATAATAGAATGCAAACAAATCTATTCCTTTTAATATTATGCTACTATTTAACCAGCTTGTAGAGAGTGGTGGTAATTTTTAGCTCAGGTCTGTCACTTGTGTGTTGCAACTAATTATTCAGGGGAGTAGCTAAAGGCTCCTGGCTAGAGATGAGCGAACGTACTCGGTAAGGGCGATTTCGCAATCGAGCACCGTGATTTTCGAGTACTTCACTACTCGGGTGAAAAGTACTCGGGTGCGCTGTGGGTGAGCGGGGGGTTGCAGTGGGGAGTGGGGGGGAGAGGGAGAGAGAGAGGGCTCCCCCCTGTTCCCCGCTGCTACCCCCCACTCCCCTCTGCAACCCCCCGCCCCACAGCGCACCCGAGTACTTTTCACCCGAGTAGTGAAGTACTCGAAAATCACGGTGCTCGATTGCGAAATCGCCCTTACCGAGTACGTTCGCTCATCTCTACTCCTGGCCACAGGCGCAAAAGTTTATCTTGTGGCCCCCCCAACTTCTCTTAATGCCTTAACATAGAGGCTTAACTTGAAGCTGCTGGGCCTCAATGCCAAACCTGTAGCAGAGCCCCCAACTCTAATGCTTTATTCATAGTACTGGGCTCCCTATATGGAGGAGAGGCCTTATGGGCCCCCTAAGGCTCCTGGGCCCGGGTGCAACCGCATCCCCTTTAGTTACTCCAGTGGGTGTAATATATTTGAACAACTAGGCTCATTTTGTTAGCATGCTAGAAATCTACAAATATGCTGTAGTGATGGGGCCAATGAGTGCATGTATGCAGGGGACAGGTGAAAATGGTAACAATTCCTCCACTTACTTTCCAGTTTTATTAGTTTACATAAAGAACTACAACTGCAAAATTCCTTCCTCATAGCTTTTCTGCTGAAAGTGCTGCAAATTATTTATTTTCTTAGGGTTCCACTAATCTTCCCTATGCAGAGTGCAGCATGCTGCATTATTCTTTGCAGTTAGGTTTTTTCTATTTTGTTGTTTTGCTTTTCCCCCCTAACAGGACCATTGTAATTCAATCGGAAGAGTTGGTTTCATTGCTAAAAGATCCATCATGGCTCCTGTAGAGGCCCAAGTATCGTTTACTAGCTACAGTCTATTCATTGCACAATTCAAATAACATAGTAAGAACCTTATCTTGCACGCCAGCAAACTGGATCATCTGTTTAGCCACAGCGGCGTTCTCTGGGTTCATCTCCACAGTAAGCAGACGACTTCCTGGCTTTAGTAAACGGGCTATCCGGGTGGCCGAATACCCACAGTATGTGCCAAGTTCAAGAACGATGGTTGGATTTGTCTCTTTGACCACTTGATCCAAAATGAGGCCTGAAATACAACATGTTAAATAACTAAAAGGTCTGTGATCATTAGAGAACACTAAATACATGTAGCATCCTAGCAAGGCAAATCACTAAAAATCCTAAAGAGCAAACGTGAAGGATATAAATTTGTAATAAATGGTTTTTCATATCAGCCTAGAAATTACCAACTCCGGTGAATGAATAGATGTATCTGTTTGTACGGCCGTTGAGCGAACGTTGGCACTGGAGTGCTGGGTGTCCATTATACAATGCTCAAAAAAAAGAAAAAAAAAAGAAAAGGACTTTTGGGGGCTGTTGTGGGCATTGGTGGTAGTTGTTAGGAAGCATAAGCGATTGTGAATGAATTTCACCTGCTTTGGTGCAAATACATATGACAAGAGGTGGACTGGAGGGGCAACAGCAAGAAAAGCACAAAAACGGAATGGTTTTGCAAGTGGTAACCACAGTCCATTACTCCCTTCTTATGCTTCCTGACTGATTCTTCTCAGGTTTTGTTCATGTCCTTGGCACTACTGAAAGCATGAAGTGGTAGCTGTAGCCAAATCAGGTTAAACAGGTAGTCCCTCTACTCATATACTGATGCAAGAAGGTTTGCTGTATTTCCTTACACAATCTCAAGAGCATGGAGCAGATACTGGTGTCGGTTCTCAGAGAAGAACAGGTTTACAGGTTTACACTAAGGACATGTCTTTTATTCAAGATGGATATGTGATTTAAGTTTTCCAGATAAAAAAAAAAGTTTTCTATAAAATTATTCAAGTCCATACAGAATAATTGGGCAATATCATCCAAATATAGAACATGGTGCTTTTTTTCTTTTGCAACTTTGCCGCAAGAGAGAAAATGCATGTATAAATGCACCCATTGAAAATAGATACTTTTTCTGTGCATCTCGCAACACACAGAAATGTGTGGAAAATTGCCTATCTGAGAAACTTGGAGCAATATTGCACCTGCAGAGCAGCAATTTTTTATGCAAGCGCAATGTATTTTGCGAGAAAAACACATTACAAGACTTACAATTTTTATACACATGAAAAACGTGTGTTGTTCTCTTAGGGTGCATTTACACAGGCATACGCAATGTAAGTGAGAAAATCGGAACTAGATTGCACTATTTAGCTGTGGTTTCTTTGCGATTTGCAATACGTTTTGGTATTTAAAAAAAGGCATTGAATTAATGACTCGCGTGAAAAAAATTGCCTGTGCTTCCAATAGTTGACATGGTAAAAATTGCATCACATTCCTATGCAAATCATATCTGCATGCTAGTGCAATGCAGCTTTTTTTTGCTTCCATAGGAAATAAGGGGCAATTCTTACAAGGGTTATCTGGGGACGTAGTGTTACACAAAAGCTGTGCCTTCCCCTGCCGTCTCACCGGCGGTCTGGTCCCAGCTGAACTTCACTTCCAGGAGGGGAGTGACTATGACCCGACACCGGGTCACATGAGTGCTAGAGCTATTCACTGGCTGAAAGAAGCTGGTGATTGGCTGCAGAGATCACATGGCCCTTTTGTCAGTGATGTCATCGCCAGTTTCATGCACCCAGTAGTAAAGGGCAGTGGGCACCAGAGAACTGTCAGCTGAGCACAGAAGGGAGAGTATGTATTCTGTGATTTTACTGCTGCAAGCTGAACAAGGTTTTGCCTAACATTATGTCCCCGGATAATCCCCTTATTGCTTTTCGAAAGCGGTCTGTTCTTTTTTTGTGTTTTCACGTTTTCTAACGCACCTCCTCACCCATCAGAATGACAGGGTGCATTAAAAATTGCTGTCAAATGCTGTACCATGCGTTCAAAATGTAGCTCGAAATTGCGGTAAAAGTGCCAAAATTTCGAGCTGCGTTTTCTGAATGCATGTGTGAGAGTAGCCTTAGGCCGCTGTTCATGTTTTTTGTTATACTTTTGAAAAAAAATTAAGAAAACCACATTTTAAAAAAATGTATGCAGTATTTAAAGACCACATACTAAGAAACTGCACACACTATTAAAAACTGCATGTGTTTTTGATGTGTTTTGTAATTTTGTGTGTAAAGTGTGCAATTATATACCGTGTATATACAGGAAGATGTATAACTTATACGAGCGGTAGATAGAACATATATACATATGAGAAAGATATAGAAAAATAGAGATAGACATGAGATAGATGAGAGAGAGATAGATAAGAGAGAGACAATTAAGGGCCATGTACACAGAGCGATGATCGCTCAAAAATCACTAAAAAGCGATTGTTTGAGCGATAATCGTTGCATCTAAACGCGCGGCCATCATTCACTTTCCGTGCACTGCTAGCTGATCGTTAAATTCAGGCCAACCTAAAAATTATCGTGCAATCTTGTTAGGACCGCACGCTGAGTTCTCCGCAGGTAGTGCTGATAGCATTGTTTCTCATCGGAGAACAAAGAAGCTGAATGCAGATAAGAGCCTTCCGGCTGTTAACTGCATTCAGCTAAAGGCTTGATTTGCACGCTAATAAGCTATTAAGTAGCTGAGTAGCTACTAAATAGTTTATGCAAACTGATCGCTCAAAGCTGTAACTCAAACTGTCCTTTGACCGATCATCTCTCTGTGTAAATGGGCCTTTAGACAGGAGATAGGCAGAGCCAGACAGATAGGCAGAGCCAGACAGATAATTGGATATGAAAAAGATATATAGAAAAATAGATATGAGAGATAAATATATAGGCATGGGATGAGCAGTGTGACAAGGCGGTAATGCACTGTATGTGCATTTGTATATGGTGGAGGGCGATCTCTGGGCCACCTCACCACAGGGGCTAGGTCACTATTGCAACCACTGACTGTACGCCAGTGCCCTTCTCTGAGAACCACAGGCCATATACTTACCAATATGCTGATACAAAAGAGAAGATCAGGTAGAAGCACCACATCCTTCAGCATGCAGACAGACAAACTACTAAAGGGAGGGGCATTGCACGGGTGATTTGTAATTAATATTAGTGTAGGGACCCACAAGATAACGAGGACCCTTGATGTGGGCTTGTGAGCTTATGTATTCTGACCAAAATATTAACTAGTACCTCATATTTATCAGTATTTTTGCAGTAAGCAGACTGGCTTAAAATGGCTGTATGTTGAGCTACTACAAAACCTGCATTTCTTGTTTTGGTGTCTTTCAGTGATCATAGTTGGAACATGTAGGTCAGCTGCTACAAAACCTGCATTTCT
The DNA here is from genome assembly GCF_035609145.1 of Eleutherodactylus coqui. NCBI lineage: Eukaryota > Metazoa > Chordata > Amphibia > Anura > Eleutherodactylidae > Eleutherodactylus > Eleutherodactylus coqui. The sequence continues at coordinate 157,473,382 of NC_089841.1, forward strand.
TGTTTTAGTGTCCTCTGGTGGTCATTGTTGGAAAGTGTGTAAGATTAGTATTTCATTTAAAAAACACAAAATTTAATTTTGAGAAAATTTATGTCTAGACATCTATTTCTTTCCCCATGACACATTCCCTTTAAATTTCTCAACCCTGGTATTTAAATAGTACAATTTTGTATATGGTTGTAGATCCTCATTAATGTAACCTTATGTAGAATTAGCTTTTCTAATACCATATTCACATGTTGACAACATACAATACCTTTTTCATCTCCCACATTCATGGCCCATTCTTTTTGGCTGCAGTATTTATCAATGTGGTCCACCACACTCTGAGGATCTCCTTCAGCTGCATGTTGCTTCACATACTCCAAAATCCTCTCTTCTTTCCTTTGAGCCATTTGCACACCAAAATTCTGCAAATCAAGTAGTTTACATTGAACGAGGCTAGTACTGTATCCAATTAAATTTATGACAAGTACTGTCATGCATAGGGGGTACAAAAAAAATATACTTGGTCCTCTTCACTAGGCTAGTTCACAGATATAGCTGAACATATATTACAGGGTTATTACAAATCATCTTCCTGATTTAAAACACTCATCGCTCAATGGTCCTCAGATACATAAATTTGATATCTATAGAAACAGATACTCAAGTTTTGTAGTACATCAAAAAGGTTTTCCACATCACAGATGTTCAATGTGAGTCACCTTTGTCACTCCACACATTGAGCCTGTAGTTAACTTCCTGCCATACATGTTATAGCGTATAATGATTGACTGATGCAATGGCTTATGTGAAGCATAGTTCCAGATCATGCTTCGTGGTGGTAAGGGGGGCTTACAGTCTTAACATTCCTCTAGAGGGAAAAAAAAAATTACAAGTTGTATGGTTCGGGGAACATGCAGGCCAAAGAAAAAGTTCACTGTCGTCATGACCGGCACGGCCAATCCATCTGTTTGGTAGTTGCCTATTGAGCTCACTTCTGCTTTCATTGTGAAAATGGTGGTTGAGTGGGTGGGAGGGAGTGGGGTTAAAGTGATTTTCCACGGAAAAAAAACTATTGATGACCTATGCTCAGAATAGGTCATCAATAGGTGATTGTCTGGGGTCCATCGCTGAGGACCCCAACCAATCAGCTGGTTGTGCGCCCATTGATAGCACTGAAACGACACAGGGTGGGAGCGAAAGGCTTTGTTCCGATCTCTGTGACGCACTCTGCTCACCAGAAGAGGATTCCGGTTTCTTTTGGGGACCCCTTCATAGAGAACCTATGCTAGTGGCATAAGCAAATAAAAAGATTTCCAGCCCCATATGTAATCAGTAGAAGATTATCATCCCTTATACAGTGGTGGCAGAACATGCAAACATAAAAAAATACAACCTAAGGGCAGGCACAAGCATAATTTAATTGTGTATTACACGTGCACAATACGTGGTGAATGGATTCTATGAAAGTACTTCAATTTTCATTGATCCATTCACACTTGCGTAAATACGCACGTGAAAAAGAAAGCGGCATGTTCTATTTTACCATGAGATAGAGCCTTATTTTCTAATGCCAGCTCATGCATTTTACGCATACACTCGTGTGAGCCCGGCCTAACAAAGCACATCTGCAGTTATCATTGCTACATCTAAGATCAAACAAAACAAAAGATATGGTTATCTCACCGCCAGAAAGGTATGAAGCACGGGAACACAGCCAGCCAACTCAGACACTGAGCTAGACCTCCGATGAGTGCTGCATATAAGGTGTGTGAGGCAGCAAGCCCTCCCCCATCACTATAATGATTGTTCCAAAGTTGGGAGGTGTCTGAGTCAAAAAGTGTTTAGTCATGAGACCTAGTGGATTCTTAGTTTAGGGACCCCGAGTCCAGCTGGTCTGAAGTTCACATCTGATTTATTGTATTGCAACTATTTATTAAGATTACATCCCTTTCCTCCCTGCTGTTGTCCCCCCTTTCTGTGCTCTTTTCAATTTTTATTCCTTCCTATGATTATCTTTTTATAATTATAATGTTTATTGGGTTTTAATGTTTATTATACTTGATCCATCCATTTTAATAACGCTTTATTTTTCCTGTTCTTTTCCCTTGGCTTTGCTTTTTATTCATTTCTATAACTAATTTTCTTTTTGTGATATTTATAATGCTTATAGAGATATTTGTCTATGTCCATCTGCACATGAGCCATTCCAGGTTTTCCAGTGACTCGCTCCACGGGTTTAAAGTGGTTGTCTGGTTACCACACAACATCCCTTCAATAGATCTGACTTCCTTTCAGTGATTTGTTTATGATATTAGTGTAAAGACTCACAAGACTATGAGGACCATTGACACAACTTATATATTTTGGCCAAAATATTATAGTTCAAAATATTTTTATTGTACAGCTGCACTTACAAGTAACTGAAATAAATGTGTCCTTTTCCTTTAACACATCAAATAGTGTTGGTCCTCAACAATTTTACATTAACATGACCCGAGGGTTGGTAGCTTTTTCAAGTCTAAGCATTTAACTCCAAGTCCCTATCACGAACGTTATGATCCAGGATGGTGAACTCAATAAAACTAAATTATAGAAGTTACAAAAAAGGGAAAAGTTAACAAGGGACTACTAAAAGGCTAAGACAAAGGAGGTAGAAGTAGACAAGAGTCAGAATCTGAAGTCTGGAGAGTGCGGGATCGACAAAGGCCGAAGAGGTGTTGTCTAGTATCATGAGTAAGGACAGGGATATTTGTTTATGGGGAAACAGCAGCAGTAAGTAGCCAACTTTGCAAACTTGGGTAGGAGCGGTACATAATCCAAAGGGCCCCATATATGGTAGAAACTGGAGGATCTGCTGCCATCACAGGCACTCATTTCCTCCTTTCAATTTGTGCGATTTGCTGCGGATTCTGCAATAGGTATTCGGTCATGTGAAGCCAGCCTAATCGAGCCACTGCTTTCACATTGCATAGAAAGTAGATAGAGTATTATTTCTTATTGATAAAGCCTTCTTGTGTGAACAATGGTCAGTTATGATTTCTATAACTTGGTGATAAGAGGGAGGATTAGGAGATCTCCATTTTCTCACAATTAAAAACTTCACTGAGAGTAGTATATGAGCTGTAATAGACCCGAGTTCCGCCAGAAATTTCTGCCGCTACTTGTGGGTGTGGGGTCATTTGGATACCTGTGATTCTATTGGTTAGTCTAAACACAGATTCCCAGAAAGACTTTATTTCTTAGCACTCCCAAAAAATGTGCATCAGAGATCCTGGGAAGTTACATCCCCTCCAACACGATCCTTTGGCACTAGGGAAAAGGCTGGTCAATCTGCTGGGAGAATAATACCATCTCATGACTACCTTAAAATGAACCTCCAAAAATGAGCGCAGTACGAGCCATTCTGGGCCCCCATGAAAGCTTTTTACACTGAGTCGGAGTAAATTTATTTTTGAGATCTCTTTCCCAGTTTAAAATGTGGGCTCTTTTTAATCTTTTTTTGTACTCCTCACTTCCTCCCATGCATATATCATATTTATTTATTTCAGGGGGTCCTAGTGACCAGTGGATTAAACAAGTAGGTGTATAAGGCCTTTGGTTAGGAAGAGATCATAGGTTGCATGACTATCGACAAAGCTTTTAATTTAGCACATCTGAGCTTGAAACCTCATATTCCTTTCTGAGGTTTTCAAATGTTTGAATCTTCTCATGTGATATTAAATATAGATTGGAGTTAATCCCCTTCTTTCTCAAAGATTTGATTGACAAGTCGCTAATAAAAATTTTCTAGCATTCAATTGGTAGAGGTACCCTTTACTTTGGGAAAGATTTTTTAGTGAGTTGCACAATCTGGGTCCAAGCTATTATCGAGGCCCTTATTAAAGTACACTCTGGTAGAGTGAGGGACAGGTCCCAAGCAAACACCAGGAGTAAGGCTTGTAGAGGTTTACCCCCCATAAGCTGCTGTTCTAGGTTTGGCCAACTAACATCCTTTGGGTGAGTGTTCCAGTGATTTATTTGTTTATTGAGGTTGGCATTATAGTATACTAACATCTTTGGTATTCCCGTGTCTCCTCTGCCCCTTGGGGCATACAGTATAGAGTTAGCGACTTTTGGTTGTTTACCATTCCAGATAAGACAGCATTTGTTTCTGTAGAAGGGCTATTAGTTTTAAAGGGATAGGGATTATCATTGTGCGGAAGATGTACAAAATCCTAGGTAGCACCATCATTTTATACAAAACTATTCTTCCTAAATGGAGGCAGTTTATCAGTGGTCCTATTTTGAGCTCTGACACTTTTTCCAACGGATACGTAAGTTTTGTCTCTAAATATGGGATCCCAGAATCTTCCCACATATAGGGAAACTCGCGTTTGATAATCTCTTAAAGTCAGGGGCGTAACTAAAGGCTCAGGTGCCCAGGTGCAAAAGTTCAGCTCGGAGCTCCCCCTCGTACCCATACCCAAATCATGCTGCATACAGCTGCAAAACAATTTTCCATCAGTAATCTAGCCCCTTGGCATAATCTTTCCAAACATGACTTCTTTCCTGCACTACATGAAAATTAGTTTGCAGGCCCTTAGGCCACCACACACACACACACACACACACACACCAATTTTTACTGTTATTAGCCCGGCATCCCGAGAGCCGTACTAACAGTGGTACAATGTTTCCATTGATTTAAATGAGGTTCCTCAGACCTGAGCTTGAAAGCAGTGTTCCTAACGGCGCAATCTTCAAGAGCTGTCTGCTCTACTTTTGCGCTTTCACGTTTAATACACCTCCTCACCCATCACAATGATGGGGTGCATTAAAGAGTGCTGTCAAACGCTCTACCAGGTGTTTAAAAATGCCACTTGAAATTGCGGTAAAAATGCCATGATTTCGAGCTGCATATTCTGAACGCATGCGAAAGTGGACTTCGGGTGTGTTCCTGTTTCTTGTTATACTTTTGAACCACAATAAATAAAAACACATTTTTAAAAAACTGTGTGCGGTATTCAAAGACCACAAATGTTTTTAAAAAAAACTGCATACACTATTAAAAACCACATGCATTTTTGATACATTTTTAAATTGTGTGTAAGGTGTGCAATTCTATACATGGAGATGTATAACTTCTACCAGCCGTAGATAGAAATGAGAGAGAGTGATAGCAATAGATAGATATGAGAGAGAGTGAGATATAGATGAGTGACAAATAGATAGATATGTGAGAGAGGGAAAGATAGATAGATATGAGAGAGTGATACATATAAAAGAGTGATACATATACATAGATACGAGAGAGAGGGATAGATACATATGACTAATAGATATGAGAGAAAGTTAGAGATATGGATAGCAATGAGAGAGATATGAGAGAGAAATATAAAAGAGATAAAGATATAAGAGGGAGATATGAGCGATAGAGAAAGATAAATATGAGAGTGAGGGAGAGATAGATATGAGAGAATGTGATGGCTATGAGAGAGAAAAATAGAAATGGATAAATATGAGAGTGAGGGATAGATAGATATGATATTGATAGATATGAGAAAGTTAGAGATATGAGAGACGGATAGATATGAGAGAGATAGATATGAGAGATATATATGAGAGAGAGAGAAAAAAAATATGAGAGCGATATGAGAGATAGAGAGATATGAGACCGTGAGATAGATATGAGATTGATAGATATGACAGAGAAAGTTATAGATATAAGAGATAGATATGAGAGAGAGTGGGATGGATAGATCTATATGAGAGAGACAGATATGAGAGGGTGAGAGCTAGATATGAGAGAGAGAGATAGCGATAGATATGAGAGAATGAGATAGGAGAGAGATAGATATGAGAGAGAGTGAGCGATGGATATAAGACAGAGTGAAAGATAGAGAGCGAGTGATGAGGGAGAAAGAGTAAGGAATGGATAGATAGAGAGAGAGCGCGCTGCGAGAGAGAGTGTGAGATAAATATAAGCAAGAGAGAAAGATAGATATGAGAGAGAGATGGATATAAGAGAAAAAGTTAGAGATATGAGAGATGGATAGATATGAGAGTGAGCTAGATAGGAGGGAGAGGGACATATGAGAGGGAGAGATACAAGATAGATATGACAGAGAAAGTTAGGGATATGAAAGATGGATAGATAGAGCTATGAGACAGACAGAGATGGGAGAGGGAGGGAGACAGACAGAGATGGGAGAGGGAGGGAGACAGACAGAGATGGGAGAGGGAGGGAGACAGACAGAGATGGGAGAGGGAGGGAGACAGACAGAGATGGGAGAGGGAGGGAGACAGACAGAGATGGGAGAGGGAGGGAGACAGACAGAGATGGGAGAGGGAGGGAGACAGACAGAGATGGGAGAGGGAGGGAGACAGACAGAGATGGGAGAGGGAGGGAGACAGACAGAGATGGGAGAGGGAGGGAGACAGACAGAGATGGGAGAGGGAGGGAGACAGACAGAGATGGGAGAGGGAGGGAGACAGACAGAGATGGGAGAGGGAGGGAGACAGACAGAGATGGGAGAGGGAGGGAGACAGACAGAGATGGGAGAGGGAGGGAGACAGACAGAGATGGGAGGGGGAGGGAGACAGACAGAGATGGGAGGGGGAGGGAGACAGACAGAGATGGGAGGGGGAGGGAGACAGACAGAGATGGGAGGGGGAGGGAGACAGACAGAGATGGGAGGGGGAGGGAGACAGACAGAGATGGGAGGGGGAGGGAGACAGACAGAGATGGGAGGGGGAGGGAGACAGACAGAGATGGGAGGGGGAGGGAGACAGACAGAGATAGGAGGGGGAGGGAGACAGACAGAGAAAGTTAGGGATATGAGAGATAGATAGATATGAGATATGAGAGAGATAGATATGAGAGAGAGTGAGCGATGGATATAAGACAGAGTGAAAGATAGAGAGCGAGTGATGAGGGAGAAAGAGTAAGGAATGGATAGATATGAGAGAGAGAGAGAGCGCGCTGCGAGAGAGAGTGTGTGAGATAAATATAAGCAAGAGAGAAAGATAGATATGAGAGAGAGATGGATATGAGAGAAAAAGTTAGAGATATGAGAGATGGATAGATATGAGAGTGAGCTAGATAGGAGGGAGAGGGACATATGAGAGGGAGAGATACAAGATAGATATGACAGAGAAAGTTAGGGATATGAAAGATGGATAGATAGAGCTATGAGACAGACAGAGATGGGAGAGGGAGGGAGACAGACAGAGATGGGAGAGGGAGGGAGACAGACAGAGATGGGAGAGGGAGGGAGACAGACAGAGATGGGAGAGGGAGGGAGACAGACAGAGATGGGAGAGGGAGGGAGACAGACAGAGATGGGAGAGGGAGGGAGACAGACAGAGAGATGGGAGAGGGAGGGAGACAGACAGAGAGATGGGAGAGGGAGGGAGACAGACAGAGAGATGGGAGAGGGAGGGAGACAGACAGAGAGATGGGAGAGGGAGGGAGACAGACAGAGAGATGGGAGAGGGAGGGAGACAGACAGAGAGATGGGAGAGGGAGGGAGACAGACAGAGAGATGGGAGAGGGAGGGAGACAGACAGAGAGATGGGAGAGGGAGGGAGACAGACAGAGAGATGGGAGAGGGAGGGAGACAGACAGAGAGATGGGAGAGGGAGGGAGACAGACAGAGAGATGGGAGAGGGAGGGAGACAGACAGATAGGAGAGGGAGGGAGACAGACAGAGATAGGAGGGGGAGGCAGACAGAGATAGGAGGGGGAGGCAGACATGACAGAGAAAGTTAGGGATATGAGAGATAGATAGATATGAGAGAGAGTGACAGAGCTATGAGGGATATATATGAGACAGATAGAGATAGAAGAGAGGAGAGAGAAATGATAGAGAGTATGATAAAGAGATAGATACAAGATAGATATGAGAGACGGATAGATATGAGAGAGATAGATATAAGAGAGAGCTATGAGAGATAGAGATGAGATGAGGGATAGAGGAGAGAGAGAAAAGATATGAGAGTGATAGAGTAATATATGTGATATGATAGAGATATGAGAGATAGAGAGATATGAGACCAAGAGATAGATATGAGATTGATAGATATGAGATTGATAGATATGAGAGAGAAAATTATAGATAAGAGATGGATAGATATAAGAGACAGATAGAGAGAGTGAGAGCTAGATATGAGAGCGAAAGATGGATAGAGAGAGATAGCAATGAGAGAATGAGATAGGAGAGTGAGAGATAGATATGAGAGAGAGTGAGCAATGGATATGAGACAGAGTGAAAGATAGAGAGCGAGTGATGAGGGAGAAAGAGTAAGGAATGGATAGATATGAGAGAGAGAGAGATAACGCTGAGAGAGAGAGTGAGATAAATATAAGCAAGAGAGAAAGATAGATATGAGAGTGAGAGATGGATATTAGAGAAAAAGTTAGAGATATGAGAGATGGATAGATATGAGAGAGTGAGAGATAGATATGAGAGTGAGCTAGATAGGGGAGGGAGAGTGAGATATGAGAGGGAGAGATACAAGATAGATATGACAGAGAAAGTTAGGAATATGAGAGACGGATAGATATGAGAGAGATAGATATGAGAGAGAGCTATGAGAGATAGATATGAGAGAGAGAGAAAAGATATGAGAGTAATAGATATGATCGAGATATGAGAGATATGAGACCGTGAGATAGATATGAGTGAGGGAGAGATAGATATGAGATTGATAGATATGAGAGAGAAAATTATAGATATAAGAGATGGATAGATAGATATGAGAGAGACAGATATGAGAGCGAAAGATGGATAGAGAGAGAGAGAGAGAGAGAGAGAGAGAGAGAGAGAGAGAGAGAGAGATATGAGAGAATGAGATAGGAGAGAATGAGATAGATATGAGAGAGAGTGAGCAATGGATATTAGACAGAGTGAAAGATAGAGAGCGAGTGATGAGGGAGAAAGAGATAAATATAAGCAAGAGAGAAAGATAGATATGAGAGTGAGAGATGGATATTAGAGAAAAAGTTAGAGATATGAGAGATGGATAGATATGAGAGAGTGAGAGATAGATATGAGAGATGGATAGATATGAGAGAGTGAGATAGATATGAGAGTGAGCTAGATAGGAGAGAGTGAAAGATAGATATGAGAGTGAGCTAGATAGGAGAGAGTGAGAGATAGATATGAGAGTGAGCTAGATAGGAGAGAGTGAGAGATGGATATGAGAGTGAGCTAGATAGGAGAGAGTGAGAGATGGATATAAGAGTGAGCTAGATAGGAGAGGGACATATGAGAGGGAGAGATACAAGATAGATATGACAGATATGAGAGATGGATAGATGGGAGAGGGAGAGGGAGCTAGATGGGAGAGGGAGAGGGAGCTAGATGGGAGAGGGAGAGGGAGCTAGATGGGAGAGGGAGAGGGAGCTAGATGGGAGAGGGAGAGGGAGCTAGATGGGAGAGGGAGCTAGATGGGAGAGGGAGAGGGAGCTAGATGGGAGAGGGAGAGGGAGCTAGATGGGAGAGGGAGAGGGAGCTAGATGGGAGAGGGAGAGGGAGCTAGATGGGAGAGGGAGAGGGAGCTAGATGGGAGAGGGAGAGGGAGCTAGATGGGAGAGGGAGCTAGATGGGAGAGGGAGAGGGAGCTAGATATGAGAGGGAGAGGGAGCTAGATATGAGAGGGAGAGGGAGCTAGATATGAGAGGGAGAGGGAGCTAGATATGAGAGGGAGAGGGAGCTAGATATGAGAGGGAGAGGGAGCTAGATATGAGAGGGAGAGATACAAGATAGATATGACAGAGAAAGTTAGGAATATGAGAGATGGATGGATATGAGAGAGTGACAGATAGATAGAGATATGAGAGAGAGTAAGAGATAGAGCTATGAGACAGATAGAGATAGGAGAGTGAGAGAGATATGACAGAGAAAGTTAGGGATATGAGAGATGGATAGATATGAGAGAGTGACAGAGCTATGAGGGATATATACGAGACATAGATCGAGATAGAAGAGATGAGAGAGAAAGATATGAGAGAGAGAATGATAAAGAGATAGATACAAGATGGATATGAGAGAGAAAGTTAGAGATATGGAGATATTAGAGATAGAAAACAATGAGAGAGGGATAGATATGAGCGAGAAAGATAGAGATATGACAGAGAAAGAAAGATATAAGCGAGAAAGATAGATAGGAGAGCGTTATAGATATGAGAGAGATAGAGAGAAAGATATGAGAGTGAAAGATATCAGAGAGTGAGGGATAGATAGATATGAGATTGATAGATATGAGAGAGAAAGTTACAGATATGAGAGACAGATAGATATGAGAGGGATAGCAATGAGAGAGAGAGAAAAAAGATATGAGAATGATATGAGAGTAATAGATATGATAGAGATATGAGAGATAGAGAGATAGGAGACCGTGAGACAGATAGAGAGAGAGAGAGAGATATGAGAGAATGAGATAGGAGAGAATGAGATAGATATGAGAGAGAGTGAGCAATGGATATTAGACAGAGTGAAAGATAGAGAGCGAGTGATGAGGGAGAAAGAGATAAATATAAGCAAGAGAGAAAGATAGATATGAGAGTGAGAGATGGATATTAGAGAAAAAGTTAGACATGAGAGATGGATAGATATGAGAGAGTGAGAGATAGATATGAGAGATGGATAGATATGAGAGAGTGAGATAGATATGAGAGTGAGCTAGATAGGAGAGTGAGCTAGATAGGAGAGTGAAAGATAGATATGAGAGTGAGCTAGATAGGAGAGAGTGAGAGATAGATATGAGAGTGAGCTAGATAGGAGAGAGTGAGAGATGGATATGAGAGTGAGCTAGATAGGAGAGAGTGAGAGATGGATATGAGAGTGAGCTAGATAGGAGAGAGTGAGAGATGGATATAAGAGTGAGCTAGATAGGAGAGGGACATATGAGAGGGAGAGATACAAGATAGATATGACAGATATGAGAGATGGATAGATGGGAGAGGGAGCTAGATGGGAGAGGGAGAGGGAGCTAGATGGGAGAGGGAGAGGGAGCTAGATGGGAGAGGGAGAGGGAGCTAGATGGGAGAGGGAGAGGGAGCTAGATGGGAGAGGGAGAGGGAGCTAGATGGGAGAGGGAGAGGGAGCTAGATGGGAGAGGGAGAGGGAGCTAGATGGGAGAGGGAGAGGGAGCTAGATGGGAGAGGGAGCTAGATGGGAGAGGGAGCTAGATGGGAGAGGGAGCTAGATGGGAGAGGGAGCTAGATGGGAGTGGGAGAGGGAGCTAGATGGGAGTGGGAGCTAGATGGGAGTGGGAGAGGGAGCTAGATGGGAGAGGGAGCTAGATGGGAGTGGGAGAGGGAGCTAGATGGGAGTGGGAGCTAGATGGGAGTGGGAGCTAGATGGGAGAGGGAGCTAGATGGGAGAGGGAGCTAGATGGGAGAGGGAGCTAGATGGGAGAGGGAGCTAGATGGGAGAGGGAGCTAGATGGGAGAGGGAGCTAGATGGGAGAGGGAGCTAGATGGGAGAGGGAGCTAGATGGGAGAGGGAGCTAGATGGGAGAGGGAGCTAGATGGGAGAGGGAGCTAGATGGGAGAGGGAGAGGGAGCTAGATGGGAGAGGGAGAGGGAGCTAGATGGGAGAGGGAGCTAGATGGGAGAGGGAGAGGGAGCTAGATATGAGAGGGAGAGGGAGCTAGATATGAGAGGGAGAGGGAGCTAGATATGAGAGGGAGAGGGAGCTAGATATGAGAGGGAGAGGGAGCTAGATATGAGAGGGAGAGGGAGCTAGATATGAGAGGGAGAGGGAGCTAGATATGAGAGGGAGAGGGAGCTAGATATGAGAGGGAGAGGGAGCTAGATATGAGAGGGAGAGGGAGCTAGATATGAGAGGGAGAGGGAGCTAGATATGAGAGGGAGAGGGAGCTAGATATGAGAGGGAGAGGGAGCTAGATATGAGAGGGAGAGGGAGCTAGATATGAGAGGGAGAGGGAGCTAGATATGAGAGGGAGAGGGAGCTAGATATGAGAGGGAGCTAGATATGAGAGGGAGCTAGATATGAGAGGGAGCTAGATATGAGAGGGAGCTAGATATGAGAGGGAGCTAGATATGAGAGGGAGCTAGATATGAGAGGGAGCTAGATATGAGAGGGAGCTAGATATGAGAGGGAGCTAGATATGAGAGGGAGCTAGATATGAGAGGGAGCTAGATATGAGAGGGAGCTAGATATGAGAGGGAGAGGGAGCTAGATATGAGAGGGAGAGGGAGCTAGATATGAGAGGGAGAGGGAGCTAGATATGAGAGGGAGAGGGAGCTAGATATGAGAGGGAGAGGGAACTAGATATGAGAGGGAGAGGGAGATAGATATGAGAGGGAGAGGGAGATAGATATGAGAGGGAGAGGGAGATAGATATGAGAGGGAGAGGGAGCTAGATATGAGAGGGAGAGGGAGATAGATATGAGAGGGAGAGGGAGATAGATATGAGAGGGAGAGGGAGATAGATATGAGAGGGAGAGATACAAGATAGATATGACAGAGAAAGTTAGGAATATGAGAGATGGATGGATATGAGAGAGTGACAGATAGATAGAGATATGAGAGAGAGTAAGAGATAGAGCTATGAGACAGATAGAGATAGGAGAGTGAGAGAGATATGACAGAGAAAGTTAGGGATATGAGAGATGGATAGATATGAGAGAGTGACAGAGCTATGAGGGATATATACGAGACATAGATCGAGATAGAAGAGATGAGAGAGAAAGATATGAGAGAGAGAATGATAAAGAGATAGATACAAGATGGATATGAGAGAGAAAGTTAGAGATATGGAGATATTAGAGATAGAAAGCAATGAGAGAGGGATAGATATGAGCGAGAAAGATAGAGATATGACAGAGAAAGAAAGATATAAGCGAGAAAGATAGATAGGAGAGCGTTATAGATATGAGAGAGATAGAGAGAAAGATATGAGAGTGAAAGATATCAGAGAGTGAGGGATAGATAGATATGAGATTGATAGATATGAGAGAGAAAGTTACAGATATGAGAGACAGATAGATATGAGAGGGATAGCAATGAGAGAGAGAGAAAAAAGATATGAGAATGATATGAGAGTAATAGATATGATAGAGATATGAGAGATATGAGAGATAGAGAGATAGGAGACCGTGAGACAGATATGAGTGAGGGAGAGATATATAGGAGATTGATAGATATGAGAGACAGATATGAGAGAGAGTGAGAGCTAGATATGAGACCGAAAGATGGATAGAGATAAGAACGAGAGAGAGATAGCAATGAGATAGGAGAGTGAGCGATGGATATGAGAGAGAGTGAAAGTTAGAGAGCGAGTGATGAGGGAGAAAGAGTGAGGAATGGATAGATATGAGAGAGAGAGAGCGCTGCGAGAGAGAGAATGTCAGATAAATATAAGCAAGAGAGAAAGATGGATATGAGAGAGGGATGGATATGAGAGAAAAAGTTAGAGATATGAGGAATGGATAGATATGAGAGAGTGAGATCGGAGAAGGGAGAGTGAGATCGGAGAAGGGAGAGTGAGATCGGAGAAGGGAGAGTGAGATCGGAGAAGGGAGAGTGAGATCGGAGAAGGGAGAGTGAGATCGGAGAAGGGAGAGTGAGATCGGAGAAGGGAGAGTGAGATCGGAGAAGGGAGAGTGAGATCGGAGAAGGGAGAGTGAGATCGGAGAAGGGAGAGTGAGATCGGAGAAGGGAGAGTGAGATCGGAGAAGGGAGAGTGAGATCGGAGAAGGGAGAGTGAGATCGGAGAAGGGAGAGTGAGATCGGAGAAGGGAGAGTGAGATCGGAGAAGGGAGAGTGAGATCGGAGAAGGGAGAGTGAGATCGGAGAAGGGAGAGTGAGATCGGAGAGGGAGAGATACAAGATAGATATGACAGAGAACGTTAGGGATATGACAGATGGATAGATATAAGAGAGGGAGACAGATAGAGATAGGAGAGGGAGACAGATAGAGATATGACAGAGAAAGTTAGGGATATGAGAGATGGATAGATATTAGAGAGAGTGACAGAGCTATGGGAGATAGATATGAGACATAGATAGAGATAGAAGAGATGAGAGAGAAAGATATGAGAGAGATATGAGAGTGAGAGAGAATATGATAAAGAGAAAGCAATGAGAGAGATAGATATGAGCGAGAAAGATAGCTAGAGATATGACAGAGAAAGATAAAGATATAAGACAGAAAGATAGATATAACATATGAGAGAGAAAGAGAGAGATGAGAGAGAAAGAGAGAGATGAGAGAGAAAGAGAGAGATGAGAGAGAAAGAGAGAGATGAGAGAGAAAGAGAGAGATGAGAGAGAAAGAGAGAGATGAGAGAGAAAGAGAGAGATGAGAGAGAAAGAGAGAGATGAGAGAGAAAGTTAGAGATATGAGAGAGAGAGATAAAGCTAGAGCGTATGAGCGAGAAAGCTAGAGCGTATGGGCGAGAAAGCTAGAGCGTATGGGCGAGAAAGCTAGAGCGTATGGGCGAGAAAGCTAGAGCGTATGGGCGAGAAAGCTAGAGCGTATGGGCGAGAAAGCTAGAGCGTATGGGCGAGAAAGCTAGAGCGTATGGGCGAGAAAGCTAGAGCGTATGGGCGAGAAAGCTAGAGCGTATGGGCGAGAAAGCTAGAGCGTATGGGCGAGAAAGCTAGAGAGAGGAAGCAATGAGAGAGGAAGATAGAGATATTAGAGAGAAACAGAGAAAGATAGAGATATGAGCGAGAAACAGATAGTGATATGAGAGTAAGAGAGAGATATGCGAGAGAAACATAGATAAAGATAGAGATATGAGAGAGAAACATAGATAGAGATGAGAGAGAAACAGATGGAGAAAGATAGAGATATGATAGAGAGATATGAGAGAGGGATAGATAGATATGAGATTGAGATATGAGAGATGCATAAAAGAGAGAGATAGAAATAGATCCGAGAGAGATATATAGATAGGGATATGAGCGAGAAAGAGAGATAGAGATATGAGAGTGAAAGATAGAGAGAAAGTTAGAGATATGAGAGATGGAGACATTAGAGATAGATATGAGAGAGAAAGTTAGAGATATGAGAGATGGATAAATATGAGAGAGAGAGATATGAGCGAGAGAGATATGAGAGATGAGCAAGAAAGAAAGATAGAGATATGAGAGAAAGAGATATGAGTGAGATAGATAGATACAAGATAGATATGAGAGAGAAAGTTAGAGATATTAGAGATAGATATGAGAGAGATATAGATAGATATGAGAAAGGTAGAGTGAAAGAGTGAGGGATAGATAGATATGAGATTGATAGATATGAGAGAGAGTTAGAGATATGAGAGATGGATAGAGCTATGAGAGAGATGAGACAGATAGAGATAAGGCATGAGCGAGAGAGTGATAGATATAGGCATGAGCGAGAGAGTGATAGATATAGGCATGAGCGAGAGAGTGATAGATATAGGCATGAGCGAGAGAGTGATAGATATAGGCATGAGCGAGAGAGTGATAGATATAGGCATGAGCGAGAGAGTGATAGATATAGGCATGAGCGAGAGAGTGATAGATATAGGCATGAGCGAGAGAGTGATAGATATAGGCATGAGCGAGAGAGTGATAGATATAGGCATGAGCGAGAGAGTGATAGATATAGACATGAGCGAGAGAGTGATAGATATAGACATGAGCGAGAGAGTGATAGATATAGACATGAGCGAGAGAGTGATAGATATAGACATGAGCGAGAGAGTGATAGATAGATATGAGGCCTAGTTAGAGATTTGATAGTGAGATAGATATGAGAGATGGATAAATATGAGAGAGGGAGTGAGAGATTTGAGTGTGAGATAGATAGGAGAGATAGTGAGAGAGAGATAAATATGAGAGTGAGATATAGAAAGATATGAGAGAGAAAGATATATATGAGATGGAGATATTAGAGGTAGATATGAGGGAGATATTAGAGGTAGATATGAGGGAGATATTAGAGATAGATATGAGGGAGATATTAGAGATAGATATGAGAGATATAGAGAGAAAGATAGATAGAATGAGAGAGATATGAGAGAGAAAGTTAGAGATGAGAGATGGATAAATATGAGAGAGAGAGAGAGTAAGAGATAGATATAAGCAAGAGAGATATAGAAAGAGCTATGAGAGAGAGATGAGAGAGAAAGTTAGAGAAATGAGATGGAGATATTAGAGATAGATATGAGAGAGGGAGGGAAAGATAGAGATATGAGAGATAGATATGGGAGAGAGAGATATGAAAGATGAATAGATAGAGCTATGAGAGATGGATAGATAGAGCTATGAGAAAAAAAGAAAGAGCTCTAAGAGAGAAAGAGCTCTAAGAGAGAGAGAGAGAGAAATAGCTATGAGAGAGAGTGAGGGATAGATAGATATGAAAGAGAGAGTTATGAGACCTAGATAAAGATATGAGTGAGAGAGATGAGAGATAGAGATAAATATGAGATTGATAGATATGAGAGAGAAAGTTAGAGATATGAGAGATGAATATGAAATATGAGAGAGAGTGATAGATGGATATGAGCAAGAGAGATATAGAAAGAGATATGAGAGAGAAAGATAGAGAGATGAGAGTGAGAGATGGAGAGTATGAGAGAGTGATAGATATAAGATATAAATATCAGAGAGAAAGTAAGAGGTATGAGCGATAGAGATATCAGAGATAGATATGAGAGAGAAAGATAGAGATATGAGAGAGAAAGATAGAGATGAGAGATGGATAAATATGAGAGAGAGAGAGAGTGTAAGAGATAGATATAAGCAAGAGAGATATAGAAAGAGCTATGAGAGAGAAAGTTAGAGAAATGAGATGGAGATATTAGAGATAGATATGAGAGAGGGAGATAGAGATATGAGAGATAGATATGGGAGAGAGAGATATGAAAGATGAATATATAGAGCTGTGAGAGATGGATAGATAGAGCTATGAGAGATGGATAGATAGAGCTATGAGAAAAAAAGAAAGAGCTCTAAGAGAGAAAGAGCTCTAAGAGAGAGAGAGAGAGAGCGAGAGAGAGAGAGATAGCTATGAGAGAGTGAGGGATAGATAGATATGAGATTGATAGATATATGAGAGAAAGTTAGAAATATGAGAGATAGATACAGTTAGGGCCAGGAATATTTGGACAGTGACACTAGTTTTGTTATTTTAGCTGTTTACAAAAACATGTTCAGAAATACAATTATATATATAATATGGGCTGAAAGTGCACACTCCCAGCTGCAATATGAGAGTTTCCACATCCAAATCGGAGAAAGGGTTTAGGAATCATAGCTCTGTAATGCATAGCCTCCTCTTTTTCAAGGGACCAAAAGTAATTGGACAATGGACTCTAAGGGCTGCAATTAACTCAGAAGGCGTCTCCCTCGTTAACCTGTAATCAATTAAGTAGTTAAAAGGTCTGGGGTTGATTCCAGGTGTGTGGTTTTGGATTTGGAAGCTGTTGCTGTGACCAGACAACATGCGGTCAAAGGAACTCTCAATTGAGGTGAAGCAGAACATCCTGAGGCTGAAAAAAAGAAAAAATGCATCAGAGAGATAGCAGACATGCTTGGAGTAGCAAAATCAACAGTCGGGTACATTCTGAGAAAAAAGGAATTCACTGGTGAGCTTGGGAACTCAAAAAGGCCTGGGCGTCCACGGAAGACAACGGTGGTGGATGATCGCCGCATACTTTCTTTGGTGAAGAAGAACCCGTTCACAACATCAACTGAAGTCCAGAACACTCTCAGGGAAGTAGGTGTATCTGTCTCTAAGTCAACAGTAAAGAGAAGACTCCATGAAAGTAAATACAAAGGGTTCACATCTAGATGCAAACCATTCATCAATTCCAAAAATAGACAGGCCAGAGTTAAATTTGCCAAAAAACACCTCAAGAAGCCAGCCCAGTTCTGGAAAAGTATTCTATGGACAGATGAGACAAAGATCAACCTGTACCAGAATGATGGGAAGAAAAAAGTTTGGAGAAGAAAGGGAACGGCACATGATCCAAGGCACACCACATCCTCTGTAAAACATGGTGGAGGCAATGTGATGGCATGGGCATGCATGGCTTTCAATGGCACTGGGTCACTTGTGTTTATTGATGACATAACAGCAGACAAGAGTAGCCGGATGAATTCTGAAGTGTACCGGGATATACTTTCAGCCCAGATTCAGTCAAATGCTGCAAAGTTGATCGGACGGCGCTTCACAGTACAGATGGACAATGACCCCAAGCATACAGCCAAAGCTACCCAGGAGTTCATGAGTGCAAAAAAGTGGAACATTCTGCAATGGCCAAGTCAATCACCAGATCTTAACCCAATTGAGTATGCATTTCACTTGCTCAAATCCAGACTTCAGACGGAAAGACCCACAAACAAGCAAGACCTGAAGGCTGCGGCTGTAAAGGCCTGGCAAAGCATTAAGAAGGAGGAAACCCAGCGTTTGGTGATGTCCATGGGTTCCAGACTTAAGGCAGTGATTGCCTCCAAAGGATTTGCAACAAAATATTGAAAACAAAATATTTTGTTTGGGTTATGTTTATTTGTCCAATTACTTTTGAGCTCCTAAAATGTGGAGTGTTTGTAAAGAAATGTGTACAATTCCTACATTTTCCATCAGATATTTTTGTTCAACCCTTTAAATTAAACGTTACAATCTGCACTTGAATTCTGTTGTAGAGGCTGCATTTCAAATCCAATGCGGTGGCATGCAGAGCCCAACTCGCGAAAATTGTGTTACTGTCCAAATATTTCTGGCCCCAACTGTAGATATGAAAGAGAGAGTTATGAGACCTAGATAAAGATATGAGTGAGAGAGAGATGAGAGATAGAGATAAATATGAGATTGATAGATATGAGAGAGAAAGTTAGAGATATGAGAGATGAATAAATATGAGAGAGAGTGATAGATGGATATGAGCAAGAGAGATATAGAAAGAGATATGAGAGAGAAAGATAGAGAGATGAGAGTGAGAGATGGAGAGTATGAGAGAGTAATAGATATAAGATATAAATATCACAGAGAAAGTAAGAGGTATGAGAGATAGATATGAGAGAGAAAGATAGAGATATGAGAGAGAAAGATAGAGATATGAGAGAGAAAGATAGAGATATGAGAGAGAAAGATAGAGATATGAGAGAGAAAGATAGAGATATGAGAGAGAAAGATAGAGATATGAGAGAGAAAGATAGAGATATGAGAGAGAAAGATAGAGATATGAGAGAGAAAGATAGAGATATGAGAGAGAAAGATAGAGATATGAGAGAGAAAGATAGAGATATGAGAGAGAAAGATAGAGATATGAGAGAGAAAGATAGAGATATGAGAGAGAAAGATAGAGATATGAGAGAGAAAGATAGAGATATGAGAGAGAAAGATAGAGATATGAGAGAGA
Organism: Eleutherodactylus coqui; assembly: GCF_035609145.1. Taxonomy (NCBI): domain Eukaryota; kingdom Metazoa; phylum Chordata; class Amphibia; order Anura; family Eleutherodactylidae; genus Eleutherodactylus; species Eleutherodactylus coqui. The sequence goes on from NC_089841.1 coordinate 157,492,721, forward strand.
AAGATAGAGATATGAGAGAGAAAGATAGAGATATGAGAGAGAAAGATAGAGATATGAGAGAGAAAGATAGAGATATGAGAGAGAAAGATAGAGATATGAGAGAGAAAGATAGAGATATGAGAGAGAAAGATAGAGATATGAGAGAGAAAGATAGAGATATGAGAGAGAAAGATAGAGATATGAGAGAGAAAGATAGAGATATGAGAGAGAAAGATAGAGATATGAGAGAGAAAGATAGAGATATGAGAGAGAAAGATAGAGATATGAGAGAGAAAGAGAGATATGAGAGAGAAAGATAGAGATATGAGAGAGAAAGATAGAGATATGAGAGAGAAAGATAGAGATATGAGAGAGATAGAGATATGAGAGAGAAAGATAGAGATATGAGAGAGAAAGATAGAGATATGAGAGAGAAAGATAGATATGATAGTGAGGGATAGAGAAAGATAGAGCGTGAGAGATATAGATAGATATGAGAGAGAGATAGCAATAAGAGAGAGACAGACAGCCAAGCAGATAGATCGATACATATCCCGGGGCCCGGAGCACTTCTCTGTGTGAGAAGAGCAGCTGTACAAAGTGTCAGCAGGAGGGGAGCAGCAGGGAGAGGACCTCATCCTCCCTGCTCCACACCAAGCCTTACCGTGCAGTGCATCTGTGTTTGTGTTCCTTCTCCTCCGTTCCCCGTCCTACCTCCTCCTCCCCCCTGTCCTCCCTCCAAGTCCTTCCTTCTCTCTCCTCATCTCCAGCTCGTGCTGTCAGCCGGACCTCACTAATTATGCGCCGCTGACAGTGCAATCTGAATGTGTATTTGTATATGGCGAAGGGCGGCCTCTGGGCCCCCTTAAGCACAGGGGCCGGGTCGCCATTGCAACCCTTGACGGAACGCCTATGCTTTAAGTTGTTTGGGGTGTTAATTGCTAAAATTTGGGATTTATTAGAGTTTACCTTGTATGAAACCATTTGAAATGCATCTAACAATTTAGTTACCTCTAAGAGAGTTCAGTGGGTGGGCTAGTGTTAAAATATTATCTTCAATTGAGCCAATCTTGTGTTGTTTAAAAGAAACTGGTATTCCCCTAATGTTATGAGTTCTAATGGCACAGCTAGTGGCTCTTGTGTAAGGATAAATAATTAATGGACACCCCTGCCTTGTTCCATTTGCTATACTGAATGACCTTAAAAGAACCCCATTTATCAATACTTTTGCTGATGGTGTCAAGTACAATGCACTTTTTGCACTTAGGATCAGACCGCCAAATTCAAACTTTTATAATACTGAAAAGCAAATTCCCAGTGTATCCTGTTGAATGCCTTTTCCACATCCAACATAGGGAATAGAGAACGCGTTCTCAGGGCTCCAGTGCGAAAAATCAAGTAAAAAAAGCCTTGTAACATCTGGAACCTGGGGTCGCTTTACAAAGCCCACCTGGTCACTATGTATTATGGAGGGAATTCATTTTAGTAGACGTTTGGCCAGGATTTTGACATAGCTTGGTATCACTGTTTAATAATGATATTTGTCTAAAGTTTTCCGGGGAGGATGGCGTCTTACCAGGTTTGGGTAATGCTAGTATTATAGCCTGAAGAATTTCCTTCAAGAGGTTCCCCTTGGATGAATGCTTGGGCTTCATTATAGACTTTTGCTAAATGGAGAGCCAGGATGGAATTATAGGTTCTATGGTACTCGCTGCTGGAGAACCCATCCGGTCTTGGGGGCCTTGTTTTTTTTGGATTGGTTTTGGTTTCTAGAACCTCCTGTGGTAGAAAAGGTGAGTTGAGATGGTCAAGTTGGGCCTGATTCAGAACGGGAAGCTATATGGTTGAGAGTAATTTTGAAATAGTCTCCCCGGAGGGATGAGGGGGTGTCTCAGGGTTATCTTTAAGGTTGCATAATTTCTTGTAAAAGTTGCTTAGTATTTTAGCTATGTCTGTTGGGTTGCTATCTTTTACTGTTCAATCGTTTTTTATTGAAAATTAGCAAGTAACAGAATATACATACATGGAATGAGGAGCCTTTTGTTTTCATGTAATACAGTTCGCAATATTTTTGACTTGCTATCCTGAAACAATTGTTATACATTTTTCAAATATAGGTGGTAAGGGAGGGAGGGAGGGGGGGGGGGGGGACAGTAGGGACCATTCCTCTGCATATATTAGAACCAATCTGTCTCTCGTCCGTCTGGAGTGGTTTATCTTTCCTATTTTATAAACTGAAGGTCTGTGATATCGCTCAGTTTTTACAGCATTAAATTTGCAGATTCAAGCATAAAATAGTTTATCCAAGGACTCCAATCCTCTTTAAATTTAGAGATTTTGTCTTGTCTGAATGCGTAGGTCCTTTCCATCACCACATGCTCTGATATTAAATTAGTTATATCTAGCAGGGAGGGGACCCGTTGGGACTTCCAATTTCTAACTAAAAGTAATTTAACAGTAAGGAGGCAATGGGAAATCAGCTTTCTGAACCTGGAGGGGAATTCTGATGTCCTTGGTGCAAAGGATAACCTTAAAGGGGTTATCCACTATGGAATGTATTTTTTTTTTAAATAGGTAAATATAATTCTGCGGGAAAGCTGAAGTTTTTAAAAAAAACAACGTGTACTGTGCATTTGCGCCGGCCGACACTTCCGCACACATCTGCAGTACAGAAAAAAGAAGGCCCAGACAGGTGTGTGCAGTCACCGGCCGCGGGCAGGGTCTGCTTCGAGTGCGGGCTTCAGCATGCGGAATCTAATCCACCCGTGGAAATGAAGTCTAAGCTCTATTTACCAATACATTTCTAAGACAAACTCCCTATTTAGCAAGCTGTCTTTTTACAAAAATATCTGAATATACGTCAAGTAAATCATTCAAAATGGAAGGAAAACAAGATTGTGTTCAACACACACTATGGTTTCTCTGACAAGTGCATAATGATTGCAAAAAAATACAAAGCTAGCAAAATTAAACTTCCCCAACTCGGAGGCCTCTGGAGGGCGTTCTGCTGCTCCAAATGAGAAGAAAAACCGGACAATGGCCACTTCAGATGCTGCCCCTATCAGTTATGAAAAAAATCATTTTAATTAAAAAAATTTGCCAATAGGTGACACTGAAGCCACGCAAAATTATGCTACAAATGGTCAATAAGGCCCCCCTAGTTTCCAATTATGCTTTCATATTTTCCACTGCTAAATGTAGCGAGCCAGCTTTAAACGCTACAACATGCTGATGAATGCTGTTCTTCAGATCTGACACTGATATAGGTCTATCACAGTAGGCCTGGTCTGCTATAGCGCCACCCATCAGCAACTTTTATACAAACTTTTTTTTTTTTCACAAATAGCAAGCGCATCGTCTAAAGTAGCCATTCTCCAAATCTTCTCTTGATTGGAGCAGCAGAACACCCTCCAGAAGCCTCTGAGTTGGGTAATTTAATTTTGCTAACCCTGTATATTGACCTGATGAGATAATTGTCAAATCTGCCCCCCACTACTAATGTAACTATGTGCACTTTTAGAAGTTTTAGTAGGCCTGCAAGTGGTACACTGTATAACTCACCTAGGAATAAGGAAAAAAATCTAATCAGACGCCTCCTGCACACGGGCGGGTCGGACCTCACGTGCGGGATTCCCACAGCAGAGTTCGTCCCGGTGCCTGGCCAATGACCCCTGCGTACCTGTCCGGTGGCTCTGCACTGCAGATGTTCCGTCCGGCACTCCATCACGCATGCACAGTAACTGCCAGCGCTCTGGAGTGACGCGTATCCCGCGATACTTTCGCAGTGAAGACTGCGGAAGTGCCGCGGGACAGCCGGCTTCCATTGACTTCAGTGGTAACCGGACGTGCGTAACCCACACAAAATCGCAGCATGCTGCGATTTATTGTCGAGTGGAAAAATCGCAATCGATTTCCGCTTGTGGAGATGAAATGGCATTTTGCTATTGAATACTATGGGCTGTATTTGCTGCGGAGTGTGGCGGCGGACGACTGTTGCAGGCTCTGCAATGCAAATTAGCCCGGGTGCAGGAGGCTTAAGACATGCATACTACATGGAGACCAAGTTGTGACATTGTAACAATCTACAATTACAGATTGCTTCCCCATAAATACTCTGAAATGCATGAAATAAACGTTGTGAAGAGAAATGATGCAAGAACAGCATAAAGGTACAACGGAACAATAATACAATGAAACTGCTCAAAGAAGCTAAAAAGGAAGAACCGGACTACCACAGTAAAGAGACTAGAAAAGGGAATGCTAATGGGAGGCGTTACAAAAGGGAAATAATGCATTAGACCCGGGGCCTGGCTGATCTGATCAATTTAGATCTCATGTGATTTATTCTTTTGTGTCCGTCTTGCAGCCTACAGTAACCCGCATACCTACTAGGTGTTTAACATTCCGCATTCCAAAAGTTGGACTGAACAAGCTTACAGTCAGTACTCACCGCAATTCTGCAGATCCCTGTAGTTACAATGCATGTAATCTACCCTGCTCTGTGCACAGCAAGCATGACTAAGCAAAGAGGAAGGGAGGATCATTCCAGGCAAAAGGGCAAGAAAAAGTTTGAGACTAATATGAGGTCTCGAGTTTATTTACAAAGTGAACTTTCCTTTAAAAGCATATTATGAACAGTGTAAATGAAGCTTAGTCTACTGCGCACAGGATGTGCTGACATCACACTTGGCAATATACTGTATATAAACAATTATTTGTTCTCTTCTACATATCCTAAAACATAATGTAATACTAGACAAAGGGAACACTGCGGCAGAGAAACTACAAGAGGATAAAGAGAGGGCAAAATAAAATGACATGCAATAAATGCTAAACAGTTAAGCTGAGCTCACACGACCGTGTCGGTACAGCGTGTTCTGCACACGTAATACGCTGTATTAATCTGCCACAGGTGGCCAGGTTGCCGCTCACAGGACTTGCACATAATCTACGCACAAGAAAAATCACAGCATGTTCTATCTTGGTGCATATTATGTGCGCATCCATGCCAAGCTAGTACATGGCGATGGGCTACTTACTGCATGCCGCACAACACAACTTACGGTCATGTGAGCTTGGTTTTAGGAGAATCAAACTGAGAAACACACAGAAACTTGGAACTTGCACGCATTCTTATTTCTTTACATTTCTGAGAACGAATGAGAAAATGGCGCTTATTTCAGCTGCAGGCTGCAATCATCAAATGTGACTCTTTTCTATTTACCATTTAAGCACTTTTTTAAAGTCTCCATTCCTTGGATCAGTTTGCAGAACTCTCCATTAGAGCATTAACCAAATCCTTGCGTTAGGATTAGACAGTGAGGTAATAAGGTATAAATAAAGGATTAAACAGTCCAGGGGCCTAACTAAAGGCTTAGGGGCCCAGGTGCAAAAAATCATACTACTAGGCTCCCTATATGGAGAAGATAGGCCTTATGGGCCCCCTAAGGTTCCTGGGCCCAGATGCAAATGCATCCCCTATTGTCACTATACACAAGCTCAATCATTTACCAAAAATACAGAAACGAATTGAATGCAAAAGCGTTGTTCAAGTTTTTCTGTCATTTTGTCAAAAAAGAAAATCAGACGGCGCTCACTTACCCTTCCTCATTCATCGGCTGTCTGCCGGCAACTGACAGCTTCTGCGGGCAGGATAAAAAAAAAGTCCAAGCATGTGCATTAGGGTTGCCTAAATACTGCACCAAACCGCACCTCCCTAGCTTCATTTGTTTACGCACATAAAATCAAGGTTGGATACTCATTGAACACAATATGGTATATCCTGTTGCATCCATTCCATATCATTATGTTTGATCATTCCCTGATGTCTACTAAAGGGTTAAGTATGATAAATGGGACTGGTCATGTTGGTCATGGGAGTCAGTATTTTGTACACATGATGTAGGGGAGGTTTTGGATTTAAATGTCTGTGTTTTTCATTCTGAAGCAGAGCCATGAATGAGGCCACTCTCACACATGCAGTCGGCAACATGCCGCGATTTTACTTGTGTTTTCGGACACGGGTGCCTGCCGCCAACAGCGTGTTTTAGCACGCCACATTATTGTGATGGGTGATGATGTGCGCTAAACACAGCAAAATAGAGCAGACTGCGCTCAAAAATTGAGCTCATGTCTGCGAGGCCCCAATAAAATCAATGAGTGTGTTATACCGTGACGTTCAAAACACCGCGGTAATCGCAGAAAAAAACAGATGTGTGAGAGTGGCTTAAGAACCAAGCTGTGTAGGCACGAAAAGCATCCAGTGCTTCAGGTTTTTACCTCCTGTTTCTGATATGTTTTAACCATTATGCAATAGAGGAAATACTTTTTATTCGTATTTTGAGTGCTGCAAGTTATTCTGTTTTTTTCTATTTGGACGTTCTGCCAGAAAATGTAATGGACTTCTTTCCTGTACCACTTACATATTATTGAAGACCAGCTTCTTCTACTAGTAACTAAAAACCGTCCCCAAAAACGCCTGTAGCAAAAATGCTGGCATCACTCAAAAAACACTTGCACTTTTTCTGATGCTTTTTTTCACCCAGCTCCGTATTTTGTACTCTATTGTCTGCTGCCTGCCATGACCTTCAGCTTGGACTTCATTACATCACCTGTACTGCTAACCTGCCTTCAACTTGTTTCCTCATTACACCCCTATGCAGACCTACAGGTACCGCGCCTCAACGCAATGTGGCATCAGCAGCCATGTAACTGGGACTATCTGTGTGTGTAATGGGGAACCCACAGCAAAGCAGGTATTCCATTTGGAGGGGTCAAGTGTGAAAAACTGCATTTTCCAGATGCTTCACCTTAGAAAATCCAAACCAGTGTGTGGCACGGCAGATCCACCGCTGTCTGATGCATCGTATCCTGAATCATGTGTTGCTACACCTCCACCTGCGACAGTCACTCCTCACTGGGTAGGACCTCTTTAATATTTTTGAGGGGGCACCTCTCCTCTCCACCTCTACTCTAATTAAGTTATGTTAGATAGCTTGATCTATATACCATATATCCTGATAGAGGTCAATTAAAATGAATGAAGTCTGATTATATTCAATTGTACATTCTCTGTAGCAAATCTGTAGGGCATTCCACATTGGTAAATGCATACCATTTTGGTGCAGATTTGCTGGTGTGGATTAAGGAAGAAAAAAAAATAGTTGGCTTCTCTCCCGTCTGCACAAATTTACCTGCTGGCATCTCCTGATGTCTCCCCCCCATGCGACAGCTGCAGCTGGTAATTGCCTGCAGTCATGTGTCTATAGGACATGACAGCACTAGAGGCCGGGTGCAGAGCCTAAAGGGAGAGCAATGCAAACTCTGTATCAGAGAGAAGCTGGAGAAGGTGAGCGGAATGGTTTTATTTTTATGTGACCCCATCTGTTGGTATTACTTCACATCCACGAGTAATCACAGCAAAATGCATAACAATTTGGATTTATTGTGAATTTTGACTTCTCCATTTAACTCCAGCATGTGGATAAGGTTGCCTGACATTTTATCCACTTTGCTGCTAATGTAGTGTTTTCCCGGTGTTTGTGAATGCAGGCAGAGAGTCAGCAGAGACTACATATGGGCAGCGGATGTACAGCGCATGCAAAGAGTATCCAATATGTCTATCAAGATGCCCCAAAGCCATATAAATTTGGCACACTTTCTAATTTAGGGCGCCTGCAGACGGGCTGAAATTCCACGGCGGGATTTCCCGCGGGATTTCCGCCGCTGGAAGCCTGCATAGGATTCCGTTAACAAACGCAATCCTATGCAGACAGCCGCGGTTTGGCCGTGCGGCAAACAAACTGCGGCATGCCCTATTTCTGTGCGGGGCACACAGAGCCCCGCACAGAAACTTCACTCACCGGTCGCCGGCTCCACTCTGCACATGCGCCGGCATATGAAAGAATTCTCGCAGCCAGATCTGACCCGGCCGTCTGCAGGCGGCCATATGCCACCTCTTAGTTGGTTTGTTTTAGACTATTGTTTGGCCGACTGCACACGGCCAGATTTGCGTTGCGGAATCCGGAGTGGGCGTCTGCCTCTGGGTTCCGCAGCAAATACCATCCATGGCATGCTATGGAAAAGCACTTTTTCCTCCACACGAGCTGAAATTGATTGCGATTTTCCACTCGCGGAGTAAAAATCGCAGCATGTTCTATTTTTGTGTGGGCTCTGCACAAACAGCTTCCATTGAAGTCAATAGAAGCTGTGTGACCCACAGCCCTTCCGCAATTGACAACGATTCTGTATCATCCAAAGCAGGGGTTTAAAAAATAAAAATAAATAAAAATCTGTACTACGCTTGTCCGACGGTGAGCCAGTTGTGTGCAGCCTGCCTTTTGCACCTAAATTTTGGCACATACCTTTTGGAAAAATGCCAGGTTTTTATTGGTTTTGACTAGAGATGAGCGAACAGCAAAATGTTCGGGTGCTCGTTATTCGGAACGAACTTCCCGCGATGCTCGAGGGTTCGTTTCGAACAACGAACCCCATTGAAGTCAATGGGCGACCAGAGCATTTTTGTATTTCGCCGATGCTCGCTAAGGTTTTCATGTGTGAAAATCTGGGCAATTCAACAAAGTGATGGGAATGACACAGTGACGGATAGGGCAGGCGAGGGGCTACATGTTGGGCTGCATCTCAAGTTCACAGGTCCCACTATTAAGCCACAATACCGGCAAGAGTGGGCCCCCCCCCCCCCTCCCAACAACTTTTACTTCTGAAAAGCCCTCATTAGCATGGCATACCTTTGCTAAGCACCACACTACCTCCAACAAAGCACAATCACTGCCTGCATGACACTCCACTGACACTTCTCCTGGGTTACATGCTGCCCAACCGCCCCCCCTCCCCCCCACAGCGCACACCAAAGTGTCCCTGGGCAGCCTTCAGCTGCCCTCATGCCACACCACGCTCATGTCTATTTAGAATTGCGTCTGCCATGACGAGGGACCGCAGGCACACACTGCAGAGGTTGGCACGGCTAGGCAGCGACCCTCTTTAAAAGGGGCGGGGCGATAGCCCACAATGCTGTACAGAAGCAATGAGAAATAGAATCCTGTGCCACCGCCATCAGGAGCTGCACACGTGGGCATAGCAATGGGGAACCTATGTGCCACACACTATTCATTCTGTCAAGGTGTCTGCATGCCCCAGTCAGACCGGGCTTTTTAATTCATAGACACAGGCAGGTACAACTCCCTATTGTGAAGTCCCTGTCGACCCACAGCATGGGTGGCTCCCTGGAACCCACCGGCGGTACACAGAAATATCCCATTGCATTGCCCAACACAGCTGAGGTAGTAATGTCGTGCTTAATGCAGGTGGGCTTCGGCCCACACTGCATGCCCCAGTCTGACTGGGGTTCTTTATAAGTGTACAGATGTAGTAAAAACTCCGTGTGCACCTACAGCATGGGTGGGTGCCAGGAAGCCACCGGCGGTACATAGAAATATCCCATTGCATTGCCCAACACAGCTGAGGTAGTAATGTTGTGCTTAACCCTTTCCAATCCAATTTGTATATGGTTTTCCTAGGGGGCTTACTCTTTTTCTGCCGTTATACAACGGCGCTATATGCTGGCTAAAGCCAGTACTGCATGAGCTGACACGTAGGATAGGCTCCGACAGCAGAGAGGCTGGCAATATACAGTAAGAGAACCCCGACGGACGTCTACCAACAACGGAGCTGTACAGCCTTAAACCCTAATGTCTTCACAGGTCACACAGTGGACTGGAAAGGGTTAATGCAGGTGGGTTTCGGCCCACACTGCATGCCCCAGTCAGACTGGGGTTCTTTACAAGTGGACACATGTAGGTTAAACTCCCTGTGGACCCACTGCCTGGGTGGGTGCCAGGAAGCCACCGGCGGTACATAGAAATATCCCATTGCATTGCCCAACACAGCTGAGGTAGTAATGTCGTGCGTAATACAGGTGGGCTTCGGCCCACACTGCATGCCCCAGTCAGACTGGGGTTCTTTAGAAGTGGACACATGCAGTTACAACTCCCTGTGGACCCACAGCATGGGTGGCTCCCTGGAACCCACCGGCGGTACATAAAAATATCCCATTGCATTGCCCAACACAGCTGAGGTAACGTCAGCTGTAATGCAGGTGGGCTAAAAATTAATTTGATTACACTGTAGGCGAGGGCCCACAAAAATTGCTGTATCAACAGTACTAATGTACATCCCAAAAATTGGCCATGGCCAGCCAAGAGGGCAGGTGAAACCCATTAATCGCTTTGGTTAATGTGGCTTAAGTGGTAACTAGGCCTGGAGGCAGCCCAGTGTAATGAAAAATTGGTTCTAGTTAAAGTTCCAACGCTTTTAAGCGCATTGAAACTTATAAAAATTGTTCAGAAAAATTATTTGAGTGAGCCTTGTGGCCCTAAGAAAAATTGCCCGTTCAGCGTGATTACGTGAGGTTTCAGGAGGAGGAGCAGGAGGAGGAGGAGGAGGAGGAATATTAGACACAGATTGATGAAGCAGAAATGTCCCCGTTTTGGATGGTGAGAGAGAACGTAGCTTCCATCCGCGGGTGCAGCCTACGTATTGCTTACGTATCGCTGCTGTCCGCTGGTGGAGAACAGAAGTCTGGGGAAATCCAGCCTTTGTTCATCTTGATGAGTGTTAGCCTGTCGGCACTGTCGGTTGACAAGCGGCTACGCTTATCTGTGATGATTCCCCCAGCCGCACTAAACACCCTCTCCGACAAGACGCTAGCCGCAGGATAAGCAAGCACCTCCAGGGCATACAGCGCTAGTTCAGGCCACGTGTCCAGCTTCGACACCCAGTAGTTGTAGGGGGCAGAGGCGTCACCAAGGATGGTCGTGCGATCCGCTACGTACTCCCTCACCATCCTTTTACAGTGCTCCCGCCGACTCAGCCGTGACTGGGGAGCGGTGACACAGTCTTGGTGGGGAGCCATAAAGCTGGCCAGGCCCTTAAAGACTGTTGCACTGCCTGGGATGTACATGCTGCTCGATCTACGCACATCCCCTGCTACCTTGCCCTCGGTACTGCGCCTTCTGCCACTAGCGCTGTCGGCTGGGAATTTTACCATCAGCTTGTCCGCAAGGGTCCTGTGGTATAGCAACACTCTCGAACCCCTTTCCTCTTCGGGAATCAGAGTGGGCAGGTTCTCCTTATACCGTGGATCGAGCAGTGTGTACACCCAGTAATCCGTCGTGGCCAGAATGCGTGCAACGCGAGGGTCACGAGAAAGGCATCCTAACATGAAGTCAGCCATGTGTGCCAGGGTACCTGTACGCAACACATGGCTGTCTTCACTAGGAAGATCACTTTCAGGATCCTCCTCCTCCTCCTCCTCCTCCTCCTCAGGCCATACACGCTGAAAGGATGACAAGCAATCAGCCGGTGTACCGTCAGCAGCGGCCCAAGCTGTCTCTCCCCCCCCCCCCCTCCTCCTCATCCTCCTCATGCTCCTCCTCCTCCTCCTGTACGCGCTGAGAAATAGACAGGAGGGTGCCCTGACTATCCAGCGGCATACTGTCTTCCCCCGCCCCCGTTTCCGAGCGCAAAGCAGCTGCCTTTATGGTTTGCAGGGAATTTCTCAAGATGCATAGCAGAGGAATGGTGACGCTAATGATTGTAGCATCGCCGCTCACCACCTGGGTAGACTCCTCAAAATTACCAAGGACATGGCAGATGTCTGCCAACCAGGCCCACTCTTCTGAAAGGAATTGAGGAGGCTGACTCCCACTGAGCCGCCCATGTTGGAGTTGGTATTCGACTATAGCTCTACGCTGTTCATAGAGCCTGGCCAACATGTGGAGCGTAGAGTTCCACCGTGTGGGCACGTCGCACAGCAGTCGGTGCACTGGCAGCTTAAAGTGATGTTGCAGGGTGCGCAGGGTGGCAGCGTCCGTGTGGGACTTGCGAAAATGTGCACAGAGCCGGCGCGCCTTTACGAGCAGGTCTGACAAGCGTGGGTAGCTTTTCAGAAAGCGCTGAACCACCAAATTAAAGACGTGGGCCAGGCATGGCACGTGCGTGAGGCTGCCGAGCTGCAGAGCCGCCACCAGGTTACGGCCGTTGTCACACACGACCATGCCCGGTTGGAGGCTCAGCAGCGCAAGCCAGCGGTCGGTCTGCTGTGTCAGACCCTGCAGCAGTTCGTGGGCCGTGTGCCTCTTATCGCCTAAGCTGAGTAGTTTCAGCACGGCCTGCTGACGCTTGCCCACCGCTGTGCTGCCACACCGCGCGACACCGACTGCTGGCGACATGCTGCTGCTAACACATCTTGATTGCGAGACAGAGGAGGAGGAGGAGGAGGGTGCTTTAGTGGAGGAAGCATACACCTCCGCAGATACCACCACCGAGCTGGGGCCCGCAATTCTGGGGGTGGGTAGGACGTGAGCGGTCCCAGGCTCTGACTCTGTCCCAGCCTCCACTAAATTCACCCAATGTGCCGTCAGGGAGATGTAGTGGCCCTGCCCGCCTGTGCTTGTCCACGTGTCCGTAGTTAAGTGGACCGTGGCAGTAACCGCGTTGGTGAGGGCGCGTACAATGTTGCGGGAGACGTGGTCGTGCAGGGCTGGGACGGCACATCGGGAAAAGTAGTGGCGACTGGGAACTGAGTAGCGCGGGGCCGCCGCCTCCATGATACTTTTGAAGGACTCCGTTTCCACAACCCTATACGGCAGCATCTCAAGGCTGATGAATTTTGCTATGCAGACGGTGGATGGGGCTGAGGACAGCGGAGGTGAGGGTGTGGGTGCAGGCCAGGAGACGGTAGTGCTTGTGTCCTGAGAGGGGGGTTGCATCTCAGTGGCAGGTTGGGGCACAGGGGGAGAGGCAGGGGTGCAAACCGGAGGCGCTGAACGGCCTTCGTCCCACCTTGCGGGGTGCTTGGCCATCATATGTCTGCGCATGGTGGTGGTGGTGAGGCTGTTGGTGTTGGCTCCCCGGCTGAGCTTTGCGCGACAAAGGTTGCACACCACTGTTCGTCGGTCGTCAGGCGTCTCTGTGAAAAACTGCCAGACCTTAGAGCACCTCGGCCTCTGCAGGGTGGCATGGCGCGAGGGGGCGCTTTGGGAAACACTTGGTGGATTATTCGGTCTGGCCCTGCCTCTACCCCTGGCCACCGCACTGCCTCTTGCAACCTGCCCTGCTGATGCCCTTGACTCCCCCTCTGAAGACCTGTCCTCCTGAGTAAGCGTTGCACACCAGGTGGGGTCAGTCACCTCATCGTCCTGCTGCTCTTCCTCCGAATCCTCTGTGCGCTGCTCCCTCGGACTTACTGCCCTTACTACTACCTCACTGCAAGACAACTGTGTCTGATCGTCATCGTCCTCCTCACCCACAGAAAGTTGTTGAGACAGTTGGCGGAAGTCCCCAGCCTCTTCCCCCGGACCCCGGGAACTTTCGAATGGTTGGGCATCAGTGACGATAAACTCCTCTGGTGGGAGAGGAACCGCTGCTGCCCAATCTAAGCAGGGGCCCGAGAACAGTTCCTGGGAGTGTTCCCGCTCCTGAGCAGGTGTTATTGTAGTGGAGTGAGGAGGCTGGGAGGAAGGAGGAGCAGCAGACAGAGGATTCGGATTGGCAGCAGTGGACGGCGCAGAACTGCGGGTAGACGATAGGTTGCTCGAAGCACTTTCTGCCATCCAGGACAGGACCTGCTCACACTGCTCATTTTCTAATAACCGTCTCCCGCGTGGACCCATTAATTGGGCGATGAATGTGGGGACACCAGAAACGTGCCTCTCTCCTAATCGCGCAGCAGTCGGCTGCGACACACCTGGATCAGGAGCTTGGCCTGTGCCCACACCCTGACTTGGCCCTCCGCATCCTCGGCCGCGTCCACGTCCTCTAGGCCTACCCCTACCCCTCAGCATGCTGTATTACCAGTGATTTGATTTCACAGGCAGGAAATAAATTGGCGCAAGACTGCAGGCCAAATATAATTTTTTCCCTTTTTTGAAAACGAAAGGCCCCACTGCCTCTAGTGAGTGAATAATCTAAGTTTAATAACTGGGCTGTTTTCCTGCTAATGTGTCACAGAACGTGAGGGTAGCAGAGTTATTAACTGTGGCAGAGCAGGTATTTTTTTTCCCAATTAAGGAAAGCAAATGGCGAAGCCAGGAGTAAAACGTAGCTGGGTGCGTATGATTTTTACAGGTTGCAGACGCAGCCGACACGTGTCCACCGGCGTTAGGACGGACAGAGGCAGGACAAATAGAATTATTTTCCGTTTTTTTGCACCAAAAGGCAGCACTGCGTATATTCTATGAACATGAGAAGTTTAATAACTGTGCTGTTTTCCTGCTAATGTGTCACAGAACGTGAGGGTAGCAGAGTTATTAACTGTGGCAGAGCAGGTATTTTTTTTCCCAATTAAGGAAAGCAAATGGCGAAGCCAGGAGTAAAACGTAGCTGGGTGCGTATGATTTTTACAGGTTGCACACGCAGCCGACACGTGTCCACCGCCCTTAGGACGGACAGAGGCAGGACAAATAGAATTATTTTCCGTTTTTTTGCACCAAAAGGCAGCACTGCGTATATTCTATGAACATGAGAAGTTTAATAACTGTGCTGTTTTCCTGCTAATGTGTCACAGAACGTGAGGGTAGCAGAGTTATTAACTGTGGCAGAGCAGGTATTTTTTTTCCCAATTAAGGAAAGCAAATGGCGAAGCCAGGAGTAAAACGTAGCTGGGTGCGTATGATTTTTACAGGTTGCACACGCAGCCGACACGTGTCCACCGGCGTTAGGACGGACAGAGGCAGGACAAATAGAATTATTTTCCGTTTTTTTGCACCAAAAGGCAGCACTGCGTATATTCTATGAACATGAGAAGTTTAATAACTGTGCTGTTTTCCTGCTAATGTGTCACAGAACGTGAGGGTAGCAGAGTTATTAACTGTGGCAGAGCAGGTATTTTTTTTCCCAATTAAGGAAAGCAAATGGCGAAGCCAGGAGTAAAACGTAGCTGGGTGCGTATGATTTTTACAGGTTGCACACGCAGCCGACACGTGTCCACCGGCGTTAGGACGGACAGAGGCAGGACAAATAGAATTATTTTCACTTGTTTTACAAGCAAAAGGCAGCACTGCGTATATTCAATGAATAATAACTGTGTTGTGGCCCTGCCTATACAATTCTTTCCCTGCAGTATCAATGGAGGGTGGAATGCTCTGCAGAGGCGATTTTGAGAAGCAAAAAAAAATGCAGCACAGCTAACAGCAGCCTGGACAGTACTGCACACGGATAAATATGGCCCTAGAAAGGACCGTTGAGGTTCTTGAAGGCTACACTCACTCCTAACACTCTCCCTGCCTATGCAGCACTTCTGTCCCTAATGCCAGGTGCAACGCTCTGCAGAGCCGATTTTGAGAAGAAAAAAAATGGCACTGCTAACAGCAGCCAACACACAGCTATCAGTGGCCCTAATAAGGACCTTTGGGGGGTCTTGAAGCCTACACTAACTACCAATTCTTTCCCTACAGCAGCTCCGGTACAAACAGCACTGTCCCTCAGCTAACTCACCAGGCATCTGAGCCGAACCGCGGGAGGGGCCGACTTTTATGTTCGGGTGACACCTGATCTTCCCAGCCACTCACAGCAGGGGGGTGGTATAGGGCTTGAACGTCACAGGGGGAAGTTGTAATGCCTTCCCTGTCTTTCAATTGACCAAAAAAAGCGCGCTAACGTCTCAGGGAAGGAAGTGAAAGTAACCAGAACACCGCATGGTGTTCGTTACGAATAATGAACATCCCGAACACCCTAATATTCGCACGAATATCAAGCTCGGAAGAACACGTTCGCTCATCTCTAGTTTTGACACAATTGCCTTTTTATTTTATTTCTTTATTGGCAAAAAATGGTGTATTCCATATGTTTGCGTTTTTTTTTCTTATGTTTTTTTAAGAGCATACAGCAATGTTAGTAGGGCTTTTCATATTTTAGGTTGTTTATTCCTCACTTTTGCTGTTTTTGGGCCAACGGCATTTTCAAAAGAGCAGCATGCAGTGGGTTTCGCTTTTTTTTTTTTTTCCACAGCCTTTTCAATGGGGAAAAACACATTTGTGACTAAACACAAGTATCATCAAAAAATCGCATGAGACTTTTCTGGCTTTTCTTTCTGCTTTTCTGCAGTTTTATGAAGTCAGATGTCTCCATTCTCAATCTGTGTGTTCTGGCTCAAAAAGAAAACAATGCAGAAAACGGACAGTTGAACAGGGAGAAGTAGGAGCCAAACACTACAGGGTGGTGGCCTATTCTAGCAGCACTAAGTAACAGGTTTATGGGTTTTCAGCCGGTTGTCCCCTTAAGGTCTTTCTGCTTCAGTAGGAGAAAGTACATAGGCTTGTTTTACTTGGACAGTTTTACTGGGCTAAATAAACATATCACATTGTCCATTGATGTCTATAAAATTATTTGCCTTCATATTGGCTGAATGCAAATTCTCAATAACTAATAAGACCCAGTGAGAACTCTTCACTGATAAGTCTGTAGTCATGTAGACACATGGACTTTTTTCACAAGCAAATTCTGTCCGATTGCAAGGACAACTCGTACATGGAAAGAACTTATTCATTTCAATGGGTTTAACACATGCAAGCAATTTTTTATTTTTTTTAAATATAAAACCCTTACATTCCTGGACTCAGCGAGTCACCCGCTTTTAGGCCATACACTTAGCGAATAGGGCTAAAAGTAGGTTACGTTCTCCTAAAGACTCAAGAATCCAAATACAGAGTCTGTGGGGTATTGGCATTTACAGTTAAGACACAGGCCATATTTAAATATCTCAAACCTAACCCTTTTCATAATATATGTATTAAAATGATGAATATTAGACTGATCTTTGAAGGGTTATCTGCTGTATTGTGGTGAAAGTACACTATAATAAGAACTACCTACTTTTCCTATGCTATATCCATTTGAGACTTTAAAGGGGTTGTCTCGCGGCAGCAAGTGGGGTTAAGCACTTCTGTATGGCCATATTAATGCACTTTGTAATGTACATCGTGCATTAAATATGAGCCATACAGAAGTTATTCACTTACCTGCTCCGTTGCTAGCGTCCCCGTCGCCATGGATCCGTCTAATTCTGATGTCTTCTTGCTTTTTTAGACGCGCTTGCGCTGTGCGGTCTTCTCCCCTTCTGCTCGGTCCAGGCACGAGCTGCGTTCTGGCTCCGCCCTGTCACGTGTGCCGATTCCAGCCAATCAGGAGGCTGGAATTGGCAATGGACCGCACAGAGCCCACGGTGCACCATGGGAAAGGACCCGCGGTGCACCATGGGTGAAGATCCCGGCGGCCATCTTGGTGAAGGAGGAAGAAGGAAGACGTCGCAGAGCGGGGATTCGGGTAAGTAATATGTTGTTTTGGTTTTTTTAACACATCCCTTGGGGTTGTCCTGCGCCGAACGGGGGGCCTATGGAAAAAAAAAAACCCGTTTCGGCGCGAGACAACCCCTTTAAGGGGTTTTCCAATTTAATACTTTTATATAGTTTTGGGTTTCCCATGCCGAAAACTATATAATAATATACTCGCTATGGTGCCAGCATGCCGTGACCTGGTGACTTGCTGTAAGCATTTCACGTGAGCTCATGCAGAAGTAAACCAGCCACGCCACAACTGCAGCTGATAGAAATGGAAGACCGCAGCGGTAGCGTTATGGTGTTTTTTTTTTGTTTGTTTGTTTTTTTATGCGCCTTATGTTTCCACCTCCACAATCACTAATGTTTGGGGTTCTTGGAAAACACCTTTTCGCCCCTTTTATACAGCACGATTATCTTGCAAATCACTCATTAGAACAAGCGGTTTGCACGACAATTGTGCTGTGTGAACGCATACAGTGAAAGTGAAGAACTTGAAATAACAAATGTACAACCGTCCTCTTTACATCCACCAGCACCTTAATGAGGGTTTAGAACACGTGAAGTGACATGGAGGAAACACGTGAGAATCAGGGTGACTTACACAGGCCTAGTAAACTGTGGTTATCTGGTCCCAGACACTGACTCTTAGGAAACTCTACCGATTCACTCTCATGGAACTTGAGACACTCTTCACCTCACACCACATGGCAGGAAAAACTCCACATAACAAGGGAAAGCAGAAGAAGGGGTTCACGGCATTAGAGGGGTATCCTCTCAGCCTCTTCATCTCTTCTTGTACTCAGACTAAGGGTGTCTCAGTACAGGCCAGGCTCTCTTTCTATCTTCCAGAAAGACAACCACACAGCAGAAAAGACTAGAAGACCACACTCAAGCATCTTGCACCCACATATATAAGACAAGGTCACATGACATACAAATAGATACTTTCCCAGACATAACCCAGACAGTAACCCATTCAGTGCTGCAAAGGTGCAATACATATCCTATTCATACACATAGAAGACAGTGGAAAAACACAGAAACACAAGCCTACATAGACCATTCAGAAACTTGCAGAACACATGTGCACATTAACTTCTGTACACTACAGCTGTGTGTCAAATTCCACAAAAACAAATTGTGGCCGGGAGAAGTTGTCATGACTGTCTGGGCCAGGAACAGAAGAAAAGGGCAACTGAAGAACAGTCGGAGGACCTCACCTGTAATCACTAGTTATGTGGTCTGCAAAACACGTGTGGAGCTGGTATCTGCATTATATGGTCACTGTTTGCAGTGCTGCAGATTTACTGCCACACGTGTGTTTCCTACTACAAAGGGGCCCACTGCCACTCTGTCACCCAAGGGACTGCATAAACCTGAAGCCAGCCCTGTTACAAGTTAAGTGTTGAATTTTTAGTTAGTGGTAGTTCATGGAAACAATCAATGTCGTCCAAAAGAGGTGGCAAAGAAGCAAAGGAGGCAATTGTTGCCCTGAAAAGCTAAAACTTATCATTAGGGGATGTCCACACCCAGCTGAAAATCTGCATCATTTCAAAATCTGCACATTGGTGTAAATTGGAAGAACATTTTGATGTGGATCTGCAGCTGATTTCATCCTTTTAAGTGAAGAGGTGATGACTACTGTGTATATCGTCGTGGAAAAAAGGAGGAATTGGGTGTGGAATTTCTGCTGCAGGAAATCTGCTCCATTTTCCACTACATGTGAACGTATCCTTATAGCAGAAGTGTTGAGAGTAACCAACAGTCTACTACATTGTTAAAAAGGAAAGCAGAAGCCATGAAAGACAACTCTAGTATATGATCACAGAATAATTTATTTTGTAATGGAAATCCTCTTCACAGCATCTAGCCAATTTGTCAAGCACTCTCTCAAAAACATATCAAAGTTTACAGTGGAATGCTATCTTCATTAATGTAAAGGCTGCCTGCACACGAACAGGTGGGATGCCCTATGAGCAGTAAATCATAGCTGATTTCTGCTGGTGGGCAGGGAAAAGCAATTTTCAATAGCCTGTCTATGGGCAGTATTTGCTGCGGGATCCAGAGGTGAACGCCGTTCCGGATCCCGCAGTGCAAATACGCCCGTGTGCATTCGACCAAAGACAGAGGGTTTATCTCAAGATACCAACCACTGGTAGCACCCGCACAGTTCAGCATGCCAGTGCTTTACAGTATTGCTGGATAATGTCCCAAAGCATATCACAAAAGATTCTTAGAAGACCCAGACTTCAATGCTACATGCAGGCAGTCAAGGTTTGCTCCTCTGGTCAAATCCTATAGAACAATTGCAGTACAAGTTACTGGATAGAATACAAAGGGGTCACAACTAGAGATGAGCGAATATACTCGTTTCGAGTAATGACTCGATCGAGCACCACGATTTTCGAGTACTTCCGTACTCGGGTGAAAAGATTCGGGGGCGCCGGGGGGGCGGGGGGTAGCAGCGGGGAACAGGGGGGAGCCCTCTCCCTCTCCCCGCTGCAACCCCCCACTCACCCACGGCGCCCCCCGAATCTTTTCGCCCGAGGACGGAAGTATTTGAAAATCACGGCGCTCGGGCGAAAAAGGGGCGTGGCCGAGTAGGTTCGCTCATCTCTAGTCACAACACATAGCACATCACAGCTTGCTATATAGCCATAGACCTGACCACCGCCAACAGTGTCTACAATGGCCACTTGAGCATCACCACTGGACCATGAAGTAATGGAAAATATTGACCTGGTCTGAGGAATCATTCTTTCTTTTACATCGTCTAGACATCAGGGTGCATGTACATCCCTTACCTAAAGAAGAGAGGACACCAGGATGCTCTATGGGAAGAAGCAAGTCAGTGATAGCTGTGTGAATACTTTGAGCAATGTTTAACTAGGAAGCCATGGGTCCTGCAAACATGGAAATGGACGGCAGCTAGGAAGAGTGCGGCATAACATGGCTGAGCAAACGACGGGGGTCAACAATTTTGGATTAAGGGTGATGTGATTATGGGAGGAGCAGGTTAGGTAAGATTTGATGATTGGGTTTAATGTTGGGGTGGAGTTTAGGGGAAGCTTTTATAATCTATCCGTGAAGGTGTTTTTAGACGAGTTGTTTAGAGGTTATGGGTACTTTTTTGGGAATAGAAATAGTAATTTAAGGTCACAGCACAGGTTGGGGCCATGCACAGTTGGTGATGGCTTAGAGAGTGGGCAGTCAGAGGTGTCGGGTGGCATTCGCAGCCCTATATCACGCTCCCTAGTTTGCACTTAGCCTTATAACAATGACTTGGAATTGTGAGCCAAAGCCAGAATAACCATGCACAGACAGCTGCTTTTGGGGTGATTGCCCCTCATCAGTGTGCAGTAGGATTCTGGCCTGGCTAGTCACAGGCCTATAGACATGGGTCAGGAAGGGTATTGTTTCTCCTTTGCCTTGCAGAAATGCTGCCTTCCAATAGATGGCACTGCAGAGGTATTGGTCCATCTTCCCATTAGGTGGTAGTGTGGGTTGTTAACATTTGATCTGCTAGCTCTCCTCCGGTGGTTCTTCTATTACGAATGCTAGTCCTGGCATATCTGCAGTGAAATATACTGTTTAAAAGCTGTACATGTCCAAAATCATGTTGCTGATGCGTTGTCTCACCAACAGTTCAAGCATTTCTGAGAGTTGGCCCAAGAAGTGGAGCACAATACAATCCCTTGCTCGGAACTTCTCTGCAAAGTAATATCGTGTGGTCTTTTGGGATGTTTATGCTTGGGTGTTTTTGGTGGTGGTGGTTTTTGTTTGGAGGATTCTTTGTTGGCCTCTGGTGGCTGTTGGAACCAGAGTGATAGAATTTTTTGCTTTTTAGTGTCCCTTTTTGATGATCAAGTTTCGGCGATGATAATGGGTCGCTGGTAGCATTATCTTTCCTGCTCAAGCTACGAGAAGGTTAAGAGGTTGTGTAGTTGTTAAATATACGTCAGATGGTGAAGGCTTTTTCGAGGGCTAGGATGGTTCCGAATAAAAGCCGCCCAGTTTCTTTTCAGTTGTTGGTTACTTTTTTCACAGATGGATGTTATCTGTCACTCAGCATATGAGGGTTGATTGTTCACACCTTCATTGTTTTTTTTCTACAATGTGTTGTGTGTGAAAAAAACGCAGCATACCCTATTTCGGTACATATTATGCACCGGTGTGGGCTATGGAGATTTAACATACAGAGTAAATACTCATGTACACTTGTATTTGCTATGTACTGCAAATTTTATGCATGTGAAAAATATGTGAGCGATATCTGCCCATGTGAGTGAACCCAGAGATTAATCACAGAAGAAAGGGTTCTGTGAACTAGTTAGGCCGTCTTGGAAGGGGGCTATTTGTCCAGTTGGGTGTTTCTTTGGAGTTCGTAGCTGTGAGATGGAGGGGGTATCATTGTTGATGTATCCAGCTTGGCCTTCCTCCATACGACTGCAATTCGCATTCTTTTAGGAAGCGGATGGCCACTGAGGCGGCACCATTTGGCCTTGATGATAGGACAGTGTAAAGGATTGGACGATGACAGTTCAGATGTTTTTGACTTTATGAATGGCTTAATTTAGTGCAACTATGGGGACTTTAGACTGGATTCACACAAAAGTTGCTTTTTTGCATGCACATCAGCGTAGTTTACTATACTTTTTCCATGTGCAAGGCATGTGTATTTGTGTGTGGCAAAAGAATATGCGCCAATTGAAATGGCTAATTAGTCTGAGTTCCAGATGTGTTTTCTTTCCTGTGCAATTACGCAGTTTCAAGCATCTAGCCTATTTTTGTGTGCATTTATGCATCCCCATTGACTTCTAGGGAGAATTTTGGTGCACAAATGCTCAGGAAAACAGAGCATGCTGTGTTTTTTTTATTTTGCTATGTTTTTGTCATTTGTTTGTTTTTCCAGGTGCTGGAAAGTGTGTTTGGATCCTGGGCATTTGTATATACACTGAACGGAGAGGAGGGCCAATATTCACCCTGGTGGTAGTTATTTGGGTTTGGCTAGAAACACTGTAGAAATGTATTGACTCTGGGTACATGGTCTCAGTTGGGATCAGGTGAGGTATTCATCACAGGACAATGTTCGTAGGTGGGACATTTTGGTGGTTCATATGGGAGGCTAACTATGTTGGTAGTTATGCTATGCACAATTTAATTAAAATATGAAGAGGGACTTTCTCCGTTTTTGGGATTTACATCCAGGGCTTCTGCTAATTTTGGACTGAGATCCTTTAGCACCTTAAATGGAGGAATGCAATTTCCGTGTCAGCCCTGAATAGAACCAGAGTTAAAAATTACTAAAGCTATGGCGAGGTTTTTACACCTAATGGGGTTTGGTTGTTAAGCACGAGGTGCTTGAGGTTGGTGGTACATATATTGGAAAGGACAGGGTCCATTCATCTTTCCAATGAAGAATGACGGTCTTGTGTCTTTATTGGGTTAGCCATTGCCATGCCATGGCATTCATATACCGGTAGATATTACTCTGACGTGCATCATAAACATTGTTTCAGACCTAGTACGACCCTTCATGGCAACAGTATTCTTCTGCCTCTCAGCAGAAAAATACATATTGCAACATTGCAAAAATTGTTCAGGTGGTTTGAGGAACATGAAAGGGCTTTAAATGTTAAATTGGCCTTAAAATTCCCCAGATGTTAATCAGATCAAGCATCTCTGGAATGTACTGGAAAAACCAGTCTGATTCAGCTCACAATTTAGTTACAGTTCCATAGTGTTTTTGTGCCATATAGAACATGACTGCTTCACAGGTCTTGTGGAGTCCATGCCTTGATGGGTCTGCACTGTTGATGCCTTGATGGGGTCAGCACTGTTTTGGTTGCATGATTTGGACCTACTTGATAGAGCAGGAATTGCTGCTTGTTAACAGCACTACTCTGAGTCATCGATGTGTAAGGAAACTGCAC
Source organism: Eleutherodactylus coqui (assembly GCF_035609145.1). NCBI lineage: Eukaryota > Metazoa > Chordata > Amphibia > Anura > Eleutherodactylidae > Eleutherodactylus > Eleutherodactylus coqui. The sequence goes on from NC_089841.1 coordinate 157,515,987, forward strand.
TGAAAATCAGTCTTACACATTAAATCACATAAATCATGGAAGCACCACACTTGTTAAGCAGCAGCTGAATGAAACTAGTTGGCTGCCTAGTAGGTTATGCCAATGGAAGGAATTGTGTTGGCGTTCTATGATCTTGTTTCATCGTTGGTCTTTGATCACCAGTAACAGAACAAAAACAAACAAGTGGGTTACTTTACTTATATTCAGTAACATTACTTTGTTCACGTTTTAATTAGTGATGTGCGGATATAAGACCTCCAGCTCATTGCCTATGTGCACGTGAGTTGTACGTGAGCGGCTTTGGCGCAACTCACATCAGACAGCAAACAAACACCTGTGTGCTGTTGGATTTACGCATTTATATACATTAGCAGGTCCTATTTCTCGATTGTGATAAAGACAGGAATAAGACATGCAATGTGTTCTTTTTTTGTTTTGTTTTGTTTTTTTCATCCAAGACAAATGTCCATATGTATAGCCTCACAGGCTTTAATGGGGTCGTGTATTGCCTGTGAATTAACACCGCATATGGCCCTAAATACACGAGTGTGCCGTAGGCCTAAGCAGCAGAAGAGCACTGTTCCCAGTTCAGAGTTCTTCTTAAAATTTGTAATACAATGTAGTGACAATGCTTCTTTTGAGCGCTTTCAAAAGGGACAAAGATTAGATAGTATAACGATTTACTATAAAGATCATTGATCTAAACAAAAAGTATTTCAAAGAGCTTACAGAAAAGAAACCATTGTGGTCAAATAGGGCTTCAAGCATCATTGTTTATTTAACAATACAAAAGTGTGGGTGAAACTTATAAAACTGCTACCAATAATGAAAAGTAACTTATTTGTTTTTCTGGCATTTTCTTTCCATGCTCACTCTTTAATTTCAATTCACATGAATCTTGTGCGGTTCTGAATTACTGGCCCTTAAAAACTGCCTTTTCCAACGCATCCAGCTTATCGGAGTATTGTAAATGTGAGGGGAAGTTAGTGCAGTCATAGCGTCCACATGTTCTGACATATTCAAGGAAGTCTGGAGCCCCAGGGAATACAACATTGTCCGCCAGTAACACAGATCCCTTCTTGATTATTTCATATTTCTGTACAAGAAAACACAATTAAATGTGCAAACTGGCAGAATTACTGTACACTGTTCAAGTGCAGCGTAACTCAAAAACACAGTGGAACTTAGTTTTATGTCATGTAACTTAGGATTAATAACTAGTAGAGATGAGCGAGCACCAAAATGCTCGGGTGCTCGTTATACGAGAGCTCTATTCGAGTAACAAACCCCATTGAAGTCTATGGGAGAGTCGAGCATTTTTGCAATTCACCCGCCGGGTGCCGAGCTTTTTTTTTTCCCTTCTCTCTTCCCCCTTCTCTCTTCCCCCTTCTCTCTTCCCCCTTCTCTCTTCCCCCTTCTCTCTTCCCCCTTCTCTCTTCCCCCTTCTCTCTTCCCCCTTCTCTCTTCCCCCTTCTCTCTTCCCCCTTCTCTCTTCCCCCTTCTCTCTTCCCCCTTCTCTCTTCCCCCTTCTCTCTTCCCCCTTCTCTCTTCCCCCTTCTCTCTTCCCCCTTCTCTCTTCCTGTGGACATGCGCACGCTGGCACATCACAGCAGGCAGTGGTAATGCGGGGAAGGGGTCAAACATGGCATGGTACTCGCTCGAGTAACAACCCCCATCAAGTATGCTAATACTCGGACAAGCATGTTAGCTCAACTCTAGTAACCAGTTATATTCTGCCTCTACAATGGAATTAGACTTCCCTATATACCTCACTGTATAAGAGCAGTTTCACATCTTGGTCGGAGGTTCTGCTGCAGTAAATACTGGAAATTCTGCTGCAATTTTACTACAACTCACATGTTAACATATATTGTCATGTACCCTAATGTTATTCTAATAAGTGTTCAAATATTTTGTAATGATTATTTTGTAGTGTTAGAAAGGAATATATACTGTGTGTTAAAACAGAAATGAGTGACCATCTGCTTTGTACTGGTTCGGCTCTGTCCACACTTCTTGTTACATTGTAAATGCTGAAAGAAGTAGCGCACCATGCTGCGATACTGTTGCTGGTAAAATGATGGAACTCATTATAGCCAGTGGGTTCTGTGAGGCACACACAAGATTTGTCATTTTGATAGATCCGGTGACCATTTTTTTCCCTTCTGTTCCATAACAGAACAGAAATGTGAACAGAGACTTACCTGTGCTTCTGATAACTAGTAAACCATATTCTTCAACTGCTACAACTCACCTCAAGTAACTGGGTGTCAGCTGTAAATCTATCGCTAAAATGGTCAATGAATACAAAGTCCACCTGATCCACACCATACTTTGTTTTCAGGCTGGGAATTACCACCGCTGTGGAGCCCTCCAGAATCTCTACCTGGGGAATCAAGATAGTAAATTACCATCTGTGTGGTGTAACAGGGTGAGAGGTGTGGTCTGGAATGGAAGGTATATGTCACAGAGGTTGTTAGCTTCTGTGATGTAGATCAGTCCAATTTTTACTCCAGGCCAGATCTTACACCTAAACCAGCAAGCTATGTAAGGAGACAGGTGGAAGTGAGGAGTAGGTGTGTGTGTCTAGGAGAACCAGACTTCAGTTGTAACCTGACTTCTCGTGAGCTGAGAAACGCTGTGGACAAAGGGCTACGTTGTTCCAGCAGGACCTTTGCGGAATGCCTGCCCTAGGACTGGGATCTGGAGAGACTACGACTTAAGGACCAGCTGTGCTCTGGACAACCACAGGTCTGTGAAAACAAACAGACTTATTACTGTTTCCCTCAGCTGTGGACTTACTTGCTCCTCCTGTGGACTACAGAGGGTTAAATTGAAAGGGCTTTTTGCAAACTTTATTATTTCTCTGGAGACCCAGTCTTTTATGTTCTGCTAAAACTTGTATGAATAAACCAACAAAGTAGTAAAAGTTACCATTTGGTGTACTCATTAACCCCCGTGTTGCTACAGTAGCTATATATCTACAACTTTTTCCTATAATAAATGTATGAGAGACACGGTGCTGAATAAAGGCCAGTGTAGGATGACAACCTGAGGGACCTTTCACACAGGACAGGATATTCTGCAACAGCGTTGTATTATATGCCTTCCTGCTAAAAATTTAACCCCAAAATCCACACTAACGTGTATTTTGGTGCAGAATTGAAAATAGAATCCTGCCAGCAATTCTGCATCAAAGTCTGTAGTTAGAGCGGACTGTGGTATGGGATTCAGGGGCGGCATATTCCATAACGCTATTGTGGAATATTCCGAATGCTGTTAGCAGCAGCTCTTCTAAGATGGCAGACCCCATTACCATATACAGAGAATTTTTAAAAATTACCATAAAAAAAAATAGATTAGAAAAAAATCAGTTTGTTTTACCCGTAAAATTAAACTGCAGACAAATCTATTCATTTTAATATTATGCCACTATTCCACCAGCATGTAGAGCGGTGGTAATTTTAGCTTAGTTCTGTCACTTGTGTGTTGCAGCTAATTATCGGTGTAATATATTTGAACAACTAGGCTTATTTTGTTAGCATGCTAGGAATCTACAAATATACAGTAGTGATAATACCAACGACTGACTGTATGCAGTGGACAGGGCCAACAGCAAGAGTGAAAATGGTAACAATTTCTCCATTTACTTTCTAGTTTTATGAGTTTACATCAGAGGTTCCCACAGTGGTCTATATGAACCCCTAGGAGTCAACTTTTTTTTTTTTTTGACTTGCTGGAGGTCACTGTCAGTGAGGAAAAAAATTTGGGGGTGCACGAAAAGTAAATGGAGATCCACGTGAGGTTTAGGCGGTCTGTAAATGACATGGTACATCTTAAACAATTTTCTGAAATATCGGAGGTAAGTAATTTCTATTATATAAAGTCTATTATAAGTATTATGTACACAATCTGTATGTAGAGTTCGTACAAAACTTCTTGGGCTCTGGCGATTGACAAAACAGACCTGCGCAGTAGCTAACTTAGCTATAAAATGTTTTTACTGCTCATCGTTTTCACGTGATCCGCCAGAGCCCAAGTAGATTTGCGTGAACTATACCTATCTGCTTTGTAGTGAGCTATGTTCAAGTATGTATACCGGCATATAAGTTTTTGTTTTTTTTACAATTGTCCACTCTACAAAAACCCTATTAAAGTGAGCAGCACTGTGTCCGCTGGGAAAACCCATTTGACTTTAATAAGTTAAGTAAAATTCAATATTAAGTAGGCAGGGCGTCTATGGAATAGAAAAATTTGGCAAGTGGTCTACGAGGCATAAAAGTTTGGGAACCTCTGGTAGTCAGCTACCTGCATGGTGAGAGGATGCATCTATATGCACTCCTCAGTCAGTAAGTAACGGCCATTTTTTTTCTGTGATTGTTTTTAATTCTTGATTTCCCCTTCTGTGATGCATTTATACATTTATATTAGTGTAGGGACCCACTACAACGCAAGGAACCGTGAAGTGGTTAGTGGGCTCATGTATCTTGGCCAACATCCAACCAATGCCTTGCATTTATTATCCATTATTCACATGCAGTGTGGCATTAAGACTCCAGGGGGAGCCCAGGGTGGCAGTACCAATGTGGTTCACTTATGGATATGCAGGGCAACCTGCCGAATTATCATGGCATCATTAATAGGTTGCTGGTCTGCATGGTGAACTACATATATCAGAATGGTCTGGCACCCTGTATCCACTATGTGTGGGAGTATACGCCAAGCATCCACCCCCCTCATTATCAAGAGGCAGTGTGAGTGGGTGTTTTATTGGTGTCTTGCACAGGTGTTATTGGCTCCTCCATTTGGTAGTCAGCTACCTGCATGGTGAGAGGATGCATCTATATGCACTCCTCAGTCAGTAAGTAATGGCCATTTTTCTGTGATTGTTTTTAATTCTTGATTTCCCCTTCTGTGATGCATTTACATAAAGAACTACAACTTTTTCATTGTTTTCTTCTGAAAGTGCTGCATATAATTTCTTTTCTTAGGATTCCACTAATCTTCCCTATGCAGAGTGCAGCATGCTGCATTATTCTTTGCAGTTAGGTTTTTTATTATGTTGTTTTGCTTTTCCCCCCTAACAGGACCATTGTAATTCAATCGGAACAGTTAGGTTTCATTGCTAAAAGATCCATCATGGCTCCTGTAGAGGCCCAAGTATCGTTTACTAGCTACAGTCTATTCATTGCACAATTCAAATAACATAGTAAGAACCTTATCTTGCACGCCAGCAAACTGGATCATCTGTTTAGCCACAGCGGCGTTCTCTGGGTTCATCTCCACAGTAAGCAGACGACTTTCTGGCTTTAGTAAACGGGCTATCCGGGTGGCCGAATACCCACAGTATGTGCCAAGTTCAAGAACGATGGTTGGATTTGTCTCTTTGACCACTTGATCCAAAATGAGACCTGAAATACAACATGTTATATAACTAAAAATATGTAGAATTTGTTTTTCTAATACCATATTTACATGTTGACAACATACAATACCTTTTTCATCTCCTACATGCATGGCCCATTCTTTTTGGCTGCAGTATTTATCAATGTGGTCCACCACACTCTGAGGATCTCCTTCAGTTGCATGTTGCTTCACATACTCCAAAATCCTCTCTTCCAACCTTTGAGCCATTTGCACACCAGAATTCTGAAAATCAAGTAGTTTACATTGAACGAGGCTAGTACTGTATCCAATTAAATTAATAACAAGTACTGTCACGCATAGGAGGTACAGAAAATATGCTTGGGCCTCTTCATCAGGCTAGTTCACAGATGTAGCTGAACATACATAGAGGGTTATTGCAAAGGATCTTGTCTTTTTTTTGAAAAATTTTTAAATATAAACACTCATCACTCATGTTTAATGACACTCGGATACATAAATTTGATATCAATGGAAACGTAAACTCAAAAAATGTTGTGGTACATCAAAAATGTTTTCCACATCAAAGGTTTTCAATGTGAGCCCCCTTTGTCACTCAACACATTGAGCCTGTAGTCAAGTTCCTAACTTACACGTTGTAGCATATCACGATTGACTAATGCAATGGCTTCTGTGAAGCGTACTCGCAGATCATGCATGGTGGATGGTAAGGGTGGCAGACAGTCTTTACCATTCCTCCAGAGAAAAAAATCACAATGTGTAAGGTTCGAGGAACATGGAGGCCAAGGAATAAGTTCACTATCATCATGACCTGCATAGCCTATCAATCTGCCTATTTAGCTCACTTCTGCTTTGATTATGAAAATGGTTGGGGGTTTAAAGGGTTTTTCCAGAGAAAATACTATTGATGAACTATCCTCAGGATAGGTCACCATTAGTTGATTGGCTGGTCGGGGCTCAAGCGATGGACCCCAATCAGCTGATTGTGGCGCTGTCAGCAGGCGCACAGTCACACAGGGGTTGGAGTGGAAGTCTCTGTTCTGACCTCTGTGAGGCGTACGGCACTTGTAATTGTAGACATACCTCGTGTTGGTTTCAATGAGAGCCGTGCCTGCAGTTACAAGCGCTGCCCACTTCACAGAGGTCAGAGCAGAGACTTCCACTCCGACCTCTGTGTAATTGTGGCGCTGTCAGTGGGTGCACAATCAGCTGATCGGTCGGGGTTCCGAGCGACAGACCTCAGTCAATCAACTATTAATGACCTATCCTGAGGGTAGGTCATCAATGGTATTCTCCATGGAAAACACCTTTAACTTAAGTAGATAAGGAAACAAAATTTCACAGCTGCATATAGTTCATCTGAATGGCCATCACAAAATAAGCACAAAAAAAACCCCTGAAAAACTTGATGGCAAAAAATAAATCAATCACTGGAGCCAAATACAACCTTCCCAAACAATGTAACTCCCTGCTCACCAGAAGAAGATTCCAGTTTCTTTTGAGTACCCCTTCATAGATAACCTTTGCTATTTGCATAAGCAAACAAGAAGGTTTCCAGCCCCATATGTAATCAGTAGAAGATGATCATCCCTTATTCAGTGGTGGCAGAACATGCAAAAATACAGTCTAAGGGCAGGCTCACACCAGCATACACTTAATTGTGTATTACATATGCATAATACATGGTGAATTGATCCTATGAAAGTACATCAATTTTCAATGATCCATTCACACTTGTGTAAAATATACACCTAACAAAAGCATGTTCTATTTTACCATGCGATAGAGCCTTACTGATTTCTATGGGCGCATAATAAACACTGTGCGGCGTTTATATCTGCTGCTGCTAAGCGGCAGAGTGGGAAATTAAAATAAAAAACAGGGAGACTGCGTATTACAGCGTACGTAAGATACGCTGTCATGCGCAGTCCAAAATCTCTGCCATATGCAGCATTTTACGCATACACTCGTATCTTACGTACGCTGTCATACGCAGTCTTCCTTTTTTTTCTTTTTTTCTTTCCCACTCTGTTGCTTAGCAGCAGCAGATATAAATGCCGCACAGTGTTTATTATGCGCCCATAGAGAACAGTAAGCCTGGCCTAAAAAAGCACATCTGCAGTTATTATTGCGACATAAAAGAGCAAACAAAACAAAAGATATGGTTATCTCACCGCCAGAAAGGTATGAAGCACGGGAACACAGCCAGCCAACTCAGACACTGAGCTAGACCTCCGATGAGTGCTGCATATAAGGTGTGTAAGGCAGCAAGCCCTCCCCCATCACTATAGTCATTGTTCCAAAGTTGGGCAGGGAGGGGGTCTGGGTCAAAAAAGTGTTTAGTCATGAGGACTAGTGGATTCTTAGATTAGGGACCCTGATTTCAGCTGGTCTGAAGTTCAGAACTATTTATTCAGATTACATCCTTTCCTATCTGCTGTTGTCCCCCCTAATTTGTGTTCTCCATTTTTTTATTCTTTCCTATGATTATCGTTTTATATTTATAATGTAATTGCGGGAGCCAGGCTCCTCTTCCTGTTCAACCGCTACTCAGTCACCTCTGCCCTGTGCCGGTCACTGCACTGGCTGCCCGTCAAGTACAGAATTCAATTTAAACTCTCTGCCTTCATCCATAGAGCTCTCCACAGCGCTGCACTCCCCTACATTGCCTCCCTCATCTCAATCAATCACCCAGCCCGGGCCCTTGGCTCTGTTAACAAAATCAGACTAAGTGCCAATTTAATTTGAACCTCTCATTCCTGCCTCCCGAGACTTCTCCAAGCAGCACCAGTCCTCTGGAACGCACTACCAAAGGCTATCCGGGCAATTCATGACTCGCAGAACTTCAGGCGTGCTCTAAAAACGCTCCTCTTCAGGGAGGCATACCGCATTCCCTAAACCAAACCTCTCTGTATGCCACATGATAACACATTCCCTGACCTACTGACTGCAATCCCTGCTAGCCACCATCAACTGCCCCCTGCCGACACACCGTTTCTGCCGCTACATGGCTTAATGTCTGACCATTGTTTGTGTATAGCATCCCTCACTCTCCACCTCGCCATACCACGCACATCTGTAGTATGTAAACTCGTTGGAGCAGGACCCTCACCCCTACTGTTTTCTTCAATTGATTACTACATGTAACCGTGGTTCTGTAATTTGTGTGCTTTTGTTCTTCTGTATCCCCCCTGTCTTGTAAGTGCTGTGGAATATGTTGGCGCTATATAAATAAAGATTATTATTATTATTATGTTTATGGTGTTTTTATGGTTATGTATACTTCAGCCATCCCAGGTTTTTAATAACTTTTTATTTTTCCTTTTCTTTTCCCTTGGCTTTGCTTTTTATTCATTCCTATAATTAATTTTCTTTTACGATATTTATAGTGATTATAGAGATATTTGTCTATGTCCATCTGCACATGAGCCATTCTAGGTTTTCCAGTGACTCACTCCAGGGGTTTAAAGGGGTTGTCTGGTTGCCACACAACATCCCTTCAATAGATCTGACTCCCTTTCAGTGATTTGTTTATAATATCAGTGTAGAGACTCGCAAGACTACGAGGACCATTGACACAGTTTCTGTATTTTGGCCAAAATATTATGTTTCAAAATGTTTTTAATGTTCATCTGCAGTTAGGCCGCCTGCAGACGGCAGGGTCTGATCCCCTGTGAGCAGCAGGATCCGACCCACATTCCTGCAGGTATCAGTGCGGCCATTACCTGTTCCCGCGGCTCCGGCTCTGTGATGTCGGTTGCCGCCCAGCTGGCGCATGCGCAGAGCAGAGCCAGCGCACTGGGAGTGACATTTCTGTGCGGGCCTCTGCAAGATGCGCACAGAAATAGAACTTGCCTCAATCTGTTTTCCGCGTGTATTTTCCCACGGACAAATCGCGGCCCATTTAGACACAACGATTATTGCTCAATTCACTCATCTTCCATCTTTTGCGCAATAATCATTGTGTCTAAACGCGCGGCCGTCGTGCACTATTCGCTGATCGCTGACTTTTAGCTTGCTCTCGATTCTCAGCGGGATACAGCTCATATTATTGTATACTAGCTGTGCGCGCCAAGAAGAAAACAGTTGTATACAGAAGACAAGCGGTCCCACGTATGATCAGGGACGGTAAACTCAATAAAACCAAATTATAGAAGTGACAGTGGCATTTAAAGGGTTAACAGCCCAGATGAGCCGCGCGGCTTATCAGGGTTGTTGCCGCTGGGTGTCGGCTGTAAGAAACAGCCGGCGCCCGCGATGTATGAAGGGAGATCACCCTGCGATGTCTCTTCAATACATAACCTGCTACTACAGGGTGTCAAAAGGTGTATGAACGGTCACGAAGGAGTTAAGCAGTTTACAGTTGATGTGCACACTTACAAGGAGTATGCTGTGCAATTGGAAAGTAATATTTCTGTAGACTGTGCTAACTCAAGAATGGTGGCTTACCGCACTTGGTCTGTATTTAACAGAATAGTAGTCGAAAAAGATTGTTCACAACAGGAGAACAGATATATTTTTCTTGACACAAAGATCTGGTTGAACAATGAGGTATGTCCAAGTCTCTACCTAGCAGGCCTGCTTACTGTCTGTCTCTAGTGATCAGATGAGTGGGGCACGGATGGAAAAATGTGGTTTTGCAGGAGTAGCCTTTTAAAATTTAAATTATTTATCCCACATATTGCACATCATAAGAAAAAAAAGTACAGAATGCCAGAATTGCAGGTTTTTTTTTGTTATCCTGGCTCCCAAAAATTGAATAAAAAGTGATCAAAAAGATGTATGTAGCCTAAAATGATATTAATAAAAACTTAATCTCACTGCACAAAATATGAGCCTTCATACAGTCCAATCAACATTAAAAAAAAGGTTATGGGTCTTACAACATGGTAATGGTGAATAATTTTTGTTTAAAAAAAGCTGTAAGCCAAGTGGGTCTGCAGGCTGTAACCAAACAAAGAGCGGAGAACCAAACAGCAGCACGGGACACAGTGGGAGCAGGGAGAGTTGAGTATAAGCCTATTTGTTATGTTACTGCTTGGGGAATGGATTTTACACAGCAGCTAGAAATGGTCAATAAGTCCCTCTTGGTTTTCAATAGGGATGAGCGAGTATACTCGTTAAGGCACTACTCGCTCGAGTAATGTGCCTTAGCCGAGTATCTCCCTGCTCGTCCCTAAAGATTCGGGTGCCGTAGCTGACAGGTGAGTTGCGGCGGGGAGCAGGGGAGAGTGGGCGGGAGAGAGGAAGAGAGAGATCTCCCCTCCGTTCCTCCCCGCTCTCCCCCGCAGCTCCCCACCCTGCGCTGGCCCCCGAATCTTTAGGGACGAGCGGGGAGATACTCGGCTAAGGCACATTACTCGAGCGAGTAGTGCCTTAGTGAGTATACTCGCTCATCCCTAGTTTTCAACAATGTTCTCATGTTTTCCACTACTTAATGCAATGAATCAGCTTTAAACATTACAACATGCTGACAATTGCTGTCCTTCAGATTTGACACGGATATAGGTCTATCACAGTTGGCTTGGTCTACTACAGCGCCACCCATCAGCGACTTTTTTACTAAAAAAAATTTTCAAAACTGGCAAGCACATTGTCTAAAGTGCCCATTTTCCAAATTGTGTCTCAATTGGAGCAGCAGAACACTCCAGGGGCTTCTGAGTTGGGTAAATTTAATTTAGCTAGCCCTGTATATTGACCTGATGAAATAATTGTCAAATCTGCCCCCACTTCTAATGTACTTTGTGCACTTTTAGAAATTTTAGTAGACCTGCAAGAGGTATACTGTATAACACTACGTCCAGATTATATCTTCTTCCTAAGGCCACTCTCACAAACAACGCTTTTTACAGCGTTTACACCAACGCCTGTGTGAGAGTTGCGTTAATCTGGACCTACCGTCAGACTTGCATACTACATGGAGACCAAGTTGTGACATTGTAACAATCTACAACAGATTGATACCCATAAATACTCTGTGAAATGAAAATAAATGTTGGGAAGCGAAATGAAGTAAGAACAGTATAAAGGTACAACTTACCAATAATACAATGAAACTGCCTCAAAGAGGTTAAAAAGGAAGAACAGGACTACCACAGTAAAGTGACTAGAAAAGGGAATGCTAATGGGAGGCGTTACAAAAGGGAAATAATGCATTAGAGCCGGGGCCTGGCTGATCTGATCTGGAAAATTATAGATCTCATGTGATTTATTATTTTCTGTCTGTGGCGCAACCTACAGTAACCCGCATACCTACTAGGTGTTTAACATTCCGCATTCCCTATAGTTACAATGCATGTAATCTACCCTGCTCAGTGCACAGCAAGCGTGACTAAGCAAAGAGGATGGGAAAATCATTCCAGGAAAAAGGGCAAGAAAAAGTTTGAGAGTAGACCCAATGTTCAAGGGCGGATTTGATTTGCGGAACCTGCGCTGGAGATTCGAAAATCAAGCCGTCCATAGGGAGACCTGGGCATCCACAGAGCAGCTAAAAGTATGCAGATGTGACTTTTTTTTTTCCTGGTGTGCGGATCGCACACGCGGGAAGAAATCACAGCATACTCTATATCCCTGCGGATCCCGCAGGGACGGCTTCCATTGAAAGCAGGAGATTCTGGATAGATAACAAAACTGTCTTTTTATGTCCATGGCTGCGGAAATGCATGGATTCTGCTGCCGGGGAAAAAAAAAAAATCACATCTGCATGTTTTTACTGTCCTGCAGGCGGTTTGATTTGCGGATCTCCCACGCGGGTTCACCCATGGACATTGGGCCTAATATGGGGTCTCGAGTTTATTTACAAAGTGAACTTTCCTTTAAAAGCATATTAGGAACAGTGTAAATGAAGCTTAGTCTACTGCGCACAGGATGTGCTGACATCACACTTGGCAATATACTGTATATAAACAATTATTTGTTCTCTTCTACATATCCTAAAACATAATGTAATACTAGACAAAGGGAACACTGCGGCAGAGAAACTACAAGAGGATGAAGAGGGCAAAATAAAATGACATGCAATAAATGCAAAACCGTTATCGTGTCGGTACAGCGTGTTCTGCACACGGGTGTTGCAGACGTAATACGCTTTACGTATCTGCCATAGGCAGCTATGTTGCCGCTCACACGACCTGCGCATAATCCACGCACAAGAAAAATTGCAGCATGTTCTATCTTGGCGGGCATATATGCCAAGCTAGTACATGGCGATGGGCGTACTTGCTGCGTGTCGCACAACACAACTTACAGTCATGTGAGCTTGGCTTTATGAGAATGAAATTGAGAAACACAGAAATTGCATGCATTCTAATGTGCACTTCTGAGAATGAATGAGAAAATGGCGCTTATTTCAGCTGCAGGCTGCGATCATCAAATGTGACACTTTTCTATTTAGCCAAGCATTTTTTTTAAAGTTCCCATTTCCTGGCTCAGTTTGCAGAACTCTCCATTAGATCATTATATAAATCCTTGGGTTAGGATTAGACAGTGAGGTAATAAGGTATAAATAAATGATTAAACAGTCCAGGGGCCTAACTAAAGGCTTAGGGGCCCGGGTGCAAAACTTCATAATACTAGGCTCCCTATATGGAGAAGATAAGCCTTCTGGCCCCCTAAGGTTCCTGGGCCCGGGTGCAAATGTATCCCCTATTGTGACTATACACAAGCTCAATCATTTACCAGAAATACAGAAACATGACTAGAGCCACATGGAGCCACCGAGAGAGTAGGAGCCTGTGTCTCCACTGATGTGTAACCATCTTTGAAGCGGTTGTACCACTCCTTTATCTGTGTGATGCCCGTTGCTTCCCCCCAATGTCCTTTTGAATCTTGCGGATCCTTTCCACTTGGGAATCGCCAAGCTTTGCACAAAACCTAATGCAGTGGCGTTGTTCAAGTTTTTCTGTCATTTGGTCAAAAAAGAGAATCAGACGGCGCTCACTTAGGGCTCAGTCACACCGGCATTTTTATGCGCGTAAAAACGTTTGTACTGCGTTAGTCAAAAAAAAAAAATGCACCCACAAAAGATAGAACATATGGGTGGCAATGGACATGGTCACGCAATTTTTTTGTTCAAACAGTTGATTGTCTCTATACACAAGCTCAATCAATTACCAAAAATTCTGAAACATGACTGGAGTCAAACCAGGGACTTATCAAACCGTTGTAAGAGTATGCATCCGCCAGTTGTGGACGTGTCATTGGACAACACTTGGGTCACTTTCAGACTGTGCGTGGCAAACTGCCATTAGCTGGGTTAATGCGTTCGGCGGTAATATCACCTGTTCTGTGGTTGGAGTGTATTACTGATCTTTGTGATTGATGAAACACTGATAGAGCACTCAGTGCACGTTAAGGCTGTTCCTATCGTTAGTTACAGACAGGTTGTCTAACGTTTACATCTAAACCGCATAACTCTTTAGCTGTTGACAAAAGCTTCTATTACTGTTTCAGATTTCCAATTCAACAGCTATAATAAAAATACATATTTTTGTAAGCCTGGTATCCATGTTGTATCCTGGTTCTTGTGTTACACACACTGGGCTCTGCAAACAGCTAGTGGAAGCCATTCTACATGCAAATAAGGATGATAAAGTGTTAATGGCTATTAACACTTTATAAAAATAGATTGCAAAATCTTTGTCGTTTGAAAGATTATCTTTGCATGTAAAAGGGCTTTCACACTTATTTGGGGGGCAGGCTGTAGATTTTCAGCCCATATGGGTCGTACTGTCGGTAATAGAATTTCTCCCTTATTAATGCAGATAAAAGGAATTCTTCTACATGGTTGAGAACAATTGGTTCAAATAGATTAGGTAGACCTTTACACAGTTGTTGTAAATATGATTAATATTAAATCTTCCTATGCATGTGCTACAGGAAAAAGTTTTGATATTCCTACATTTATTAATTTCTTCACAACACATCTTGTCTTATAGCTTGTACAGATTGCAGTTTGCAATATGTTGGATCTATTATTGGATCCCTTAAACACATTGAGGGCTTATTCAGACGACCGTATATCGGCCGTGTATTCACGCTGGCCGATATACGGCGTCCCTCTTTGCAGGGGGAGGAGGCTGGAAGAGCCAGGAGCAGTGCTCTGAGCTCCCGGCCCTTCTCCACCAACTCTCCACCCCCTCTCCGCCCCTCTGAACTATTTACAATGAAAGGAGGTGGGATGGAGCGGAGCTAATTCCGGGACTTTGCCCCGCCCCCATCCAGCCTCCTCTCATTGCAAATAGTGCAGAGGGGCGGAGAGGGGGCGGGAGCTCAGAGCACTGCTCCTGGCTCTTCCAGCCTCCTCCCCCTGCAGAGAGAGACGCCGTATATCGGCCGGCATATGGTCGTCTGAAGCCGCCCTAAGGAACATATCTGAGACGCTGTTCACACTATTAACCACAACTCGTTAATGGTGTATCAACATTTTGAGACAGCTTCTGCAGGCGGGATAAGAAATCCCAGCATGCGCATTAGAGTCGCCTAAATACTGCACCTCCCTAGCTTTTTTTGTTTATGCACAAAAAATCAAGGTTGGATACTTTTTGAACACAATATGGTATATCCTGTTGCATCCATTTCATATCATTGATTGATCATTCCCTGAGGGCTACTAAAGGGTTAAGTATGATAAATGGGACTGGTCATGTTGGTCATCGGAGTCAGAAGCAGAAACCAAAAATGGCAACAGCACACAAAATAAATTTACTATCAGAGGTATACATACCTATAATCAATGCTCTAACCACATTAAATGATGCAAGGTTCTTGGTATTTAATTTTGATCAAATTGCATTGGCCCATTTACCAACATCCAGGTGACCAAGCTCTCGGATGCGTCCTAACACTAATACCAGGTGGTAAATCTCAACCTGGGAAAGTTGGGTTCCTACCTCTCAGAATGCTCCTCTCTTGGGATTAAGCCTACAAATAAAACCAGGGAAGCTAGGATACCATGCATATGCTCCAGTAGTGATGGGAGTCAATAATTTTGTACACATGATGTAGGGAAGGTTTTGGAATCCAATTTTGGATTCAGCGTTTCCTAGGGGGCTTTCTCTTTCTGCCATTATACAATTGCGCCATCTGCTGGCTAGAGCCAGTACTGCAGTATGTGACATTCTGTAGAGGCCCCCGACAACAGAGCGGCCAATAATATACAGTAAAAATACCCTGCCGGACATCTTTTGACATCGGAGCTGTAGAGGCTTCAATCAGAATGTCTTCAGATGTCAGACAGTGGATTGGAAAGGGTTAAATGTTTGTGTTTTTTCATTCTGAAGCAGAGCCAGGAATGAGGCCACTCCCACACATGCAGTCGGCAACATGCCGCGATTTTACTTGTGTTTTCGGACACGGGTTCCTGCCTCCAACAGCGTGTTTTAGCACGCCACATTATTGTAATGGGTGATGATGTGCGCTAAACACAGCAAAATAGAGCAGACTGCGCTCAAAAATTGAGCTCATGTCTGCGAGGCCCCAATAAAATCAATAGGAATGTTATACCGTAGCGCTCAAAACACCGCGGTAATCGCAGAAATAAAACAGATGTGTGAGAGTGGCTTAAGAACCAAGCTGTGTAGGCTCGAAAAGCATCCAGTGCTTCAGGTTTTTACCTCCTGTTTCTGGTATGTTTTAACCATCATGGAATAGAGGAAATACTTTTTATTTGGATTTTGAGTGCTGGGAATTATTCTGTTTTTTTCTATTTGGACGTTCTGCCAGAAAATGTAATGGACGTCTTCCCTGCACCACTTACATATTATCGAAGACCTGGTGGTGATGAGCTGGTTCAGGTTCTTGTATTAGTGACTAAAAGCTGTCCCCAAAAACGCCTGTAGCAAAAATGCCGGCATCATCCAAAAAACACTTGTAATTTTTCTGATGCTTTTTTTCACCCAGCTCCGTATTTTGTACTCTATTGTCTGCCGCCTGCCATGACCTTCAGCTTGGACCTTGTTGATGTACCTATACTGCCAACCTGCCTTCAACTTGTTTCCTCACTACACCCCTATGCAGACCTACAGGTACTGGCCCAATGCGGCATCAGCAGCCACGTAACTGGGACTATCTGTGTGTGTGTAATGGGGACCCCGCAACAAAGCAGGTATTCCATTTGGAGGGGTCAAGTGTGAAAAACGGCATTTTCCAGATGCTTCAACTTGGAAAATCCTAACCAGTGTGTGGCATCTCCTGATGTCTCCCCCCATGCGACAGCTGGTAATTGCCTGCAGTCATGTGTCTGTAGGACATGTCAGCACTAGAGGCCGGGTGCAGAGCCTGAAGGGAGAGCAAAGCTGGAGAAGGTGAGCGGAATGGTTTTATTTTTATGTGACCCCATCTGTTGGTATTACTTCACATCCACAAGTAATCGCGCAAAATGCACAACAATTTGGATATATTGCAGATTTTGACTTCTCCATTTAACTCCAGCATGTGGATAAGGTTTCTTGCCATTTTATCCACTTTGCTGCTAATATAGTGTCTTCCTGGTGTTTGTGAATGCAGGCAGAGTCAGCAGAGACTACATATGGGCAGCGGATGCACCCTTGTATCTCACACACGGTCATGCGCAGTGTGACTGCCCTTCTTCTTTTTTAAATTTTAATTCCCCGCTCTGTTACATAGCAGGGTTGCGTATGACTCGCCACCCATATACAATGCGAAAGCGTATGGAAAGCGTGTGCATACACAGCCTATACAAATGTATAGGCCTCGCACTGCGTGGTACTCCGAGAAATAGAGCATGTTGTGATCTGTTTCTCTCATGTATCTACACGCAGTGTCTACACGCACATGTGCTTAGATCAATGAGGTCATTTCATTTCATTGAATCCATTCACAGCATATTCTTATGTGAGTGATGTATGCGCGTGTGATATGTGGTAATTCACAGGCAATCAAATATATTGCCTTACGCTGTTTCGCTCACATTTGTGTGTATGCATTGCATAATAAAGAACTCAGCATGTTCTATTTTGTCCTGTATTTTAAGTGAGAGAACCCATTGTTCTCTATGGGTGCGTAATCAATGCCGCCCATATGCAATTACATTGCTTATTACCAGTGTATAAAAGCACCATTGAGAAGCGACAGCGCTGGAAATTTTAACAAAAACCCCCAGGAAGACTGCACATAACGGCGTGCGTGAGATATGTTGTCATGTGCGGTACAATATTGCTTCAAAACGCTGCCTTATGGCTTATTCACAGGATCGTATATCGGCCGCTGTTTTCACGGTCGGCCAATATATTCTACCATCTGAGAGATCTATCCCCTTCCCTCTTCCTCCCCGGCTCTCTTCCTCTCTCCTCCCCCCTCCCCTCCGGCTGTTTGCAATTGGATGGGGCGGAGCATTGCTGGATGCGGGAAGAGGGTGGGAGCTTAGCTCCACCCCCATCACTCCCTCTCTTCTTGCAAACAGCCAGAGGGGAGGAGGGAGGCAGAGAGCTGGCGAGGGTGAGGGAAGGGGATAAATAGCTCAGATGGTAGAGTATATCGTCCGGCCGTGAAAACGGCAACCGATATACGCACCTGTGAATAAGCCCTGAATCTGTACATCAAGCATGCAAATGAAAAAAGAAAATGTGAAAAGAAAATAAATGAAAAAGGAAAAGCATGGAAAATACTATTGTCTTTGCTCTAAATCATTCATATAGGAATAATAGTGTCATATAGAAAGACCATGACCGTTACAGGTAAGGCAGGTACAGGTGATTGTGGGTGTGAATGCAGTCGTTTATGTAATGCATCGAGCAATAAAGTATAACACTGATTCCTGCTAAGTCAAGTTTTTCATTTATTTTAAAGTTAATTGTGAAATTATATATGTATTCTTCAGGGTCGTACAGTCCGCTCAGCCTAGTTAAACTTTTGGCTAAATAGCTTGATGTGTCTGGCACAAGTTTTCCTGTTACTGCACTTGTTCTTGTAGTGTTATCAAAATTGCAAAACAAAAATTACCAATGAAGTTATTCAAAAACATCCTGATGAGGACTCTTTCACACGGGCGTTGTTTTCAGGCTCTAATAGCTGCGCCAAAAAAATCACGGCTAACTGCATGAAAAATAGCATGACTGGGCGATTTCCCGTAATTAAGTCCTGAGCTTAATTAGTGGTGAAATTGCCCATTCATACGATTTGGAAGCTGCATGTTGCAGGAAAAATGCGCTGCTGTTCCGGAATTCCCTCCGGTGGTAGAAATCCTCCTAATGACTTTGAATGTATAAACTACAGACACCTGTCTTTTTCGAGCATTGGACGCAGCTAAACTCCTCCCTCCCCCCCCCCTCCTTTTTTCCCCCTGCTCCCATAGGAGTCTATGGAAACTCCAGCGCATCACGCACCAAAAATAGGATAGGTCAGGTCCTACCTTCTCACGCAGCACGGACCTTAGATGCGGGTATTGTAGTCAGGCATGTCCTATTTTTTTTGCGCATCTAAAATTTTTTCTTCTGAACAATTCGACAGGAAACCATTGGTCCTAATAGATGCATTTTTTTCCTTTGACATGCCTTTTCTGCGTGAAAATGACACCCGTGAGCAGAGGCGTAACTTGAAGCTCCTGGGCCCCAATGCAAAACCTGTAATAGGGCCCCCAACTATAATGCTTTATTCATAATACTGGGCTCCTTATATGGAGAAGAGAGGCCTTATGGGCCCCCTAAGGGTCCTGGGCCCGGGTGCAACTACATCCTTGATAGTTACGCCCCTCCCATGGGAAAGAGCCCCAAGTCATAGGTCATTTTCATCTATGACAATTATGTGGAGACAGACATAATATGCGTTCCACTACAGGAAGAAAATAAGGTGGTCCAAGGGAGCCACAGGGCATCAGACACATCGCTGCTATCTGTATGAGTATTATGTGTCTTGTCATATATCATAATAAGGGAGTCTTAGCTCTTTACAGTTTTTCATCTAGCAGCAATATATAATGTTTTAGATATCCTAGCTATAAACTGGATGAGTTTATGAGTTTTGAAATTCATGCCTGAGTATTTGTCTCCCAGCACTGAGGGGTTAAATGGTTTCAAAGATATACATTTTTTATTTTAAATATGCAGTCCACGCTAAAAAGAAAAAACTAAAACCGGTTATTCTCACCTGTCCTGCCTCCAGCGCTGCCTCTATAATCTCCTGTTTACAGACTTCCATTCTCACCTGAGGCGGCAGCTTGTAAGGGACCCGTCACACAGGATGGAATTTTCCACAAGTAGTTGAGACGGGGGAAAAATAAGCAGGGTTGGGAGGTACCGACACTTACAGACAAGTGAGGAAGTACTGACACTTAAAAAAAAAAAAAAAAAAGTAGTAACTGACATTCAAATATTTTTGTCTTTATGTGTGCCTGTTTATGCACGAGTGAGTGATTAATGAGTTGACCTGATCGACGGAACCTGACCTCCGGGGTGCAAATATAAATCTCTGTGTCCCGTGTTAACAGGAACCTGATCAGTGATGCTGAAAGGAGTCCCTAACAAGGCCACGTTTCTGGACAGGGCCCCCTGCAGTTCCGTTTGTATATTTCAACGGTCAGGGGATTGTTTTATGTGTATGAAAGGATAAAATAATAAGCCTCTTGGTGTACATAAACCGCCAGCCATGGGCAATACTGCTGGTAAAGAGGATAAGGTATGGAAGACAGCTAAAGAAATTGTACAAGAAAGAGAAGGCAGAAGGAGCCAATATGATATGACCTCACAAAAAGATAAATATAGACCATGGACACCTCAAGAGCATATGTCACTTATACAGCAATTACCAGACCCCATGACCTATGCCTTTCTTTAGACAGATAGCACAAATACAAGACACATACTCTGCAACATCAGCTGATCTGGGTCCTTTGATTATGTTAAAAACAGGGGAGGCAGTGGGAACTATAATTTTAAATTATGTGAAAGACTATTGTGGCACAGATTGGGATAAAATTAAACATAGAGCATTAAAAAGTGGTAAGATATTTTTAATTGGTCTAGAACGTTGGGCAAAAGAAAAATTAAAAGAATCCTCCCTGTCTCTTTCTAATGTCACACAAGAGAAGGATGAAAGTGTAGAGCAATTTTATGCCCGCCTTCAACAACGTTGGTCAGATCTGGGGTATAGGGGCATACAAGAATTGGGTGACCATGTACTTAGCATGGCCTTTGTAGAAGAGTTGCGAGAACCCTTGAGGTCTAAACTCATGGATAACAAGCCTGAGTGGAGACAATATGAAGCAGCAGGCCTGGTGCAAGCAGCCAAGGGCATTGAACTAAATTTAAAAATCAAAAAAGGACATAGCTCTGTTATGATAGCACAATACAGCACAGGAGAGAACAAAATAAAACGGGGCACCCATCCCAAACATAACCTTAAGTGCCATTTCTGGGGTAAGCCTGGGCACTTTAAACGGGAGTGTAGAAAATTCCTCCAGCAGAGGGGTAGTGAACAACCCACAAAAGCACGAGTCGCCAAGGGAGAAATAGAAAACCAAGATTGAATAGTCGGCGACCCTCTGCCCTTCTTCCCCATGAGCAATGTAAAAGAGGGTGTGGCCATTTTTCTTAAAGGGGAAGTACTCAATAAGGAAATTCCTTTCCTTGTTGATGCAGGGGCAGCAACCTCAGTCATCCAAAGCCACCTAATTCCTCCAGCATACCGGCAAAATACAGCTCAAACTGTTGTAGGTCTTGAAGGAGTTCCTAAGAAACTTCAGGAAACAGACCCTCTCCCCATAAAATTCAGAGACCAGACAGTGTTAACAAAATTATTGGTGAGTGGTGATATTCCACTGTCAGTTATGGGCACAGACATACTCTCTGCCCTGTCAGCTTCCATTCAGTTTACTGAAGAAGGAACAGTGCAGATTGATTTTGCAAAAACAAACGCAGAACAATTTTGCCAGATGGTGGCTTCTCTAGATGATCCACAGCCAATTTCCTCTTAACTACAGAAGAGGAAATAATATTACAGGAAGTTCCACAGGAACTCTGGGCCAAGTCCAAAACAGATATTGGTCATATGAATGTGACACCCATGGTAGTCACACTAAAACCAGGATGCGTAGCCCCCAAGTAAAACAATATCCATTGGGTAGGGCCCAAGAGGATTCTATAGGCCCACAAATTACAGACTTAATTCAAATGGGGGCACTACGGGAAATAACATCACCAGCCAATACTCCCCTCTTCCCAGTTAAAAAGAAAACACAAAAGGGACAACCAGATGTTTATCGCATGGTACATGATCTTCGGGAAATTAATAAAGTAACTGTACTCGACACCCCAGTAGTGCCAAATCCACATACGCTTTTAGCACAAGTCCCGCCCACTGCGACATTTTTTACAGTGATAGATCTTGCAAATGCGTTTTTCAGTGTACCGATCCATCCGGATTGCCAGTACCTTTTTGCTTTTACCTTCAAGGGTAAACAATACGCTTGGACCGTCCTGCCACAAGGTGCGCAGAATTCTCCAAACATGTACACCCAGGCACTCCAGTCTGTTTTGCAGGCCTGGACTCCACCTGATGGAACTGTGCTGTTGCAATATGTTGATGACCTTCTGCTTTGTGCTGAGAATCTGAAAACATGTCAATCTGCATCCATTTCTCTTCTAAAATTTTTAGCAGAAAATGGCTGCAAGGCTTCAAAGGAAAAATTACAGCTTTGTAAACAAAAGGTTGTGTTTCTAGGCCATTGCCTAGCTCAAGGAACCAAACATCTCACAGAAGAACGAAAAGCTGCAGTTCAAGCCATTTCTGTACCTTCTTCTGCCAAACTCCGCACCTTTTTGGGGCTTGTCTCATACTGCCGTCCTTGGATCCGTTCTGCCTCATCCCTGATGCAACCACTCTATGATTGTCTTCCAAGTGTTCCTTTCTCTCTCACTCCTGAAGCAACTGACAATTTCCATACACTAAAACTCTCTATTCTCAGTTCTCCAGCACTGGAAATTCCTAATTACACTCTACCTTTCACTCTCTTCTGCACTGAACTTTCTGGTCATGCGACGGCAGTGTTGACACAAAAACATGGAGGACGTCCACGGCCACTTGGGTATTACTCCATGAGATTGGATTCGGTGGCCCGAGGAGCCCCCTCCTGTGTCCGTGCGGTAGCAGCAGTACAAGCAATGGTTGACAAATCTTCTGAGTTGGTCCTGGACTACCCCCTAGTGGTTCTCACCCCCATGACATCCAGAGTATACTCACTCAAGTACAACCTAAACACCTGTCTCTAGCTCGTCAAATAAGGTTACAATGTGCCTTGCTCATGCCTCCTAACATCTCCTTCCAACGGTGCACTACCTTGAACCCGGCTACTCTTCTTCCAATCGAGTATCCCGATTCAAATGGGGGGGTGGGGGATTTGGGTACTGCAGATCAGTTATTTTTAAATTCTGTACAGCATGATTCTGATTTATTTGATTCAAAACACCAGCATGATTGTCTAGAATTGATGCAGCAAGAAACTGCAGGTTTTGAATCAGTTACTGAAACGCCTATTGACAATGCACATTTTGAGCTTTTTGTAGATGGTTCACGGTACCAAGGTGAGGATGGCCGATTCCATACCGGGTATGCAGTAGTCACACAACATGATGTCCTAAAAGCAGAAGCTCTGCCTCCGCATGTCTCAGCACAAGAAGCGGAATTGAAGGCCCTCACTGAGGCGTGTAGAGTGGCAGAAGGTAAAACAGCAAACGTTTACACTGATTCCAGGTATGCATTTGGCATAGCTCATGATTACGGCCCAATATGGAAGGCCAGACAATTTTTAACTTCTGTAGGACAACCCATTAAGAATGGTGCAGCAGTACAGAACCTTATGAAAGCCCTACTCCTACCGGATAAAGTAGCAATCCTAAAGGTGAAAGCTCATACTAAAGCCGACACTGCAGAAGCAAAAGGCAACGCCCTCGCAGACTTCACAGCAAAGGCAGCGGCCCTCAAACCATTGAAGAAAGAAGAAAAGAAGATACTGACCGCACAAGTCAGAGACTATGATTTGGACTTTGATAAAAATATGGACATTGATGTACTAAAGACATTACAGTCACAAGCCAGCAAAGAAGAAAAAGATAAATGGACTAATATGGGAGCAGTAGAACAGGGTGGCGTATGGCAAACAGTCAGTAGAACTTGCCTACCACAATCCCTGTACCCCATGATGGCCCAGCTGATCCATGGAAAGACTCACCTATCGAAGGCAGCTATGCTACTGACGCTTGAGAGAGAATGGGTGGCCCCTGGGTTCTCTGTAACTGCTGCATCATTTGTCCAATCTTGTATGATCTGTGCCGTGAGCAACCCAGGACAGAAAGTAAAGGTCCCGCAAAAACACTTGCCTAGGCCACTCTACCCATTTCAGAGATTGCAAATTGACTATATTCAGCTCCCACGTGTGGGGAAATATGAATATGTGCTTGTTGTTGTTGATATCTTCTCAGGTTGGGTTGAGGCCTACACCATCACCAAGGCAACTGCTCAGGCAACAGCAAAGAAGCTCATGAATGAGGTAGTCTGCAGGTATGGGGTACCAGAGGTAATCGAGTCAGACAGGGGTACACATTTCACAGGTGAAATAATGCAACACATCATGTCTGCCCTGGGTATTTCCCAAGCATTTCACACCCCTTATCATCCACAAAGTAGTGGGAAGGTAGAAAGGATGAATGGTACCCTAAAACTAAAAATACAGAAAGCAATGAAAGAAACAGGCAAACCATGGACTGAGTGCCTCCCATTGGCCCTTTTCTCAGTCAGATATGTGCCTAACAGAAAAACAGGATTATCACCATATGAAATCTTGTTTGGGTGCGCACCCAGGTTGGGTCTGTACTTTCCACAGGTACTGCAGGCCCAGTATGGTACTCTAACTGACTATGTTATGTCCTTAAATGCACGCCTAAAGGCAACACACAATCAAGTGTTTTCTTCAATTCCAGATCCAAATTCTCTTGAAGGAACGCATGATCTGCAGCCCGGAGATTGGGTAGTGACAAAGAGACACGTGAGGAGGACATTGGAACCAAGGTTTGACGGCCCGTATCAAGTGCTGCTCACAACCAGTACTGCCGTCAAACTAGAGGGTAAAACCAATTGGGTACATGCCTCACATTGCAAAAAGGTTAAGAAACCACAATATGAGAGAAATGAGACTATTCCTGGTGCTTGGAATTCTCCTGCTTATCGCCAGGGCCTGGACCCTGACGCCAGCGGGAAAGTTGAAATTGGCACAAACTAAGAAAGGAGGTGTTGTTAGAAGCTACTGGGGTTGGGCAAATAAAACTAAAGCCAGACAGCAAGACGAGTTCATATGTGAAGGCAATCATAGGTGCATAATAGCCAATTTTACACTAGGAGAGACCAGTGGCTTATATGTCCCCTCCAATAAATTTAAAGGTCGTTCATATGTCATACAGGAAGGAGAGCATCCTTGGATAAACATTATCAGTAGAGTAAATATCTCATGCTATAAACTAACCCAAGGATGTGTGGCTCATATAGATAAGCAGTTCACATATGAGCATCTTTCAAAAACGTTAATGTGTAAGGGTGACCAAGTTGGAAGAGGAGGCACAAACCAGACAATATCTTTAAAAGATACATATACTCTCCTGTGCATTAATGGTACTCCTATAGCCAACTCTCTAATGTGGTTAAACCTTTTGACCGTCCTGGAAACAACCCCTGTGGTACACACTGACAATTTAGTTAGGCTCCCCCATACATGTAAAAATGTCTCAACCAAACAACAGAGGACCGTAGTGCAGTTTAATATATCTTTCCCTGTAATGAAATCATGCTCTAGAATGAAGAGAGAATGGTACGATACTCTTCTTGGAGGAATAGGAGCAGGCACAGGGGTTTTAAATTCAATAGATTTAGAAGTAATGAAAAATAAGATGGCAGGGGAAGGAAGAGATGTGTCTAATCTGGTCAATATTCAGGCACAATGGATGCCCTCCATATTCCTCCCCCAACATCTTGTATTAGGATATAATAAGGATGTATTAACGCTTTTTAATCTGAGTATTGGGGTTCAAAATGATTTGTTTGTAAATATGAGTAAATTCATAAACTATACACAATGTAGCCTGCAATATGTATATATGATTCACGAGAAGGATAAAGCACAGTCAGATTTGATGACAAAGAATGAAAAATTGTGGAGAAATATTTTCAAGAATGTAATTCCAGTAGCATCCTGGATACGGCCCCGGACTGATAGTGTAGAATGCTCTGATGAATATTGCACTGGAGAAATGACTTTTTATGATGTAAAGGACACAAGCCTCATGTGTAAGTTTGTAGTACTACCTGTGGTGTTCGGACCGCCTCTATATGCTTTCCAATATTGGTTGCCCAAGTTCACAGGTACTATGATTGATAGTGAAAATAAAACCCATGGCATAGAGAACTGTGAAGAAACACTGGATGGCCTAGTATGCGGACGGAGTACAGCCGCATATGAGCCATGTTTCCTGCAGCCTTCAGTCAGCATATGTGATTGGACGGTGCTACCTACGTCTTTCCATATGCTGATAGAAGTTGGCCCCCAATATATATGCTTGGTTACCAACCAAACTAAAACCACCAGTATGTATAATCTCACCACTCCATTTTCTGGATGTTTACAGAACATATCGGTGATACATTGGTTTACAGAAACTTACACCTTTTTGCCAGATGCTGAAGCTGCAATAAATTATTACTGGCACCCAGATGCTATCCCTATGTCAAATCTGACTATATCCTTGGGTAGAATTGTAAGACTAATGAAAGACACTGAACACCTTCAAAAGC
Source organism: Eleutherodactylus coqui (assembly GCF_035609145.1). Classification (NCBI taxonomy): domain Eukaryota; kingdom Metazoa; phylum Chordata; class Amphibia; order Anura; family Eleutherodactylidae; genus Eleutherodactylus; species Eleutherodactylus coqui. Next base: position 157,542,162 of record NC_089841.1, read on the forward strand.
ATTTGGATGTTACTAACCTCTCCCTTATGGAATTAGAAAAACAAACTATATGGGTAGGAGATAAGTTGGTCAGCATAGGTAATAAAATCCAGATAGACACCGAATATAACTGGTATGATATTTTTACTGGATGGTCACCTACAGCAGGAAAGATGATGGATTTTATGTTTCACCCATTACTAATCCTGTTTCTTTTGTTCATTCTTTTGAGTGTTTGCAACTTATGGACATTCTGTGGGATACGGAGACAAGCAAATTATCTGGAATCGCTCCCTCTACGATATCGTTAAAACAGTCAAAAGAGTAAAAGAGCACCAACAGTGGGGATCCGGCGAAGAGGATAGAAAGACCGGCAGGGGTGGCTTAGCACCCTTGATAGTACCACAACAAAGGCTCTTTTCAAGATGGACTGTTTCAAATGGGGGATTGTGAGGGTTATGAACATATTAATTTATATATGTATGTATCTTTGATATACGTTTCCGGAGGCTTTAGGCCTAAATTGTACACTCTATTCTGTGTCCTATGAAAAGCTCTGATAAATGCTTGTACATTTAGGTTAGTACTTAATTACATTAAGTAGAGGTGTAATCTTAAATGTCCATCATGTCTCCAAGATCTTGTTAATCTCGTTACAATGATCAAAGGATAATGGAATGCTTCGATCATTAACTGCTGTCTAGGGCATGTGATTAAAATGTAGATTGTGATAAAGAATCAAGGTACTAGACAGTCAGTCTACATTCCAACAAAAGAAGCCATGTTTATTGAGAAAACGCAATTATTCACCACCTTAGTACTTTGACCTCAGTATAACAGATTGAACTTTGTAACACTAGCCTTTGCACTGATACGCCTACTGATACGCCTACTGATACTCCTTCTATTTTTTGTATAAGAAATGACAATGTACAGAATAAACACAGATTGCTTCTAGACACAGGCCTGATCTCTGTGTTTCATTGCTTTCTCACGGCGGCCGCCATAACCACCTCTGATTTGGAGCCTCACAGCATATTGACGGAACATTGAATTCCACAACACATGCTTCCAAAATAAGGTAAACAAGTAGATATATATCTGATGAAAAATGTAGTACAACATGTATATAGATCACACACTGCACTTGCCACCCAAGCCCGTTTTGCCATATGTGACTATGTCCAAATTTTCAAATCTGACGTTTCACTTCATGTGATAATGGTTTTGGAATGCTATTACTTATTTAAGTGATTCTGAGATTTCAAGCATGTTTCATCAGGTGCAAGCCGACACTTTTTTTTGACACAATTCTGGTTCTGCGCAGAATCGCATTGGAAATTCCGCTCACAGATTTTGCCCATTGACAGGGCTGAATTTGTCTGCGAATCTGTTGCTAAATATGCGACTGAAGTATGCAGTGGTTTTAGATGTGGAATCCATGAGGAAAAATCCACATCCTGTTCCGCCATGTGAACATCCCCTTATTGTGTGTGTATATAAGGATGGTTCATACCGATCTTCCTCCCTGACAGGCTATGAGGAGGAGGAGCTAGTGTAAACTTTCATAACTCTTTTATTTACAATTAAACTTTACTGTGATTGCTGTGACTAGCTGCCATCACATGCCCAGAGACCACACTGATGAGTCTCTGGACAACATTGTGTGACTCTTGGGAAAGCTGGGTCACACACTTGCATGCAGGGAAGCCAGCAGATGAGTTGCCTGACTTTTGAGATGGAGGGGGTAGGGCATGACAGTGCTTTCTAACTGGGATGCTGATTGGTATCCAGGCAGCTCTGTGATCTGAGCTGTCATTAGACTCTTAGATCACAGAGCTCCTGCACAGCAGAGGGGTGGGGAAGGAGTGGTAGGCTTTATGGGTGGTGGTGGTGGGGGGAGGGTTGTATGAAGTTTTAAACTTTGCCAATAGGAAATTGGGAAACTCTGGTGAGGTGATTTTAGTTCTCATCAATGAAATGTACCTGGTTGGCGACTTGGGGGGCATAATATTGGTACAGGACCAGCTCCAGGTTTATGTGGGCTCTTGGGTGAAAGAGTCTCAGTGGGCCCCTTTTCCAGTGTGTCACAAAATGTTGCAGTAAATCTGTATCAGTGCATAGAGTCGCCATATAATGTTAGGTACCAGGTGCTACACAGGTGCTTTGCAGACCATATAAATAATTACAGTACCGTTATATCCACTGATCACAGGTAACGTCCTCTCTGACTGGAGTTTAGTTTCCCCTTTTCTTCTGTATCCAGCCTGACCGCCATGATGACTTCTCCCAGCCACAACTTGTCTCTGTGGAATTTGACACACAGACATCTTTGGCTCCTTGCTTTTTCATCACCCTCTCTACGTTCTCTAGACCTTTCAACAACCCTCCTTGTATACTAGCCAAGATAGTAATAATGCCACCTGTGTTAGTCCACAAAGTAGTTCTGTCCCCATTTTTGCGTCCCCGGTAGGCCCCACATAGTAAGTGCGCCCACTAATGCCTTCTTAATGTCCCCACTAAGTAATAATGCCTCATATTGCCTGCACTCAGTAATACTGCCCTGTTTGTGCCTATTCATTAATAATGGCCCTTTTCTGCTTTCAGTACCCCAAAATATGCATTGTTGCGCCCACTGCTGCAGAATATCTCCAGCATAAATTGGAAACTGATGGGAACAATTTATGTAGCTAAATGGAGGTTCTATAACATTGGGATAACATTTTTGTAGTTAAGCTCCTGCAATCTACATGAGTCAAACATTTTGTGTGTCTGGGTAAAAATCATAGTCAAGGGTAAGGCCTCATGTCCACGGGGAAAATCAGGCCCGCTACGGATTCTACATGGAGAATCTGCAGCGGGTCCCTCCTGCCCCGCGGACATGAGCGCTTAAAATCGGAATTTAAAAGAATTAACTCACCCGCAGCGGGCCGGGAGGGTCTTCTCTTCCTCACGGCCGGATCTTCTTTTTCGGCCAGCGGATGAACTCGTCACGCCGGCGGCACGTCACCGACGTGCCACACGCATGCGCCGGGCACATCTGCCGAGCCGAAGCAAGAAAGATCCGGCTGTGAGTAAGAGAAGACCTTCCCGGCCCGCTGCGGGTGAGTTAATTCTTTTAAATTCCTATTTTAGGTCTCCCGCGGATCCAGACGGCTTCCATAGGCTTCAATAGAAGCCCGCGGGAGCCGTCCCCACGGGAGACCCGCACGAAAATGGAGCATGGTCCAGATTTTTTCATGCTCCATTTTAAAAAAAATCCCTTTTATTGACCATCCGCGGGTATTTATCTACCCGCGGGTGGTCAATGCATCCCTATGGGGTGCGGATCCGCGGGCAGAAGAGTTAAAATCCGCTGCAGATTTTAATTCTTCTTTTGCCCGTGGACATGAGGCCTAAGGCCTCTTTCATATGGGCGACAGCAAAATCGCATCTCTGTGATATCGCTGCGTTTTCACGTGGCGATATTGCAATTTTGTGTCGCTCTTTTGCCAGGATTTTAAGGGGGGGGGGGGGTGTTGAAATATAAGCCCTACAACAAAACTAAGACCTATCTGCATAAAAATAAAATAAAATAAAAAAACTATTCATCACCTAAGAGGCGCTGTCTGGCTCCCCTGCATGTCTCCTCTGCAGCTCTGACAGACTGGCTTGTATTTTTCAGTCAGAGCTTTCTGGTTTGGAGGTTCAAAATCCCCATCTCCAGGAATAGCTAGCTCTGATTGGTTCTTGAGCACTGCAGTTCAGCAGCACTGCAGCACTTGATGAACCAATCACAGCCATTGCATTGAATGTAAATAGGGCTTATTTTAGGGCTTTTACAGTAGGATTTCTTACTGCAAAAGTTGCATCGCACGAAAACTGTGTCCATGGGGAAACATGGACTACAAAATATAGCAAATCGCTGCAATATTCAGCATGCCTTGATTATTTTTTTCTCACAATGCAGCAGCCTACAAACTATCGCTAATATGAAGTAACCCCTTGGAAAGCATGGGCTTCACATACATGTGATTTGTAGCACTGTCGCATTTTTTTTTCTTTGTCGCCCGTGTGAAACCAGCCTAAACCCAATGCAGCGTCCAAGGAGCGGAGCCTAGGAGACAGTGGGGTAGAGTTTGGGCCTTGTCACGGTGGCTCTATCATCTCCCACCCGAAGGGTAACCGGTGACATGCCAGGGGCCGAGGGCAGGTTAATAAACAGGGAACCCAATACTGGATTACCTTAGTCCTGTTTTATGTCATGCGTGATGCCACTGTTTCTTCTATCGTGGGGGATTCCTAGCTGGTGGAGTAAATACTCTCTCACGCAGAATCCATGGGGGAATTCCTGGTTGCGGAGTAAATCCACACACGGGTACTGTTTAAGACACAGCCTCCGGAAACAGATGGGTGACTGGTCGTTTTACTTGAACAGAACTTTGTACAATTAGCAGCAGTTTCACAGCAGCTTGATAAGTGGTGTGACAGCGAGAACTCACGGGTTAGCAGGAGAAACCACAGTCTTAGTTATCTGTAGGTCCTGGGAACACATTTTCTCTCTCTCTCCGTCTCTACAGGTACACACTCACTGTTAAACGTAGACATGCTCTTAACTACTGGGGGTAGTAGTCCCCGGCAGCTATCAAACTCTCAGCCTCTTCCATTCTGAGCCACACGAAGCTGAAAGTGCCCGTGTGGTTCTCTTGCAGAACTCCAGACTCCCCACTCTACTCCACTCCACTCCACTCTCATACACCTTGCATCCACATATATATTACAAGGTCACGTGAGAAACAAACAGATACATTTTTCAGATTGCCAGCTCACATACCAGACAGTTAACCCTTTCAGTGCTGCAGCTATGCAATACACATCATTCATGCAACACAGACACTGACATCACATAGACAAATGCATGCATATAGTTATGGAGGGGCCCTGTTGTACCGGGCCACTACACCAACACCCCCTTCAAAGCTCCAACTCATCTAAGATTGAAGTCCCCGGTCTCTTTATCAGGAAATAATCCATATACCAAAGAGACCACATGTAATGGAGCTACTGATGAGAGAGACAGCTTTTGGAAAGAGGTGAGCACAAGGATCAAATTAGAGATGGGTGTCAGAGAATGGACATAGCTGTGCAACTAGAGATATTGGAGCCAATGTCCTGGAAGAATGCCTGACCCCCACCCCCACCCCACCCCCTCCACTGGTCCAAAAGAGACTGCGACCCAGAGGGTCCTATTATGTGTTGTATAAGAGGAAAATAGTACCCTGGCAGGAATAACAAATATTACTATGTTAGGATAAGTGGAAACTGTGGGTTTCCAATCAGAGGGGAAAGGGGGCTAGCGGAGAAAACCGGGAAGGAAGAGTGAAACACTTGTAGCTTTCCAATCCTCTGAGGCAACCAAAACGCATTCTGGACAAATATAGGATTCAAGTCATGCTCTGTTGCCACCCTTAAGTTTACTTACTCTGCTATGAAACAGGTCAAGGGCACAATTAAAAATGGATGCTTTATGATATAAAGCAAAGTTGGGTTACACTGTTAATTTGTTCTAAACTAAAAGGCTCATTCTAAACGTAAGGCCCCTTTAGACGGGACAAATATTGGGCAAACGATGCCTGACACTCATCCACGCACATACTAGCTCTCGTGCTGCTGCATGGGAGCTAGTATCGCTGTCTCACAGCGGGGAGGCAGGAGGAGATGTCTCTCCTCGCACTCCGCCACCCCTCTCCATTGACTTAACAAAGCGGCCGTTCAGTACTGAACGGCTGCTATTTAAACTGAGCAATCAGCGATCTGCTCATCGTCCATCGTTGATGCTGCATAAACGATGGACAATGAGCTGAACGACCATCGTTTAGAATAAATAGCATTCGTTCAATATTGAATGGCCACTATGATAAGTCAATGGAGAGGGGTGGGGGAGTGCGAGGAGAGAAATCTCTTGCAGCCTCCCTGCCCCCCTGCTGGCTGCTTTGTGAGCAAGCCAGCAATATTGTCTCCTGTGCAATAGCATGAGAGCAAGTGTATGTGGGCACAAGTGTCGGGCATTGTTTGCCCGACATTCTTCCCGTGTAAATGGACCTTTAGGTGTGATGTAGGTTTTCTATAAAATCTAATTGCTAACTTTCATAGTCTACAGAGATAAATTTGGGTTAATCACAATGAATTGTCTGGAATATACATAATTTAGAAAGGATATCCATTTTCAGGGTACATTCTGTACCAAGCTGCAAAAATGGAACCAAGTGCAATCTTTAAGATCAGTTTCAAGGGTATGAAGTAAGGGTTTGGAATTTAGTGTAAATACTTGGTCTGAGTCAGCAGGGCAATGGATCTCTAGATATTTTATAGATGTATGTTTCCATTTAAAAGGAAATATTGTCTAAAGATGGTTGACCTTTGTTGAAGGCAGAGTGATATTGAGCATTTTGGATTTTTGGGTATTTATTTTAAAATTTCTGACTTTGCTGAAACCAGCAAGTTCATGTAGGATGATGGAAAGGCCTAGTATAGGTGAAGAAACCTATATAATAAATCATCAGCCAAGAGAGATAGCTGATGTTCCGTGTTCCCTATTCATAGTACCTGAATGGATTTGTTTTGTAGAAAAGTGTTGGCTAAGGATTCCATAAACAAAACGTATAAATGTGAGGAAAAGGGTTAAACCTGCCTTGTACCATATCTCATCAAGAAAATGGTAGACAAGGAGCCATTGACCCTCATCTGTGCTGAAGAGTGAAAATAAAGTGCCATAATTCAATATTTCATTCCAGGACCCAAACCAATCTTAATGATGGTCGCCTCCAATTACCCCCAGTGAACCCTGTCAAACGCTTTTCCCCTGTTAACAGCCAGGAGACACAGGAGAGTTCTGGACCTGTCAGCTCTGGAGATCAAATATAAGGTATTTCTGGTATCATTCCAGGCTTCATGCCTCGGAACCAGCCCCACCTGTTCTTTATGTCTGGATGTACAGGATCAATCCGAGTATAGTTTAGTATTCAAGTTATTTAGTGAAATGGGGCAAATTTGCTGCAGGTTCAAGCATCTTTTCCTATCTTGGAGATGGCCGTAATATGGGCTTGATGGGACTGAGAAGAGAAACAACAACCACGGGAGATGGCATTAAATGTTCAGAGTTAGGGAATGGAGTTTTATCATCGCGTACTGTGGGTGATGAATAGGCCCCCAATAGCATGTTTTAAAACCTCCCATTGTAAACATGCAGGTGAATGGTCACCATTTTAGTACAATGAAGGTGTCCAAGCCCTGAAATGTCAGGAATGTTCCAAGACGTCAAATCCACAATTGTATCTAGCTCAGGGGCTTATATTAAATACTACATGCTCAGATAATTTAGACAATGTGTTCTGTAAATGTCAAACAAGAAAGAATGTCATCTTTAACCTATAAAGGTGTGTATAATCATTCCCTTTGATTTGTCACCATTCATTTTCAAGGCCGGTAGTCTGTGGAAGGTATTAAAGGGGTTGTCCGCTTTCTATTGCTTTTTGCAGTTTTTATGTATTTAGATATGGAATAGAAAATCATGCAATTTTCTAATAAACATGTATTTAAAGTTATGCTCGTATAACGTTTTTATACCAGCGCAGTGGTCCCTATCTGCACAGTAGAATGGTATAACCCATAAGGCTTTGACACCTTCATAGTAATGGACATCAGTCTTGTGACTCCTTGAGTTCAACTCACACTGATCAGGTTTCTAATAGGTGAATGGTAGATTACTGAGCAGCAGAACGCACATTGTTACTACCTGCAGCGTCATGTCTGTCAGTGTCTTTGGAGAAACAGCTCTTATATCTCCCACCATCTCCTCTATGTGATGGATTTCTTATCCAGTTGACTTTATTAACAACAACATGACAGCCTCACCTGGAAACAGTTGTGTGCGCTGTTAAAGAAATATGCTAAAAAAACCACAACTGTCTCCAGGTGATGATGATGTTTACTAAAGTCAATTGAAAAAACAAACCCTAGCACACAGGAGACCGGGAGAAGACTATAAGAGCTGTTTCTCCACGGAGACTGACAGACATGGTGGGATGCAGGTAGTAATACTGTAAAGTAAATAACACACTTAGTGAATTTCATAATTCTCTATTGACTCAGCAAACCTGTTAGATACCTGATCAGTGTAAGTTGAATATCAAGGGTTAAATGATACATATGGTGCTGCATTTCAAAAGAAAAAATGAAAAAAAAAAACCCAAGAAAACAATAAAAACACGTCAGGAACATGATTAAATATTACTATGTAGTGCATTTCATAATTCCCTATTGACTCAGCAAATACTTCCAGGAGAAATGGCGCAAAGACGTTGGATTTTTCTGTAAACCACTATGTGTGAAGGTGCCTTTTAAATGTGCTTAATACACCTTGGGTTATGCAGGTTACTCTGTCCTAATGTATGCTGCAAATTCCTGTAGAAATGCTGCTTTTCAAGACTGCACAAGTTTTCATAGTAATCAGGTACATACCCTACAGTTCAGACAGATAATAGAAACTCAAACTACTCGGTTTGCAGCCTGCGGCATGGTTAGGTTTTGTGCCTATTACATGTTCTTTTAAATAGGTTTGCTGTTTTTTCTTTACATACTTTTAGCGTGTAATAAATTTAAACAGCCAGAATTGTATCATTTAACTATATGACTGTGAAGGGCATTTTATAGGAGAAAGAACAAATTTTAACCCCCTATAATGATTTAGTGCCTCTTCTGGATCCAAGTTTGGGGGGGGGGGGGGGGGGGGGGGGGAGTCTGTAAAATTTAGGTACTGGTAATTTTCCAGACTAAGCAGTTCAATAACTAGGCCACAGTAATAATGCATCTTATGTAGCGGTGTCAGCCATTGAGCTGTAACACCCCATGCAACTGTTAGAGAATGTAGGGATATAGTGTGGTATTCTAAGAATGCATAGCCACTGTGGCCAATTTGACACATCACAGCACAGAAATTTTGGAGGTTAGTAACATAGTATGTAAGGATGAAAAAAGATATGTCCATCTAGTTCAGTCTTTTACCCCTACCCACCAATGGAAGCAAAAAAAAAAACAGGCACTGTTCAAATTCATATTGTAGCTTTTTTTATTACAAGAGCAGTAATATATAAGGCAGATGTGAATTCAAATAGATCCTGACAGATCCAATTGGTCTATAATGGCTAAAGGTGCATTTACACCACAAAGATGATCGCTCAAAAGGATCTTTTTGCATAAACTACTACTTGGTACTAATGCCTATTAGTACCAATTAATAGCTTGTGATCCATCAGGAGCTGTATTCAGTGAACAGCTCACCTGCTGTTCCCTGAATACATTCCCTTTGTTCTGCTGCAGGGTTTGACAGCTGGGACAATGTAATCAGCGCTCCTTTGGCAGAACACAGCCTGCTGTCCTTCTTATCAGCTGTCCTGCCAAATGATGGATTTCATGCAGAACTGAAATTGCCCCAATGTTGCTCTTGGTAACAATCGCTCAATCCAAACTATCTTATTCTGTGCTTTTTCCCTCTATTCTCAGAGTAATAGCAGCTATTCTGGGCTTTATCCCTTTTAATCTCAGCAAAAGTTGAAAACCATAAGATAAAGAAATAACATAAAATGATGAGAATATTAACCAACAGCTTTGATTGTGGGCGGCTGGTGCAAATGAGCCGCTCTCATTCCAATCTTCTTATAGGGAGTTCACAGCCCTTCCCATTGGGGTGTGCATTACTGGTATCCAATCATCCTATGCCCACTGTTGTGGGAGTCGGACTAGAACTCCCATTCTATCGTTTGGTAGTCATGGGGACACTATTTTGACTATAGGCTTGGGGAGAAGATCAGTCCCTGTAACATACTTTACTGCTCTTATTGCTCCCTTGTCCTCTGTTTACCCAGTCGAGTTGGTTGATCCGATCGATGTGACGGGGAATACGTTAGTGGCGCTCGTAGATTAATTCTCACTCCCCCATATCCATCTCCCCCTTTATTGGGGTGTGGTTACAGCATCACCGCTACCCACAAGGCATCTCTATTGTTCGTCAGTGTGAAACACAGCGCTCAATTTCATTACAACGTCACAATGTCAGCGCATGCGCAGTGATCACTCTTGTATGTGCATGCACGATGTGTAATAATCGTGCATCATTACCTAGATCATCTACAGCACACAGCCCTCTCTATGAGTGATAACTGCACCTGCGTGGTATGAAGAGTGTTATTAGCACAATCATAAGTCAAGGCCAATCTGGATTACCCATTATCAGGTTCTTCACTATCGCAGTGTTGTTATGCTCCTGTAGGTTTACAGTATCCAATTCATCCGAGCAAGAATTAATAGATCCATAATAGTGGGATCCATACTGCATATCTTTCTACAAAATCCCTACATGTGTCATGTTTCTTTTTCTCAGCTATTTCTTTATCTGATCCAGATGCATCATATATGAAAAGTCATTATCTAGCCAGAAAATACATTTCTGATCAGTGTTCTGTAGATCATAAGTTTCTGCAAGAAGTGTATTCCTTTAGTAGTATAACTAGATATCCATCCCAAAGAGGTCCCAATCACCTCATACTTCAGATAGGTCCCATGATATTCGGGTCAAAAAAACAGACTGCACATTTGTGTCACTTCAAACCGCAGCGTATCCAGTATGGTCTCTAACACTTTTAATCGTATCAGTCTATTCTGAGATATTGAGTATCTCTTCTATGGCTATCTAAATAAAACAGTTGAACGACAAATTCTCATTGAGGCCTGCCGGGTTTACAGAATTGAATCTGTAATTCCACGAGGCCTTTTTTTGAAGTAGCCTCTGGGCGACATTTCCACGGCGACCAAAAGTCCAGATTAATTTTATTCCCTGAAATTTTAATTGGTTTAGATCCCCATCATGGTTTTCCCACAAGTGGTTAGAGATGGGGGTATTCTTTTTTTTTCTTCTCACGTTGCCCACATGTCAAGATTTTTCTTCGAAGCTGCTGCGTGGCCTTACCTATATAGTTCAACAAGCATGAACATGTTGCCACATACACGGCATTCGCAGATCTGTAATTTATAAACTCGCGGTTCAGGTAAGTAGTAGATGCACTAGTGAATAATGTACTTTTATTGATAAATGGACAAACCGTGCAGTTTGAACAGGGAAATGTTCAGACGAAATTTTGTCTTCCAAGCCATGGTCTATCTGATGTTTTTGGCTTTAGATGACTTTTGACTAGTCTATCTTTAAAACTTCTCCAACGCGATTGCTGGATATTCGAGTAGGTATTTTTACATATTCATCATCTCACAAAATATTACAGAATTGACCCAAGATCTTGCGTATCTGTGCAGCACCGGTGTCAAAGATGCCTATAATCCGAATGTCAATTTGCTGTTTTTCTTTGTTTTTAATAGTTCTATTCTGAGTTGCTGACAACTCTTGAGCCTGCTTAACTATCTTTGTGGGGTAACTTCTTTCTAAAAATCAATCTGAAAATTTCTCACTTTCCCTCTGAAATTCTTTCATAGAAGAGCAGTTAGGGCATACCCTAAGGAACTGGCCTTTAGGTATTTTTTTTCGTAATGAATATGGGTGGTGACTCTCCCATGCTAATAGTGTGTTAGTGGCTGTGCTTCTTCTGAAATAGGTAGTTGATAGGGTACCATCTGGCTCTTTTATTATTTGTATGTCCAATAATAATAGAGGACGCACTGCATGCAGAGGTTACCTTCAGGTTAAGATCATTGATGTTCAGTTTGTTGACAAAACTTTGAAAGGATACCTGATGATCTGACCATAAGTCGAAAATATTGTCAATAAATCTGACCCATAAGATATTTCCATAGCGTCCATACTGACAGCACACATGGAGATTGCCCGCCTGAGCTCGTTGGGACAGGAAGAGGAGAGTTCTTTAGGCCACCTCCCACCATCTATCTCCATTGACTTCAAATCACCACAACGGATACGTGGCCTTTAGGCGGAAGGTCCTCCAGGCAGTGGTTCCCCCCGACCCCCCTAAAAGCTTGGTGATTTGGTATACTTCTGTGTGTGCTGTTAGGGTGGACGCTATGGAAAGACAAGAATTATTTTCTTACTGATAATTCCTTTTCCATGAGTCCATCATGACAGCACATACTTTTCCCACCCTTATAAATTACTGTATATTGTGCATTTAAACATAGTATGTTGTTTTTTTCAGCAATAAAAGACTAGGCCACGTATCCGTTGTGGTGATTTGAAGTCACTGGAGATGGATGGTGGGAGGTGACCTTAAGAACTCTCCTCTTCCTGTCCCAACAAGCTCAGGCGGGGCAACCTCCATGTGTGCTGTCATGATAGACTCATGGAAAAGAAATTTATTGGTAAGAAAATAATTCTTGTCTTTTTAGACCATAGTATGTTCTCTTCCGTAAACACGTGTCGTGCCACCCATCAGCGTAGCTACAAATTAGCATACGATGGAGCACATTGTCCCCATGGCCGTGCCCCTGAGCTGCTGGAAGTACTGACCGTTAAACGTGAAATAATTATGAGTTATGTCAATAATTCATGGGGGTTGAAAGTACCCCCATGTGGTAAAGAGATGGAAGAGGAGGAGCGGGTCCTGAGGGTCCATATACCAGGAACCGTGGAGGAGAGAGCAAGAGACGTAAGAGAGGGAGAGTGTGAGGGTGAGCGTGAACACAAAAAGCTGAGATCACCGTGCAGAGGTATTGTACTACGAGAGTGTCTGTGGAGTGACCCTACCCCTATCCTCCTCTGGAGTGTTCCCCTGCCAGGAGCGGTTCCTGTCAGATAACTTAGACTGCAGAACCGGTGTCATCCTGTCTTTCCTCCCTGACCTCATATCTGCTGTTTTTCCTACACGGATGTCTTTTTGCATTTCTGCCTTGTACCAAGTTTACTTCAAGTTAAGTTTGCCAGGTCCTGCCCATTCCCAGGAACTGAAGTACTTAAACATATATTGTGTGTGCGCATTCTCTTTATCACCGCTGAGGGTCATATGGGTGGGTAATAGGAAGACTGGCGTCACCCGTGACAAAGATATTTTTCTGTTCGATCTATATTGGCCATCCCTCTCCTAGGGGTGTCCGGAAGAGGCCCAGCGCTGCTCTGGCTGAGGCAACGTGTGTCCCTCCGGGAGGGAGCCTGGTACGTGCCACCGTGACAAGTGACCACTCTACCCTCCTAGCTCCTCAGTGTATGCCCTGTGTCCTGAGTCACCCTTTGGGATGCTGCACTAGCTCCCGTACAACAGCACGGACACACAGGGACGAGTGTTGGACATTGTTTGCCTGACATTCGTCCCCATCTAAGTGGACCTTTACATACTAGGTTACATCTTTATCTGGATTTTGGTCTGAACAATGGTTGATCAGCTTAACCATATCTGCATGGCTTTATGTACCATATTAATTAGATAATTGCATTAATAAGCAGGTGTACAATGTACTTATTTAAGAGGGCATCGAGTGCATAAATGTGGGTAGTGGTATTATTGTGAGCACTACAGATTAAAGTGGTTATCCGCGTTGTAATATTTAAGGACAACCCCATCCCCATCCAGTAAAGTATTAAACAGTGATATACTCACCTCTCCCTGCTGCCGATATGCATCCCACGTTCGGTTCCCCACTATGGTCTCTATTTACAGCTGCAGTCTCACCTAGTTTACAGGATGTCACAGGGTCTGCAGTCTATCATGGATGATGGAGTTTGCAGGTCAGACAGTCGCCAACTTGTGACGTACAGCATCCAGGGCAAACAGCAGGGTTGACTTATTTCCAGTTCCCTGGATCCTGCAGTTGGGCAAGATGGAACCCAAATCGTACCCTGCATGACTTAAAATGCTACAACATACCTTGCTACCACCACTGACAGGTTTGTGACTGGTAGGACGGCCACCTCGATTTATACCAGATGACACACAATTAACACTTTGGCTAGTGTACCATGAATGCACTGCCCGTTCTAAAACTATAACTGCTGTTGGGCTGGAACCTTCAGATGACCCATGATCCCCGTTATTAATTCCTCCCTTGATTATTAACAGTATTAAATCTGCATGTCACAAGGTTAGGGCTTCTGTATTTGACAGCTGATAGGAGACAATAGTCGAGGGATATAAACAACTGACATCCCCTTGTATATCCCCATTTACACGCAATGATTATCGCTCAAAATTCATCCAAATGAACGCTTTTGAGGGATAGCCGTTGCGTGTGTAAATGTGTGCCCATCATGCACTCTTTGTTCATCACTGACTGTCAGCATAAAATCCTTCATCCCTGATAATAGGGATTGTAGGCATGCTGTGTTCTCCATGGGCAGCGCTCATAGCATTGTATGCAGCCAGCAGCCCACTGGAGCCAGCAGAACAAAGCAGGTGTATTTAGAGAACAGCAGGTGGTCTGCTCTCTGAATACATGCAAATGAAGCTAGTTAGCTACTAATAGGCCAATTAGCCCATTAGTAGCTAATGCAAAATGATCGCTCAACACTGTCAGTTTGACTAACTTTGAGCGATCATCTTTGTGTGTAAGTGGGGCTTTACTTGGTGAGTTCATTATCACAAAAACAAGGGGCTTCCTGCTGGTCTCAAAAGGACATCAAAAATCCCTGCAGTGTTGGTGTGAAAGGAATGAAGATTTATAAGCTCTGCTTGACATGTAACCCATCTGCTTCGATCCACTCAACTTCCCCTAGACCAGAAAGTTTGCAGATTGACATGGAAAGATGAGTGACTGTCTACTAGTATCATTTCATCATACAGCCAATAATGGAGATCAATCCCAGTGGGAGGCACTGCAGCTGTAAATAAAGACTGAAGTGGGCTACCAAACACTGGTGCAGTATACAGCGGGAGCAGGGAGAGGTGAGCATATCACGATTTGTTATTTTACTCCATGAGGAAGGGGTTCTGCTCTCTGCAGAAATTTGTTTATTGCATGAGCACACTAGCTTGGTAAACAGCATTAATGGCCTATCCTAAGGCTAGACCATGACTAGTTTTTAAAACTGGCCAATCCCTTTTAATGTGAATATTTGGTTCTTCTGCAAAATCCAATGCTTTCCAACTATGTTTTATATATCTGTTAATTCAAGAAATATTGTATATAAACATTGAGTTGTACAAAAACCCTTTATAATAATCTTTATTTATATAGAGCCAACATATTTATATTGGTGTATAAAATGATGACAGGTAAAAAAGTCAAATGAGTAGAGATGTAGGAAAGTTTCATTAACATTATTCAGTCCTCCACATAGTAAGCATTATTATTGGACCAGCTAGAAAATCTGGTTAAACAATGGAGTCAACAACATCCAACTTCACAAGAGCTTACATTCAAGACCTAAGTAGTTCTACATTGTTGGTTTTGGCAGACTACGAAGATACCTGGGACACCATTGAGCAGAGTATTGGTGAAAGAAGGACAGGCACTATATAACTGAATGTGGTGATTTCTAGTACCAAGACCAATAACCTGTGCCTCTAGTGCCAGCTGTAACAGAAATAGTGGGGAAATACATCAGAGTTAGGACTACTGCAAAGTTTAGTTTGCATTCTTTTGGCATTGCCCCCTGTCCTCTTAAATAACTGCATAATCCTAGCACTCATCTTTTCCAGTTTTGGAAAACAGAAAACCAATACTGCAGGGTAAAGCACTCAATTGTCTGAGGGCATCTTGTAATGACTTTATAGTCAGATGAAAGGAGCCCTGTAAAAAGGTATGCACATAGGGCAAATTTTTTTGTCTGAAATCCACTTGCGAGTTTTGCCACGCTTCTGGGGCAAAATCTGCATATTTTAAATGTGAATTTTGTTGTGAATTTGCAACAGATTTTACTCTCTACATTGTAAAGGGTGAAATCCTCAGCGAAAATACACAACAAATAGACATGCTGCGAATTTAGAATCAACCCTTTGTGCCAATTTCCATGCAGATCTTTTCCATAAAGTCAGGATGAGAGGTGTTAAAATGTCATCCATTTTGCTGCTGTTGTAATATTCTGATGATTTTCCTGCAAATTCGCTGTGTATCTACATACTCTAAAAGTGACTATCCCCTGTATACAGCCTTTTCTAGCGCATCATTCTCGGTCCTGTACTCCACCACTGAAGGATAGTTTGTGCAGTCATATCGGCCACAGGAGCGCACGTATTGGAGAAAATCTGGGGCACCTGGAATAATGACGTTGTCAGCGAGAATTACTGAGCCTTTTCTAAGCAGGTTGCACTTCTGCAGAAAGAGAAAAACAGGTAGTGAAATCACTACTATTAAAGCATCCAGTGTGATAATAAATCAGCAGCTAACCTGTTCACCCATGTGGTCCTGAATACCAAGATTAGCTGTACAGAATTGGATTTTAAATATCCAGCCTGTTAGCAGTTGGCATGGAGATCTTGTTAACAACTATGAAGTAATCTAGTAGACTGCATGCCTGAATGTACCAATGTAGTAATAATTATACAATGGGTAAGATATTTCATTACTATACTAAATGTTGTTGCTCTCAGAAAAACCATTCATCTTGTAGATATCATACCTTTTAATGACTAACAAAAAGAAATGGTGTTAACAGCGCAAGCTTTTGAGACTACTTAGGTCTCTTCATCTGCATGGTATAACAAAACCTCTGAAGATAGATACACATACCAAAGAGCGGGATTAATTGGGATTTTAAAGATAACAGATTAACAGTAGAGATGAGCGAACGTGCTCGGCCACGCCCCTTTTTCACCCGAATACCGCAATTTTCGAGTACTTCACTACTCGGGTGAAAAGTACTCGGGGGTCGCCGGGGGGTGGGGGTCGCCGTGGCGGCGTGGGGGGGGGGTAGCAGCGGGGAACAGGGGGGAGCCCTCTCTCTCTCCCTCTCCCCCCCACTCCCGCTGCAACCCCCCGCGCCGCCACGGCGACCCCCGAATTTTTTCGCCCGAGTACGGAAGTACTCGAAAATCGCGGTATTCGGGCGAAAAAGGGGCGTGGCCGAGCACGTTCGCTCATCTCTAATTAACAGTATGGGTTTGGAGAGTAAATCTTAATTACTCCATGTACGAGGCCTATGAAGTTTTGTGATCTGTAAATTCATGTAGGTTCAGAGAACTTCTGCCCCGTACGTCCTCACAACAAGCCATGCACACACCTTTTTGTTAAAAGGCAGACAGAAAGAGGGTCGCATATTTTTGTGCAAAAAAATTAAATAAATAAATCTACGAACGTCCCCCACACAGTCTATATCTTACTCTTGTTACTAGAAGTAGTGCATTTTGAGAGTGTTTGGTATGGGAAAAATAAATGGACTGACCACTTTCTGGGCATTAACAATATTCTTCAACCAAATCTTCTCTGAACTACATTAGTAAACGCACAAGCAATACGGCGCACAGCTTACCTCCAAAAGCTTCGTATCGTCTGTGTATTTGTCCTTCCAGTGGTCCACAAACACGAAGTCCAGTGTGTCCAGTTCATATTTCTTCTTCAGCTGGGGAATAATATCTTGTGTATTTCCCTCTATTATTTGTACCTTGAAAAGAAAAGAATAGAGGACTTTTTTAAAGCGGTAAATGCCCACTGATGACGCCGTTCTTCAATTTGCAAAACGCAGCAGACAAACTGTATAATATACATCAACATGAGGTCTTTCTTGCTTACTCACTAATAGAGATGAGCGAACGTACTCGTTCGGGCATTAGCGTGTTCGAGATGCTCGTTACTAGAGGCGAGCACCACGCGATGTTCCGGTTACTTTCAGTTTCCTCTCTGAGACGTTAGCGCGCTTTTCTGGCCAATAGAAAGACAGGGAAGGCATTACAACTTCCTCCTGTGATGTTCAAGCCCTATACCACCCCCCTGCAGTGAGTGGCTGGGGAGATCAGGTGTCACCCGAGTATTTAAATCTGCCCTGCCCGTGGCTCACCACAGATGCATTCTGACATAGCTGAGGGAAAGTGCTGCTGATGCTGGAGCTGCTATAGGGAGAGTGTTAGGAGTGATTTTAGGCTTCAAGAACCCCAACGGTCCTTCTTAGGGCCACATCTGACCGTGTGCAGTACTATTGAGGCTGCTTTTTGTAGTGTTGCACATTTTTTTTTTTGTATATCGGCCGTGCAGAACATTGCGTCCTCAGTCTGCAGTAATTTTACATAGTATAGGGCCAGTAGTGCTGAGGCAGGGACAGTGAAAAAGGTGAAAGACATATACTGTCTATATAGGCAGTGGGCTTTTCCAAAAAAATTTGGGACAAAAAAAATCTATTTGGGCTGCCTGTGACCGTCCTGAGTGTACTGGGTCTCTGCTGGGGGTAGTAGTCCTAATTAATACGCAGCCAGCTAAGTGTTACAGCAGGCTTGCGCAAAATTCTTTCCTGGCTCTGCTGTGCGTTCCGTAAGCAAAGTCATCCTCCAACCACAGGCCAATAAGCGCACATTTAATTACA
The DNA here is from genome assembly GCF_035609145.1 of Eleutherodactylus coqui. NCBI lineage: Eukaryota > Metazoa > Chordata > Amphibia > Anura > Eleutherodactylidae > Eleutherodactylus > Eleutherodactylus coqui. The sequence continues at coordinate 157,560,580 of NC_089841.1, forward strand.
GCGTTCTGTTTCTGCACTACTGGTAATACACCATGCTGAGGGGTAGGGGTAGGCCTAGACAACGTGGACGTGGAGGCCCAAGTCAGGGTGTGGGCACAGGCCGAGCTCCTGATCCAGGTGTATCGCACTCGGCTGCTGCGGGATTAGGAGAGAGGCACGTTTCTGGCGTCCCAAGATTAATCTCACAATTAATGGGTCCACGCGGTAGACCTTTATTAGAAAATGAGCAGTGTGAGCAGGTCCTGTCGTGGATGGCAGAAAGTGCATCCAGCAATCTATCCACCACCCAGAATTCAGCGCCGTCCACTGCTGCAACTCTGAATCCTCTGGCTGCTGCTCCTCCTTCCTCCCAGCCTCCTCACTCCATTACAATGACACATTCTGAGGAGCAGGCAGACTCCCAGGAACTGTTCTCGGGCCCCTGCCCAGAATGGGCAGCAATGGTTCCTCTCTCACTGGAGGAGTTTGTCGTGACCGATGCCCAACCTTTGGAAAGTTCCCGGGGTCCGGGGGATGAGGCTGGGGACTTCCGGCAACTGTCTCAAGAGCTTTCAGTGGGTGAGGAGGACGATGACGATGAGACACAGTTGTCTATCACTCAGGTAGTAGTAATTGAAGTAAGTCCGAGGGAGGAGCGCACAGAGGATTCGGAGGAAGAGCAGCAGGACGATGAGGTGACTGACCCCACCTGGTTTGCTAAGCCTACTGAGGACAAGTCTTCAGAGGGGGAGGCAAGTGCAGCAGCAGGGCAGGTTGGAAGAGCCAGTGCGGTGGCCAGGGGTAGAGGCAGGACCAGACCGAATAATTCACCAACTGTTTCCCAAAGCGCCCCCTCGCGCCATGCCACCCTGCAGAGGCCGAGGTGCTCAAAAGGTCTGGCAGTTTTTCACTGAGAGTGCAGACGACTGACGAACAGTGGTGTGCAACCTTTGTCGCGCCAAGATCAGCCGGGGAGCCACCACCACCAGCCTCACCACCACCAGCATGCACAGACATATGATGACCAAGCACCCCACAAGGTGGGACGAAGGCCGTTCACCGCCTCCGGTTTGCACCACTGCCTCTCCCCCTGTGCCCCAACCTGCCACTGAGATCCAACCCCCCCTCAGGAAACAGGCACTACCGTCTCCTGGCCTGCACCCACACCCTCACCTCCATTGTCCTCGGCCCCATCCACCAATGTCTCCCAGCGCACCGTCCAGCCGTCGCTAGCGCAAGTGTTGGAGCGCAAGCGCGCCGCCACGCACCCGCACGCTCAAGCGTTAAACGTGCACATAGCCAAATTTATCAGCCTGGAGATCCTGCCGTATAGGGTTGTGGAAACGGAGGCTTTCAAAAGCATGATGGCAGCGGCGGCCCCGCGCTACTCTGTTCCCAGTCGCCACTACTTTTCCCGATGTGCCGTCCTAGCCCTGCACGACCACGTCTCCCACAACATTGTACGCACCCTCACCAACGCGGTTACTGCCAAGGTCCACTTAACAACGGACACGTGGACAAGCACAGGCGGGCAGGGCCACTATATCTCCCTGACGGCACATTGGGTGAATTTAGTGGAGGCTGGGACAGAGGCAGAGCCTGGGACCGCTCATGTCCTACCCACCCCCAGAATTGCGGGCCCCAGCTCGGTGGTGGTATCTGCGGCGGTGTATGCTTCCTCCACTAAACCACCCTCCTCCTCCTACGCAACCTCTGTCTCGCAATCAAGATGTGTCAGCAGCAGCACGTCGCCAGCAGTCGGTGTCGCGCGGCGTGGCAGCACAGCGGTGGGCAAGCGTCAGCAGGCCGTGCTGAAACTACTCAGCTTAGGAGAGAAGAGGCACACGGCCCACGAACTGCTGCAGGGTCTGACAGAGCAGACCGACCGCTGGCTTGCGCCGCTGAGCCTCCAACCAGGCATGGTCATATGTGACAACGGCCATAACCTGGTGGCGGCTCGGCAGCTCGACAGCCTCACGCACATGCCATGCCTGGCCCACGTCTTTAATTTGGTGGTTCAGCGCTTTCTGAAAAGCTATCCACGCTTGTCAGACCTGCTCGGAAAGGTGCGCCGGCTCTGCACACATTTCCGCAAATCCCACACGGACGCTGCTACCCTGCAACATCGGTTTAATCTGCCAGTGCACCGACTGCTGTGCGACGTGCCCACACGGTGGAACTCTACGCTCCACATGTTGGCCAGGCTCTATGAGCAGCGTAGAGCTATAGTGGAATACCAACTCCAACATGGGCGGCGCAGTGGGAGTCAGCCTCCTCAATTCTTTACAGAAGAGTGGGCCTGGTTGGCAGACATCTGCCAGGTCCTTGGAAACTTTGAGGAGTCTACCCAGATGGTGAGCGGCGATGCTGCAATCGTTAGCATCACCATTCCTCTGCTATGCCTCTTGAGAAGTTCCCTGCAAAGCATAAAGGCAGACGCTTTGCGCTCGGAAACGGAGGCGGGGGAAGACAGTATGTCGCTGGATAGTCAGAGCACCCTCCTGTCTATATCTCAGCGCGTTGAGGAGGAGGTGGAGGAGCATGAGGAGGAGAGGGAAGAGACAGCTTGGCCCACTGCTGAGGATACCCATGCTGCTTGCCTGTCATCCTTTCAGCGTGTATGGCCGGAGGAGGAGGAGGATCCTGAAAGTGATCTTCCTAGTGAGGACAGCCATGTGTTGCGTACAGGTACCCTGGCACACATGGCTGACTTCATGTTAGGATGCCTTTCTCGTGACCCTCGCGTTACACGCATTCTGGCCACTACGGATTACTGGGTGTACACACTGCTCGACCCACGGTATAAGGAGAACCTTTCCACTCTCATACCCGAAGAGGAAAGGGGTTCAAGAGTGATGCTATACCACAGGACCCTGGCGGACAAACTGATGGTAAAATTCCCATCCGACAGCGCTAGTGGCAGAAGGTGCAGTTCCGAGGGCCAGGTAGCAGGGGAGGCGCGGAGATCAGGCAGCATGTACAGCACAGGCAGGGGAACACTCTCTAAGGCCTTTGACAGCTTTCTGGCTCCCCAGCAAGACTGTGTCACCGCTCCCCAGACAAGGCTGAGTCGGCGGGAGCACTGTAAAAGGATGGTGAGGGAGTACGTAGCTGATCGCACGACAGTCCTCTGTGACGCCTCTGCCCCCTACAACTACTGGGTGTCGAAGCTGGACACGTGGCCTGAACTCGCGCTCTATGCCCTGGAGGTGCTTGCTTGTCCTGTGGCTAGCGTCTTGTCAGAGAGGGTGTTTAGTGCGGCTGGGGGAAATCATCATGGAGAAGCGTACCCGCCTGTCAACTGACAGTGCCGACAGGCTTACACTCCTAAAGATGAGCAAAGCCTGGATTTCCCCAGACTTTTCTTCTCCACCAGCGGACAGCAGCGATACCTAAACAATACGTAGGCTGCACCCGCGGATGGAAGCATCGTTCTCTATCACCATCAAAAATGGGGACCTTTGAGGGGCGGGGTTTGGGCATGAAGGAGTGAAGTCGCGGGTGAAAGAGCTCCGCTGCCGCTAACTACAGAAAAACCAATACCCGACATCACAGCAGCGACAGCAGGGCACATGAAAGGGGGAAGACGCAGGGGAGACCCCCCACCGACTACCAGCACGCCGCTGAGCAGATACCTGCAAGGAGCGGGCACCGCGGAGACCGGACGCAGGACAGGGAACATGGCGCCGGGCAGACACGTGGAGCTGCACTCTCCGCGCTCCACTGAGAAAGCCCCGCAGCCGGCGCGGACCGCGCCGCAGACAGTGAAAGGAGACGGCAGGAAAAGCAAGGTGCCAGCACCGGAGGTCTCCTCGGACACCCCCGCACATGAAGGAGCCCAACGATCGGAGGGAGAAGACAGGGGGGAGAGCCGGTCACCAGCGCAAAGCTCCATAAGCATGCAGGTACCGGGAGGGTCCCCCAGGGGCAGCCCAACACAGAGGCAGGAGGGCATAGAGTACTCCCATGACAGCAGCAGCCCAGCAAGCAGAGGTACTCACCCACGAGCAGGAAAGACAGGAGCACAGCTGCAGAGGGCATCCCAGCCAAGAAGCTCCTGAGGGTCCACAACAGCTAGCACCCACAAAGAACAATGTAAAGGGGGCAACCGCTACCTCCCCCATCCTTAAAGCAGCCACATACCCAGACGGTCCCAGGGGCATGGGGCACAACATGCCGACAAGCAATGCCCTTCCAACAGCAGCCAGTGCCATCCAAAATCCCCAAGACCCACCGGCAGATGACACGCAGACCCTAAAGGCACTCTGGAAAATGATGTGTGAGCTTCCCACTAAACTTGATCTAGAAGCGCACCTGAGGCGTATTGAAGAGAAACAAGAAACAGCCCTATCAGAGGTGAAGCTCTCAGTACAAGAACTTACGGAACGGGTCAACACCCTAGAACAGACAACAGTCGCCCCGTGTATGGATTTTCAACATCTCGCTGAAACGTTGGAAAAGCAGCAAAGACAGATCAGAGACCTAACCCTGCACTTAGATGATGTGGAAAACAGAGGACGGCGCAATAACCTAAAACTGAGAGGCATTCCAGAAGACATCCCACCAGAAGCACTATACGACTGTCACAACGATCTTCAACAAACTCCTACACAGGCCAGAAGACAGGGCAATAGAGCTCGACAGAGTCCATCGCCTGCTCGGGGGGAGAGCGCGAAACGCGAATTTTCCCAGAGACGTTATTTGCAGGGTACACTTCTACCGACAAAAAGAAGAGATATTACGCGTGGCATGGGAACAAGGCGCGGTCAGATTCAGAGGAAACGAGATCACCATCCTACCAGACGTATCCAGGTTAACATTAAATAGCCGAAGACTGATCCGTCCTCTACTAGACGCAGCGCGTAGGGCAGACGCAACCTACAAGTGGGGACACCCCTTCCACCTGATCCTGCGCAAAAGAGGCCGCTTATACACGGTCAAAACACCAGCTGACCTGGAAGGGGCGTTCGCCTTCTTGGAGGAGCCCCCTGTACCTATTCCGGATTGGACACTACCAATAGACCCCCCTACGACATCCAACTAAAGGGGCGGTCCCCATTACACCAAGGAAACGGAAAACACAACCTGAAAGCCGGCCTCAGCTAGAACACCCAAAGATGCTCCCAATACGAAAATCCTAGGAAAAAGAACTTTAACAGGGTTAACTCATAACGAAACGCAGAAACCTGCCATACCTCCGAGTGGGCGTAAAGAGAGAAGTCTCAGCAAAATCCACCTCCACAGCTCCTACAGGACACAAAACGACCCCACAGAAGGAACTCTCATCATCTTGAATCCATCCGCCCGCACATGACTGGACTTTTTTGTTTAAACTGTCGGTTTCCCATGGACAGACAAGTTGCGGCAGAGCAGCTCACAACCACAACAGAACGAGTTATCCACCTCACGTCAGTGCTCGTCTGTGAAGACCACACTCCGGGATAGACCGCCGAGAGTGGAGCAGCGGCCTTTCTCTCCGCCCAGAGCCTTTTCTCGTACCCCCAAATAGGGCTCCGGAGACCTCGGCTCAGCCTCTTTTTCGGCAGGGGTCCAGGCCTCCGGATAAATATAAAATATAGAGTGTTCAATATTTTGTTATCCCCTGTCTGTTAAGCCCTCTTGTCTACTACCCACCCCTTCTATCCTCCCCCCCTCTGCCCCTCCCCTCTAACCACAAACTGCTAATAATTGTAACTGATTCTCGAGGTCGCCAGGCGAGTGACCATGTCTGCAGATCACACTAACCTCTCGATCATTTCTATTAATGCGCAGGGGCTCAACGTCCCTGAAAAGAGGTCCTCCATCCTTCATCTCCTCTGGAAGAAAAGGGCGAAGATAGCCTTTATTCAAGAAACACACTTCCGCACGGACGCTGTCCCGAGGTTTGGGAACGCGAGGTTCCCGAAAGCGTACCACAGCACAAACGCAGAGACCAAAACGAAGGGAGTGTCAATCCTAATCTCCATCAGACCGGACACAAGGCATAGAACTAGCACAACTGAGGGACAAAGTGCGCAAAATAAGTTTAGATCAGGCAAAGATGAACCTTGTAAAGTGCAGAAGACACTTCTTTGAATTTGGCAATAAACCTAGCCGGACGTTGGCACGGGCATTACGTAACGCAAGAGAGAGAACATACGTCCCACATATCACAAACGCCAAAGGGAAGACACTCCACATGCCCAAACAGATCACGGAAACATTCAGGGAATTTTACCAAAAGTTATACAACCTCCCCACCCCCCAAGCAGAGCAGGACAGAGAAGCACGGAAAAAACATATACGAGAGTACATCCGGCAAGCAAAATTAGGCAAATTCACACAAGAAGCTATAGAAGCAATGGACGCCCCAATAACGCAGAACGAATTAGCCAAAGTCCTATCAGAAGCCCCCTCTGGAAAAGCACAAGGCCCAGATGGATTAACCCTACCATATTACAAAAAATTCACGGGAATCCTATCACCCCATTTCTTAAGGGCATATAACTCGTTGACACTTGGGCACAATATGCCCAGAGACTCCTTGAGGGCCCACATAACAGTGATACCAAAGGAGGGGAAAGATCCTGCACAATGTCAGAGTTATAGACCCATATCTCTCTTAAATGTAGACCTTAAATTGTTCTCCAAAATATTAGCAAACCGAATATCCCCATACCTACAGAAACTAATACACAAAGACCAGGTGGGCTTTGTGCCACAGAGAGAAGCCAGAGATAACACCATAAAAGCCGTGAACCTGATCCACTACGCAGAAAAACTATCGATCCCAATGTGCATACTGTCAACGGATGCAGAAAAAGCATTCGACAGGGTGGACTGGGATTTCTTATTTGCCACCCTGTCACAACTGGGAACGGGACCTCATATGACACAGTGGCTGGCGAGCCTGTATTCTAACCCAACAGCAGTGGTTAGGGTAAATGGACAGCTCTCGACCCCCTTCCCCATCACAAATGGGACAAGACAGGGCTGCCCACTATCGCCACTGATCTTCGTCATTTGTCTGGAACCCCTCCTAAACCACATCCGGTCCAACCAAGACATAGGGGGACTAGCCCTAAAGGACACAGAACATAAAATTGCAGCCTACGCGGATGATCTGCTATTTTTTATCACTAAACCACGAATATCCCTACCCAACCTAGTAACAGAAATTGACAGATACACACAACTGTCAAACTTCAAGATTAATTATCAGAAATCTGCGGCAATGAATATATCGCTCCCACAATCCCTCGCGGAAGAGCTCAAAGACTCATTCTCGTTCCCCTGGAGGAGGGACAAAACCCTCTACCTGGGGATCTATCTTACGCCTAAGGTAACAGAGCTGTTCTCCGCAAACTACCCTAGTCTAATAAACAAGATCCGCCTAGACCTAAACTCATGGACAAAGGGACTCTTCTCGTGGTTTGGGAGGGGGGGCCATATTCAAGATGAACATCTTACCGAGAGTGTTATACCTACTACAGGCCTTACCAATACACGTACCCAGGAAATTTTTTCAGCAATTATCTTCCCTCATGTCTAAATTTATATGGGCAACTAAACCAACCCGAATATCACAACACCTTGACGAGACCAAAGAAGGAGGGTGGGATGGGCCTGCCGAACTTCCTCAGATACTACCAGGCGGTTCACCTAGCACGTATAATAGACTGGCATAGACACAGGGGAGCCAAACAGTGGGTGGACCTAGAGCAGACGGCAACACCGATACCTCTGGTAGTACTCCCCTGGATTAAAAATCAGGCCACAACAGAGCTGACAAATCACCCAACCATAGGCCCCACATTGATAAGTCTAACAAGGATCAAGGAGGAAGCGGGAGTATCCCCTAGCCCCTCCCCCATGTATCTGATACTAGGCAACCCGGGTTTCCCACCGGGCAAGGAGGGTAAAATATACCAAGAAAGGCTAACGAGAGGGAATTTCAGGGCGAGTCACTTCCTCAGAGAGGGCCAGTGGTGGACAGGAGAGGATACAGGAGAAGAGATGGACCAAACCAGGCTCACATTCTGGCAAAAAGTCCAACTAAGGCATTTCCTCCGATCCCTCCCCCACCCAAACCTATACTCACGCCCCAAGACACAATTCGAGATTGCATGTAGTGAAAAAGGCCCCTCCAGACACACACTGTCAAGGATGTACAACATCATAACCACACAAAAGGAGAACCCACCCCCAAGATATATACAGCAATGGGAAAAAGACCTTAACACAACATTTACCCCAGAGGAAAGGGAGAGAATATTTACATTGACACATACAACATCCATGTCAAGTCAGATACAGGAATCAGGATACAAGATCCTATCGCGCTGGTACAGGGTGCCCTCCCACCTACACAAAATGTTCCCCTCGATCTCCCCATTATGCTGGAGATGCAGATCAGAACAGGGGACTGCATTACATATCTTTTGGGACTGCCCAGTGTTGACGAGCTTCTGGTCGGAAGTGTGGAGAATCACATCCAAGTTCACTACATACACCCTAAACAAAACTCCGGCCCTCTTCCTCCTGCATCACTGCGACGTACCTGTCTCCACATACAAGAAGTCAGTGGTTCGCCATCTGATTAACGCGGCGAGATCCTGCGTCCCCAGACTATGGAGACAGACTGAGCCACCTAATATAAGGATGTGGTTCAACGCGGTAAACTGGATAATGGAGATGGAGGACCTCACGGCCACACTGAGAGGTACGCAAAACAATTTCAGGAAGACTTGGTATCACTGGATGGAATTCCAGAACACGGATGAGTACACTCAACTCTGAGATTTAACACAGACATATGTGGTGTCCCACCTATCCACCCCCCACCCCACCTCTTCTCCTAATATATGTAAGTCCACTTATAGAAGTTACACGTAGCATAGTTTATTTGAAAAACAACGGTTTTGACAGACACGGGTCAGGAAAACCAAGTCAGGCAAGAACATTAAACAAGAATCATAACCCGAAGGAGTATGAATAATCACAAGTGGTTACAGTAACGTTGGTCAATGTTACCCAAATATCTATGTGACCAGAAGGACCCACCTGACAGTTTATTTCATGTTTTGTAACCAAAAAGAAAATGTTAAATAAAGAATTTAAAAAAAAAAAAAAAAAAATGGGGACCTTTTAGCTTCATCAATCTGTGTATTATATTCATCCTCCTCCTCCTGAAACCTCACGTAATCATGCCGAACGGGCAATTTTTCTTAGGCCCACAAGGCTCAGTCATATAATTTTTGTAAACAATTTTTATACGTTTCAATGCTCATTAAAGCGTTGAAACTTGCACCTGAACCAATTTTTATTTTAACTGGGCTGCCTCCAGGCCTAGTTACAAATTAAGCCACATTAACCAAAGCGATTAATGGGTTTCACCTGCCCTCTTGGTTGGGCATGGGCAATTTTTCTGAGGTACATTAGTACTGTTGGTACACCAATTTTTTGGGGCCCTCGCCTACAGTGTAATCCAATACATTTTTTGCCCACCTGCATTAAAGCTGACGTTACATCAGCTGTGCTGGGCACTGCAATGGGATATATTTATGTACCGCCGGTGGCTTCCTGGCACCCACCCATGCTGTCGGTCCACACGGAGTTGTAACTGCACGTGTCCACTTCTAAAGAACCCCAGTCTGACTGGGGCATGCAGTGTGGGCCAAAGCCCACCTGCATTTAACATGACATTACCTCAGCTGTGATGGGCAATGCAATGGGATATAGTTATGTACCGCCGGTGGGTTCCAGGGAGCCACCCATGCTGTCGGTCCACAGGGACTTCACAATAGGGAGTTGTACCTGCCTGTGTCTATGAATTAAAAACCGGTCAGGTTGGGGCATGCAGTGTGGGCCGAAGCCCACCTGCATTTAATCTGACGTTAGCTCTGCTGTCCAGGGCACTGCAATGGGATACATTTATGTACAGCCGGTGGGTTCCAGGGAGCCACCCATGCTGTGGGTGCACACGGAATTCCCATTGCGGAGTTGTACCTGCCTGTGACTATACAAAACTCCGGTCTGACTGGGGCATGCAGACACCTTGACAGAATGAATAGTGTGTGGCACATAGGTTCCCCATTGCTATGCCCACGTGTGCAGCTCCTGATGGCGGTGGCACAGGATTGGATTTCTCATTGCTTCTGTACAGCATTGTGGGCTATCGCCCCGCCCCTTTTAAAGAGGGTCACTGCCTAGCCGTGCCAACTCTCTGCAGTGTGTGCCTGCGGTTCCTCCTCATGGCAGACGCACTTATAAATAGACATGAGGGTGGTGTGACATGGCTGAAGGCTGCGCAGGGACAATTTGGTGTGCGCTGTGGACACTGCGTCATGCGGGGGGGGGGGGGGGGGGGGGGTGGCAGCATGTAACCCAGGAGAAGTGGCAGCGGAGTGTCATGCAGGCAGTGATTGTGCTTTGTTGGAGGTAGTGTGGTGCTTAGCTAGGGTATGCATTGCTAATGAGGGCTTTTCAGAAGTAAAAATTGTTGGGAGGGGGGGGGGCACTCTTGCCGCTATTGTGGCTTAATAGTGGGACCTGGGAACTTGAGATGCAGCCCCTTGCCTGCCCTATCCGTTGCTGTGTCGTTCCCATCACTTTCTTGAATTGCCCAGATTTTCACAAATGGAAACCTTAGCGAGCATCGGCGATATACAAAAATGCCCGGGTCGCCCATTGACTTCAATGGGGTTCGTTATTCGAAACGAACCCTCGAGCATCGTGAAAATTTCGTCCCGAGTAACGAGCACCCGAGCATTTTGGTGCTCGCTCATCTCTACTCACTAAGCTACCTACTAATACAGCTGTGTTATTTTCTTAGCCAGTTCGGACACAGCTTTATCAGATACTGGCTCGCATCTAAAAAGACTGTTGTATTTTGCTCTCCTTGGACGTATTTAAAGCCTTTGATACCTTAAGCTGGTCATACCCGTTTTCAGTACTAGAACATTGTACTCCTGCTGAGTTCCTAACTTGGTTACGCATCCTATATAACTCCCCAAAGGCCTTCGTTGGTTACAAGGGCTTTTGTTCTGACAACTTTACAATCCAGCGGGGCACAAGGCAGGGCTGCCCAGTTTCCCCGCTCCTCTTTATTTTAGCACTAGAGCCTTTAGCTATAAAAATCCATAATAATCCTGACATTAATGGAATTGAGGGTGTCCATCACAAAATTAGCCTGTTTGCAGACGATATACTCGCTATAATATCGTCCCCCCACATTACAATTCCAAATCTCATGGCAGAACTGTCCAGGTTCGGGTCTATCTTGGGTTTAAAAATAAACAAAACCAAATCAAAAGCTTTCAATCTCACCCTACCCCCACATACACACTGTCTTTACTGCAATTTAACTTCCATTTTCAATGGTTGACGGGGTCTCTAGGCTATCTGGGGGTGAGCTTGACAAATTCCTTTGATAAACTATAAACAAACTATATGCCACTCCTCCGTAATTTTCGTCTAATGTTGGAAAGCTGGGACCGATACCACATATCGTGGATTGGGAAAGTGAACTCCTTGAAGATGTCGTTTCTTCCAAACGCCTCTATTTTTTCAGATCTCTCCCAGTTCAGGTTCCCGGGCATTTCCTGAAAAGACTTCAGTAGATGACCTTTCGCTTTATCAGGAATAACTCAATCCCTAGAGTGGCACGTTCCACCTTGTACAGACAGACGAAAAGGAGGTTTGGGACTCACAAACTACTATCAGGCGGCCCAGGTGGCCCAATTGGCCTCCCTACACTCCACCACAAACACCCCTCTCTGGCTCTCGATAGAGGCCATGGAAATTCATCCCCTTACAGTAGACACACCATTATGGATCCCCCCGACTCATAGGCCCGCAATATCTAATCCAATCCTAAAACACTCTCTAAGAGTTTGGGACTCTATAAAATACTCCGGAAATTTGCTCTTCCCTCACCTGCCCCTACTGCCACACTTACGTAATCCGCTCTTTTCGCCGGGTAATGACTCCCCTTCGGCCTTTCAAAACTGGACACAAAGAGGCATCACTAAGGTTTACCATTTACTTTCTCGCGAAGGAGTGATTACATTCACTATCCTACAGAAAAATAAGGATATACCACCCTCGGAATAATTCCGTTATTTACAGCTAAAAAACTGTCTGTCCTCCTTATTGAAAAATACAGAATCTCCACTCACCCTCACCCCCTTTGAATCTTACTGCCTTAAACACCCACAGGCAAAAGGCATCATCTCTCAAATATACTCAAACCTTGTTCACACCTCTTACCGCACACAATTACCATATGTATCCAAGTGGGAGCAAGACTTAGGGGGATGTTCTGAGTGAGGAGGAGTGGTCTCAGATTTGGAGTTCCACCAACCAAGGAGCCCGCAACATACTAATATTGGAAACCTCATACAAAATCCTACTTCGTTGGTACTTAGTCCCAACACGAATTGCACATGTGGTTCCTGGTTACTCTAAAGACTGCTTCAGAGGCTGTTCTTCCCCGGGAGACATGCTCCATATATGGTGGTCCTGCCCCAGGGTCAAAAGACTTTGGATTAGAAGATACTCTAATTTATTCTGTAGCGTATCATAACCTGCGCAAAAATCACTGGGAGGCCTTGTTGAACAAAAAGATCACGGCTATACCCCCAAACTCCAGAAAATTGATTTCTTTCATCTTTTTAGCCACAAAACAAACCATAGCCCATTCCTGGCGCAAAGCTTCCCTAGACTTTTCCGAAGTTAAACGCCGCATGAATTGGTACCTGATAAAAATGTCAAATTCCTTAATATATGGACCCCATGGATAAATTATGCCCTCCCTACGGCGGGAATGAACCTACTAACCTAAACATGGTTTCTCGGTGCCTTCGCTCCTACAGGCGGCGGTCCTGAGAAAGAAAGAACACCCCCCCTTCCACTCTCCCCCTCCCCCCCGTCAGCACACTATTTGGCCCTGGCCAGGCCATTGTTACTTTCTGAATATTATTTTTCTGGAAATCTGCATTGAAAGTTGTAATATAAAACAACAATTGCTTACTATTACCTTGGTATACACTCATCTGGAAGATACAAGGTTTGTAATCACCCTGTCACACCAAGACTGCAAATTTTCTCACACTGCTGTACCTTTGTATGTAAGCTTAATTAAAAATTCAATAAATATTATTGTTAAAGAAAAAAAAAAAAAGACTTGTATTTTATGCCGAAGTGGAGAGAGCAAAGAAAAAAAAAATGCAGTAACTAGTTTGAAATGAGCAACATCTGTGTCTGGTCCCAGTTTGGCCTCCATCGGGCTGGTATACTCCAACATATTTATTTTTAACAATATAGCCTGTGTGCTGCTATTTCCTACAGAGTGAGCCACCACAAAAGAATCCATAATGGGCAGTACATGTTTTTTTAAGATTAAAGCCTATGGGTAACACATATGCCTTGTGCCACACACACACACACACACACACATAATTTATATATATATATATATATATATATATATATATATATATATATATCGGAGAATACTCTTGTCATATACGTCTGACAGATGTGATGTGGGCAGAGCCTAACTGATCTGGGGGGCTTATTCTGATATCTGTAAGGAATTTGTTTCCCAACTTTAGGATGATTGGCAACTAACTCATATGGAATTTATTTTTACTTTTCTCCCCATCAGAAGTGCATGCTAACAGCTTTAATGTAAATGGACAGCACTTCTAACTATGGAGTCCAGAAGACTGGAGGCTGGGATGTCAAACAAGTTCTTGTTGGTGTGATGGCCTGGAGTTCAAATACTTTTGGTCACAATAGTGTAGATTTGATAATACTTGTGTTTTTTCCAATCTTACTAACTACTGTATATAAAACTTTTAGGGATGTAGCAAGCAGACGAAAGCTTCCTTAATATTTTGTAACCTATAAAGATACATTCCCATGCAGCAGTGATGGTGCATGAAAAAGTTGCACCATTATTATAACACATCCTGTTTTTTTGCTAAGTTTTTGTGACATTACAATGTTTCATAAAAGAAAAAAATTATGGTACCATATGTAAAAACTAAAATCATGCGTTTTAGGCTCCATTAATATGTTTAGCCCTTCCATTGGCGGTTATACATCCTTATCAGTCAGAGTATACCTCTAATGGAAAGTCGACACATACGCCCCAGTATAGGCATAGAGTGACATACATTGACCATTATCTCCCATTGTAAAAAATATACATACTGCGTGGTATACTTTTTTTGTACCTCCTTACATAGCAATGTAAGGAGATGTGAACAGAGCCTTACATGTAGCATCCTTTGCTAGGCTTCTCGCCATAGAGGTCAATGATAAAAATAAAAAACAAAATGCCGCAAAGGGTAGTAATGGGGTCTGTGTCTTAACAAGGACATAGCGGACCCTCAAAACAGGCCTGTGTGAATAGGCTTTCATAAAAGTACCATATACAAATGAAAGATGATACAATGCCTATAGGGTGCCACCTGTTAGGCAGCATTCCTGCAAGTTAGTGTCTGACCTGTTAACAGGCCTATTAACATGATTGGGAATATAAACCAGTCTTCTCTAGAAGGAAAAGATAACCAAATACAGACAGGCAGTTTCAGAGGTTTTCCCCATCAGCATTCAGTAGGTTGCTGGGTGGGTGAGAGTCTATGATGTAGGTCAGGAGCAGAGCTGTGTTGTCAGAGTCCCATTTTGCTGGAATCTGTGAAAATGTATCAACTCTGGCTACAGATTATATAGGACTTGCAGGAATGCTACCTTCTAATAGGTGGCATAGTACAGGTATTGTACCATCTCCCATTTGCATACTAAATTTCCCAGAGGAGCAAAAATAGAGAAGATGTATTTAAAAATCAAAACAAGAACTCAATTACAGTATTGATTTACAAATATTCCATTTTGAAATGGAAGTAAGTTGAAAAGACTTTTAGATGCGTATTAGTATGCCAATCATACGGTATATCTTTTGGTACTGGTGTATCTTGTCTCCACTGGAACTGTGGGTGGAGATATGGGTTAGGCTGGGTCACTGACCGGGAACCGACCCCATCTGTGGATTGGCTGCCATGCTCTTGCCTCTGACAGGGTACCGCCCCCAGCAATGGATTGCCTGCAGTGCTTTAGTAGCTGCTGGAGCAAGTCCTGGAACACCTAGGAAGGAAGGCCCAAGCAGGCAGGCTGTGGAGGACAAGGACGGCGACATCACGGACCGGACAGCAGCAGACCAGGGTCAACAGCAGCAAGACAGGTGGCGTAGTACTAGGAGGACAATGGCTCCTGCACTATGATGAGCTGACTCCCAGCCATGTCAGTTTTCAGCCCTAGCCCGCACCTGCTGGCCAGTGTCTTGTGCAACTGTCCGATCCTGTCCCCCCAATCAGCTGGCCCTGCTGTCATCACTGTCCAAGGCAGCGCAGGCAAAGTGACACCACTGGAAGAGTCATCTCTGCCCTCTGTGGTGCAGTGTGCCGGAGCATGGAGCCACTTCTCCCGACTCCGCTGTCACTCTGCTCCCCGGCGGCCTGGATGGATCTGTAGGAGCCAATCGACAGCTAGGGGCGTGACCTGGGCATTACCTCCAGTTAAGGCCGGTCAACCCCTAGCTTCCAGTGGAGACAGTTGCACCAGTACCATATCTTATTTCAATCCAACCAGATAATTTCTCATTTTGAACCCAGACCTAAAAAAAAAAAAAAAAAAAAAAAAGATTAAATCTAATTGGCCACTGTTATGCATGAAGGCCTATGGTGTGTATGCGCTTGCCAATGGGGAATTGCACATTATTTTGTCCAAGTATGGCCAGCCATAAAGTGAGCAACCAGGGTTTATAGAAAAACGTTTTAGATGAAATGTCAGGAAATACCTTGTCATTAACACCAGCAAATTCTATAATCTGTTTGGCTATGGCAGCAAATGCTGGATTAAATTCCACAGTAAAAAGACGTGCTCCAGGCTTTAAAAGTCTTGAAATGCGGACAGCTGAGTAACCACAATAGGTGCCCAATTCCAGGAGAACATTTGGATCAGTCTCTTTCACAACATTATCCAGGATCAAGCCTGTAATAGAAAACCTCAGTGTGAGCAGCATAACCAAAAAAGTAAAGAGAAAGATGGTGCACAGATGGGGTTAAAGGAAAAGTAAGAGTGTAAAGGCAAATGGGGTTTCTTAACTTAGATAGGGGCCACTATCTGTAAAAACATATGTGCAGTGTGTCATTGCAAGTCCTATACATAGATGCTGTAAGGCACATCCAGAGCATAAGGCCAGTTTCACACAGGCGTTTGTAAAAACGCTGTGTTTTATAGGGTTTGGAAACCTGTTTGACAGCGTCTTTAAAGGGGTTGTCTCGCGAAAGCAAGTGGGGGTTAAGTACTTCTGTATGGCCATATTAATGCACTTTGTAATATACATCGTGCATGAAATATGAGCCATACAGAAGTTATTCACTTACCTGTTCCGTTGCTGGCGTCCCCGTCTCCATGGCTCCGTCTAATTTCCCGATTAGACGCGCTTGCGCAGAAGGGTCTTCTCCCATCTCTTCGGCCCGAGCGGCATTCTGGCCCCGCCCCCTTCTAAGCGTCATCGCGTAGCTCCGCCCTCACACGTGCCGATTCCAGCCTCCTGATTGGCTGGAATCGGCACACGTGACGGGGGCGGAGCTACGCGATGCCACATAGAAGGGGGCGGAGCCAGAATGCCGCTCGTGCCAGGCCGAACAGATGGCAGAAGACCCTTCTGCGCAAGCGGGTCTGATCGGGAGATTAGACGCTGAAATTAGACGGAGCCATAAAGACGGGGACGCCAGCGCAGGGAAGGTAAGTGAATAACTTCTGTATGGCTCATATTTAATGCACGATGTATATTACAAAGTGCATTAATATGGCCATACAGAAGTGCTGAACCCCACTTGCTTTTGTGAGACAACCCCTTTAATGCACCCCATGATTGCAATAGGTGATGTGCTTCGTTAAAAAAGGCAGCAACGCACTAAATAGAACAGACAGCGTTCGTTTAGCATAGCATTAGAAACCCCGCGTTAAAACGCCCGTCTTGAGAAGCCCTACTGAAATCAATGGAGGCTCAGTGGAAACATAACCTATATGTTACATAAACCTCATTCAGTACACTAAAGTTACTATTAGCCACATATTTGCTTATCTGTTACAAAAATTGTGCTGCACAGTGATATTGTACATAGCATTTTACTACTGTGTGTTACGTTCTTACATTGGACTGGGAGGATGCTTTAGTAGGTTCTGCTGTGTTAGGTATGTGATAGAACCTTTGTGTTTGGACAATATATGTACAGCTATGACTTCATTGTAGTCTAGTATTTATTTTTTTTACAAACAATGAATGCACTTTGGTCATCTCTTCCTATAATCTTACCCTTCTGGTCTCCTACATTCATGGCCCATTCCTTTTGGGAACAGTATGTGTCAATACTGTCAATAACACTCTGTGGGTCCCCACGTACGGCATTATCCAGCACGTACTGTAAAACTCGCTGTTCCTTGGTCTGGTTCATGAAGAAACTTTTGATGGCTTCTACTGTTATGTGAAAGACAATTTTAGCAATAGTTCGTCGTGGACCGTCGACAACGATGTACAAAGCAAGAAGATGCTCAGATCTATCATCTGTATAGAAAAGACAGTGAATTAGTAAACAAGGGTCAATGTCATCAAAACAATCCCATGCTATATGCCTATGATACATTAGTATTACATAAACAGCAATTCAGCAGAATTGCTGTCCCTCCAGCTGTACCTGTACCCATACCTAAGCAGTGCTAATTTACATATATGATCTAGCCCCTTGGAGCAAGCTTTCTAAAAATGACTCATTTCCTGGACAACATGTAAATCTGCTTGCAGCCCCTTAGGCTGCTTTCACACGGCCATGAAAATCATGCAAGATTTGTGCGTTGTGAGAAGCAAATATAGCATTCTTTTGAATGGGGTCATACACATGAGCGATTTTTGTTTTTCTTTCCCCACATCATATGAAGATATTGTGGCATGTCCTATCTTTAGGTATTCCATTGGAATGCCTCACATCACCCTTTGTCTTCAATGGCGCCGGCACACCATCACACGGCTTACGAGGTGCATGAATGGAAAACACTCTGTGATCCTCTGCCATGACTAGAAGCATCTCTACTTCCCCGATGTGAAGCCAGCTGGTTTTAAACATAAAAACCCCTTGCATCCGTGGGGACATCGCACGTTGGGGAGCGTGATGTTGGGCAGAGTTTCACGGCCTGATATCAGACTGACCTGTGTGAAAATAAGGCTGTCCAGATTTGCAAGAAATCTGGAATGGACACCTGCCTCCGGATTCCACAGCAAATACTGCCCAAAACATACTATGGAAAAGCATTTTTTCCTGTCCACAAGTGGAGAAAAAAAAATCAATTGCAATTTTCCTCTTGCAGAGGCAAAAAAAAATTTTTTAATTGCAGCACACTCTATTGTAGTGCGGATTTCGCATGCACGAGCTCCATTGAACTTAATGGAAGCCGTCCGACCTGCGGCCCTTACGCAATGACATTGGGGAAAGTTTACAGGCACCCACTTCATCGCCTTGTGATGGTGCAGGGAAAGCAGGGATTTAAAAAAACAAAACAAAAAAAATAAACTGTACTGTGCATGTCCGACAGCTCGCAGTGTGGACCATCTGCAGTACAGAAAGGAGAAAGAAGTGACAGGTATGCCGTGATGCCAGCCAGGCACAGGGTCTGATTCTGCTGCGGGCTTCTGCATCTGAAGGATCTGTTCATGTTTTTTGCAACATTTTTTGCACATAAAATACAGCATGCACTATTAAAACCGCATGTGGATTCAAACAATACATGCATTTTTTTTTTAAACTTCATGCAGGCTTCTGATGCGTTGTGTGTAAAGTGTGCAATCGTCTACAGTATATACCCAGGTTATACCAGCTGTACATATCTTCTATATATTTGTCAATGTCTGAGCATCACGCACAAACGGTACGACCAATAGACATGACATTTTGCACACAATATAAGTTGACCCAGTGAGGGTTATAGGCTAAAAAAATAAAACATTCATAAGTGTTGTTGTCTTGGCAACCTTATTTGCATATTTTTGCCTTTTCCTGAATTTTAATGCAGCAACACCCAAATTTGCTTTTACCAATGGATTCTACGTACTCTATTTGGTATTCCTGGTTATTTCCAACAAGCAATTCCCACTGAAGAGCCGTATTAAGTGTTGTAATATCCTGAAACACAAATTTCCATGTTCTCTGACAGAAATTCATGGAGCTACCGAGGATTGAAAACTGTTGCCCATGGCAACCAATCACAGCCCAGCTTTCATTTTACCTCAGCACCAGGAGGATTAAAAGCAGTTGCCCATAGCAACCAATTGCAGCACAGCTTTTATTTTACCTCAGCAGTATAATATATAGCAACCAATCACGATGCAGCTTTCATTTTACCTCAGCAGAATAACAAGTTAAAGCTAGGCTATGATTGCTTGCCATTGTCAACAAAAAAAAAAATTGCACAATTTTACTTAAATTGGACCAGAACTAGGGATTTGTATATGACACAAACAGATTTTGTGTTTTAGATATAAGTACCTTTTAGTTTACCTCTGCACGGAGGATTCAAAGCTGTTGCTT
Organism: Eleutherodactylus coqui; assembly: GCF_035609145.1. Lineage (NCBI taxonomy): Eukaryota > Metazoa > Chordata > Amphibia > Anura > Eleutherodactylidae > Eleutherodactylus > Eleutherodactylus coqui. The sequence continues at coordinate 157,580,193 of NC_089841.1, forward strand.
ACAGCAACCAATCACAGCACAGCTTTTATTTTACCTCAGCAGTATAATATATAACAACCAATGACGGCGCAGCTTTCATTTTACCTCAGCAGAATAACAAATAAAAGCTGAGCTATGATTGGTTGCCATTGGTAACAAAACATGCAAAATTTCACTCAAATCTGACTAGAACTAGGGATTTGACACAACACAGATTGTGTTTTAGATATAAGTAACTTTTTATCTCAGCACTGTGGATTAAAATCTGTTGCCCATAGCAACCAATCACAGCACAGCTTTTATTTTACCTCAGTAGTATAATATATGGTTAATACACTCCCATAACAGCAATCAGCATAGGTGTACTTCCACGTACATTCTCATATCCTCTTTTCTTACTTAAAATGTCACGTTTTGTATTACACGCGTTCTGTATCGGGTACCCGGGCTATCTATTTGTTGCACAATCTGTTCGTTCGTGTTGTATACAAATCCACAGTTCTGGTCGGATTTGAATAAAATTTTGCAGGATTGTCCTTCAGCACAAGGCGATGAATACTGGCGTAATTAAAAAAAACTCACTGGCTTCCCCTGTAATTATTGCCAACAGCAACCAATCACAGTTCAGTTTTCGTTTCTTATACTTAAAAGCTATGCTGCGATTGGTTGCTATAGGCAACAGCTTTTTATTTTGGACAACTTTCATAAGAGTGCGTTGCTCGGCTCATTGTCGTAGCTCACTTTGTATATTCCAGGACTGCTAGTCAAAAAAAAAAACCGCCATGCAACGCACCGGTATATTTTCTAGTCTTCTACATATTTGTCAATGTCTGTTTGCTCGAGCATCACGCACAAACTGTATGACCGAGTGACCTGAAACTTTGCACACAATATAATCTCGAGCTTGAGAAGGTTATAGGCTTTAAAAAAAAAAAAACAAAAAAAAAAAAAAACACACTACTGAAATTTTGTTGTCTTGGCAACCTTATTTGCGTTTTTTGCCTTTGCTTGAATTTAAATGCAGCAACCCCCAAATTTGCTTTTACCAATGGATTCTATGTACTTGATTTAGTATTCCTGGTTATTTCCAACAAGTAATTCCCACTAGAAGGCCTCATGTCCACGGGGAAAATCGGGCCCGCTACGGATTCTACATGTAGAATCTGCAGCGGGTCCCTCCTGCCCCGCGGACATGAGCGCTGAAAAGGAGAATAAATGACAATAAACTCACCTCCCATCCGCTCCGTTTCTTCTCTTCGCGGCGTCATCTTCTCTCGTCACGGCCGGATCTTCATTCTTCGGCTCGGCGGATGTGCACGATGACGTCGGTGACGTGCCCCGCGCATGCGCCGGGCCGAAGCAAAATGATCCGGCCGCGGCTGAGAGAGGATGGCGCGGCGCCGAAGAGAAGAACCGGAGCGGGTAAGTAAAATGTGATTTTTGTCTCCCGCGGATCCGGACGGCTTCCATAGGCTTCAATAGAAGCCCGCGGGAGCCGTCCCCGCGGGAGACCTGCATGAAAATGGAGCATGGTCCAGAGTTTTTCATGCTCCATTTTTTTTAAATCACTTTTATTGACGATCCGCGGGTATTTATCTACCCGCGGGTGGTCAATGCATCCCTATGGGGTGCGGATCCGCGCGCGGGAGAAGAGTTAAAATCCGCTGCGGATTTTAATTCTTCTTTTCCCCGTGGACATGAGCCCGAAGAGTCAGACTGAGGGTTGAACATTTGTGTTTCAGGACTGCTTTTCAGCTCCAGTCTAACCCTGCTGGAGGCCACCAGTCATTTGCCCATTTTGTCCTTCCTAATTCTGCTTTGGATGTCCATGTGGATTACAGTTTGCAAGAATGATCTGTCCCCAAACAGGAAGACATGGAGCAAACTTATGAACACTGGCCCTCATTTATCAAAACTCTCTAAAAGTAAATCAACAAACAGTAATAAACTGTTGGTGCCCATAGAGAGCAGTCACAGAGCAGCTTTCATTTTACCTCAGCACTAGGAAGATTAAAAGCTGTTGCCTATAGCAAAAAAAATATAACACCACAGCTTTTATTTTACCTCAGCAGTATAATATATAGAAACCAATGACTGCACAACTTTCATTTTACCTCAGCAGGGCAACAAATGAAAGCTGAGCTATGATTGGTTGCTCCTCATTGATGATCTAAAAGTTTCTGCACATGGCTTGCTGTTGAATGAAACAGCAGTAGGGATAAAGCACTGAAAAGCTTTTTTACAAAGAACTAAGAATCTATTTTAAACCTCAGTGAAAGCCGATGCCCCATCTGTAGTAATACTGGCAAGCATACTTATTGCAGTATTTTCAGAAATAAAATACTGCTTTAGTTTCACATAACTATCTTTGCCTCTATTGTGACCTTTTTAAATGAAGGGTTTTTACTGCGAAGTTACTGAAAACCATACTAAGGCTGGATTCACACCAACGTATATCGGCTGTTTTCACGCCGAGCCGATATACGTCGTTCTCATCTGCAAGGGGGAGCGGGGAATGGAAGAGCCAGGAGCAGGAACTGAGCTCCTGCCCCCTCTCTGCCTCCTCTCCGCCCCTTTGAACTATTTGCAATGGTGAGAGGTGGGGCGGGGCTAATTCTCGTTACTTAGCCCCACCCCCGTCCCACCTCCTTTCATTGCAAATAGTGCAGAGGGGCGGAGAGGAGGCAGAGAGGGGGCGGAAGCTCAGTTTCTGCTCCTGGCTCTTCCATCCCCCCCCCCCCCTGCAGATGAGGACGACGTATATCGGCTCGGCGTGAAAACCGAGCCGATATACGTTCGTGTGAATGCAGCCCAACAAATATTGCTGTCTGTCTCACTGTGACACAGCCACCATCCTCTCAGACTACTCTGCATGCTAACAGCATCCTGGCACCAGAGCAGTCTGTTAAATAGATCTGCCCCTCCCCTGCATTAACATGACCCATCCTGAGGGTAGGTAAATAGGCCAATATGATTTCATCAAATTATATACCGACAACCTTGCATTATTTAATGTGGTTATTGTGTTATAGATATGTGCATTTCTGATAGCAAATGTATTTTCAGTGCTGTTGCCACTTTTTGGTTCCCATCCTGAGGGTAGGTCATCAATAGTATTCTCCCTGGAAACCCCCTTTAACTTCAGTTGAAAAAGAAACAAAATTTCACAGCTGCATATAGTTAATCTGAATGACCATCACAAAAAATAAGCAAAAAAAAAAAAAACAAACTGGAAAACTTGTTGGGAAAAAAAATAAAAAAATCAATCACTGGAGCCGAACACAACCATTCCGAACAACGTAGCACCCTGCTTACCAGAAGAGGATTCCAGTTTCTTTTGAGTACCCCTTTATAGATAACCTATGCTATTTGCATAAGCAAGCAAGATGATTTCCAGCCCCATATGTAATCAGTAGAAGATGGTCATCCTTTAGGGTCCATTTAGAGTGGACGAATGTCAGGCAAAGGATGCTCAACACTCATCCCCGCATACACGCTCCTTTGCGATTGCACGGGAGCTAGTATCGCTGGCTCGCTAACAGAGTGGCCAGCAGGGGGGCTGCAGGAGATTTCGCTCCTCGCTCTCCACCCCCCCCCTTCCACTGACTTAACATAGCGGCCATTCAATACCGAACGGCTGCTATTTACCCTTAGCGATAAGCATCCATCGTTTATGCTACATAAACGATGGACGATAAGCAGATCAGTCATGTGTAAATAGTAGCCGTTTAGAACTGAACGGCCGCTATGTTAAGTCAGTGGGGAGAGGCAGGAGATGGCGAGGAATGAAATCTCCTGCATTCTCCCCACTGTGAGCCAGCGATGCTAGTTCCTGTGCATCATTTGCCCGACAGTCTTTCAGTCTAAGGCCTCATGTCAACGGGGAAAATCAGGCCCGCTACGGATTCTCCATGGAGAATCCGTAGCGGGTCCCTCCTGCCCCGAGGACATGAGCGCTGAAAATAAGAATAAACTTACCCGCAGCAGACCGGGCATGTCTTCTCTTCTTCACGGCGGGATCTGCTTTCTTCGGCCGGCGGATGTGCGCGACGTGCTGGGCACATCCGCCGGGCCGAAGAAAGAAGATCCGCTGCGGATTTAAAATCATATTTTGCCCGTGGACATGAGGCCTAAATGGGCTTTTATTCAGTGGTGGCAGAACATACCAACATACAATCTCAGGGCAGGCTCGCATGAGCATAAATTTAATTGCATATGACATATGCGTAACACATGGTGAATGGAGCCTATGAAAGTACATAAATTTTCAATGATCCATTCACTCGTGTAAAATGGACACAACCAAAAAAAAAAACAAAAAAACGGCATGTTCTATTTTACCGCGTGATAGAGCCTCAGGCCTCCTTCCCACGAGCGTGACGGGCTCCGCCGCGTAATATTACGCAGTGAAGCCCGTCACGGCGCCCCCCAGAGCCCCTATACTTACCAGCGGACGATAGCGTGAAGACGCTTCCCCGCCCACCGCCATCGCGTCGTGTGACACGCCCACCGCGTCACGTGACGCGCCGGCCGCGTCAAATGACGCTGCGGCGGTAGGCGGGGAAGCGTTTTTTCACGCTATCTCCCGCTGATTACAGCGGGAGATAGCGTGAACGGATGGCTTCCATTGACTGCAATGGAAGCCGTCAGCGCGTACAGCCCGTCCTCACCCGCAGCAAATAGAGCATGCTGCGGGTGAGGACGGGAGAAATCGCAGTGCGTAATTCCGCGGTGGAATTACGCATCGTGAGCATTGTGCTATTAGGTTCAATAAAACCTAATAGCAGGGGGCCACGCAGCGGATTTTTGCCGCGAATTTACGCGGCGTAAATCCGTTCGTGGGAAGGAGGCCTAAGGGCTCTTGCACACTTGCGTTTTTCTTGCACATCTTTCACGCGATATTGCTGTGTTTTTTTAACGCAAATGTAAATGGGACTTTCTAATGTTAAAAACGCATTGCGACAAAAAAATAAAAAATTTTTAAAAAAGTGTGTGTGTGTATATATATATATATATATATATATACACATACATATACATATACACACATACACACACATACACACACTATCGTTCAAAAGTTTGGGGTCACCCAAACAATTTTGTGTTTTCCATGAAAAGTCACACTTATTCACCACCATGCGTTGTGAAATGAATAGAAAATAGAGTCAAGACATTGACAAGGTTAGAAATAATGATTTGTATTTGAAATAACATTGTTTTTACATCAAACTTTGCTTTCGTCAAAGAATCCTCCTTTTGCAGCAATTACAGCATTGCACACCTTTGACATTCTAGCTGTTAATTTGTTGAGGTAAGCTTGTGAAATTGCACCCCACGCTTCTAGAAGCATCTCCCACAAGTTGGATTGGTTGGATGGGCACTTCTGGCGTACCATACGGTCAAGCTGCTCCCACAACAGCTCAATGGGGTTCAGATCTGGTGACTGCGCTGGCCACTCCATTACCGATAGAATACCAGCTGCCTGCTTCTGCTGTAAATAGTTCTTGCACAATTTGGAGGTGTGTTTAGGGTCATTGTCCTGTTGTAGGATGAAATTGGTTCCAATCAAGCGCTGTCTACTGGGTATGGCATGGCGTTGCAAAATGGAGTGATAGCCTTCCTTATTCAGAATCCCTTTTACCCTGTACAAATCTCCCACATTACCAGCACCAAAGCAACCCCAGACCATCACATTACCTCCACCATGCTTAACAGATGGCGTCAGGCATTCTTCCAGCATCTTTTCATTTGTTCTGCGTCTCACAAACGTTCTTCTTTGTGATCCAAACACCTCAAAGTTGGATTCATCCGTCCACAACACTTTTTTCCAGTCTTCCTCTGTCCAATGTCTGTGTTCTTTTGCCCATCTTAATCTTTTTCTTTTATTGGCCAGTCTCAGATATGGCTTTTTCTTTGCCACTCTGCCCTGAAGCCCAAAATCCCACAGCCGCCTCTTCACTGTAGAGGTTGACACTGGTGTTTTGCGGGTACTAGTTAATGAAGATGCCAGTTGGGTACCTGTGAGGAGTCTGTTTCTCAAACTAGAGACTCTAATGTGCTTATCTTCTTGCTTAGTTGTGCAACGCGGCCTCCCACTTCTTTTTCTACTCTGGTTAGAGCCTGTTTGTGCTGTCCTCTGAAGGGAGTAGTACACACCATTGTAGGAAATCTTCAATTTCTTAGCAATTTCTCGCATGGAATAGCCTTCATTTCTAAGAACAAGAATAGACTGTCGAGTTTCAGATGAAAGTTCTCTTTTTCTGGCCATTTTGAGCGTTTAATTGACCCCACAAATGTGATGCTCCAGAAACTCAATCTGCTCACAGGAAGGTCAGTTTTGTAGCTTCTGTAACGAGCTATACTGTTTTCAGATGTGTGAACATGATTGCACAAGGGTTTTCTAATCATCAATTAGCCTTCTGAGCCAATGAGCAAACACATTGTACCATTAGAACACTGGAGTGATAGTTGCTGGAAATGGGCCTCTATTCGCCTTTGTAGATTTTGCACAAAAAAACAGGCATTTGCAGCTAGAATAGTCATTTACCACATTAGCAATGTATAGAGTGCATTTGTTTAAAGTTAGGACTAGTTTAAAGTTATCTTCATTGAAAAGTACAGTGCTTTTCCTTCAAAAATAAGGACATTTCAATGTGACCCCAAACTTTTGAACGGTAGTGTGTATATATATATATATTATATATATATATATATATATGGCAAAGCACAAACTTGCAATGCGTTTTTAACATTAGAAAGTCCCATTGACAATCGTGTTTAAAAAAACAAAACAAAACACAGCGTTACTGCAGCCTTAAAAAAGAACAAAAAAACACACAAGTGTGTGGGAGCCCTAAATGTTCTCTATGGGCACATAATAAACACTGTGCGGGGTTTATCAGCACTGCTGCTAAGCGGCAGAGCAGGAAATTTAAAGAAAAAGAGGAAAATGCGTATGACAGCAAACGTAAGATACACCGTCATGCGCAGTCCAAAATCTCTGCCATATGCAGCAGTTTATGCATACACTCACGTGAGCCCACCCTAACAAAGTACATCAAAGAGCAAACAAAACAAAAGCTATAGTTATCTCACCACCAGGAAGGTTTTGAAGTACAGGAACACAGCCAGCCAACTCAGACACTGAGCTAGACCTCTGATGAGTGCTGCATATGTGTGTGAGGCTGCAAGCCCTCCCCCATCACTATAATGATTAATCCAAAGTTGGGCGGTGTCTGGGTCAAAAAAGTGTTTAGTCATGAGGACTATTGGATTCTTGGAATAGGGACCCTGAGTCCAGCCGGTCTGAAGTTCAGATCTGATTTGTTGTATTTCTATTAATATCTGAAACTATGTAGTAAAACTACATCCCCTTTCCTCTCTGCTGTTGTCCCCCTTTCTGTGCTCTTTTCAGTTGTTATTCCTTCCTTTGCTTATCTTTTTATATTTTATGTTTATGGTGTTTTTATGCTTATGTATACTTGATCCATCCTGGTTTTTTTTTTTTAATTAACTCTTTATTTTTCCTGTTCTTTTCCCTTAACTTTACTTTTTGTTCATTTATATAATTTTCTTTTTTGATATTTATAGTAATTATAGAGATATTTGTCTATGTTCATCTGCACATGATCCATTCCAGGTTTTCCAGTGACTCGCTCCACAGGTTTAAAGAGGTTGTCAGGTTACCGCACAACATCCCTGCAATAGATCTGACTTCCTTTCAGGGATTCGATTATAATGTTAGTGTAGGAGCTCGCAAGACTACGTGGACCATTGACACAGCTTATGTATTTTGGCCAAATATTAATCAATACTTTTATATTTGTTATTTTTGCAGGGAGTAGTCTCGCTTTAGAGTTGTTAAAAGAGCCCAGGGTTTCAGTATATTGTGCATTGTGTAGTTCACTTATAAGGTGCAGGACAGCCCACCAGATACAATGATGCCCATTAGAGATGAGCGAGCATACTCGCTAAGGACAATTACTCAATCGAGTATTGTCCTTAGCGAGTATCTCCCCGCTCGGGAGAAAAGGTTCGGCTGCCGGCGCGGGTGACAGGTGAGTTGCAGCCATGAGCAGGGGGGAGCGGGGAGGAGAGAGAGATCTCCCCTCCGTTTCTCCCTGCTCTCCCCCGCCGCCGGCAGCCGAATCTTTGCTCCCAAGCGGGCAGGTACTCGCTAAGGGCAATGCTCGATCGAGCAATTGCCTTTGGCGCGTATGCTCGCTCATCTCTAATGCCTATGCTATTTTAATAGGTTGTAAGCCTATAGCGGGAAGGGGTTAAGCAACCCTTTTGCTCCCCCTGCGATTTGCACAGAAGCATCACAACCTTTTATTATTCTTGTGAATATATACATTCAAGCTTGTGTGGTTAGCATAGTCAAATAGCATATAAGACCTTCATTTCTAACTTTATATTAATAAGTCAAATTAACTTGATGTAGTAACCTTGAAAGGAAGAACATAGGCTATTGGGATGCCGGGGTGGTAGAGGGGAATCCTTATCTCCTTGCTTATCCCTTTACGACGGTATTGGAAGGGGTATCCTTTTATTATCTTCGATATAGGAAGCGATTCGGAGGTTAGATATTCATCTTGACTACCAATATAAAGCTGGCTGCACATGGGTGAGCTTGATTCCGCAGCGGAATCCAGCTGTGACCCTGGCCAGTGATACCTGCAAAATCTGTAATGTGGATGAGCGCAGAGGCTCGCAGCCGGTCATGCGCAGTATGGATTTTTTTTTCAATATTTGTATTTCCCATGCTGTCGGTAGGCAATGACGCGGGTATCTGTGGCCCATATGCAATGTCAATTGCGTATAGACTTGCAGGTCGGATGGCCTCCATTGAAATCAATGGAGGCCGTCCACAGCAAAATAGAGCATGCTGCGATTTTTTTTTTTCCTCCGCTCGTGGAATAAACCTTTTTTTATCAGCCAGTGTGAAGGAAAAAGCGGAAGTATGTTTCTTGCGTGTGATTTGCTGCGGATTCTCCGTAATAGGAATCTGGTCATGTGAAGCCGGGCTAATTGAGCCACTTCTTTCAAATTGCATAGAAAGTAGATAGAGTATTCTTTCTTATTGCCACAGCCTTCTGTATGATCAGTTATGATTTCTATAACTTGGTGATAAGAGGGAGGATTAGGAGATCTCAATCCTAATCCTCCCTCTTATCACTAACTTTGACAACCCCTTTAAAGACATACCCCCCCCCCCCCCGAGCCCTTTTAAAGTAATACAGCCTCCCTATGCCCCTTAAAAGGGGTGTTCCGAGACTATTTTTAGAACCAAAGCCTTAAAGGGATTCTGTCACCAGGTTCATGTTGCCCAAAGCACGGCAGCATGAAGCCGGGTTAGGTATGCTCATTACCCCCGTGTTTGTTTTATTATGAAATGCTGCAGCGTTCCAGAATAAACACACTTTGAAGTTGGACTCGAATCTGAGCACCGTATCACGATGCACCGGCCTTTTCTCACCCACATCATTCAGAGTGACAATTCTGTCGATATAGAAAAGAGGAGAAAGCTGTCGGTCTTCATGATATAGGTGGAGAAAGGCCAGTACAGCCCACTGCTGTGGTCGGAGCTCAGTTTTGAGTCAAACTTCATGTTTACTCTGTATGTTTATTATGGAAAGCAGCAGCATTTCAGAATAAAACAAATATGGAGGTAATGAGCATACCCAGAGGCGTAACTTGAAGCTTTTGTGCCCCAATGCAAAATCTATAACAGGGCCCCCAATTATAATGCTTTATTCAGAATATCTGGCTCCCTATATGGAGAGGAGAGGCCTTATTGGCCCCCTAAGGCTCCTGGGCCCGGGTGCAACCGCATCCTCTGCATCCTGTATAGTTACACCCCTGATACCTGTCGGAGAAGGATCAATATTGCTACTCCAAAAGATAGAGAAGAGATGTTGGTACGTAACTCAAGGAAAGTTAGATGTAGTTCCAATAAAGACACTAGACCTATTTTTGTAACGCAATATTCAACTGACTACAAACAAATAAGTATCTAATAAATATTTACCAATTTTACACTCTGATCAGAAACTTATACTTATGCCACTTTAATTCGAACCTCTCATTCTCTCCTCCAAGACATCTCCAGAGCAGCACCAGTCCTCTGGAATGCGCTACCCAAAACTATCCGTGCAATTCCTGACTCTAAAAATGCACCTCTTCAGGGAGGCATACCATATAAATATGGCTGAAAAACTAAATTGCATACATTCAATACACTCCTCGGTGCTGTTGAAAGGAGGCCAGAGGAGGTGTGGTCCGAGGAGACCTTAAAGCAGAGGGGTTTCCTCTTCCATGTGTTAAACCTCAGAGATTCCCATGACTCCACACTACCAGAAATTGGACCGATCTCCAGCCTCGTATCTCTCTGGCAATTTATCCCTGTTTTATTTTTAATACTGTCTGTGTGTGTATGCCTGTATACTCTTATACTCCAGTGTAACACCTTTCTTGTATATCCTCTGTGCGTGTGTGCATGTGTATATATGTGTGTGTGTGTAATATATATATATATATATATATATATATATATATATATATATATATATATATATATATATATATCATCTCTGGTGTACAGCTCACCTGAGAATCAGCTGGTGGTGGTGGCAGCATGTGTGCGAGTGGAATTGTGGAATGCTGGAGTGCGTTACGATGGATTAGGGGGTGATTTGTGCTTTCGGTCTGCATGTGGCAGAACCCCATGAAAGCTGGTTACAAATCCACCTGTAGTCTGGCGAATTCACACTTGCAATCGTGCTAGAGCGATCAGACTTTGCCGTGACAAATTGGACGCAACGGTTAGAGCGATCTCTCTCTCCTCCCCATCCATGACTCTTACCAATAGCCGGCTCTTGCAGAAAATGTTTGTGCAGATAAGCATCCTTCAAGTCTAATGTGGCCATGTGATCTCCTGGCTGGAGGATGCTTACACTGATTTAGTAGTTTCCATTCGGAGCCTCCTCTTCCATATGAATTGGTTTAGAAAACTCAGGTCTATACTCATTCTCCACCCTCTGATGGACTTTTCGATCAGGAAGACAGGAGAACACTTCTTCTAGTGCTCCTTTGGCTATGTACTCTGTGATAGCCCTTTCCAGAGTTTGTTGCCTTTTTGTAGGCAACCGACTGCTGTGCATAAATCTGCTCATAGGAGGGGATGAGAATTCTATGGTGTAACCAACCTGAACTATTCTCAAAACCCAAGGGTCTGGAATTAGTTTCAACCATCTTTGAAGAAAAAGGGTAAGACTACTTCCTACAGGGGCATCTATTGCAGCACAAGGAGTGGCGACTAATTTGGTATCAATACTCTGCCTCTTTCTCTTTGGACTGATCTCTTAATCATCTTATATCACATCTCTGATCTGTGCCACGCTGGCTAATCTTGATTGCTGACTCCTGTCAGGTGATCTGCCCCTTCTAGCTGAGCGCCCACGGCCCCGCAAGGACTGCAGCAAAGATTTACCATTCTTGTTCCCAAGCCCTTCCATCATTTTGGCTAGCTGTAAACCAAACTATTTTCCTAGCACATATGATAGATTACAGAGATGGTACTTGGATCTATTTTCTTCTGACCAGCTATAATGCCCTCCTAGCTGCTGTGGATAGAGCCATACCCTTGACATCCAGCTTTGTTTGCTAAGCAGTTGCATCACAAACTCAACCTTTAAAGCAAACATTTTAAAAGCGCTTAGAATGCCTTCACATGAGAAACCCCATCAATATCCCTATAGACATGAGCCAGGTCCTTCCTAAGGGTGTGTGCTACCTCATTAGATGCTACAACTACTGAACATTGAGCAGATGATGCCTTATAGCTAGCTATGCCTAAGCATGCCATCAGATTCTGTAAGTTGGATCCATCCTCTGCTTGGACTACTGTCTGCCGATACAGCTTTGCAATAGCTATGTCCATTTCGGCGGATGGACTCCATCTAGCTGCTTGTTTCTCCTTAATAGGAAACATTGTTTTGAAACGTCTTGAAAGACAGGCCCTTTTTCCAGATGTTTCCAAAGTGGAGGATGCTTTGAATAAAGCAATGACAGTAGAATGAAGGCCCTCGACCCTTTGAGGTGGATCCGGATGCTTCCCTAGGTCAACATCCTGGTCTATTGACCAGATGGACTGTAATAATTAGTGAATCTTTCCTAGTGGGAAGTTAGTTTTCCTTCCATTTCTTCACCTACTGATGATGATGCTGATGAAAATATGTTATCCAAATGTCTTCTCCGAGAACAATCTAGGTGGTAGTTTTCTTTGGCGACATCTTGGAAGCCTTGAGTATAGTGAAAAGGAATCTTTAAGTTCCTACATGGAATCTTATACAAATGATTTCACCCAGATTACAACAGTCTTTGTTGGTTCATTAACTGGCTCTTGCGGGCGACAACCCCTGCATCGAGCATATGCCTACTCATCCGTGTCAGGTTGCGCTGCTGGGATCTGTTTTACTACTGGGTTCCAGGAGCACACCATCACTGGTTGGGGTTAATTGAGCTGACTGGGTGTGGTATTCTCCAGCAGCCATTCCCCTTTAGTCTGCAGCATATAAAAACCAGCATTTCTCAGTGTTTGATGCTGGTCATTGTACTGTTTGGATATCACTGTCTTGTGCCCACTCAGAGCTGTGTTTGCATGCCTATCTGTTAGTGTCTCTCTGCTTCCCAAAGACGGTTTGGACACCTGTAGTCCTTGTCTGTATCATATGCAGACCCGCTCTTCCCTTCCCCTGTCACGTGCGGCCTCCAAACGTCTTGTGTCTCGTTTATGTGTCAGATGGGTGATATCTGACTCAGTTCCCTATGTCAGCACGGTGGCTAACTGTCTTTCCCCCTTGTATGAGGACACTTTACTCGCTGTTGAGTTTCATCTGTGGGCATGTGAGCTCTGGGTGGAGTCTGTGTTGTATGCACTACCTGTTGTAGTCTGGTGTGAACAGTGACATGTGTTGTATGTCTGTGCACGTGGCCAGACATGTGGTGTGAGCAGTCCTGTTCTATGTGGTATGTGTTGCACTATATGTTGGTGTCAACAGCGACATATGTTAGGGCTGCGCATGGTGCCAGACATGTTTAAGTCCGGTATTGTTCTATGTACAGTGTGTGTGTCTACAGTGTCCTATCCATGTGTGTGTAGTGTCTTGCTAGAGTAAGGACTGCAAGACACAAGAACTTGCAGCTTAAAGGGGTTGTCTCACGGCAAACATCAAAATTTTACATTAGCCCATTCCCCCTGTCACCCCCCTGGCATAAAATAGCATTTTAAAGTGGTTTTTAAACCGCTTGCTACTCACCGATCTGACGAAATATGAAGTTTTAAAAATCTTTTCCCTAAGATGGCCGCCGGTCCTTTCCCAGGGATGCACTGCGGTTTTCTCCCATGGTGCACCGCGGATCTTCTCCCATGGTGCACCATGGGCTCTGTGCGGTCCATTGCCGATTCCAGCCTCCTGATTGGCTGGAATCGGCACACGTGACGACGCGGTGACCAGCTCTCCGGCACGAGCGGCTCCATTCACCAGGCAGAAGCACGGACTGCACAAGCCCGTCTAAAAACGCCAGAAGACATCAGAATTAGACGGATCCATGGCGACGGGGACGCTAGCAACGGAGCAGGTAAGTGAATAACTTCTGTATGGCTCATATTTAATGCACGATGTACATTACAAAGTGCATTATATGGCCATACAGAAGTGTATAACCCCACTTGCTGCCGCGAGACAACACCTTTAAGTTCATTGGCCAATGCACAAAATAATGCCTCGCTTTTTATATTCAGCTTTTCCATCTGCTGTAGAGTGCGAGGTTTGTGTGGTGAGTTTTTGTCAGTTCCGCCTAGTGGTGAGTGTCCCCTCTTCAGGGAGAGCAGGGCCGAGGTTCCAGCGTGGGGCCGCCTTCATAGAGGCGATCTCTCTGCTTTGTTAGGTAGGGCTATGTCATCCTCCCAGCAGTATAGGGCCAGTTGTCCCTAAACCAGTGTCTACGGGTCCTGTTCATGTGGGCTCGGTGCTTGGTTGCCCACACAAACGTAACAATCTGGGAGAGAAGTGATCTCTGCAGTTTAAATATCTTCTTTTTGAGACCGTTTTTCTTCCTGCAGACACTTGCTCTCTTGAGCCTGTGGCTGACATGTTTCTGAAAATTCAAGAAAGTAAACAGAAATTCAGATAAATTTTAAATAATACTAGACAACCAGGGGGGGGGGGGGGGCAGTATCTTATTTGTCCAGTTTATGACCTGGCTATACCAGAGGCGTAAGTTGAAGCTTCTGGGCCCCAATGCAAAATCTGTAACCGGGCCCCCAACTATAACGCTTTATACATAGTACTGGGCTCCTTATATGGAAAAGAGGCATTATGGGCCCCCTAAGACTTCTGGGCCCAGCTGCAATCGCATCCTCTGCATCCCCTATAGCTACGCCACTGTGCTATACTAAGCAAAGTCTGAGCTGCATCCTGCAGAGTCTCTTCTCACCACAACCTGCTCATAGGGAGGAAGAGGAACAGGTCAGGTGGTGGTAAATAGAACCAACCCAGAAGTAACCTCCATAGGTTACACCTTCCAAGTGCTAATATCGCACCTGGTTCATAGGAAAGAATTAACTACCCTATACCCAAATAGTTTCGCGTGGCATTCAAATTCATACCACCCTTCTAAGCAGGATTCCGTTCCTGTAAGAAAAATGCCACAGGTAAAAATTGATACTTTGCTCTTCCAGCTTGCATCATGTACAACCTCTGGATTGGTCTTCAGCCTCTACCAAGATGGTGCCTACTATATCATGGATCGGAAGTTTCTACTGTAGTAGCAGCCTACAGAAAGCAACATCTACCAGACTCTGCTACAGCAGAGCAGTTCCCTGGAATACTGCATAAATTCTGCAGCACAAGCAGCAATAATGAGGAACAGGAGGTTAGGCTCTTGATGCTAGGGAGCACCTAAAATGGTGTCAATCTACAACCATCTGTCCTTCTCCATCGTAGGACATAAAAAAAACCACATGGGGGTGTGGTAGTACTGCCCCTGTATAGGCAAGGTGGAGGCGGGGCCTTTTCATTTATTCTAGGTTTTAATTCAAAAATTCTATCTATCCTGACAGTACTCAAGGGCTGCTGTGGATGTAAGGGAAGTCAGGATTCAGTCTGATTGCCGTTTTCTTTTCCCCCCAAGGAAAGAATAATGCAGAAAACTACACTTTTCAGAGCACCAGAGAGCAATGGAAACGGATGAGATGGTCCCTAACATCAGTGTGAGCATAAAGTACTACACATCTTTCTGGTCTTTGATTGGTTGATGGGGTTTTGCTATACCAGGCAAGTCCTGGGAAACTCTTCCAAATGAAAATGGTGCATAGAAAAAAAGATGAATTCATGGTTTCAAGTAAAGTAAAAAATTGCATCGGCTGTAAGATTCTTCTGCCATTTTATTGTCTGGAACACACAATCCTCAGTGTGCCCAGGAGACATAGATGATGCTGTTGTGTTTGGTTTTTTTTTTGTTTTGTGCAAAAACAGAACTTGAAAATTGCAGTACAATTTTGAACTCGGGGCTGACCTGATGTAAAAAGTGGTGCCATTATCAACTACACAAAAGGCTCACTCCTAAGCCCCAATGAAATGGCAGAGTGATGCCTCTCTAAGGCACCATATTTTCTCTGTCATATGGCATCCAATAGAGCATGCCACAATTTTTCAGGAACTAAAGTCCTTATGACTTCATATGAAATCTACGGCTATAAAGAGGTACAGTATGGCTCCAGAGAATCGGCAACAAAAAAACCCACAATTCGTACTTAGTGTCTCTTCCTTGGGTTGTTATGATGGATTTCTTTTGAGGCATAGACTTTACTAATGATAAATAATCTACATCATGCGTGTTCCAACTTTATTGAAGAGCGGTTGACAGAACAATTTTGCAGGATGGAGCCTTGTCCTGGACCAATTATTTAAATAATAATCTTTATTTATATGGCACCAACATATTCTGCAGCGCTTACAATACAGGGGAAATAAAACAAGACCACTGTTACATGTAGTAATCAATTGCTGAAAACAGTAGGAGTGAGTGGCTCCAACGAGCTTGCATACTATAGGTAATGGGGTGATACAGAAGGCAAAGGGGCTGGAGATGTGCACAGTATGGCCCAATCAGAGGCAGCTCTCAGCTGTCATTCTAAATCCACGGGCTTCCTTGCTGATCCCAAAAGGAGCAAAGGACATCAAAGACCCGTGTAGTATTGGTCTGAAAGGCAGTGGAATGAATATCGATGAGCTCTGCTTGACACTTAACCCATCTGCCTAGATTCATTCAACTTTCCCTAGTCCAGAAAGGTGGCAGATTGACACAGAAAGATGAGTGGCTGTCACACAGCCAATAACAGAGCTCAGCGATTATTCCCAGTGAGATGGACTGCAGCTGTAAATACAGACCGGAGTGGGCGACCAAACACTGGTGCAGTACACAGCGGGAGCAGGGAGAGGTGAGCATCACAATGTTATTTTACTGCATGGGGAAGGGGTTGTCCTGAGATGTTACAACTTGGACAGCCCCTTTAATGTAAACTGCTCAGAGAAGCAGGAGAGCAGTCATAAGACCTGAGGCTAAGGAAGGTATCTTTCTTCACTGTAACTTTCTGTATCTGATACAACTTGCCCTTTTTCGTGCAATGAATCGTACACATGCTCATTCACATGAGTGCACTATGAGCTTCACTGACTGCTCCCTCAGGCTTTAAAAAAATCAGTTTGCTTCAGTGATATGTAAACCCCTAGCATATGAATAATGATGTGTAAAAAGACAACATAAGATTCTGTGTTTGCTATATGCTAGCAATCGTGGCCAGCAGATCACAAAAATTGAACTCAATCGATTTTTTTTTTTGTGATCTGTGGGTTGCGGCAACTTATAAGTTGTAAAGCAACTCGCATAGCTTTGTATTAGAGTAAGGCCCCCTGTCCACGGCTAAGGTGAAATATCGCTAGTGATATGCTGCCGCACGGGAGCAGGAGGGAGAACTGACAAGTCTCCGCGGTGAGCCTATATGATAGATAGGCTCACCACGGAAAAACGCAGCATACCGTGATTTGAATCCCATGAGCGGAGAATGGCTATGATTCTCCCCTCGTGGATGCTGGGCTGCACTTTCTATAGTTATCCTATGGAAAGCGTTCACTGCATTACTCGCGGCCGGTTTATTGCCGCGGATAACGCCATGACAACTTGCCCGTGGACAGGCAGCCTTAGCAGTAGCAAGTAAAAAAAAAAAGAGTGGAGTATCCCTAATAGTAAATGAGTGGTTGTTGGGTATTATGGAGTTTGGAACTATTTCGTAGTGGTGGGAGGTTCTCCAAAGCGTAGCTAGCCCTTGCTGTGGGGCTTCAGGTGCAGCCAACGCAGATGAACAATGCACCCGCAGGGGTGGCCAATGAAAGTGGTGATTCGCCCACCCTTGGAAAATGAAAAGAATGTCACGAGTAAGGCGCAACTCGGTAAAATAAGAGAAGCACAAGTCTACAGATTTATTGTCATCTTTGTTTATTGATATTACTAGCATAAGAAGGTACATTTCAAGGCAATGTGCCTCTTCCTCAGTATTGTTGGGGACACACTATGTAGTATATAATAAGTATGGCAAGATATACAAATCATGTTAACAGTCGGATATTTCAAGGGTTGATGCAACAGTAAAGGGGTCACACTTGCATATGGAAAGTTGTCACTGCAGTCAAAGTAAACAAAGGCTGGTGGGGAGGATGAGAGCAGTGGCGCTGGACTGGTGGGGGGATCAATTATGTGTCCTTTGTCATTTTTTTTTCTATAATTCAGAAAACCCACTTAAGCTTGACTCTCATGCAAAACATACAGTGTACACTTTGGATTTTGTTGAGCCTAACCCTATCATATCCTTTTATCTCAATGACCTATTGAAAAAGTATTGTGAGCTGCTATTTTAAATTGACGCCACTGACATTAAGACACCAAAATGTAAGGGATTATCATCAATAATTCATTCATACAAAGGAAACTAACAAATAACTTTTGAAATTGCTTTATTTAAAGGGGTTGTCTCGCGAAAGCAAGTGGGTCTATACACTTCTGTATGGCCATATTAATGCACTTTGTAATATACATCATGCATTAAATATGAGCCATACAGAAGTTATTCACTTACCTGCTCCGTTGCTAGCGTCCCCGTTGCCATGGTTCCGTCTAACTTCGGTGTCTTCTTGCTTTCTTAGACGCGCTTGCGCAGATGCATCTTCTCCCTTCGGCTGGTCTTGGAAGCATCGGCGTTTTGGCTCCGCCCCCTTGTACGCATCATCGCGTAGCTCCGCCCCCATCACGTGCCGATTCCAGCCAATCGGGAGGCTGGAACCGGCACACGTCATGGGGCGGAGCTACGCGATGATGCGTACAAGGGGGCGGAGCCAAAGCGCCGATGCTTCCAAGACCAGCCGAAGGGAGAAGATGCATCTGCGCAAGCGCGTCTAAAAAAGCAAGAAGACACCGAAGTTAGACGGAACCATGGCAACGGAGACGCCAGCAACGGAGCAGGTAAGTGAATAACTTCTGTATGGCTCATATTTAATGCACGATGTACATTACAAAGTGCATTAATATGGCCATACAGAAGTGTATAGACCCACTTGCTGCCGCGAGACAACCCCTTTAAAGGAGCTGCCCAGTTGTAAACTATTGATGTTCTACTCCTAGGATAGGCCATCAGTAGTAGATTAGAGGGGATCCACTGATCAGGACACTCGCTGATCAGCTGTTCACCAGGCCAGTGACTTCATGCACTGAGCTGATTTCTACAGAAAGCAGATGACTCCATTATCACTGCAGTGGCCAGACTTGGTATTGCAGGCCATTCACATTAATGGGAACTTTGCCTCTGCTTCACAGGATGGCTTGTTGTAAATACAATAGCAATTTTATAAACCTGCATATGTGTGTGTATATTTTTAGGTATATTCACTCACGGCAGGTTTCTTACAGATATTCGTGTGGCTGAAAATCCCTTTCATACATCTGAATAGGATTGTATCTTCATAATATGCATGTTTTTTTTACAAACCCTATTCAAAAATCTGCTATTTGTGAACTTCCCCCTACATAAACTTCATGACACTCCTTCATTTTCAGATCATTTTAGAGCATGTTCACACAGTTTTATTTGGCATATCCACCTGGGATTTTTCCAATGTGTATCTACCACAATAATGTGTGGCAGAAATCCAAGGCTGAGCTTCAGAATTCTGCTACGGATTCACATGTGGATTTAGTCCCACTCAATGGGGCCAATCTGTGTGCAGTTTCCACGTGGAAAAGGGATCAAGAATTGACAGGTCAACTCTTTTCTTCCATGAACAGGATTTCAAATTCCAGACCCTATGAACTAGGGTGTGCACTGCCATTTAAAATCACATGGGATGTAAATGTGATGCAGATTCTAACACACATTTTTACGCAGAATCCACGTCAATAAAATTGAGCCTTACGGTCAAACATGGTTAATTGAAAAAGGATAATATACAGAATTTCTTGCAAAGTATATGGAAAAGCATATCCATCAGCAATAAGCATTTTAGAAACCAAGACACCATGGTCCATCTAGTCTGCCCTTATATTGTTTCATATAAGTCTCTGAAGAAGGCTGGTCAGAAATGCGCATCAGGGGTCTATTCCCCAACTATGGTGGAATCCTGAGGAGCTTTGTACTTGTATAGGTATTTACAACTTTTTGCATCATCTGTGACTTTCAGTTTACTTTTTCCTTTTGGACAGGGGTTACTAGAAATGCATTGATGGCTATTACCCTGGACATAGCTGATGATATACATTTATATGGATTTGTATTATGCTCTGAGGGACTCCTGTGATTATGTGGGCTTTTTTTGATTTAATGTGCTTTTATACTTGTGTGTCTTTCTGCGTCTTTTCTTTTTGGATATATGACTTTTCTATTTGTAATAAATAGTTATATTTTTATAAGTCCTGAACTCCAGTTTACTTTTCTTCTGTTTGATATATATTATAGGAGGGACGTTTTGTTATATGTATGGGTTATATGAGATAGATATTATCTATCCCTGATGTATGATTTATGATGCCCTGCAGCTTTGTTGAAATATTTTAAATGTGGATTATGTTGTGGATTTGCAACGGATTTTACTCTGCAAGAGTGAAATCCGCAGTGAAAATCCACAACATAAATAGACATGCTGCAAATTTAAAATCAACCCTGTGTGCCAATTTCCATGTAGATTTTTCCCATAAAGTCAGGCTAATTTCCCACGGGCGAGCGTGATATTGGGTCGTGAAACTCAGATATCGCTCTCACCAACATGCGATGTCTGCACGGAAGCAAGGCGGTTTTGTGTTAAAAACGCCTTGCATGACTTCAGGGAATTAGCGATACACCACCACATCTAGTGGGAAACCTCGCATCGCGCTCACACGCCGTGCAATGACTTGCAGGCCCGATAGAAAACGCCCAAAGATAGATCATGTTGCAATTTTTTTTTTGTTTTGTTTTATTTTATTTTTTTCCTTTATGCAAGAAAGAAAAAAAATTGCTTATGTGTATGACCCCATTCAAAAAAATGGGGTCCATATGCGTACGAGATTTGTGCATCTTGCAACGCACAAATCTCACACGATTTTCTCGGCCACGTGAAAGCAGCCTCGGATGAGTTTAGTTACAATTTCATCCACTTTGCTACTGCTGTAATATTTTGATGATTTTCCAACAGCAAATACAGCAGAAAATCCGCTGTGTATCTGCATACTCTAAAAGAAAACAGTGACTATCCCCTGAATACGGCCTTTTCTAGTGCATCTTTCTCCGTCATGTACTCCAGCACTGAAGGATAGTTTGTGCAGTCATATCGGCCACAGGAGCGAACGTATTTGAGAAAATCTGGGGCACCTGGAACAATGACGTTGTCAGCGAGAATTACTGAGCCTTTTCTAAGCAGGTTGCACTTCTGCAGAAAGAGAAAAACAGGTAGTGAAATCACTACTATTAAAGCATCCAGTGTGATAATAAATCAGCAGCTAACCTGTTCACCCATGTGGTCCTGAATATCAAGATTAGACTTCTTTCCCAGGAGCGTATATCGGCTGCCCTTTTCATGCAGCAGCCAATGTATGCCAGCCCGAAAGATAGTTCCAGGACTATCTTTTGGGTGTAACATAAAAACGCCCGGCATTATTTTCGTCAGCCGGGCACTTTTACATCACGGGAATACGGCCATGTGATCTGATGAATTGGACTCCAATGCATCACATCATAGCATATATCGTCCGACCGTGAAAACAGCGGGCCGATATACGCTCATGGGAAGGAAGCCTTCGTCATATAGAATTGGATTTCAAAATATCCAGCCTGTTAGCAATTGGCATTAAAATCTTGTTAACAACTATAAAGTAATCTAGTAGACTTGCGTGCCTGAACGTACCAATGTAGTAACAATTATACAATGGTTAACATATTTCATGACTATACT
This sequence comes from Eleutherodactylus coqui, assembly GCF_035609145.1. NCBI lineage: Eukaryota > Metazoa > Chordata > Amphibia > Anura > Eleutherodactylidae > Eleutherodactylus > Eleutherodactylus coqui. Next base: position 157,601,711 of record NC_089841.1, read on the forward strand.
AAATGTTGTTGCTCTCAGAGAAACCATTAATCTTGTAGATATCATACCTTTTAATGACTAACAAAAAGAAATGGTGTTAACAGCGCAAGCTTTTGAGACTACTTAGGTCTCTTCATCTGCATGGTATAACAAAACCTCTGAAGATAGATAACACATGCATACAAAAGAGCATGATTAATTGGGATTTCAGAAACAGAATGAGGCTACCATCACGTGCTCGCTACCATCACACAGGCGAACACGATATTGGGCCGAGAAACACTTTTTACCCGTGTATGCAAGGTGATTTTTAGGCAAGCACGCCTCGCAGCGCTTCTGTGAAATGCTGATCCTCCTGTGATAGAGAATCAGAAGAGTTTTCCCCTGAGTTCAATAGGAAACCTCTCATCACACTTGCATGTACAGCGCATGTCATATGAGAGCAATGCAATGTATTTTAGGTCCAATTGAAATCAATGGGAGAGGCATTCCAAGGCACGCGAAAAAATAGAGTAGGCCACAATTTTTACCTTTGAAGCATTGCCCGTGTGAAACTAGCAAAATGGACTTGGAGAATCAAATAAGGGCTCCTGCCCACGGACGTATATTTGCTGCAAAATCCACGGCGGGCATCTGCACCGCGCATCCACAGCAATTACCGTCCATAGCATGCGGACCATCTGCAGGACAGATGAAAACTCAAAGGAACAGGTACGCGCAGACACCGCGGTTGGCAGGGCCATATTCCACATGTGGAATCCGGCCCTGCCATGTGCAGCCGGCCTAAGAGTATGAAGTTTAATGATCTGTAAAATCATGTAGGTTCAGAGACCTTGTGCCCCGCTATCCCAGGACCAGATTTTTTTGATATTTTAATCTGTCATAAATCCTTTGGAAAGATTCAGTCCTGTGTTAAAAGTATCAAACCCTCCTATAAATTTGTATTCCCACACCCTCCTGTTGCTTTTGGATTTGAAGTTGTCTTCTAATTTAACAATCCTCATATTTTCTATTTTGTGTTCTTGTCTAAAATATAAGTTCAGTGTATTCTTTTTGTGGCATTTTTCCTCAATTTTGCTGTATTTTTTGGGGTCCATTTTTTTTCAGAATGCAGCAAGCTTTAGCTATGTCTTTTTTTCAGGCATTTTCCTATAGACTTCCTATTAGAGATGAGTGAGCGTACTCGGTAAGAACAGATACTCGAGCGAGTATCGTCCTTACCGAGTACCTGCCTGCTCGCAAAGATTCGGGTGCTGGCGGGGGTGAGCGCTGTGCTGGGGAAGTGAGCAGGAGGGAGCGGGGGGAAGAGAGAGAGAGATCCCTCTCCCGTTCTCCCCCGCTTTCCCCCGCCCCCCCCCCCCCACAGGCACCCGAATCTTTGCGGCCGAGCAGGCAAGAACTCGGTAAGGACGATACTTGCTTGAGTATCTGTCCTTACCAAGTATGCTCGCTCCTCTCTATTCCCTATAGCAGAAAAAAACCTGCATATCACAAATGTGTGACTAAACCCCCCCCCCCAAAAAAGCTTGTAAAAAAAAAACAATACACAAAAACATGAAATCTTGTTTTTTTTACAAATGACAAAGCAAGTATGTGAAGGAAGCCTGAAGGAGGTTTTTATTAAATTAACTATTCTATTCAATTACTTTTTAAAAATTATTTCTAGCGCAATAATTTTGAATTCTACACACTTTAAAAAATATATTATTATAATATTATACCAGATATACATAAGGAAATCTATATAATACAATGTTCCATGAGGATTGCCATGTTTGTCATGTGTTTATCTAACAGTACTTTTTCTGATCTTGTTCTAAAGCTCTTTTCCCATCTGTGTTTCCTGAAGGCTGCTGATGGACCTGTTGGGACACGTGACCCTCTATCAGCAGCCATGTTGATGAGTGAGGTGCCATGCTCACAGTGAATAGGATTGAATGAACAAGGGAGCGGTGCTTTACAGAACAAGACTACGTGCTGAACTGCTAATAACATTTTAGTAAGTGGCACATAGTACAGGTAAATTCTGTGACCTCACAAGTGGGTGTCTGACGGATAATCTGCAGTAACTTTACAACCGTATTTCTGTGAGCTGTTGTGACGTCACAGGAGGGTTCAGCCAAGTGATCTGATGTGGCGTCATAAGTGTTTTACTATTGAATAACTGCTGTGACATAACAACACTTTGTTAGGTGAGCTACTACCACATCAGAAGTGTCTTTCTCTCTGCTTTGGTGGCATTAGAAGGGGGTTTCAATAAAATAAATGGATGTCAGCTTCTATGACATCAAAATATCTTAAACGGTAACTAACCTTTCCAACAACGTTAGCCAGTGTAATAACTAGCAAACTTGTTTTTTACTGTCATTTACCTAAAATGTTGTTTTTGTGCCTAAATATGGCTTGAAAGCGCTGGCCACTAATGGTCTCCCTTCCTCCTAGCTTACTGTCCGCCCTCGAATAATTGACAGGAGGCGCAACAACATTATAGTTAATTTCTACATACATTATGTTACAATTATATAGTACATTTAGGGTAAAATATATTAAGACCAGCATTCGAAATGCTGGTCTTCATGTATTAAGCGTATCGTGCACCAGTGGAAATATGAAGAGGTACATGGCTCTTGATATATTAGGTGCATCTCGGCAGCTCCGTGCGCCTACACAGAAATGTACGCCAGATCCAATCTGGTGTTCATATCTGGTATAATTTATGACCGTTTCTGGTGTACATTATACATAAATGTGTCACCCCAGGGCGGCCGTACATCCTCCCAACAAGCCATACATACATTTTTTTTTTAAATGGCAGACAGAAAGTCCAAATTTTTGTGCAAATCCCACTGGCGTAAAAACATCTACGAATGTCCCCCATAGAGTCTAGTTATATAACATTCAGAACACCACTCAGTCTATATCTTACTCCTGCTGTTACTAGAAGTAATCAAATTGTTGGCTGTTGATATGGGAAAAATAAATGGACTGACCACTTTTTGGGCATTAACAATAATCTTCAACCACGTCTTCTCTGAACTACAGTAGTAAACGCACAACCAATACGGCACACAGCTTACCTCCAAAAGCTTCGTATCATCTGTGTATTTGTCCTTCCAGTGGTCCACAAACACGAAGTCCAGTGTGTCCAGTTCATATTTCTTCTTCAGCTGGGGGATAATATCTTGCGTATTTCCCTCTATTATTTGTACCTTGGAAAGACAAGAATAGAGGACTTTTTTAAACCGGTAAATGCCCACTGATGACGCCCTTCTTCAACTGGCAGAACACAGCAGACCAACTGTATAATATACATCAACATGAGGTCTTTCTAGCTTACTCAGTAAGCCACCTATTAATACAGCTGTATATTTTCTTAGCCAGTTTGGACACTGCTTTATCAGATACTGGCTCGCATCTAAAAAGACTGTTGTATTTTATGCTGAAGTGGAGAGAACAAAGAATTTTATTACAAGGGGCATGACTCCTTGCTAAATTTATCACATTTCCACATCTCAGACAGTCAAACATTTTTTCCATGAAGGCCTTTAGGAGCAGGAATAAATCTATGCCTCAAATTTGTAACATCTTTTAACTACAGTTAATACTTGGAGCCCAAAACTACATCTGCTTGGAGACTGTGCCCATTTTTACATTTGTTTTTAAAAATTTGATGGAGCAGAAAAGTTGCATAAAGTTGTGCAAACTTGGCGCACATTCTGAAGAGACTTAGGCTGGCTTCACAAGAGCAAATTTCGTGCATTGCAAGATGCACAAATCTCGCACAAATATGAACCCTATTTTTTTGAATGGGGTTCATACAGATAAGCGATGTTTTCACATACCGCAATGTGGAAAACCAATCACGTCGTGCCCTTGCATCGAATCACCCATTGTTTTCCATTGGGGCAGGCAGTAGCATTGAACCACGAGCTAGAATGTGAAGCGATGCAAGGTTTCGCTACCTTACCCCAAATTATGTGAGGTGGTTTTGATCTAAAAATGGCTTGCATCTACGGGAAATCGCATGTTGGCGAGCGCGATATCTGGCTGTGATTCACGGCTCGATATCGATCTTGCCCGTGTGAAGTTAGCCTTAAAGGCTCGCGTCAATTGTGTGGGAAAAAAAATGCAGTAACTAGTTTGAAATGAGCAACATCAATGTCTGGTGCCAGTTCGGCCTCCATCGGGCTGGTATACGCCGATATATAATTTTGTTTTTTATTAATATGCTGCTATTTCCTACAGAGTGAGCCACCACAAAAGAATCCATAATGGGCAGTACATGTTTTTTAAGATTAGGGCCTATGGGTAACATATGCCTTGTGCCATACACATCGGAGAATACTCTTGTCATATACGTCTGACAGATGTGATGTGGGCAGAGCCTAACTGATCTAGGGGGCTTATTCTGATATCTGTAAGGAATTTGTTTCCTAACTTTAGGACGATTGGCAACTAACTCATATGGAATTTATTTTCACTTTCCTCCACATCAGAAGTGCATGCTAACAGATTTAATGTAAATGGACAGTACTTCTAACTATGGAGTCCAGAAGACTGGAGGCTGGGATGTCAAACAAGTTCTTGTTGGTGTGATGGTCCGGAGTTCACATACTTTCGGTCATAATAGTGTAGATTTGATAATTCTGTTCTGTTGTTTTTCAAGCTTACTAACTAACTACTGTATATAACTTTTAGGGATGTATTAAGCAGACGAAAGCTTTCTCAATAGTTTCTAACCTATAAAGATACATTCCCAAGTTGCATCACAAAAATACATCCATATGTTTGCTAGGTTTTTGTGACCTTGCAATGACGTTTTGTTAAAGAAAAGATATATTACGGTATCATATGTAAAAACGAAAATCGGGTTTTTTAGGCTCTGTGCATACATGTTTATCTCTTCCATTGGCAATTACACATTTTTATCAGTCCCCAAAGTATATCTCTAAGTGCTTAGTCACACGAGCAGAGATCCGCGCGTTTTTTTTTAGTGCGGAAAAAAACGCACCGCAGGTGCAGACGAAAAACCGCACCTACCAAAGAACGAACATATGGGTGGCAATGGACGTGGTCATGCGGATTTTTTCCACACGGAAAAAAGCGGATCTCCACTCGTGTAACCGAGCCCTAATTGAGAGCTAACACATACGCCCCAGTATAGGCATAGAATGACATGCATTGCCCATTATCTGCCATTTAAAAAAACATACACTGCATAGTATACTTTTTTTGTATCCCTTTGCATAGCAAAGTGCAGCAGACTGCATTGTTTTTGCATGCTCCAGATGCATGGGGGCCATATGGCTGCATTTAATGTATGCAGTGGGAGCTTTCCTGGTACATACAGTAGGTGTTCACGTAATGAGATGTGAACAGAGCCTTACATGTAGCATCCATTGCTAGGCTTCTCACCATAGAAGTCAATGATAAAAATAATGACCAAAATGCCACAAAAGGTAGTAATGGGTGTTGTGGCTTAACAAGGACACAGCAGACCCTCAAATCAGCTCTGTGTGAATAGGCTTTCATAAAAGTACCATATACAAATAGAAAATGGTACAATGCCTATTGGGTGCCACCTGTTAGAAGTCAGCATTCCTAAAAGTTAGTGTGTGACCTGTTAACAGACAACCTACGAAGTAAGAACACGAATAACTAAACATAAGAGCACGATTCGTAATAACAATATAGCGTTACCTGTTCCTAAGCATTTAGCAGAAATGAAACACAAAATAAGTCAACTACGGTTCTGCGTTATAGACCATGCCCCCCCCAACATTTGCGGGGGTGACCGGGAATTACAACTAAAAAGAAAGGAACTTAGGGGGATCCATGAGTTGGATACCCTGATTCCTAAGGGGATGAATTTAGATTATCATTATATGCCCTTTATTTGAAATCTACAATTTATACTTGATGTTTTCTTCCCGTATCTTTTCCAACTAATTTCTCTATACCTATATGCGGTTAATTTCGGGTGTTCTCTACTGTCCTGGGATTGTGTTGAGTTTACTTTCTTCCTTGTGTTAATGTTTTTATTATGATGTTGTATCCAATGGATGCTTTTAATTTTGTTTGCAGATTATGCGAGATTCCATGCCGTTGGATGACCATGTTTTTCAACCAGTCCTAAGCCCCCCCCCCCCCCCCCCCGTCACACCCCAATATATATTTTTCTACTTGAAAAAATCTTTTTTCCTGTTATCTTTTTCTATATAATAAAGATGAGTCTGCTAACCATCACACGACACCTACTATTTTTTTTTATTCACAAAACAACTCATATAGTATATTCCTTGGGTCGGTCCATACTGGTACAAGAGTGGTCCATATGTCTATTATCCTATCAGGGTAATTGTGGGTAATTCCCGTTAGAGGTTTACAATCATGGATCCATGTTCATTTTCATATGTACTCCTGAGGGTCTGGAACAATATGCTGATAGCTCTAGAACGCCTTGTTCTGTCTCTTTATTGTCATTCAGTGCAGCACATAAAGACTATTTTATTTTAGATAGATGTATTCAGCTATGCATTGATTTCGGCACGCTACTTCTCAGGAATTGTAGGGATGTCTTTAAGACTTATATCCAGAGACCGATGATTGTCCCTTCACGCCCCCTATAGTGGATGGGCGGACCGCTGTGATGTACGGCCTTGATCACGTGTTGACGTGTCATGTATTGACGCGTGCCACGTGACGCTTTGACGCATGACGCCATGACGTGGCTGTGGGGGTTGACCGGCTGTGCAGAGTCCCAACCTCCTTGAGAGTATAGAGGGCAGGCAGCTGTGACGTTGGATCACGGGCTGCGGCCCGGATCACGTGATGACGCGTCACGTTGTGACGCATGACACGTGACAGTATGGCGTCATGACGTGGACGCAGGGCGGATCCACTGCTCGGCGTCCTCTCTTTTGATACTAGGCAGCTACAAATTGAATGACATATGGTCCCCACCCTAGGTGGAGCTCCACACAGCATGACTCATAGCTGTCAATGGATAATTGACAGGGCTAAGGACCAATCTTCATTCTACATTCCTTCTGAGGGGTTGACATCACAATAACGGGCGGTACTCTGGTACCCTATAAAGTCTAACTGACACTCCCTTTGGTCATTTCCAGCATGGACTCCCTGCATGGTTAAGTGGTACGTATTACATCTATTGATGGTATGATATGTTCTATGTCTATATCTGCTTCTTCACAATTTTGTTTTTTATTTGTCAAATTTATATGTATTTGTCTGTATATGTCTTGATTTATGATGTTGTTATCATTGTTTTTAGGCTTGATAGAGGCCAAAGATTGGCCGAAACGTAGCCTGATACTTGCTTCATGGATTAATAAAATGTTTATCATTTTGATTAACTAGTCGCACCAGTTTATGCTGCCACACCTATATATAGTGGACTGTTAACAGGCCTAGTGACATGATTGGGAACATAAACCAAAGTCTTCTCTAGAAGTTTTTTTGCTGTACTACTTTTATTTTTTTTCAAAGACATTTAATTTAAAAAAAAATTATTTTCTGCTGCCATCTTCTGAGTGCAATAACTTTTTTATCTTTCCGTCCACATAGTTGTGCAAGGTCTCATTTCTTGCAGGATGTCCTGTAGTTTGCGGTAGTACCCTTTTGGAATACATACGACTTTTGATCGCTTTTTATTGCATTTTTTCTTGGAAACAGAATTACCAAAGAAGCACATTTCTGGCACTTAATTTTTTTTTGGATGACGTTCACCATACACGGTAAATAATGCATTACTTTGATAGATCGGACTTTTCCGGATGCAGCGATACTAAACATGTATTTTTGTTTTAGGATTTTGATTTTTATTTAGTCTAAGCAATGACCTGTAAAAACACAGTTCATTAACAACAGCTTACTGGTGGATGATCCGCAGTGTTTCTGCCACGTGGAAACATACCCTATATGTCACATAAACCTACCCTTATAGTGTTCAGTCAGTGCGCAAAATAGTTGTGCAATCACTTTTGATCTTTTTATTACGCATGGTTAATGGCAAGCCTACTGGATTAATTGTATAGGCATATTTCCAAAAAATACAACGGCAATTGGATTACATTATTCCCCATAATTGGAAAACTTTACGTGGCAGAAAAAAACGGATATCATATTGGAATTCAGCACACTAAAGTTACTATACGCTGCCTATCTGCTTATCGGTTACAAAAATTGTGTTGCACATTAAATTTTTCATTTTGAACCCTGACCTGAAAAGAGAGAAAGCTAAAATCTAATTGGCCGCTGTTATGTATGAAGGCCTGTGTGGTGTATGTGCTTGCCAATGGGGATGGCACATTATATTGTCCAAGTATGGCCAGCCATAAAGTGAACAATTAGGATTTATAGAAAAAACTTCAGATGAAATGTCAGGAAATACCTTGTCATTAACACCAGCGAATTCTATAATCTGTTTGGCTATGGCAGCAAATGCTGGATTAAATTCCACAGTAAAAAAACGTGCTCCAGGCTTCAAAAGTCGTGAAATGCGGACAGCTGAGTAACCACAATAGGTGCCCAATTCCAGGAGAACATTTGGATCAGTCTCTTTCACAACATTATCCAGGATCAAGCCTGTAATAGAAAACCTCAGTGTGAGCAGCATAAGCAAAAAAGTAAAGAGAAAGATGGCGCACAGATGGGGTTAAAGGAAAAGTAAGAGTGTAAAGGCAAATGGGGTTTCTTGTTAACTTGTAATATTTTTCACGGGGGGGGGGGCACTCTCTGTAAAAACATATGTGCAGTGTGTCATTGGAAGACACACAGATACTGTAAGGCACATCCAGAGCATAAGGCCAGTCTCACACAGGTTTTTGTAAAAACACTGCGTTTTACAGCATTTTGGAAGTGCGTTTTCGAATGCACTTGACAGCGTTTTTAACGCACCCCATCATTGCAATGGGTGATGTGGTGCATTAAAAAAAAGTGCTGCAACACACTAAAATAGAACAGACAGCGTTCATTTAGCGTGGCGTTAGAAACCCTGCACTAAAACGCTCATCTGAGAAGCCCCATTGAAATCAATGGAGGCTCAGTAGAGCATTTTTAGCGGCCGTTTGAAACGCCTGCTAAAAAGCTGTAAAAACCGCCTGTGTGAGAGCGGCCTGAGAAAGTAGAGACAGCAGGTGACCCAGTCTCCCATGCTGGAGTCATATCAGCTGTAAACTGCACATACTCTATATCATGCATAGTGTAACAGGAATTAAAGGGGAAGCTATGTACCATTACTGTGGAGCTCCCAAACCACTGCCATGGCTGCTGTGATGATTGCTTCTGGCAGTGGCCCTCAGACAACACACGTTGCAGCATTAGGATCTGATATACTGGTGTCGGCTTCAGAACACGAATCTACATCAATACTGGCAGAATCTTAATATAAAGCGGCCCCAGGACTAGTTGGCAATCCATAAGTGGGAGTGGCACTGCTAGGTAGATCCTCTACCCATTGCTGTTAAAACCTTGGGGGTTGAAATGTTGATACAAGGAATATTTTGCATTCACCACCAGACTCCTGACAAGCTTCCACTTCAGGGTTCACCTCTGTAAAGGGTTTCCAGGACTTTGGCCATTTTTTCAACTGATGACCAGTCCTCAAGACAGGTCATCAGTAGAAAATCAGCAGGGGTTCACCACTTGGGATCCCCACCGATCAGCTCGTTCCCAATGCCTCTATCACTACAGACAGCACAGAAAGCAAATCGCGAAACAGCTTGGTCATTGAATTCAACAGGACCTGTCAGTTCAGGAAAATCGAACCTGATTGTTTTAATGGTACCTTGCTATACAGCAGGAGAAGCACATTTATTTATGCTCCAGCTGCACGGGACAATCAATGTTAGCTGTGCCTGCATTACGAACCCAGGCCGCTGCAATGTGAATGGAGGTGTAAGGCCTCCAGCTCTGTCCACACAAACAACAGGCTGATAACATCTCATTGCCATGTGTGTCAAGTGGCAGACCCTCACTAATCAACCATTGATGACCTATCCCCAGGATAATTCAATCCTACATAAACCCTGTAAGTTTTATATATGGTTTAGGCTGTTGGGCATTGTCTACTTATATCTGTTAGGGGTGTTAACCCTTTTTCTTATTCACAAATGAGCAAACCATTACATAGTTATGTAAGACTAAAAACAAAAAATGTAAAGATAAGTTGAATAAAATATTTAAAATGGATATCAAAATATTAAAAGGTTAAAAAAAACTTTTCCCATTTCATTTACCATTTCAATAATACAAACAATTAAAAAATAAGCAGTTGGTATCGCTGCCTGAACTATTAAAATATTACATTCTTAGCCAACGCAATTAAAAGTGGAATACAACGTGAACTATCACTTACTTGTACCAATAAAAACAAGTTCTGTCATAGAGTGCTGAGAGTATGACAACACAAAGTTGTTTTTTTAGGGTCAAAAGTAGTTAACCTGAACAAAAACTACACACATTTAGTATAGTATAGTTCAGTAGTGCTGAAATCCTACTAACCGTTAGAAGAAAGTTAAGTTTAATTTTACAGCACATTGAACACTAAAAGCAAAACCTAAAAGATGGTGTAATTGCATTTTTCCATTACACCCCGCAATACGCGATACATTAAACTGTACTATTAAAAATAGAACTTTTGGCACAAAAAATTAACAATCATGATGATGATAAAAGTTATGGCTCTTAAAAGGTGGGAATGAAAAAAGGTCTGTGCTCTGAAGTGGTTAATCTTATTTTACTATACTGCTCTGGTAGTACTATTCGTGTGCTACTGTTTCAGCCAGAATAACCCAGTACAGAAATACCAGACTAAATTGTTTCAATGACTATAAAAGTTAAACTACAAAGAATTATGTGGGTAATGCAGTAAGAATGACAATTCTCTAGCATAGCATTGTACTACTGTGTGTTACGTTTTTTACATTGGACTGGGAGGATGCTTTAGTAGGTTCTGCTGTGTTAGGTATGCGATAGAACCTTTGTGTTGGGACAATATATGTACAGCTATGACTTCATTGTAGTCTAGTATTTTTTACAAACCATGAATGCACTTTGGTCATCATATAATCTTACCCTTTTGGTCTCCTACATTCATGGCCCATTCCTTTTGGGAACAGTATGTGTCAATACTGTCAATAACACTCTGTGGGTCCCCACGTACGGCATTATCCAGCACGTACTGTAAAACTCGCTGTTCCTTGGTTTGGTTCATGAAGAAACTTTTGATAGCTTCTACTGTTTCGTGAAAGACAATTCTAGCAATAGTTCGTCGTGGACCGTCGACAACGATGTACAAAGCAAGAAGAAGTAGGATACTTGCTGCCGATATCAACAGGATGCTCAGATCTATCATCTGTATAGAAAAGACAGTGAATTAGTAAGCAAGGGACAATGTCATCAAAACAATCCCATTCTATATGCCCTATGATACATTAGTATTACATGGGCAGCAATTCATCAGAAACAAGTAATGAGATTTGAATTTGTGAAATGTTTCTCTTGATGTCTGTGCTACACCTGCTTTTTATGATCAGTCATTGGTTATTTTCTATTTGCAAAGAGTAAAAAAAAAGCAAAGCACATACAGTTTTGTGGATGTCAGTCTCCTATATGTGCAAATAAAGGAGATAGAATAATATCTCCACAGTGCCACCTATTGGAAGGCAGCATTCCTTCAAGCCAAAGTTAGAATCTTTTAAATAGACCTTGTAACAATGACTGGGAATTAAAAGAAAAGCCAGACTCCATGTACAGACAGCTGTTTCAGGGTATTTTCTCTTCATTGGTGTACAGTAGGAGTCTGGCTTTGCTAGTGAGAGCCCTGGGATGGGGGTCAGAAACACTCTACTTTCTCCTTAGGGAGAGCATCTAGACGGTGAGTGAGGAGACTCAAAAGACCATTCATGCTCCTCTGGGTAATATGTAAATAATGAAGATGGAATAAATCATGCTCCTCTGATTTTAATTCCCAGTCATTGTTACAAGGCTTGTATAAAGAGTCTAACTGTGGCTTGAAGGAATGCTGCCTTCCAATAGGTGGCACTGTGGAGGTATTATTCCATCTCCCTTATTTGCATATTACCCAGAGGAGCATGAAGGGCCTTTTGAGTCTCCTCACTCACCTCTAGGTGCTCTCTCCTATGTGAATTGCCTTCCTGTGAACTACAGGGTTACATTAGCATCTAAAGGAACGTTTACAAAGAAAAACTATCGCTCAAATGTCATTGAAGTGCATGAATGACAGTCGTTTGCTTTTAAACAGAGTGATGACTGTTCATTAGTTGTTTGCCAACAGATCGTTCATAGAGGGGATCTCCATACAAATTACTTTACAAGTCGTTCAAATACTAGCGACTGTGACTTTACACCAAACCACTTTTGAACAACCCCCACACACACACACACACACACACCAGCTCTAACACCTCCCAACCCCACCAACCTTTGACCTCCTTGCTGTTCTGTATGTTTCTCTAGCGTTACTGAAGATATAGTTTCTGCCTTGTCTGGGAGACTAGGAATGAAGCAATGTATTGGGAGGGCATATAACGATTACCTACAGTTATAAAACTCTCCAGACTCACACTGCTTATCTGCACTATCTGTGTGCAGAACCACCAGTGTATTCTAGGACATGCGGCTTTACACTGCCCTTAGGATAGGACACCCCATGTAAAGATCCAAAATGCGAGATCTACAATCTCTTATAATATTTCCCTAAATTGTCGTGAATATTTTCTCTAGACCTTTAAAACGAAAGGCAGCAATATCATCTCTGTGATGTTCAAGGAAATACTTTGAAACTGCTGAGAGATTAGAACTATTAAGGTTCACACTCTCAGCTAAATGTTTGGCGATCCGCAGCTTTAAAAGGGCAGACATACAGCTAATATATTGAACCCTGCATTGGGTACAAGAAACGAGATATTTTGCATAACATGAATTGTAATTGATATACGTCTTAACCCCTTAGTGACGGCCCTATCGTAAAACTACGTCCTGCTGTTGCAGGACGTGTATGGAGGGAGGTAGCGGCGCTATCTCCCTCCATACAGCGCCGGCATCAGCTGTTTATTACAGCTGACACCCGCGGGCAATAGATGCGCTCGGCCGTTCGGCCGATCGCGGCTATTAACCCTTTAAATGCCCCGAACGCTGTTCGGGGGTCCCGCACGCCCCCCCCCCGCGGTGAGATCGGGGGATCCGTGCAGGTGTCATGGCAGCCGGGGGCCTAATGAATGGCCCCAGGGCTGCCTTAGCAGACTGCCTATCAAGCCATCCACACAGCGTGGCTTGAAAGACTGCCTGTAAAAAAGCAGTATGACGTAATGCTATAGCATTACGTCATACTGCAGGAGCGATCAAAGCATCGCATGTTAAAGTCCCCCAGGGGTACTTCAAAGTAATGTAAAAAAAACTAATCAAAGTTTTTTTAATTGTTAAAAAAAAAAAAAAGTTATAAAAGTTTAAATCACCCCCCTTTTGCCATATCCATTATTAAAAAATCAAAATCATAAAATAAAAATATGTATTTGATATTGCCGCGTCCGTAAAAGTCTGATCTATCAAAGTAGTGCATTATTTTTCCCGCACGGTGAACGTCGTCTGAAAAAAAAATAAAGAACGCCAGAAATACACTTTTTTAGTTACCCTGTCTCCCAGAAAAAACGCAATAAAAAGCGATCAAAAATTCGTATGTATTCCAAATTGATACTATCGGAAACTTCAGGACATCCCTCAAAAAATGAGCCCTTGCTCAACTACGTCGACGAAAAAATAAAAAAGGTATTGTGCGCACAAAATGACCGCAGAAAATAATTTTAAAAAATTAAATATCTTAAAAAAAAAATAAAAGTACTACAAAAAAAAAATACTATACAAGTTTGCTATCGTAGCAATTGTACTGACCCATAGAATAAAAATATCAGGTCGTTTTTGTTGCAATTTGTGTGCTGTAGAAACAGCACCGAAAGATGGTGGAATGTCGTTTTTTTTCCATTTCTCTCCGCTAAGAATTTTTAAAAAGTTTTTCAGTAAATTATATGGTACAATAAATAGTGCCATTGAAAAATACAACTCATCCCGCAAAAAACAAGCCCACATACAGCGACGTTGATGGATAAATTAAGGAGCTACGATTTTTTAAAAGGGAGTAGGAAAAAACAAAAATGGAAAAAAGCAAAAAAAGCTCCGTCACTAAGGGATTAATCCTCTAATTTCTGCCCTTCGTCATTGAAATAAATTCTTTACCTTTTTCCCAGTATTTACAAACTTTACATATCCGACTGTGAAGGTATATGTATATATTGCCATATGTTTTTTATGCTTTATACCTATATGCAAGTTCTATTCAATTCCAAATGAGAAAAAACTTATGTCGCCTTACATCAGATATTCCAAAGGCCTTGCAAGGCAAAAACAAAATGTATCTTGAACAAAATGTATCTTTAAACACAGCAAAGAAGAATCGGACGAAGGACGCGTACTTGGCTGTTTCCCCGGAGGCGCCAGTATTAAGATAACAACTGTTCAACTATGTACATAATTTTCACTGTCTCAGGCTGGAAATCCGGACTTCCCATATATGGTTATGAGCCCATCACCCATACCTGGTGATGGGACAAAAGGGTATAAGATCTCATGTAATCTGTAATAAAGGCGAAGCGCAGTCATGTCCCCGTGTGAGGAACGATACCAGACCTCCGTGTGGTGTTTCTTTCTTTACGGCCGGCAGCGGGGCAAGTGGGGTGGGCCTGATTGGTGCTGTACTTAGAATTTTACTCTGACAAAATGGCGCAACCAACTGTGGGGCGACAAAACCGGAGCTTACAACGCATTCCACCCGGATCCACGCCACGGAGAAGCCGTCCTGCTGCAAACCGAGCCTGATCAACTCACAGAACTCCAGGTAAGACCAGCATATATTTATGTTGTGTTTTACGCTGAGAGTCTTGCAGCGGGACTGACTATCTGTGGTTTGTGACCGGATGGGTTGGGTTAAGAGTTCTACACGGTAACTCGTGTGGGCTCCGGGTTTGCCGTCATGGACCACTGACCGTGATATGCGCACCAATCGGTCACCCAGGGAACTAGTCTGTAGTTTATTTGTACTTTGAAGTCCGTAGTGTTTTAACGATAGTGAAGGTTGTTTGTTGTATCTGCAGAATTTTTTTTTTCTCTTACTTTTCATTTGGTCTCACAGAAGAAGGAACCCTCGGTTATTTTAGTTGTTGATGGTTTAGCTAAGGAGAGGGATGCACTCTGTGAGACAGGTCCCATAGACGAAGGAACCCTCCATTTTAGTTTAGTTTAGTTGTTGATGGTTTAGCTGAGGAGAGGGATGCACTCTTTGGGACTGGTTCCATGGAAGAAGATGCCTTCGGTTGTTTTGCCATATATAAGGGGCTAACAATTCGGGTCAGAAGGATGCACTTTATGGAGCGTGTTATTATTGTTGTTGTTCTAATATGCGTAAGACCTTATTAAAGAAGACAGAGCCCCTCAAGGGCTGCCGCCGTGTGGATGAATTTGTAGAATGTAAGAAAACTCTAATGAAAATGTGTGACATCGACCCGCACGGTAGATTACAAAAATGGTGTCTGGGAGGAGGTCTTTAGGACCGAGAGGTGCCTTGAAAGATCAAGGTTTGCTAGAAAATGCTGGAGGAGGAGGAGGAGAGAGAGACAGTCAGAGAAAGTCACGTATGTACACATTATTTGATTAAGAAAGTATCCATAAGTGAAATGTTGAAAAGTACAGTAAGTGATCAAGAGGGCGTCAGGAGAGTGTCTATTGAAGGTTATATTGGCAGTTAGGTAGGGGAGAGAAGTATGAAGGAACAAGCAAAGTCGAGAAGAAAGTTACAATACATGTGATTTGTTGGCAGAGAGAGGAAAATGTGTATAATACAAGATAGATAATAGATATGGATATATATGTGTGTATATGTATATACTATATGTGCAAATAGTTAACTGAGCTTGCTTTTAGGGGAGAAGGGTTTGTTGACATGTAGCTGCAAGCTTGTGTTTAGTTTTCAAGGTCAAGAGATAACGAAGCGAGAGAAAATGCAATAACAACCCTGGATAATATCTCTGCTTGCTTAAATGGAATGAAGGCTTGAAATGAATTTAATTAATTATACTGTCTTAGTAGGCAGGAAATATAGCAATTTCTAAGGTATATTCTTACTTATACAGGGGTTGAAAATGAATGTTGCAAGGTCCCAGCATATGTGTTAATTATGAGTTCAAATGCAGGGAATAGTTAAGCTAAAACAATTCAGTCTGTGTTTCATATTCGTAGAGAGATAACAGTTTGTTTTACAAAGGTGGGGGCTTTCAGACTTGACTCTCAGCTCAGGGTCAAATACAGAGAAAGAGAGACAAGGGGGGCAAAAAAATACCCACGCATTCTAAAATACTTCAGCGTTTAATACAGCATATAATAGCTTCAGTAAATAAGAAAGATAGAATGTCTGTCACTCAGCAAACTTTTTCACATAATTTGTCAAAGATAGCGCTCATTCACAATCTCATCTCAATAGAATCATGTATTTTATAAGATTATAGCACTCACCTCAATGTTTTTCAACTGATGTATGTATGTTTGTCAAACTTTTTTGTCTGTGCATCTGTATGTACTGGTACACCTTCAATAGGGGGTGACGGGGCAGACGAGAGCATGGATGGATGAGAGTTAGTGACCCGTGTTCGGGCTGTGGGGAATGTGTGATGCAGGTAATGACTGGGGATAAAAGTCCTCCCCATGCATGGGACTTTGCTTGGTTGAGATGTGGACGTGTAGACTGTTAAGCTGAAATGAGCTGTGAAGAAAGCCGCACGGAGCCAATATCGAAGGGGTGGAGCTAGATGATGTAATAGTACGTAATGTTTCATCCCTCTTCTCGACAAGGGAGGGGGTGAGGATCTTGAGCAGCTAGTAAAAGTTTTTGTTTAGTTTTTTTCTCCTGTCTCAAATTTGATAAGACATTGCAGGCAGGATCAGACTAATAATGAATTCACTTAAAGGAATATCACATTTCAAATATGAATAGATGTTTGTAGAATATTCTGCCCTGATGTAACTCATGTTTCTGTTATAGGTGCTAACATTTTACAGGCCTTATCTGCATCCATCAAATCTTTTTATAATGTTGTACTAACTTGAACCGGGTACTATTGTTCCAATTGAGTACCCTGTTTCAAAGGGGGGGGGGGGGGGAGAAGGCATAGGTGATCTAGGTATTGCAAGTCAGCCATTTTTAAATTTTTTGCAAGCCATTTTTAAATTTTTACATTTTTTGCAACAAGATTCTGATCTTTTTCAAATAGAATACCAGCCTGATTGTCTAGCATTGATGCAACAAGAAAATTTAAGTTTTAAAAAAAGTTACTGAAAGCCCTTGTTAACAATGCATATTTTGAGTTGTTTTTTATAGATGGTACCCAGGGTGATTGACGACTCCACACTGGATATGCAGTGGTCACACAACAAGATGTCCTAAAAAGCAGAATGCCTCCGCATGTCGCAGTACAAGAAGCGGAACTAAAGGCCCTCACTGAGGCGTGTAGAGTGGAGGAAGGTAAGACGGCAAACATTTACACTGACTCCCGGTATGCATTTGGCATAGCTCATGATTACGGCCCAACATGGAAGGCCAGACAGTTTTTTACCTCAGCAGGACAGCCAATTGAAAATGATGCAACGGTGCAGAGCCTCACGGAGGCTCTATTTCTACCTGACAAGGTGGAAAGCTCACACCAATTCCTACACCGGAGAAGCAAGAGGCAACGCCATCACAGGCCACACAGCAAAGGCAGCGGCCCTCAAGCCGTGGAAGAAAAGAAGAAAAGAAGAATTTAACAATAACTTTGGACTTTGACTAAACCTTGGACTTTGATAAAAACTTGGACTTTGATAAAAACTTGGACTTTAATAAAAAAAACTTGGACTTTGATATGAACTTGGACTTTGATATGAACTTGGACTTTGATATGAACTTGGACTTTGATATGCTAATGACTTTACAGTTACAAGCCAGCAAGGAAGAAAAGGAAAAATGGACTAAAAAGGGACGGCGTATGGTGAACAGTCAACAGCACTTGCCTACCACGATCCCTGTGCCCCATGATGGCCCAGCTGATGCAAGGAAAGACGCACCTCTCAAAGCAGTAATGATGTCGACGCTTGAACGAGGACGGGTGGCTCCTGGGTTTTCTGTAGCTGCTGCATCATTTGTCCAATTTTGCATGATCTTTGCCGTAAAGCAACAGGGCAGAAGTAAAATTTGCCACATAACACTTGCCTAGACCACTCTACCCATTTCAGGGATTGCAAATTTGGCTACACTCAGCTCCTACTTGTTGGGAAGCATGAATATGTGCTTGTTGTTGATGTTTTTCAGGTTGGAGACCTACCCTGTTACCAAAGTAAATAAGCAGGTAACCGCACAGAAGCTCATGAATGAGGTAATCTGCAGATATGAGGTACCGGAAGTGATTGAGTCAAACAAAGGTACACACTTCACAGGTGAAATAATGCAACACATCATGTCTGCTTTGGGTATATTTCAGGCTTTTCACACACCCTACCATCCGCGGAGTAGTGGGAAAGTAGATCCAAAAGACAATAGAGGAAATGGGCAAATTTTGAATTGAGTGTCTTCCATTAGTTTTTCTTTTTTTTCCAGGAGGATACATGCCACAGTAGCTGAGCTTGGGGAATGATTTTCTTGTTAATTTTGTCATAGGCCTCTCCAAGGAATTGTCAATAATGCATTCTGTAGTCTCTGCTTTTCTCCCAGGTCCTACAGATGAGTGTCACAATCTAAAACCAGGTGACAGGGTCTATGTGAAAAAGTTTAAGAGAGAAACCCGGTTTAAAAGTCCTTACCAGATGTTGCTTACCACCCCAACTGCAGTCAAGCTCGAAGGAAAGCCCACTTGGATCCACACTTCACACTGAAAGAACTCATGATCCTGTATATCCTTTACATGCTATAATGTGGTACAATTCCTCTAACACACACCTTTGACTACTGTACACTAGCCCCCTGTTTCAGGGATCAGAACAAATTAATACAATCAATAAGAGTACACTGAGGGTGAGAATCCAACACCGCATCGTGCTAAGAGAGAAGTTGACGCACCAGGTGGTAACTTTGATCCACATGTATACATAGATGCAAGAGGAGTGCCAAGAGGGGTGCCAGATGAATTTAATTCTAGAGATCAGGTTAAAGCAGGTTTTGATTCCTTATTTGCTTTTGTCACTGTTAATAATAATGTAGATTGGATGAATTATATCTATTACAATCAGCAGAGGTTTGTAAACTACACCAGAGATGCTTTTGCAAGGGTTAGCTGACCAGTTAGGACCCACTGCATCCATGGCGTTCCAAAATAGAGTGGCCCTGGATATGATTTTCGCAGAAAGAGGTGGGGTATGTAACTTCCTGTATGTGTATTATCCCTTTGATCAAAAAGAGTATGAGTAAGGGACTGGATAATGTGACCAACATTTCCCTTGTTTGAAAAAGATGAAGAGCCAGTTCCGATAATGCCAACCAGATACGTTACCAGAAGAATGGAGAAATGTACTAGTACTGCGCCTGCCCCGGTCTCATAAGATGGACTGTCAGTGGAATTCCCATTTGCCTAGGGAAAGTGCAGAAGACCTTAGGTTCCGGCGAGGGCACACCCTGTGGGGTGTTAACTCGTACAGATAGAGGGTATGGATGCCCGGAAATAAGCCCAGGGAATCCATGGCCTCCTTCGGAGGTGAGGTAGGGATTCCCCCCCCCCCTTAGGAGTAGGGACTTACGGGCAGTGGAGAAACCCTGATGCAAGGGAGAGGCGACCGAGGAAGAGTGCAAGGCCTGGTACTTGATCTCCATATTAAGTTTTTTAGGGGGGTTTGTGAAGGTATATGTATATATTGCCATATGTTTTTTATGCTTTATACCTATATGCAAGTTCTATTCAATTCCAAATGAGAAAAAACTTATATGTCGCCTTACATCAGATATTCCAAAGGCCTTGCAAGGCGAAGACAAAATGTATCTTGAACAAAATGTATCTTTAAACACAGCAAAGAAAAATCGGACGAAGGACGCGTACTTCGCTGTTTTCCCGGAGGCGCCAGTATTAAGATAACAACTGTTCAACTATGTACATAATTTTCACTGTCTCAGGCCGGAAATCCGGACTTCCCATATATGGTTATGAGCCCATCACCCATACCTGGTGATGGGACAAAAGGGTATAAGATCTCATGTAATCTGTAATAAAGGCGAAGCGCAGTCATGTCCCCGTGTGAGGAACGATACCAGACCTCCGTGTGGTGTTTCTTTCTTTACGGCCGGCAGCGGGGCAAGTGGGGTGGGCCTGATTGGTGCTGTACTTAGAATTTTACCCTGACACGACAACCACACCTATGACAACCCTTAGTTGTTAAGTGTTAGGCATACTCTATTCCTGTGATTGAATAAACTCATAATATAAGTTCTTCAGATACAATAAAATTGTACATTTTATCGATTCCAATTGGAAATGCTGGAACCTTTGCTCTGTTGTTAACGTCTGTGTAGTAGAAGGTAACCACAATGGGGAAATGACTGCTGCCGCTGGGGTGAGCTGGTGATAGTGATCTTAAGACCTACTTGGTAGAGAGTTGTGACAGGAGCACAGGGAGAAAGGTGTGAAAGTTTCTGCAGCTTGGTGTATGAAGGTACAGGCAACAGGAATTTCTGTTCGTGATCCCAAACTATTTAATTTTTTTTCCTACAAAGTGAATATTCTTTTCAGTTTTTAAAATGATCAGTCTTTAAATATTTAAAATTGTGAATGATTCCATTTTTGTTTTTTTCATTCATACATTTTACTTCTTGGCCTAAAACTAATTTTTAATTGTGAAAAATCAGTTTTAGGCCAGGAAGAATAAATGAATGAGAAAAATAATAGTTGGAATTTGTATGGACTTCGTGTGAAACTGGGCATCCCCGAAAGTGACTCATTGACTAATTTCCTGATGTTAAAAGAATAATTTGCCACCCCAGGTATTATGCAGCAGTCCAAATAGTTATCAGTCAGTATGCTTCTGTAGTTAGTTTTGATAACGGTCATACTTGAAAAACAGGCTAGATATAGAATTACTGGTCAACATGAGGAAATTAGTACAATTTATATGGAAGGATCATTTTTCAAAGAATTCCTTTTTCTTCGGGGCTTCAAACTTTGATCTTTTTTTTCAGTGCTATCCACAAAAAAACAAAATCCTTGCAGCATCTCTATCAATGTTTCTTCAGCTCACTCTTTGAAAAAATTCTCTATGGCTGGTAGAAGCAGCTTAAAGCAAGAAAGTACTTTTCTTTTGATAACCCAATAAACCTCTGTATGCAGAATTGGTTCCTCATACTGCATGTCTAACTCTTCGGTGAACAGTCCCATAGAAAGCAATGGCTGAATCTTGCTAGCAACCTTGAGAACACTTTTTATGACCTCATTCATGTTCAAAAAGTTTCTGCACATGGCTTGCTGTTGAATGATACAGCAGTAGGGAAAAAGCTTCAGAAAGCTTTCTTCTTACAAAGAACTAAGAATCTATTTTGAACTTCAGTGAAAGCTGAGGCCCCATCTGTAGTAATACTGGCAAGCATACTTATTGCAGTATTTTCAGAAATAGAATACTGCTTTAGTTTCACATAAATATCTTTGCCTCTATTGTGACCTTTTTAAAGGAAGGGTTTTTACTGCGAAGTTACTGAAAACCATACTAACCAATATTGCTGTCTGTCTCACTGTGACACAGACTCCATCCTCTCATAGACTACTCTGCATGCTAACAGCATCCTGGCACAAGAGCAGTCTGTTAAATAGATCTGCCCCTCCCCTGCACTTCAAGTAACTCATCACCTACCCTCTCCTCCACATTAACTTTGCCCACACTTCCCATTAGTCAGTACACATCCCCCCTAGCGCAATTCAATAGCATAGTTGTGTGATGCACAATGGCTCTGGACAAGGTAGTTCACCCCTTTCCTAAATTACTCTGCACTGGCATCAGTATGTAGCTGCAACCTGCAGAGGACGTCTGTAGCGCCATGGCAACCAGTAAACTGGGGACTCTGTTAATACTGCAGATACAATTTTAATCAGCCGTTCTAACTGAAGCCTGGCATTCCACTTGGCAGCCATCAGCGATCAGCCCATGGACAGCAATTGTTGGGTTGCCGACCTTTGTCGTATACGTTTTTTATGTTTTGCATGTTTGTATCTTGTCCCCAAGATCATTCAGCCAAGAAGATCTAATAGATGATGATGTAATTCTGATGACTTCACAGGAAGTCGTTCACATAGGAGAGACTGACCTCTGGTCTACAGCACAAAACGACTCATGACCTGTGGTAAGAAGGAAACCCATGACACAGGCACCCGTAATTAAGGAGTTAAAAATGTATGAATGCAACTAATCTGGGAGTTTCAGTGTGCTTCTTTAATTTTGCAACTAACTAATACTCCATTTCCCATTGGATGATAAGTGGTCCAACAGAGGTCAACTACATCATGGAGATACAATATTGCCCCCATGAGACCACTCTCACACACAATGCTTTTTACAAGCGCAGTAAACACTGTACAACAGTAAACAGCTTGTATTTGGTATTGTTGTAATTGTACCTTTAATTTATACATAATAAGAATTATGTATATTGTTTTAACCCTCATTACCTGGCTCTACTGGACCTTCACCTGACAGATGCAGGTAAATGGGCTTTTACAAAAATTAATAAAGTGCCCCTGCTATAGCGCTTAGCATCATCTGCAAATACAGAAATCTAATTCTGTGAGATATTTTCAAAACCTATAATAAATCTATTGAAAACAACTGAGCCTTGTAGTACCCTACTAGTTACTATGTTCCAATCTGTAGACATTTCATTAATAACCACTGTTATTTATCTAGTCAATTAGTAATCAGTTTGTACATATTGCCTAACTCCCACCTCTTGTTTAACTCTTTGAGGACCAATGGCCATACTTGTCCCATAGTTGTAAGCTATTTCAAATACGATAGAATCCATTACGGTCCAGAAAGGGTTAATGTACTAGTCTTTTATGTGGTATAATATGAAATGGTTTTGCAATATTTAGTAATACAACATCCACAGCCTCGCTCATATCCAGTTTAAAACGGACTTTTTAACAAGTTGATCATCTTCTATGGCCAATAAATCCATGCTGATGCTGTGTTATAAAGTTACTATCATTCAGATACTCTGGGATAGCATGTCTTAAAAAGCCTTGATTTATTTACTACTGAGGATAAACGTACTGGTCTGTAATTTTCTACCTCATTTTTTATTCCTTTTTTAAATATCGGCACCAGCGCAGCACTTGTCACAGTATAAGGCAGTCCTGTGGAACAACCCCATCTTTAAAAGGGTTGGCTATAATGTTTTTTTTCTCTTTTGATGGCCTTAAGTTTTAATAAGGCTTTATGTTTTTGTAGCTCATCTGTAAATCACCTCACTGAAAGTATAGTGTGAACTTCTTATGTTGCTGTCACTATTTACTAAGTGCCGCACAACCTGCACATCTAATACCGTCAGACTTGAAAAAGTCGAAAAGTTCTCTCCTCTAACTGGATCCTGTGACAGTTGTGAAAAGTAATTTTGACAAAAATCTGCTTCGTAATTGGACCTAGAGGTATCAGCTTCCAAATCTCTGACTGAGTTGTTAAAATCCCCCTGCTGTTTTCTTATTTTCATTAGCATACTCCTCTGCTTACATGAGACATCTACAATTGTTCAACTGGTATGTCTTCTGTCTATCATTTATTTCAACAAGGAGAGGGACACCTCTGGCGGTACTTAGATCCCAACTTATATCATGCTTGATCCTTCTCTGCCTTAGCAGTAGGCATAAGGGCAAAATCTGGCAATCCCCTCACTACATAGTCATAAACACAAATGGAACACAAAATGATAAAGAGAAAACAGACACAAAAGAACTAATTCATTTATACTCACAAAATGTAGACCTGCAGCTGCGCAGCTGGGATAAACTATACAGCTTCTTCCTCAACAGCTTCCCTTACTAATAAATGGAAAACTGCCAACTTATGTAGAAGGCAACGCCCAGCGGAGCGTGATACACCAATACAAAAAGTGCATTTGTTACCAGCGTGAACATGATTAACTTGTTCCAGAAGAAGCCATGTGATATGAGGTCTTAGTGACAAATGATAACAAGCATTATCACAGAGACCTCATTCTGTTGTGTGAGGAATGCCTTTTGCAATACTTAACATCTGCTCACTTCCTGGAACAGAGCGTAATATTGCTGTATCAGCAGTGCTGGCATATGCAACCTCAATCACAGGACTTCAATCTTCCTCACTGCATATAAATATGCAGCTATTGGGTTATGCCCATCTCATAGGTATCATTCAATATAAATGCATTTATATAAATGATGATTATCCCGTTTTGTTGAGTAGAGATTTTTTAAAGAATTGGGAAACGGACTATATGGGTTCTATTAAAATGATGGTTTTCTTGACTCCCAGAAGTCATGTTATGGATTCACTGCTTGTCTAGGTCTAGAAAGCGTTCTGGAATAAGTTGGCGCTATACAAATAAAGATTATTATTATTATAGACTAGTACCGTATATACCGGCGTATAAGACGACTTTTGAACCCCGAAAAATCTGCTCTGCAGTCGGGGGTCGTCTTATGCGCCGGTAATACAAAAAAAAAAAAAGTGTAAAAAAAAAAATTTTATTACTCACCTCCCACGGCGTTCTGTCGCGCTCCGGCAGGATGTCGCTCGCTCTGGCAGGCTGTCGCTCGCTCCTCGTCCCCGCCGCAGCATAGCTTTCTGAATGCGGGGCTTGAAATCCCCGCTTCCAGAAAGCTAATACACACGCCGGCAGCCATGACAGCATTGAATGGCTGTGATTGGCTAAAGCACACGTGGCTTCAGCCAATCACACTATTCAATGACATCATTGAATGGCTGTGATTGGCTGAAGGCGCACGTGTTAGCAATCACACCCATTCAATGATGTCATTGAATAGTGTGATTGGCTGAAGCCACGTGTGCTTTAGCCAATCACAGCCATTCAATGATGTCATGGCTGCCGGCGTGTGTATTAGCTTTCTGGAAGCGGGGATTTCAAGCCCCACATTCAGAAAGCTATGCTGCGCCGGGGACGAGGAGCGAGCGACAGCCTGCCGGAGCGAGCGACATCCTGCCGGAGCGCGACAGAACGCCGTGGGAGGTGAGTAATAAAATTTTTTTTTTTTTCTCCACTGTATACCGGCGTATAAGGTGACAGTTGGGGGGTCGTCTTATACGCCCCGTCGCCTTATACGCCGGTATATACGGTAATTATTAGGAAATTATAGTACCAGTGTTTCTGGTGGTGCAATGCGCCACACAGCTTTGCTACATGCACATCACACATACAGCTGTGGTACATGGGTGTGTGACAGACACACAGCTGTGCTACATACAATGCACCCGACAGACACAGCTTTGCTACATGACATGCCCGTCACAGACACAGTTTTGGTACATGACATGCACCTGACAGACATGACATGTGCATGGTACAAACACAGCTCTGCTACATTATATGCACATGACAAACACAGCTGTGCCACAGTACATGTGCATGTTAGAAACTCAGCTCTGCTACATGACATGCCTGTCACAGACACAGCTTTAGTACTTGACATGCGCATGGTACAAACGCAGCTCTGCTACATTATATGCGTGTGACAGACACAACTGTCAGTACATGCGTATGTTCCAAACTCAGCTCTGCTACCTGACATGGGCAACACAGACACAGCTTTGGTACATGACGTGCATGCGACAGACACAGCTGTGCCACAGTACATGCACATGTTGCAAATTCAGCTCTGCTACATCACATGCGCATGACAAACACAGCTGTGCTACATGACATACATCCATGCTGACTACACACATTACACGCACAGCACATTAGACAAACAGTCACTCGCAGCTCTACTACATTTATGCTGACTGCACACATGACACTCACAGCTCTTGGATACAGTGATGAGCCACTGGTCATGTGATCCCTGACTCCACCCACACAGGTGATCACATGACAGTGACATAATCACAGGTCCTGGTACTTTGTTAGCTTATGCAGTACTACCAAACTCCAGAATGGCTCCTCCCACAGCAGTGACATCACCACAGGTCCTTCAGCCCACTGGATCTCTGTAGTGACAGTAGGTAAGTGTCTCCTATCAGGACTGCTGAGTTGTGTCTGACATAATAACAGCTTAGTTGTATTCTCAGTGTGTTAGGACCTACCATAATGGCACCAGGGGGTGGAGCTATGATGTCGCCAGGGGGAAGGGCTATGATGTCGCTAGGGAGTAGGAGCATGAGAATCACTCGCTTACATACTTACAGACATGTGGTTGTTAGTAGTTTGATTATTATTATAGGTCTTTTGAACATAGGCATATACCTCAGCAGTGATGTGGAGGTAAACAAGCATGTTATGGAGGTAGTGTTCCCTAAAATTTAAAGGTGTATTCCCATCTGAGACACTTCTGACATATCTACAGACATGAGACCCATTATGTCAGACGAGGCAGCTACAGACTGAATGAGCCAACTGGGCAAGCTTTCTTGACTCTCTCCATAATTTCTATAGACTTTAATGGAAAGAGGTTACAGGGGTTATCTGGGTTGTAAAAGTTGATGGCCTATTTTCAGGGTAGACCATTAATATCTTGATTGGTGGAGGTCTAACTCTTGAGACCTTGTTGACCAGCTGTTTGAAGAGGCCACTTCAATGTTTATATCTGTCTAGCGCTAGTTGATAATGGTTTGTGCCATACTTTGTAACTGCCATTATGAGTATTGCAACCTTCAGTGGGACAACACTGCAGTATTCGGAATGGCCACTATGAAAAGTATTGTGCTCGGATTATGAACCAGTAAGCTAGCAGATGTACACATTGAAGAGTCCACAGTGCTTACCAAGAGCAGTGACTGTTTCAAACAGCTGATCGGAGTTGTACCCCCATGGATCAGATATAGATGGCCCATCCTGAGGAGAGGCTCCCAATTGTTACTTCCAGGAAAAAAGTGCGGTTCAACACATTGTACAATACAATAATAAGTATTGTGAACTTATCATCAGGAATCCAACCTGGCTGATGTCTGCTTTGACAGAAGATATCAAGTCTGCAGACTCATTATAAATACTTCACCTTTTGTTTACCATCATCCTTGTACTTTTTCTTCTTCATCATTGTACTTTTACTGCAATACTAACCTTTGGTCTGTTCATTTTTCTTTCTCACTTGTCACTTTTTCTGATTAAAGGAGTTTTACAGGACTGTGAAATTGATGGCCTATCCTTACGGTATGTCTGCCTCTATGAATCAATTCACAAAGCTACAGCTGCTGAAATCCACAGCAATTGGTTGATATCACTGGGGAAAGCTACATATGTGCTATTGTTTCTCATCCACTATCAACCTGTTTCTAGCAGCTTATTATTCCCTCTATAGACTATAGTGAACATCTATCATATATTCACATAATGCGTTCAGCATCAACACTGCATCTCGACCACAATGTACCTTTCTTTTTTTTAAAGATGAGCTGTCATAGTAAAACAACATTTCCTTATAGGAGAGCACTAATGCTGTTGCTCTTTGATAAAATCTCTGGAACGTTAAAGCATAAGGTTGGCCATACACATTAGATAAATGTCAATTTTAACAGGATATCAGGAGTAGGAGCATAGGTTGTTGGATTTTTAATATGCCTGATCCATTGTTCCTGTGAAAGATAAATTGCGGCCTGACAAGTGTTGAGATGATGGCTATCTTAAGTGTATAGCCACAGGTGCTTATGGCTTGAGTGGCTGCTTGGGACCCAAGGCTCCCTGGGGGGCATACAGTGCTCATCACCTAATCTGTTTATCATCTAATCTTGCATTCCGCTTCACTCCTCTCTGGGCCATCTGCAACACTCGCCCTGTTATTGGAGGCATCTACATTTTGCCTACTGTCATAGTAACCAGTGTGTAGGGCTGAAAAAACTACATATGTCCATCTAGTTCAACCTATAACCCCCCAATGTTGATCCAGAGGAAGGCAAAAAAA
Source organism: Eleutherodactylus coqui (assembly GCF_035609145.1). Lineage (NCBI taxonomy): Eukaryota > Metazoa > Chordata > Amphibia > Anura > Eleutherodactylidae > Eleutherodactylus > Eleutherodactylus coqui. Next base: position 157,629,886 of record NC_089841.1, read on the forward strand.
AACATGAGCTAGAAGCCAATTCTCCCCATTTTAGGGAGAAAAAATTCCTTACTGACTCCCTGGATCACGACCTTTCTGAAGTAATCAGTGACTCTAACATGTAATATTGTTACACTTAAGGATGCCGTCCAGGTCCCTCAAACTCTTTTAGTGAGTCCGCCATCACCACGTCCTCAGGCAGAGAGTTCCATAGTCTTACTGCTCTTACAGTAAAGAACTCCCTTCTACGTCGGTGTAGAAACCTTCTTTCCTCTAGACAGAGGATGTCCCCTTGTTACAGTCACAGTCCTGGGTATAAACAGATGATGGGAGGGATCTCTGTATTGTTTGCTGATATATGTATACATAGTTATTAGGTTGCTCCTCGGACGTCTTTTTTTTCTAAATTTAATAATGCCAATCTTGATAACCTCTCTGGGTATTGTAGTCCATCCATTCCATTTATTAACTTAGTTACCTGTCTTTGAACCCGCTCAAGCTCTGATATGTCCTTGAGTACCAGCGCCCAAAACTGTACACAATATTCCATGTGTGGTCTGACCGGCGACTTATAAAGAGGAAGAACAAGATTCTTGTCATGTGCCCCTAGACCTCTTTTGATGCACCCCATGATCCTATTTGCCTAGGCAGCAGCTGCCTGACACTGGTTGATCCAGTTAAGTTACCAGATTCTTAAAATCCTGAAGTCCTTTTCCATGTCGGTGTTACGCAGTGGTTTCTAATTTAATGTGTAATGGTGACATGTATTTCCCCTGCCCATGTGCATAACCTTACATTTGTCAGTGTTAAACCTCATTTGCCACTTTTCTGCCCAAGCCCCTAGCTTGTCCAATTCCATTTGCAACTGTATACTGTCTCTCTACGTGTCCTGTCATGGGGGCACCTGCGACTTGAACGCTATTATGTGGGGTACCTGCAACTTGTTCTGTGTTATAGGGGAAAACTGTGTCTCTTGCATACTTTTATGAGGGCACTTGAAGCTTGCACCTTTTTATGAAAGTCACCTGTGGATTTCAAAATCTAGGTAGGTACTAGTGACTTGTATCCAGTTGAGAATTTCTCAATTTTAAGAAAAAAACTTATTTTGGTCAAACATATGTAACACATTTGCATACTAGGTACACCTTACAAAACATGGTGTAAAGGACGACGCAGTAACAAAAAGCCGAACGATATTTGAAGTCGGAGTTATTACAAAAGAAAACTATGTGTCCATACACTGCTATAAAGTGCGCAGTCACTGTTTATATATATATATATATATATACACACACACACACACACACACACACACACACACACACATACACTAGAAGTGCAGTTAGGAAATGGCCACCAGAAGGCAAAGCTGTAGAGTTTTGCAAGGTGCTAAGTTGGCGAATAAGCTTAATTAGGTGGCACCTGAGAGGTCTCAATAAAGGAGAAGGTGTGCCTCTCAGAAAAGGCTCTCTCCTGAGCTACTTGGTTGCTGGCTTCCACTTGGTGTAAAAAGAGGCTGTATGTCTGGTGAACCCTAAGACACGACAGGGGAGGTGATGCCCCCTGTGCTGGGACATTATCTATGGTAAAGGACTGTTGACATTTGGTTATGCTGCTGTGATGGTTTTTGAGGCACTAGGCCTGCTAGTAAGGGCAATGCCAAATGTTTCGGTGAAGGGCAGATGGCCAGGATTTGTTTTGGATGTCTATCTCCACTGCAAATGTGTGCAGTGCTATAAGAACACTTGCTGCGACAATACAATAAGACTGGCAGATGCCAGATCTAAGGAGAAACTTGATTATGGATGTGTGTTCCTGAGAGTGTGCCACCCATTTTTAACGAAAGATGATGATCCTAGTATGACTGTTCCTCCAGTTTGTCACTATTAGAGATGAGCGAATATACTCGTTTCGAGTAATCACTCGATCGAGCACCGCGATTTTTGAGTACTTCTGTACTCGGGTGAAAAGATTCGGGGGCGCCGGGGGGCGGGGGGAGGTGTGGCGGAGCGGGGGGTAGCAGCGGGGAACAGGGGGGAGCCCTCTTTCTCTCCCTCTCCCCCCCACTCCCCGCTACAACGCCCTACTCACCCACAGCGCCCCCCGAATCTTTTCGCCCGAGTACGGAAGTACTCGAAAATCGCTGCTCTCGGGCAAAAAAGGGGCGTGGCCGAGTAGGTTTGCTCATCTCTAGTCACTATATTAAATATAAATATTAGTATTTGCTGAAAGGGAAACGTTTGTACATAGTCAAGATGTACAAATATCCCTTTGAATACACTAAACTTATTAGGATGGAAAGAATATGGCAAAGCTGTTAACCTGTCTAGACCAAGCCATACTCCTATTTAATAACTCTGCATGCAATGAGACCAGTCAAAAGCTTCCATGGCTGAGACTGAAGGGTTGTTTCTAAACAGAAGGAAGGATTGTGAATATAAAAAAACAATAATGTAATGTAATACAGAGAAATCCTGCAGGAAAACCTGCTGCATTCTGCAAGAGAACTGCAACATAGGATTTCAAGTGAATAAAAACACAGCCACAATTTTAAAGTCCAAGTTAAAAAGGAACAGTGCAAAAACAACAATTTCACAGTCCTAGTGTTGCAAAATTAGAATTGTGACCTCAGTCTAATACTGAATATGTGGCTGGACAACTTGAACAGTTCTGTATGGGTGCTTTCATGTGTGGTGGAATAATTACCAACATGTAGCAGAATATTCCTTTGTGCGGAAAAATCTGCATTAAGATCCACAAGTCTAACAATGATTTTGACACAGATTTACAAAGCAGAGTACATCATAAGTCTATACATTGGTATATAGTGCTTTGCTGAGGGTATAGTTTGGGGGATTTTAAGTAGGTTAGTTTAAAATAAATAATAAAAGTTATGTTTTATTGAGGATTCAAGAAGGTTTTATCTGTCTGATGTCAAATGGTTTTAATGGTCCATCAATTCCTTCATATACTTTTTTTTTATACCCAAAAGGCATGTAAAAAGGCCAGTGTTTTGTTTTTAAATTGCCATGTGTTTTAGGTGGTGTCTTTATTTTTAATGTGTCTTAGACTTTTGTTTTTTGGCCTTTTTTATGTCCTATTGAAAAGGCAGTGCAAAAATATCAGTGAGAAAAAAAAACATTAAACCAACTGCCTGCTGTGACTTCACAAAAGCTCTCTAGGCCCAAAAATGCATGACAGGTGAAAAAAATTGGTCACAAATAAGTCTGTAGTGTACTTCTCATTTACCTTCCAGCTAACATCTGCCTGCAGTGCTGTTTGAAAAAACAAACAAACCAGAAAACAGGTCAGTAAGCACTAAAAATGTGGCATTCTTCGCAAAAATGCTGTGTGTGAAGCCACCCTGGCATGATGCGCATTACAAACAGCGCTTATTTTGGTGCATTTAGTCCGTCCCCCGCCACTTTTGGTGCATCTGATAGGACAGTCATTTTTTTTCAAATACAGCATGACTTAAAAAAAAAAAAAAGTTTTCAATAGGCTTCTGTATAGAAAAAAAAACATGCATGGGAAAAAAAACTCTTTAAAATACCACAAAGAAATGCTTGTAAAAAAGGCATGAAAATTACAGCTTTATTTTTGTAAACAAAAAATAAAAATGCCACAAGAAAAGTGTGAAGGAAACCCAAAGACATCATGCCTGACTATTTTCCTAAATGCTGTGATGCAAGTAGGGAGATTTCTAAAATGTCGATTACAACCTTGTGACCTGTGCCAGCTGTTAGTGGTACCAGTAATTGTCACAGTGCCAGTGGTCATCACTGCAACATTCCCAACAAGGAGTTCTGTACATGGTGACCTGAGGTGGCCCCCGGCTAGTGTACTCCGCAGCCTTATGGCTAGGACCTTGCAGAACATTAGTAGATGATAACCGGTAGTGAATAGTATTCAGTAGCCCTCATTATAGTTCTGCATTACCTAGGACTAGATAAACTTTTACTCCATGCACTCTCCATCTATAGACCTCTCCAGGAACTAAAGCAGAACGTCTTCCATGTGTAGCAGTTGTGCAATTCTCCTGTCCTCACATGCTCTGCCATGGTAGTAATCCGATGCTGGGTGTATCAGTGCCACCGGGGAGGGCACTGACATGTACAATACAGTGTACTGCGTGCCAGCTTCTCTTGCCAAGAGTAGAGGACTCCTGTGCCACCCAGCAGCACTTTGCCCCACTCCCCCATCCCTTAGTATACCATGCATCAAACACTGGGAACAGGGGGGACATGCAGCTACCTTGTATGTGCAGCAGCTCCTCTCGTCCTCTGCTCGGCTCTCTCAGCGCTGTGAACTTTATACTGTGAACGAGCTGCAGTCTCCAATCACATCGCATCACATCAGCAAGGGTTCTGCAAGGAGAGGCCCCAGATCTGTGCCCGCTCCCCACCCACCGGCAGATGTGCCCTGTGTGCCATCCCACGCTGCTCTGACCGTGGCGCTGGCTCTTCTAGGTTATCACCGGGAGAAGAGTAATGCAGCATGACAGCCTCCCCGGAGTACACGGTGTGAACGAGGGCTTTGCTTCTTCTCCCTTTTATGATATCCAAATTCGTGAAGAAAGGGAAATTCATTGCTTTTCAGTAAGAATACAGGAATAATAAGAAGTTGTTGTACAGCAGGGGTGTCAAACTCATGTTCACCGAGGGCCACATCAGGCTTAGGATTACCTTCAAAGGGCCGATTGTAATTGTAAGACTGTATGGTAAGGGCCTTTTCACACAAGCGTATTTGCGTATATAATAGGCAGTGAATAGAAGGCATTGATTTCAATGAGTTCATCACATGATGCATATTTTCACACAGCATGACCTATTTTGTTGCGTACTACGCACCGCAATTGAAGTGAATGGGCCACGCAAATACGCAGTGAATGCACAAGAAACCTATGTATTCACTGCATACTTGTGCACCATTTCAGTGCGCCCATCTACGTTCTTTTTTGCGTGCCCAAATATGCAGGCATAAGCGATTTTCAATTGCGTAAATACGCAGCGTAATTGTGCGACCGAAATACGATTACGCCTGTGTGCACGAGCCCTAATAGTAACCCCTATAGTCGCCCCAGTAGTAATAGTGACTCTCATAGTGGCCCCAGTAAAAATAGTGACTCTCATAGTGGCCCCGGTAAAAATAGTGACTCTCATAGTGGCCCCAGTAATAATATTGGCCACAGTAGTAACAGGGTACCCCACAGTGGCCCCAGTAGTAATGACGACCCCCACAGTGGCCCCAGTAGTATTGGCGACCCCCACAGTGGCCCCAGTAGTAATGGCGACCCCCACAGTGGCCCCAATAGTAACGGCGACCCCCACAGTGGCCCCAGTAGTAATGGCGACCCCCACAGTGGCCCCAGTAGTAATGGTGACCCCCACAGTGGCCCCAGTAGTAATGGCGACCCCCACAGTGGCCCCAGTAGTAATGGCGACCCCCACAGTAGTCCCAGTAGTAATGGCGACCCCACAGTAGTCCCAGTAGTAATGGCGACCCCCACTGTGGCCCCAGTAGTAATGGCGACCCCCACTGTGGCCCCAGTAGTAATAGCGACCCCCACTGTGGCCCCAGTAGTAATAGCGACCCCCACTGTGGCCCCAGTAGTAATAGCGACCCCCACTGTGGCCCCAGTAGTAATAGCGACCCTGACAGTGGCCCCAGTAGTAATAGCGACCCTCACAGTGGCCCCAGTAGTAATAACGACCCTCAAAGCGGCCCCAGTAGTAATAGCGACCCTCACAGCGGCCCCAGTAGTAATAGCAACCCCCACTGTGGCCCCAGTAGTAATAGCGACCCCCACTGTGGCCCCAGTAGTAATAGCGACCCCCACTGTGGCCCCAGTAGTATTATGAACCCCCTCATTATTATTTACCCCCCTCAGTAATATCAACCCCTCACAGCAATATTAACCCCCCTCAGTAATATTATCCCCCCCAGCAATATTAACCCCCACAGCAAAATTACCCCCTCATTAATATTATTAACCCCCTTAGTAATATTAACCCCTCTCATTATTATTAACCCCCCATAGTAATAATGTTATCCCCCACAGCAATATAACCACCCTCAGTAATATTATTAACTCTCCTCATTAATATTAACCCCCTCAGTAATAATATTATCCCCCTCAGTAATATTAATCCCCACAGCAATATTAACCTTTTCCAATCCACTGTCTGACGTCTTCCTACATTCTGATTGCAGCCTGTGCAGCTCTGATGTTGGAAGACGTCCGGCAGGGTAGTCTTACTGTATATTTCTGGACACTCTATTGTCCGGCATGTCACATACCGCAGTTCTGGCTCTAGCCAGCAGATTGGGCCATTGTATAATGGCAGAAAGTGAAAGCCCCCTAGGAAACCTTGAATCCAAAATTGTCTTGCAAATGGTTAACCTCTCAGTAATATTAACCCCCCTTAGTAATATTAATAACCCCACAGTAATAATAGTTCCCCCAACCCATATACTTACATCTCCTTTGCAGTCAGCGCCGCTCCCCCTCTGCTCATGCTGAGCTCGGGAGCACACTGACAGCAGTGTGTGACCTGGAACGCTTCCTCTCTTGTCTTATCTTCTGCGGAACTGAGGAGCAGAGGACTCAGGAAAGGAGGATCCCGGCTGCACACTGATTTCAGAATGTGCGTCGGGATCAGTGCTGCCAGCGTGATTACCAGCGGGGAGCTGCAGCACCCCAGCAGGTAATCGCTTCAGTGGTTATCTGCTGTCGGTACACTGTGGGCCACATAAAACACCTGTGTTGTAAAGGATCACCAGTAAATAGAAAGCCGAGTTTTCTGCTTCTACTACTTCTACAAGGCTTGGTATACCTTTATAGTATAATTACAAGTTGTGCCCAACTCACGCTAGGCACCAATCTGCGTTATCCAATCTACATGGACACCGCACATTCAGATGCACCACAATGTCCTTTTTCTCATCCGTGAAAGACAGGAAAAGAATTTGCCATGAGTTTTATTTTACATGGACCATGGTGCTGCATAAAAAACGTCTGTGTATGGCTTTTAATGGGGTATGTGCTGTCTGTGAGAATTACATGGACGGACACATGGTTACGAAAAATGTTTAAAAAATTGTCCGCAAAGACTGACCGTTTTTTTTCGCTTGTGTCTCGTCCAATTTTTTTTTTGGTCTATATCAGGAATAACAGGCAGCATCCAGACTGCACACTGATGGCATCTGGGTGTTACAGTTTTTCTTTCTAGCTCTATTAAATTAGCAAGTTTTATCGGTAAGGCCCAATGTCCATGGGCAAATTTGGATTGTGGGACACCTGCAGTTCAAGCCACCCATAGGAAGACATGGGCGTCCGCAGCTGAATTAAAGCATGCGGATTTGTTTTGCAGACCTTTAGGTCCGGAAAACAAATTGTGGCATGCCCCATTTTGCTGCAGTTCCCGTGCAGACGGCTTCTATTGTCAATGGAAGATGTTAGATACATGCATTGGTAACATGGGGCAGATTTATGAAAGACTTCAAAAGAAAAACTGTCTTTGGTGCTCATAGCAACCAATCACAGTTTACGTAGCTTTAATTTCTAATTGTGCTTTGGTATAATGAAAGCTGCACTGTGATTGGTTACTATAGGCAGCAAAGACAGTTTTTAGTTTTTTGTTTTTTTCTATCTTAACTCTTCTTCATAGTGTATACATATCTTCCTGTCTGCCAATGATGGTTGTTTGCATCTGGTTATGGAAGGATACCGTAAAAAAGGGGTATTTTACAGCTATAGATATATATAGCTGCTGCACATACACACATACTCAGAAGTCATGCAGATGAGAGATGGCGTTATCATGGGGATCACTTGACTTTAATGTGTAAATTGGTGAAAGCTGTTGCCATAGAGATCTAGAATTCAATAGCAGGTTATCTCCAGCATTCTGGCCATGATTTAGGATATTAGAAAAGGTATTATTGCGTTAAAAAAAAACCTTTATGTTAAAACTAGCTCCTGTCACAGGGTCAGGTACATAAAGGTGTATATTATATACATACATACTACCTGCTCCCATCAGAGCAATCCGTGCCCAGTTATACAGTATAGGCCGAATAGTCGGCAATGTATCTGTTGCACAAATTCTATTCCAGATCCACGATCCCAGGATCACTTTTGCCTCCCCAATTACTATGACCACGCTGGGCTCAGTGGGCATGCTATTTCTATAGACTTATCTCATTGTAAATGTAGGATCGAACAAGTATAAATCCAAACCATCCAATATTGTCCCTATAGACATCAAATCTGCAGTGGATCCTTTGAAATCGGCGTGATCCACTGACAAGAATCCCATGACTATCACTGTTGCTCTGCAGCACTGGTGTCCTGAATTCAGATCTGAGCTACATCTGTACGGAGTTTGTATTTTCTCCCCCTGTTTTCATGGGTTTCCTCCAGGGATGCCAATTTCTTCCTCCGCTCCAAAAGCATACTGATTAATGGTTACTGACTTCTTATAAAACTGTCTCTATTGTGCATGTCTGAGACCGGGAAATAAGGCACTCAGCCCTATTGTGGACAGAGATGGATGTGAGTGATGTACAGCACCGCAGAAAATGTTGGTGCTACATATATCACAAAAACTAATATTGCTTTACCATGTAGGAAAGTCTGCCTGAAATATGGAAGGAGAAAATAGGACCCTTTCTGGCTGATGACTTTTACATTTAATGTATTTGAAAAAAGAAATCAAATAAAAGCAGAAATAAAAGCAAAATAAACCGAGGATAGTTTACCATTTATTTTCCTGCAAACAATAAAGATATAAAAGGAAAAAATGAGGTCATTTGTTTTTTTAAGAATTTCTTGTTCTGGATCAGTGCTGTGTGGATAGAGAATCCTGATTTTAGATTCAGATCACATACCCCTCATGGGTCTCAAGCAGCCCAGCAATAAGCAGGGTTCACAGTCCTAGAAATCAGTTCCCAATGTGCCATTTAATAACCACCTGCATGAAGACCCGCCTCATGTATTGTCTTGTACTAGCTGCTTTATCAAATGGCATTTTTATTAACCCCTTCCCAACCTGCACAGTGGAAATCAAAAGGCATCGAGCTAAGCCGGTTCCATACGTGGCAGGTGGTGGCTTTCTAATCTATTTGCCACCCACCTGGATCAGAGATAATTCTGTTCCTCGATATTTAACCCCTAGGTTGCTTTCACACGGGTGGAAATATTGCACCAGGAAGCACCACAACTGCTGCTATAGAATTCCACATTGAAATCTGCAGGGCTCAGGCCGCCTGCACACAGCCGGGTCGGATACCGCATGCGGGATCCCGCACCGGAATCCGACCCTGTGCCCGGCCGGTGACCCCTGCGTACCTGTCCGGATTCTTCATAACCTGTATTGCGGATGTGCCGGCATGTGCACATGAGCAGTACAGATTATGCGGCGTTGTCGTTAGGCGATGATGCGGAATCAGCGACCTTTCTGCAACGATGATTGCAGAAGGGACGCGGATTGGACGGCTTCCATTGACTTCAAATATGGAATCCACGTTGAAATAGAACATGCTGCTATTTTTCCATCTGCAAGAGGAAAATCCCAATTGATTTCCGCTCGTGTACAGGGAAAAGTGATTTTCAATAGCATGTTTATGGGCAGTATTTGCTGCGGAATCCGGAGTGAGCATACGGCCTTACTGCAGATTTTAATGTCGAAGTTCAGGCAGAGTGAAGTTATTTTTCATTCCTCATCATACTCCGCATGTAGCCCTTTGGCTTTTGGTTCAGAATGTACTGCATGTTGCAGCTAATTCTGCCCATGTGAAAGCATCCTCAGATTCCACGGTCAAGACTACTGCGGCATATAAGTGGTTAGACAGACAGAGGGGGCTCCTTCTGTCACTTGATCACCGCCCACAACACTCAACTAAATCCCTGGGTGTTGAGTGGTTGTCGTGGCCTATTGAGGGCTCTTAATATAAATACACCTGCTTATAATGAATATGCTCTTGTAGACAAGGGGGTTACTCCATGCACAGGATACTAGGTATCCAGCTCCGGCCTCAGCAGCTATTACTGAAACTTCTATCCAGCAGCAGAAAGGAAAAAGTTTCTTTCTTCATAAGATCATATCTATATTTGAGTCATAATGATAAAGCCGACAGTGAGTTGGCGTGAAAAATTCTCGCTTTTAAATGCATGTTTTCCCTGAATATAAGCAAACCTTTAAACCAGCTCTCCCTTTATTCTAATCCTCCCATGACCCTCACACCTCTGTGCAATCCTCATTAGGCCAGGTCACACAACCGTACAGTAATACACTGTGGAAAAATCACAGCGTTTTACCAGTGTAGGGAGCCGAGTATCCTTGCGTACTGTTGCGTTTTTGCATGAACCCCATTAACCCTTTGCAATCCAATTTTGGATTCAGGGTTTCCTAGACAGGTTTCTCTTTCTGCCATTATACAATGACACCATCTGCTGGCTAGAGCCAGTACTGCGGTATGTGACATGCTGGAGAGGCCCCCCGACAACGGAGCTGCCAGTAATATACAGTAAAAAAACCCTGCTGGATGTCTTCTGACATCGGAAGCTGTACAGCCTTCAATCAGAATGTCTTTAGATGTCAGACAGTGGATTGTAAAAGGTTAACAGCGTATTTTACGCACCATATCATGCACCAGCTTCCTGGTTTCTTCTTTTTTTTTTTAACATTCTTCTCATGTTTCCTAGCTGCATGCGCAAAAAAATGCTGTAAATACGCAATGTGATTGCGTATGTAGCCTTCTGAACGCACCCATAAAAAACAATAGGGCTGTACACCTGTAATACACTGTAAAATACAACCTGCTGCATTCTACCTTAAGCGCACAATATACGCAATAAATATACGTAACTGTTAATGGAACAATAAAAATCAATGTACTTTCATTGACGCCATTCACCGCGTATCATGCGTGCGTGCATAATACCCAATTCAAATAAGTTTGTGTGATCTGCGGAATTATAGTAGCAGCAAAGCGGATGAGATTTTATAAATATCATACACAAACTGCGGAAATAATCCGCACAAAGCCTGCGCATAAAATTGACTTGCGGTGCAGATTTAAATTCTGCAGCATGTCAATTTTATTGCTGTCCTCACTGCGAAATTCACCCCCTCTTAATGAGGGGGTGAATTCCGCACAGGAATTCGTGCTGCAAGCTGCACAAAATGGTGCGAGTTCAGAGGCAGGCTTTCCGCGGCTGATTTGTAGCATAATTCCCGCTGCAGACATCCCGCTGGAAATCAGCCCCGTGTGGACCCAGCCTGAGGCAATAATCCCATAGTACATTAAAGCAAGGTATGTAATGGAATATAAATACAGTACATCAAATCAGTGTGTTTATTAAGCCCCTATAATATTGGATATTAAAACCAGTGACACATATACAATAAACTATTGGCTGCCTTCCCTCATGTCCTTGTGGTACATCCAGGTAATACTGAGCATATACTTGTAATGAATTGAAAGTGTTAATAAACCATTTGGAGGTGGAGGTGGAGGAGGAGGAGACCAAGGCTATAAACTTCTCAGCAGAGAAGCCTTCTGGGATTTTACTCTAGATGCCAAAGTCTCAAAAGGGCTAAAATAGTAGGAATAAACACTCTGATTTGATGTATTAATAAAGCATATACCTTGCAGCAGTCTCAAAAGTTGAAGTGCAGAGCATATAGTGTTGTGAGGGTCATGTGACCATCAGCACACAGACACAGCCGGTTTCTAGTGTTTGCTTTTATTCAGAGGAAACATGCCATAAGCAAGAACCACGCTATCTCTGTCTGAAACATGTAGCATTATTAACGTCATGGTGCTATGGCGGCTTATCAATATGCAAATAGAGATTAGGCAAAAATGTGGTGGCCTGACAGCGCCTCTATATGTCTTGACCTGATGGACCTATAATGCCTCACAGATTGTGATAGTTGAAGCAGTCAGAGTGGTGTAGAAAGTGGAAACCCCGTCCCTATGCAGGAACATCAGATGAGAGCGTGCCTGGAATAAAGGCTGGGGAGCCAGGTGAGCCCCCAGACCAAATAACAGTGGAAGTGGAAAGAAAGAAAAAATTCCTGCGCTCAGGGGAACCTCAGGAGAGAACACCTTGTCAAAAGGCCATACGTGGGTATGGTCAAGTGCAATAACTTCTGAAATGAGCTGAAGAGACTTGTCGGTGGTGACTTGAAAAACTGGAGTTTCATTGAACAGGACAAAGTAGTGCAACGCGTTTCGGAGCTTTCACGGCTCCTTTCTCAAGCACAATTATAGAACAGGAGAAGCTGATCGACTGATACATATTTTTATAGGAAAGGATTCAGTAGAACTTGTTATTTAAATCTCTTCCCCTTCTGGGCTTAGAAGTCCAGTGGGCGGTCCTATCAATGATTGACAGCCTTCCATTGTGCATTCAGCCAATCACTGAGTAGAACCACCAACCAGACTTCTGGTTTGAATTAAGAAATTACATGCTGCCTGCAGATTGGTCATTCCAGACTAAAACCTTTTTGAATAATTTAGCCTCTAGCTGGCATATATTACTGTGTGGGCAGATGGGGAAACTGAGATGCACCTAATCTACGAAGCAGTGTGCCCCTCCTCATGCATTAGGTGTGTTGCACGACAACAAGAATAATATTAAAACCAGCATTTGAAATTCTGGTCTTAAATCTTCCCCGTAGTCTTTACTGCAATAACACCACAGCAGGTTTTGAGCCAAAGCCAGAAGTGGCTCCCGCAGGAAGGAGGATGAGTACTTCCTTTATACTTACCATTTCTTCTGAATGCCTTTCTGGCTTTGGCTCAAAAGGGCATGCAAAACTGTCTCTCCCCCTCACTTCCCCCATAAAGCTGTGTGTGAAGCCACCCTAAATACAAAAAAGTCCTTTATTTGGCTATATCAATGAAAAAGTAAAGGTTTTTCAGCTCTTAGAATGCAGGGATGGGGAAAAAAGGAAAGATCGAAAAACAGTTTTGACGGGAAGGGTTTATGTAATGTTCTGTATTTACCTGTCTGTCTATTACCATCTTCCTTCCTGCACCATCTTAACTAAACAATGACTAAATGGGAGGATTCTGACAGTCATTTGTGTGAAGGTCAATACAGAAAACAATCAGCTCATTGTACGCTAGCAAACAATGGCATTGCCAATAGAGTATGGTGAAGTAAAAGGCACTGGGGGAGGAAGTGAGCACAGATGGGTGCTTAGGCCAAAATAATCTAATACTACACTTTGTTTCACCAGGCACCTAGTGGGACAGTTCTGTCATAGTCATGTCTGTGTATAATAGGGTCCAGATGGGAGTTTGGCCTACTTAGACTCTGATACACTTTGACCAAACTGAACAAAGTGTAAACAATTTAAAGAAGATGAAGTAAACCTAAGACGAAGGCCAAAATGCACTATGTTCATGTATATTTATGTCAGTTGATGGATGATCAGCCAAACATAGGCTGAATTTCATTTTTCCCGATAAGAGCATCTGTTCTGATTTGATTTAATGAAAATCCGCTTTTCCTTCAGATAGACGGATGTGATAGACCCAAAGGGATATTGCTTTAGTTCCATCTTCTATGCTGACGTCTGCCTATGTGATGATGCCACTGGCTATCTAACGGAAGAATGTGCCAAGACAGCTGTGATGACGGACAGTTTCATCTCTACCAAGTGAACTGTGAATGTATGCATGCTGTATACATGGCGGGCAGAGGGGCAGGAAAACACAAAGCCAGGATTTCAGAACAAACCAGACTGGTTCTGTGTTTTGTCAGCAACTTAAAGGGTTTTACCGTGACTGAAAGCTATCCCCTATCCCTGATAGGGGGTCTGAATGCTGGGATCCATACCAATCGCAAGAATGGAGCATGTGTTGAAGTTAGGGCAGTAGCGGTTGCACATGCGCACCTCCATTAACTGTAATGGGACCGTCGAAGACAGCCCAACGTTTAAACTTGGCTATCTTTAGCGGTCTCACTAAAATGCACCTCCGCTGCCCTCACTTCAGTATGCGCCAAGGAGACCTTTCTTGCGATTGGTCAGGATCCCATAGGATGGACCCCCACGGATCTGACAGTTCGCCCTTATCCTGTGGATGGGATAGAACTTTCAATCATGGCACAAACCCTTTAAATCTGTGTCCACATGCAGCATATAAAATATTTTAGCAAACTACTATTTAATCCATGGCCAAATCTGCAGTTAAATCTGTTAAATGTGGATTTGGTTATAGATTTCAACCATTACATTGCAATCAGTGAAATTTGTAGAAAAAAATCTATAAGGCAAAACAAATCTGCAATATACATAGAATTCTTAATGGCTTTTTGCACCGTGAATAGGTTTTCTTAAAACTCTGTTTACAGACATTGTACTGTACTTGGTTGTTAAGCCATTCTCCCTGCAGTCACGTTTGCCCTTCCGGCCCAGGCCCCATTTTTGTAAATTTGATAACTATCACTTTATGCAGTAATAACTTTGGAATATTTTTACTTAGGCCGCCTGTCCACGGCTGTGATGGAATATTGCTAGCAATATTCCGCCACGGTGGAGGACGGATGGTAGAATTGACGGGTCTCTACGATGAGCCTATCTGATAGATAAGCTCACCGTGGAGAATCGCAGCAATTGCAGCATGCCACGATTTGAATCCCGCGAGCAGAGAATCACTAGGATTCTCCAATCGTGGACGTCAGGCTGCGCTTTCCATAGTAAGGTCTATGGGAAGCATTCACTGCATTACCCACAGCCAGATTATCACCGCGGTTAACGCAGTGACATATTGCCTCTGGACAGGAGGCATTATCCAAGTTATTCTAAGAATGTTTATTTTCATGATACAATGTACTTTTAGGTTAGCGGTCAATATGTTTGTACTGTGCAGCAGCCTGGAACGGTTGAACTGCAGGCTCAGTCCCATTCACTTGAATTGCAGAGCGGCTGATGTAGTGACAGAGGGACCCCCATTCACCATTTAGATGCTGCAGGACTGGAGTTGTCTCATACGGACAGGTGTCAGTTAGAGATGAGCGAGCATACTCGCTCAGGGCAATTGCTCGAGCGAGCATTGTCCTTAGCGAGTACCTGCCCGCTTGGAAGAAAAGGTTCGGGTGCCGGCGCGGGTGAGCGGTGAGTTACGGGAGTGAGCGGGAGGGGAGAGAGAGAGATCTTCCCTCCGTTCCCCCCTGCTCTCCCCCGCCGCTCCCTGCCCCCCGCCGGCACCCGAACCTTTTCTTCCGAGCGGGCAGGTACTCGCTAAGAGCAATGCTCGCTCGAGCATTTGTCCTTAGCGAGTATGCTCGCTCATCTCTAGTATCAGTGTATAACACAACTGGCACCTACAAGTAATGATGCCTGCACAACTCCTGAGCCATCGTCACAACTGTGCCATAATAGTATGGTGTCTCACATGAACTACACAGCAGCCATGACATGAGATATATATATGGAAAAGTTAGACAGCTAGTAATACGAAAAAATGTTAATAAAAATTAAAAAATGTTACAAGAAAAAATATATACTTAAAAATAATAATAGAATTGTTTATTCTGCTAATACCATTTCATGCATTCCCAATACTAGTTATTAGTATTATTTATAGTACCAGTGTTTCTTAGCCACTTACTAATGTAATAATAAATAGTGAAAGGGATTGTTTCAACAATGGACAACAGTTGACGATTAGATGAAGGCTGGACTGGTGTTGGCGGCATTAGCACTTGAGATGACATGATATCACGTTCAGGAGATGTGAAGATAGTGGGGAAGGACTATGCTTCAATGTTGTTGGCTAATATACACTGCTAGCTATGTATGTGAACATTTGTGAAGTGTCATTTATTGGAGTCTCCACACAGCTGTGCAGCTGTTCCACAACCAGTTACAAACTGCCAGACTGAGTACTGCTGTATCCATAGCAACTGAGGCTGCAAGTGGTTTTGGGGGATGTAGTCCACCCATAATCCCTCATTTAGTGCACAAGGATAAAGGACCTGTGACGACGTCACAATCATGTGATCAGGGGTGGAGCTAAGAGCTGGTAACTGATTACATGATGGTGACATCATCACAGGCAAAGGCGTAACTTGAAGCTCCTGGGTCCCAATGCAAAACCTGTAACAGGGCCCCCTAAGGCTCCTGGACCCAGGTGTAACTGCATCCCCTGCATTCCTTATAGTTACGCCCCTGATCACAGGTGATTTCAGCACACGACTGCTGTCAGGCTCTGCATGTAACTCACACAACGCGCAGAACAACCTACGCTATTACTCTGAGCTTAGAAGTCTGGGGAATACAATAAAATGCCAAGCTTGGAATGTTTTCTGGATTACTGCAAGGGAGTGCAATTGATTATTATATCAGAACTCTAAGTAAAAAAAAAGTCTTGTTGCTCACCCCCTCGCTCTCCACAGCCTGCCGATCAGGCTCCAGCAAGAAATCGTTCACAGGTGCAGCTACACCGCCCAGACCCAAGCGGCAGTAGAGAAGCAATAAATCCAAGGAAAACGGCTGATCTGTCTTGCTTTATTAATGCAGTGCCTTTACATATCCAGCTTTAAAAACAAGGAAGCATTTCCGTTCTCATCAGAACCTTGATCACCTCATAGTGACTACATACGTAACTTCCTTAATAAATATGTGCAATTAAAATCAACCAAACAGCTAGTTAATAACACCCTCTATCCTGGACTCTGTAGCAATGATACATTTCATTAGTGCATACATGATCTTATTATTTTGTTTCTTATGATCTGTATATATACAATGTAAAATAATACAATCATATAGGTAAATATATACATATTCTCTCACAAAATTGAAGTTTATTATATGTAATATGTTGTATATACTATGCACTAATGAAATGTATCATTGCTACAGAGTCCAGGATATAAGGTGTTAATAACCAGCTGTTTTGTTGATTTTAATTGCACATATTTATTAAAGGAAGTTACCATAAGTATGTAGTCACTACAAGGTGATCAAGGTTCTGACGAGAACTGAAACGAGTCCTTGTTTTTAAGAAGGCACTGCACTAATAAAGCAAGACATATCCTTTTTTCACTTTAGAGGGGGAAGGAATTAACACGAATGTATATCGGCTCGGTTTTCACGCCGAGCCGATATACGTCGTCCTCATCTGCGGGGGGGGGGGGGGTGTAAGAGCCAGGAGCAGGAACTGAGCTCCCGCCCCCTCTCTGCCTCCTCTCCACCCCTCTGCACTATTTGCAATGGGGAGAGGCGGGACGGGGGCGGGCTAATTATCGGAACTTAGCCCCGCCCCGTCCTGCTTCCTTTCATTGCAAATAGTGCAGAGGGGCGGAAAGGAGGCAAAGAGGGGGCGGGAGTTCAGTTCCTGCTCCTGGCTCTTCCATCCCCCCCCCCTTCAGAAGAGGACGACGTATATCGACTCGGCGTGAAAACCGAGCCGATATACGTTCGTGTGAATGCACCCTCCGTCAGCCATTTTTCTTGGATATAATAATCACATTGTCAATTTGGGTCTTACCTATCCATACAGTAGTTCAGGGTAAATTTTCATGGTAACAGATTACCTTTAAAAATATAGATTGCAATGTTTAAATCCAATACAGACAATCCTAATTTTGCTGTTGGACAGTCTGGCTGTATCTATACATGCAGTGTTCCTCCCAAAATAAGACCTACTCCTAAAATAAGCCCTAGCTACACTGCATTTAAAAAAAGCAATACATTACCTAGCAGGCGCTGTCCAGGTCCCTCCCACTGGTCTCTGGAGTTCGGGCAGGCTTGCTTGTAGTCCTCAACCGCCGACAGAAGATTACTTGCTGGGAACTGGGTTCGTAAACCCTGCCTCCGATTTGATTCTCGAGTATCACGGCTGAGCCAATCAATGCAGTGCTTGATGAACCAATGTGATAGCTGTGATTAGTTCTTGAGTGCCACAGCTCAACCATTAAGAGCCTTGGAGGCAAGGTTTACGAGCCCCATTACCAGGAAGCGGTCTTCTGTCGCCGGCTGAGAACTGCAAGCAAGCCTGCCGGAACTCCGGAGACCAGCGAGAGGGACCTGGACAGCGCCTGTTAGGTGAGTATAAGAAAATTCCTTGAAAATAAGACCCTGTGCCTCTTTTAGGCCAAAAATTATTATATGACAGGGTCTCATTTTTTAAGGAAAACCCGGTAATAGATTGTTTGCGGTTACCATCATTTTATCATCCTTTATCAAATGTGTAACCTGCTTTGCTTTTATGTGGCTTGACACCGCATCAGAATTCCTTCCCATGTTGTGTTTTTTATGCATTTCATTTGCACTTACAATAAATTAGTTTGAAAGAATCAATCAGCCTATAATCAATAAAGTTAGCAGTCACCTGATCATGTACTGGTGGCAGTACTGATGTGAGTAGTATAGAACCGATCAGTCAGTCCTCGTTGGCAGTAAAAAAAGCACAGAACTAGTTGCTGGCTTCATATTAACATGCTAAACTGAAATTTGCAGACTTGGCAAGATTCCTCAAGCTACTGTGTGAAAAAGTTGGCATATACTACAAGGAACAATGCCATATATTTTCCCATCCTATAACTGGCAGGCTACATTGACAATAGCACACTGTCGCTTTTCCAAACACATCAATACAAAAAAAGACATCAGTGAGAACCAAAATAAAATAGACACTGCATTAAAATAGTAATAGTCTAGGGCAGACAGTTCTGACAGCAGCTGCGCTGTACTATTCCAGTACAGGAACAGGTCCACCCCTGCAGAGAGGATGAAGCTGTGCCTGGTAGATAATGAAGGGGGCGCCGTGCATAAGTGCCACGGTCCTCTTTAGGGCTTATTCACCTGGCTGAGGCTCTGTGGAGTTCATGAAGGTTGATGCCAAAAACATTGGAAAGCACATGGTGACAATTCAGGTACTGTGCGATGTTCACTGATTCCCACAGACTCCATGCAATATTTTTGTGTTAAAACTGATGAGAATAGGGCGTCCTGCGATTTTTATTTTTTTTTCCCCCCCACATCTCAGTACTACATTATGGGACGATGTACTGTCCGAGTCTACAACAGAGTACTATAGAATAAAACCACCATATGAATGGGCCTAGACAGCTGATCAGCTGGGTTAGGGTTAGGGGATAGTTTTTGGCCAACAAAATTGATCTTTAAGGCTGCTTTCACACAGGCAATAAAATCAGGCGATTTTCTTGTGATGCAAATCCCATGTATGTGATGCCCATGCTTTCCAATGGGTTCCATCATATTAGCGATGCTTTGTAGGCTGCTACATTGCGAGAAAAAAAATTGTGGCATGCTCTATACAGCTGCGATTTGAGATGCAGTCTTGTAGCCCACGTTTCCTTATGGAGCCTTCCTTTGTGTTACATCGTACAAATCATTGTTTTAATCCGGTGCGATGCAACTTTTACAGTAGGAAGTCCTATTGTATGTCCTTAAAATAAGCTCCAGCTGCATAAAAAAAAGACTATGAAGGGCTGTGATTGGCTGAGCCGCAGCACATGAGAACCAATCAGAGCCAGTGCTTCCTGGAGGCAGGATTTTTGAACCCCCTGACCAGGAAGCGGTGGCTGAAGACTACAAACAAGTGCTGCGAAACGGCCCCCCCCCCCCAAATCTTGGTAAAAGAGTGCCGTAAGAAAACATCATTTTTGCAAAAGGGTTTAAAAACTTTGCATCATTTCTCTTCTGCGGCTTCTACATATACACAAGGCAGTCTAAATTTCAGTAGATCCCTCAGTGAGGCTGAACTGACTGCCTATAGGAACAAGCAGGAGAGGGGAGATAAGGAATGAAAACTGAAGGTACTTTTACTCAGCTTTGACAGGACAACTGGCTTGAGCTCTCACACTGAATAGAGGGGGAGCGTGACGGAAATATCTTCCATCCGCCTGACGCCATTCAGAGTAAACAAGCAATTCATAGATGGACTGTTTAAATGGGCAGACAATTGAGTGGTTTTTAGGTTAACTAAAAAGTGGGCAACTCCGACAAGTGATTTTTGGTAAAAACGCCTCCCATCACTTCTGTGAAGTAGCGATTCTCTGGTGCGTTAGAGGATCGGCACGGGTTTCCCAGTGATTTCAAAAGGAAACCTTGCCTGGCATGGCATGCAATGTCTCTTACTGTCGCATTGAAAACAATAAGAAACATGAAAAGATAGGCCATGCCACGATTTTTTTTCCCCGCACCGCATCACTCTAAATTCCGGCAAAATTCTCGGCCATGTGAAACTAGCCTTACTGAGCAACTCTCTGTTCTGGCCTTTAAAAGAGGGTCCCAAGCATTGGACCCTTCGCTCTGATGTTTAGATGCCCTAACAGAACATATGAACAGTGATTGTGCTCTTGGCACAACACCTTTAAATGGGGGTCTTAGGATTTTCAGCATAAAGCCAACTCCACTAAAATTAAGTACTCTGACTCTCTTTGGTTCTCGGTAGTAATACTAATACAGATTTTCAATTTCACCCCCACAGCAGAAGTAAACCAGATCAAATTTCACTATGCACCCTAAGGGCTTATTCACATGAACACATTTGCACTGCGTATTGCACATGCAAAATTTGCGCGTGCAATGAATAGAACCCACTGATTTCAATGGGTAAATGCACCCTTATGACTAATGCCCAAGGAAGAGAGTACAATGACCCTACACTTCTACAGACCACAATTAGGGCTAGAAGCAAAAAGAGGGTAGGAAAATAAAAAAGCAGCATAACCAGCAGTCCACCATCAGGACTGCTGGTTATGTTGCTTTTTTATTTTCTTTAGCTATGTGGGCAGGGTCATTACACTCTCCTCATGCAAACTATAGGCATGAGGAGAGTGTAGGCAGGGTAATCCTATCCTCTCTTTGCTGCTAGCCCTGATTGAGGGCTGTAGAAGTGTAGGGTCATTGTACGCTCTTCTTTCAGTTGTACCTTGGCTATATAGGCATGGTCATCTTTACCCTCTTTTTGTTGCTCGCCCTTAGTGTTCAGAAGTGGGTATGTGCTGGGTTTACATTCTTAAGGGTGAAATCATATTGGAGTCCTGATAGGGACTGATAGACTTTTTCCATGATCGAATAAACGAGATAGTAAACTAGTCTTTATTCTGTCAAGAGGCTGGGATGGGGGATCTGGATATTTGGGATCGGGAAAACATTCTTAATAGTTTCATTTGAAACATCCCATCCAAAGATGGTCATACCCAATAAATAAATGTCAGCATATCCAGGGCACCTAATGTGTGTGGGCAGCTGGTTCTCAATGTCTTTCTCAGGGGCAACACTGAAATCCAACATGCTCGATTCTTTTGCTTAATTTACACGGGACGACTGTCGGATAAACGACTGCATGAGCGCGGAACCGCTAGTGGTTGGCACTCGTGCAGAGCGTTTAGACAGGCAGATCACCGCTATTGCCGGCTTCTTACTCAGTGCTTCACATTCTATCTGAAGACGCTGCGTGAGAAGCATTTAGACGCAGCGAGTAGTCAGCGATCCAGCAATGATTTTTATTCTGACTGAAAGTGAGCGACAATCGAATAGTAAACTATGTTTTGCATTTAGAACGAATTTTGTGCGATAATCGTCCCGTGTCAATTACTCTTTCGTTTTGATGGAGGTAAGTGCAGTTTATCCTCCAATTCTTATGGCACTTAACCTATTTTTACCCCTTTTCTTCAAGCTCTAATGTATTAGATTGCACCTAGTTTGCACACTTCATTGACCTCTGCGAAAAAGGCGTCTAAATTCCCTGCATAAAGTAGCTTCCTCACTCAATAATATCCCAGAACTCGGTGCACGTTTTCAATAATATATTCCGTTAGGTTGTGTTTAATACAACTCTGTGCCCCTTGGATTAGAAAAGATTAGGCACCACTGTTGTAGAGGGAGTGGGAAGAGAAGGCTTACCTACAAATACATTGTAGACTTGGAAACTGTGATTAGCTTCATGAAAGCTAATATAGCAGAAAGCTAGCACATTCTTGCAAAGACATACGACCGGGTCCTCTAGCGAACAGGGCCGCCCGGGCCCCCGCTATATACCGTTTCACTGCTGTGGCTCGGCAATGTATGGCACTCAGGGAGGGAAGGGCCATTTCCCGGGGAGCCAGCAGCCAATTACAGGCTGCAAACTCAAACCCCCCAGCGCTCGCTCCTCCCTTCCACTGAGACTGCAGTTGTGATTGGTCACAGCTGCAGTCTGTCAGTGCACTGCTCGCTGTGTGATTGGTCTGGCCGGTGGAGCACTGACAGTGCTCGGGAGCAGAAAAGGAGTACATGTGGTGCAACTAGATAGGTACCGCATGTAATCTTGTATTAATAGCTGGTATAAGTTATACCAGCTATACACAATCATATAGAGGAGATATCCAGGTTATATCAGCATGGTCCATATCACCATATACAGGGGAGGTACATCTGCTATATATAGTGATATAGACCATACTAGTTGTTATGGAATATAAATAGAGATGAGCGAACGTGCTCGGCCCCGCCCCTTTTTCGCCCGAATACCGCGATTTTCGAGTACTTCACTACTCGGGTGAAAAGTACTCGGGTGCGCCGGGGGGCGGGGAGAGGCGTGGCGGCGTGGGGGGTAGCAGCGGGGAACAGGGGGGAGCCCTCTCTCTCTCCCTCTCCCCCCCACTCCCCGCTGCAACCCCCCGCGCCGCCACGGCGACCCCCGAATTTTTTCGCCCGAGTACGGAAGTACTCGAAAATCGCGGTATTCGGGCGAAAAAGGGGCGGGGCCGAGCACGTTCGCTCATCTCTAAATATAAACTGTTAAGTTTCAGAATGCAATAAGTGTTTGTTTCTTACCTTGTATTGGACTATTGACCCTTAAATAGAAGACTAAAACCTTACTTTGTAGTGCCGGTAATGAGGATTTTAAGATAGTTGGTCAACAGAAAAGGTAAATAAGGCTAAGCCATGTTAACAGAGAAGGCACACAGCTATAGCAGAAATAGTGTCTAGAGCAATAACAATTTCCTGAGTGTAGTGATTTCCATGTCTGAGACGAGCCTTAAGAGCTTTGAGACTATTTGGTAGATGTCAATAAGCCTTATGATCAATAAGCTTTGTCACCTATGTAACACTAATCTTTGTACCAAGTAACTTTTGAATACGTCCTCTTCTTTCTGTATAAGAGTTGGCAATGTTGATAATAAAGTAGAATTCATTGAGTTCTCATGGTGAAGTGTCTTGACATAACATGGAGTGATTTAATGCTATTGATAGACAATTGCTAGCAAATCTTCTCATCATGGGCATCCATATCTACCAATTTGGCACCTGGCAACGAGGTCATCAGATCAGTATCGGTGTGGTCCGATAACACTGGTATAACCTTGATATGTCCTGTATATAATTATGTATGTACTACTGGTATAAGTTATATATCTCCTATATATAGCGATATGGACCTTGCTGGTTTATCACTATATACAGGGAGATTTATAACTTATACCACCTGTACATATATATTCAGATACAGGAGACACCCAGGTTATACCAGCATGGATGGTTCATATTACTATATACAGAATGTATAACTTAATCCAGGCAGTAGATTTATAATTCTATACAGGAGATACCCAGGTTATACCAGCATGGTCCATATCACTATATAACAGGAGATATCTATGTAAGGGCGAGCACCCACTGGCGTTTGCGTTTTCCGCGGGAAAAAAACGCAGCGTTTTCGCCGCGTTCCCCGCGGTTTTTCCGCCCGTTTTCCGCGGCGTTTTCGCGGCGTTTTCGCGGCTTTTCCATTAATTTCCATGGAGAAAAATAAGGACACATATGCAACTGACAGTTCCTATGTTAAAAACGCAAACGCAACGCAAAAAAAACGCCAGTGGACAGGAACACATGTTATCTCTATGCCTGTGCAGGAAAAACGCAAAACGCAAAACGCAAAACGCAGGTAAAAAAACGCCAGTGGGTGCTCGCCCTAAGGAAGATTTCATTAGGGATCACACTTTTCTGCTCTATTCGGGGAGCATGGAAAGGGGAATGCCCGTGGCCAAATGACTGTCTCTGGCCAGAACTGAACAGCGTTGCACGGACCCCATTGATCATAATCGGGGCTGTCTGCTTTCTGCCCAGCTTTTGAACAGAAGAAAAAGCGCTGCATGCAGTGCTTTTTCTTCCAGAATTTTGAGCCGGATCATTGACGGAACCTCCGACCAGACATGAAAACTGGCCTTACACCAGCATGATCGATATCACTGTTTACAGGAGATGTACATAC
This sequence comes from Eleutherodactylus coqui, assembly GCF_035609145.1. NCBI lineage: Eukaryota > Metazoa > Chordata > Amphibia > Anura > Eleutherodactylidae > Eleutherodactylus > Eleutherodactylus coqui. The sequence goes on from NC_089841.1 coordinate 157,654,117, forward strand.
ATCTCCCAGTATATAGTGATATCAACCATGTATATAGTGTATATGTATGGACCATGCTAGTATAACCTGGGTATCTACTGTATATAATTATATATGTACCGCTGGTATAAGTTATGCATCTTTCTGTATGTAGTGATAAAGACCATGCTGGTATAACCTGGGTATCTCCTATATATGTACAGATGGTATAAGTTATACATCTCCTGCATTTAGGGATATGGAGCATCTCCTATAGATAATTGCACACTATTAAAAAATGCATCAAACCCTGCATGCCGTTAAAAAAAAAAAAAGACATACAAAAAACATGTACTGCTTAGGCCTCGTTCACACGGGCTACAAAATTATTACAATAAAACACGTGTATGGTTTCCAATGGGTTCTTTCAGGCTACAGAACATAGTGATGATTTTGTAACCCGTGTGAATGAGGCCTATAATCCACATGTGGTTTTAATAGTGTAGGCAGTTTTTTAAAAACGTATATGGTTTTTGAATACTGCATGCAGTTTCTTGATGTGTTATTTTAATTGTGGTTCAACAATGAAACAAAAAACATGAACGGAGTCGTAAGCATAAAATGCTACGTGTGCCACGCAGCATTTTACCGCTGTGCAGCCACCGATGACCTGTCCTATTGCCGCATATGGCAGCAAAATTGTTCTGCGCATGACAACGTATCTCACGCACGCTGTCATGCGCAGTCCATAAGTTTATTTTTTTTATATTCCCCGCGCCGTTGCAATGTAATTTCGTATGGGCAGCGTTGATTACGTGCCCATAGAGAACAATAGTCTCTTTCGCGTGTAATACGCTTCAAAATAAAACATGCTTCTTTCTTTTTTGCCCTCACGTATTACGCAATTCCTACTTGCAAATGTGAGCAGAACTGCGTATGACAATGTATTTAATTGCCCGCCGCCGATCCCGTTGAAGACAATGGGTGATCTCACAAAAGAAAGGACATGCTGAGATTTTTTTTCTATGCATAGCATTGCAAAGTAGTGCCATGCTGGGAAACATCGCAAATGTAAATGAACCCATTTTATATTTGCTTAGCGAACATCACATAAACCTATTGTATTTATGGCTCATGCCCATGGCTGTGACGGACTCCGCCAGCGGAATATTGCAGCAGAGTCCACCACGGCGCCCCCCAAAAAACCCATACTTACCACTCTGGATCCGCCGCATGCGTTCCGCATGGAGGGTCGGCGCGCATGCGCAGTACAACGCATGATGGCTGGTGGGACTGCGTATTAACACGATACTTCCGCTGTACTACAGCAGAAGGAAGTTTAGCATGACAGCTGGCTTCAACTGACAACAATGGAAAGCGGATGCGAGTATTCCCGCGGCATTTAGAACATGCCGCGGTTTATTTCACGCTGCAGAATTCCGCAGTGTGAACATTGAGCTATTAGGTTTAATAGAAATGCAGCCGTGGGCATTAGCCCTTAAACATGCACACAAACAGTTGGCAATCACAGATAGTGCTTTCAAAACTATTCCATAGCAGTAATAGGAGAAAATTTATCAAGGGTTTTGCGCCAGTTTTCTGAAAATTTTTTTGTGATTTAATGCAATTTTTGCAACTCTTTAAAACACACGGCACCATGAAGTAAGTTAAAGTAGAATGTATGTAGAAGTGCTCCAACACCAAACTTTAGCAATCCATGCAGCTCAATGTTGCATGGACAGCTGCTGGTAATCAGTCCATAAATACATACAAAGAGAACATAGTCCAGCACTTGGACTTCAGCTGTGGGAACCAGGTAGTGGATGAGTATTACAAAAAATGCCCCCCACCCCTCCTGTCACCTACCCTAAGGCCTCATGTCCACTGGGTAAATTGATTTAGTAAATCTGCGCGGGTGTCCCGCACGTGTGAACTGCGCCCATAGGGATGCATTGGACACCCGCAGGTAAGTAAATACCTGTGGATGTCCTTTTTTTCCTGCCGCGTGGATCGCACATGCGGGAAATCACCTGCAGCATGCTGCATTTTCTGCGGGTTTCAAGAACGGACGGCTCCCGCAGGATTCCCTTGAGGCCTATGGAAGCCGTCCGGATCCGCGGCACACCTGCAGCTGAATTTCTGCTCTACCGCGGGAGAGCAGGAGTTAAAAAAAAGGAAAAAGAGTACACAGCGCATGAGCGCGGCACGCTGCCAAGCACATCCGCCGGGCAGAAGGAAAGAAGATCCGTCCGCGACGGACGGGAACCCGCAGCGTCCGGACAGGTGAGTAAAATCAATTTATAGGCCTCATGTCCGCGTAGAGAATCCGCGCAGGCCCGAATTTCCTAGTGGACATGAGGCCTAACAGAACCGTAAATGTATATTAACCCTTTCTAATCCACTGTCTGACCTTTGAAGACATTATGATTTAAGGCTGTACAGCTCCGATGTTGGAAGACGTCCGTCGGGGTTCTCTTACTGTATATTGCCAGCCTCTCTGCTGTTTGAGCCTATTCAATGTGTCACCTCATGCAGTACTGGCTTTAGCCAGCATATAGCGCCATTGTATAATGGCAGAAAAACAGTAAGGCCTCATGTCCATGGGGAAAATCAGGCCCGCTACGGATTCTCCATGGAGAATCCGTAGCGGGTCCCTCCTGCCCCGCGGACATGAGCGCTTAAAATAAGAATTAACTCACCTCTCGCCTGCTCCGTATCTTCCCTTCGCCGCGGCTTCATCTTCTCTCCGACGCGGCCGGATCTTCTTTCTTCGGCCCGGCGGATACGCAGAGCACGCCGGTTGCGTGCCCCGCGCATGCGCCGGCCCGAAGAAAAAAAGATACGGCCGCGACTGAGAGAAGATGAAGCCGCGGCGAAGGGAAGATCCAGAGCAGGTGAGTAAATTCCGATTTTGGTCTCCCGCAGATCCGGACGGCTTCCATAGGCTTCAATAGAAGCCCGCGGGAGCCGTCCCCGCGGGAGACCCGCACGAAAATGGAGCATGTCCAGATTTTTTCATGCTCCATTTTAAAAAAAATCACTTTTATTGACCATCCGCGGGTATTTATCTACCCGCGGGTGGTCAATGCATCCCTATGGGGTGCGGATCCGCGGGCGGGAGAAGAGTTAAAATCCGCTGCGGATTTTAATTCTTCTTTTGCCCGTGGACACGAGGCCTAAGCCCCCTAGGAAAACCAGGATACAAATTGGATTGGAAAGGGTTAAGAGAAGAATATAATCCAGCACCTATAATAAAATTATTTCTAAATCCCAAATGACTAAACGTAGATGCGGTTCAAGCCACAAGCCTCACTTGTTCACTGCATAAAATGAAATGAACACACAGTTCCATTTAAAACCTGCAAGACAGATCCTGAGGTGCTAAATCATATATGGGTGTAGCCCAAACAATGGAGCAAAACCAAACTGTCTTCAGCTGCTATGAGTAAACAATGTACTCATTGTGTTTGGAAAGCTAAACACTTACCTCCCCTCATGTCATCCAGGCGCTCAACTAAACAATTCCCATTCAAATGGAATAAATTTTGAATTGCCCAACGACTACTTTTATGTTGGCTAAAAGCCAGCCATAAACAATCAGTGAGCACACCGTGCACGACTGCCCGCGTTTACATGTAACAATTATCATGCAGATTCATTCGTCTGAAGGAGGCAGAGAGGGGGCGGGAGCTCAGAGCACTGCTCCCGGCTCTTCCAGCCTCCTCCCCCTGCAGAGAGACGCCGTATATCGGCTGGGCGTGAAAACCCGGCCGATATATGGTCGTCTGAATGAACCCTCATGTACGTAGGCTGCACCATCCGCAAACTGTTTTTTTTCTCTATTCCTGCTAAATGTTCTGGTTTTCAATCACATTTTTCTGGTATGGTAAAACAATTTGTGGGCAAACAAAATGGCTCTTTGGAGGGTTTTTGCTTTAAAGGCATAGAAAAAGATAATGTACCGTATAGAGGGGGAGATAATTGGTCCTGATCGGTGAGGCTCTTTGGATACTTGAATTATCTACAAGGCACCCTAAGAGGTTTACCTATAAAAATGCTCTTCTGTATATTTACTGAAGGTGTAGTAATTAGTGCTTACATAGTATACCACAGTCTGGTTTTGCTCCATTGTTTGGGCTACACCCATATATTAATTACCACCTCAGGATCGGTCTTGTGGGTCTTAAATGGAACTGTATGTTCACTATATTTTATGCAGAGGAGACTCTTGTGGTTAGAAATGCATCTAGGTTTAGTCATTTTGGGCTTTCTAACCTGTTTTTCTACAACGGAATAATAGAAATAATTTTATTGGAGGTGCTGGATTATATTCTTCTCTTTATGTGCATTTATGGTTCAGTTAGGGTAGGTGACAGGGAGCCGGGTGGGGCACTTTTTTTACTGGTTCCCACCATTCAAGTCCGCACTGAACATGTGACTCTTTTAACAGCAGTGGAAACCAGGGAGCGGGTGAGTACAAAAAATACCTCCCCTGGCTCTGTCATCTGCACACTTTTCCCGAAAATAAGCCCTGGCCTAATTTTCGGAGACGCTTAAAATATAATCCCAAAAATAAGCACTAGTTACACTACATTAAAAAAAAGAATACGTTACCTAACCGGCTAGGTCCAGGTCCCTCTCACTGCTCTCTTGAGGTTCAGAACGGTTTGGCGCTGTTCCCACAGTCCTCAGCCGCTTGTACATTACCACTTTCTGGCTACGGAATTCATAAATTCCACCTCCAAGAAGCGGTGCCTGTGATTGGTTGGTTCTTCGACTGCTGCTCAGCCAATGCGATGGCTGTAATTTGCCACGGCTCAGCCAATTCATAAATCCTGCCTCTACAACGCAGTGGCTGTTGATTGGTTCTTCAACTGCTGCTCAGCCAATCAATGTAACGCTGGATGAACCAATCACAGCCATAGCACTGGTTCATCCAGCGCTGCATTGATTGGCTGAGCAGCTGTTGAAGAACCAATCACAGATGTTGTGTGAGCGACCAAGGATTACGGGAAGCAGCGCGAGGGACCTGTACTAAGCCTGCTAGGTTAGTATAAGTATATAAGACCTCCCCCGAAAATAGAAACCTAGTGCCTCTTTTGGGGCAAAAATTAATATGACAGGGTCTTCTTTTCAGGGAAACATGGTACCTTAACAGCACGATAACTTGGCACAGTATGGAGGTGACAGGTTCCCTTTAAGACTGATGCAATATATGTCAGTCTAAATAAATTCTCCCCTTTGTGCCTATATCAGGGCTAGCCTCTATGCCCATAGAACGTAGTCAGTGCTACCATATCAGTGTCAGCCATAGTTACTCTCATATCAGTATCAGAAACAGTAACAAGCCACAGTGTCTCCATAACAATGCCAGGCGTAGGGAGCCCAAACAGTAACAGCTATGGAACCCCCTTAAAAACGACATCTTCTCTTACCTGGAGCCATCATCTTGTACGGCCAAGCAGGGCGGTCTACAGAGGGCTGCAACATTAAAGCCAGAATATTGCATAAGTATTGGTCAGGGCACCAGTGCATCTCTCTACTGGCATGGTGTCAGGCGTGTATAGCCTTGGATCCTGAACAGTACTCGCCAGGGCAGGTTTTAATACCGTACCTCACCCTTGCTCATGGATTCGTGTATTGGAAGGGTAGGAAAAGTTTGGAGCACAAACTGCTTATTTTAAAAGAAAACCACTAGACACAATTACTAACCATGAAGAATCCTATAGCTGCCATGGTTGCGCTACTGCCAGAAAACCCTTCACTTGTCCTTTACAAAGAAAAGGACCTGCCAAGGAGATACCAACTTTGTATCTATTTTTGAAGAATACATTTGGCAGACCCATACTATACTGTTCAGAGCTGGTGTACAGTCTCTTTATACACAAGACACAAACGTGTACACATAGCTTCAGCATCTCCTAATCTTCATGTACTTTCTTCTTCTTTTATGCAGATTACATTGGGAACTTTCCCTTTTTTACACAAACAAGTGAGAGATCTTTCAGTAAAGAGTTCTTCACCGATTCTAAAGATTTTCTGCCAAGGAAATATTGATGCGTCCCTTTAAATGCGCTCCCAAAAATATGTTGTTTTTGGCTGAGGCGGAAGTCTTTTGTTAGAGATCGGAGCGGTTGGCTCCTTTGTCCTGCCTGATAAATGAGGCATGCTACTTTTGTTATCTGGATACATTTGTACATTCCCAGACCGGCGAGTGCTTCCCAGCCCGCCATTAACTCCTTGTGATTGGATGGCAGCCTGGTTAGTCCCTGAGACCAGAATGCTTGGCTTGGGTTTATATTAAACCCCCTAAGCTATATAATGAGAAGTCCTTTCCCCTCCAACCACTCCGCTACAAGTCGTTCCTTGTCTTACATGTCCATGGGATGTCGGAGTAGTGCACAGGCTGCTCCCAACTGGACACCTTTTTGTGCCACAGACTTGGCCATGCGTCGTCTGAGCAGATGACGTCCAATTATACAAGCAGATACTAAAAGAAAGGCGCAAAAGTAAAGCTGGTCCCTTTCTACATGAAGTGACCTACAACAGCCGGCATGACAGGAAAGATGGAAGAACTCGACAAGCTTGTAATGCAGCTTACAGATGGATGTGGGCGCTGTTATTGAATCCCTCTATATTTGAGGCTTACAACTGTAGAAGGGAGGGGGTATGTGTGGAAGTAGTGGAAATCCCTGCGCCATTCACCTGATAGAACACCTCATTTTAATGGGTTTGTTTACAAGTGTGTATTTAGCGCGTGCAATTGAGCCGCGCAAATCAAAAACACAGCATGCTCTATTTTCCTGCACATTTGCGCACCTTCGAATCGATTAGATTAGATCTAATTAGCCAATTTAATAGCTGTGAGCATCGGTGCGTGTTTTTTGTGCTAAATACTTGCGCGTGCAAAAACTACAGTAAAAAACGCTCACAAATATGCAAAGCTTGATGTGCAAACACATGGCACAAATACACATATGCTCCTGTGACACAGGCCTAAAGCTGACATTCTGCACTTTTGCCTCTTAGACCACTCTCAAATAAGCGCTGTTTTACTGCGTATTACGCGTCACTAAACGCCATGTATTTCAATGGGGCCTCTCACACTAGCGGTTTTGCGCCGTGAATTTCATGCACACAAAAAGTCTCGATGCCTGTCCTATTTTCTGCGTTTCAGCACGTATTTCACTGCACTAAATCACCCATTGAAACAAATGGGGTGCATGAAAAATGCAGTAAATACGCAATTGCACGTGTAATACTGCGTTTTACTCTATTTTTCATGCGGGTTATTATGCCACTGGAAGAGGAACAAAAAGTTGTGACATGATAAGCTTGCTGCACAAAACACACCATACGCGCACAAAAACGCAGGCTTGAACGTAGTAACACACTGAGGGGAAAACGCAGCGTTTTAACATACGTTCGTGTGTGAGTGACCTTAATCACCATTTAATTTAAACATGACTATACTGTGGTAGATGGCAAAAATAACAAAAACGATAACTCATTTACCAAAAAGGAAAAAATCTCCTTCTTTTACATCAAATGGGTTTCTATAAAACTACTAGATAGTGTATGATGTGTATATAATATATATATATATATATATATAGGCAGCTTACTAATGTATATTGTCCACCAAGGCCGCCTGCACACATACAGTGATTGCTGAGGAATTTCCACGGCAGATTCAGCTATGGAAATTTACAGTATAACTCAGGCGAAGATTTAAAAAATCTCCTTAAAGGGGTTGTCCCGCGGCAGCAAGTGGGTCTATACACTTCTGTATGGCCATAATAATGCACTTTGTAATGTACATTGTGCATTAATTATGAGCCATACAGAAGTTATAAAAAGTTTTTTACTTACCTGCTCCGTTGCTGGCGTCCTCGTCTCCATGGTGCCGACTAATTTTCGCCCTCCGATGGCCAAATTAGCCGCGCTTGCGCAGTCCGGGTCTTCTGCTCTCTTCAATGGAGCCGCTCGTGCAGAATGCAGGCTCCGTGTAGCTCCGCCCCGTCACGTGCCGATTCCAGCCAATCAGGAGGCTGGAATCGGCAATGGACCGCACAGAAGAGCTGCGGTCCACGGAGGAAGAGGATTCCGGCGGCCATCTTCACAGGTAAGTATAGAAGTCACCGGAGCGCGGGGATTAAGGTAAGCGCTCCGGTAAGCTTTCTGTACGTCCCTGCATCGGGGTTGTCTCGCGCCGAACGGGGGGGGGGGGGGTTGAAAAAAAAAAAAACCCGTTTCGGCGCGGGACAACCCCTTTAAGAGCTTATTCAGACAACTGTATATCGGCCGCGTATTCACGCCGGCGTCCCTCTCTGCAGGGGGAGGAGGCTGAAAGAGCCGGGAGTAGTGCTCTGAGCTCCCGCCCCCTCTCTGCCTCTGGGATGGGGGTGGAGCTAATTCCCAGAAATTAGCCCCACCCTGTCCCGCCTGCTCTCATTGCAAATAGTGCACAGGGGCAGAGAGAGAGGGGGGGGGAGAGGAGGCAGAGAGGAGGCGGGAGCTCAGTTCCTGCTCCCAGCTCTTCCAGCCTCTTCCCCCTGCAGAGAGAGACGCCGTATATTGGCCGGTGTGAATACCCGGCCGATATACGGTTGTCTGAAATAGCCTTCACATGGAAAATAATTTCTTTCAAAAACCCCATGGATTCTATATCCACAACCTGTCTACTAATGCTGCGGATTTCACCCCAAGAGCTAAGATGTGCGGCAGATCCGCTATAAACACAGCCACAACATTCCACCGTTGAGGCACGAGTTTGGCCACCGGGGCCTTGTGGTGCATTTGCTGTCGGTTTTCCACTGCAAAAAGCCAGCATTAATAACGCCAAGTGTGACGGTGGCTTGGTTCTGCGCCATTTTGTTTCTTTAGCCATGCCCCCTCAGCAGCCAAGCAGTCTTACAGGACGATGCAGCCGCTCTGTGCAAGAATAGCCGGCAATGAAGGAGCATGAGATACAACCCCATCTAACAGTGCCTGCCATAATCTGCACCCGTGCCCGTTTCCCTCCTGAACGCAGGAGAATGGCGCAGGTGCAGAGCATGGGAGTCACTGGTGGATGCAGTTGTGTCAGACGCCGTTTCACTGGCGGTTATTTATAGGAGTGAATGGCGGCACCTTCCTGCGAGAGTATTTGGATGGGAATACCCCTCTCCTACTGTAAACTGAGGAAGAGCTGGACAGTTAAAATGTGATCCGTGACAAGTAGTTTGTGAGCTTTCAGCTACCGTGTTTTCCCGAAAATAAGACAGTGTCTTATATTAATTTTTGTTCAAAAAGGTTTAACTTTTTTTTACATGTATAGCTGCCTGGACACTATTTAAATTGACTTTTTTAATTAACTGTTAGCAGGGCTTAATTTTGGAGTAGGGCTTATATTTCAAGTATCCTCAAAGCCTGAAAAATCATTTTGCATCCTCAAAAATTCTGGAAAATCATGCTATGTCTTATTTTCAGGGAAACAGGGTAGTAACAGGTTTTTCTATACTGTATACAGAATATAAGTAAAAAAGATATGAAAAGAGCAAAAAATGATGATAGAGGCTTGGGCTTACATTTGCTAACTACTAAGGAATTGAAAAATCCTAGAAAACCCTTTAAAAGTCGTATTCTAACTACGTTATGGGGCTCAAGGGTGGTGGAAAGGGGGGTGGGGTGCTGTGCTTCATAATTAGTGGGTCCTCCGCTTCAGTGCTGTACCCCTGAGAATTCAGCGAGTGCGCACAGCGCAACTCTTTTCGGAAGGCTCTATGCACCCGCTCTGCCATAAAGATCAATGAGAGGCGCACGCAGCCCTCTGAAGAGTCGCGCAGTGTGCAGACACTGATATTTCAGGGGCGCAGCGCTGGAACGGGGGACATAGAACAGGGGTGGGGTCTGGGGAGCTGTCACCCTTGAGCTCCATAAAGTAGTTTAAGGGGATGAAGGTGCTGACCACTTCCGTTTCAGCATTTATGTTATGTCCATTGACTCCAATGAAAGCCATCCGGGCATAGCCCATACAAAATCACAGCATGCTGCGAAATACCCCCCTCAACTTTTTTTTGCGTGTTGCAGTAAAACTACTTCTTCTCGTGCTTTTGTGGCCGCTGCATGCAGACAATAGGCGCGCATCCCCTGCGCTGTACTGCTGGGCACCCGCCCCTCGCACGCTCTGCGGCCGGGCCATCTGGCACACGTATCCATATTACACTCAAGTTCGGCACTAACAACCAATCAGGTTGAATCAGTACCGTGCAGTGCCCGGCGCTAGCAGACACGCCCACTACACATTAGCTAACAGCAGAGCGCACGCAGGTATCAGGCAGCAGCGAGCATACACCTGTATCTACTCACATGACTGGGCAACAGGCGGCGGCGACGGTCACATGACCGGGGGCGTGGCTACGCACGTGACATTACCGCACATTGTACCCGCTGACAGGGTTAGTGTGGGACTGTAATAACCTGCAGGAGAGCTGTTATACTCCCTGCCCAGAGACACCACCGTACGAGCACATTACAGTTTCTTTTTGAGCAGGCGCGGCGGGGCAGCCCTCGGGGTCCTCGCACTCATGGCGGCCTTGTGGCGGCGCCCGGTCAGGAGAAGCGTCCTCTTGCCGCTCACGTGTTGTCGGGGTTTAGCAGGTATCTGTCGTCCCGGGAGCCGGAGCCGTGAACGGGGAGGACATTGTGTGACTGACGGGACATGTCTCCGTGAGAATGGTTCCGCCCCGCGGACACCAGCAGAGTTGTCATAGGGACACATTTCTTCCCGCTGTATGGCGGCACACTGGTTGATAGTATAAACACTAAAGACCCATTAAGATGCACTAGTTATCACAAAAAATCATAATGACCGAAAGTGCGATAATCGTTACGTCTAATCACGAGCCGCCGTTCATTCAGCCTGCTTAAAGCATTGGCGCCTCCTTCACTTCTCGTTATGTCTGACCGTGTGACTGAGCGATTCCCAGCCGTAAATGTGTGGTCACCTGAGGGAATACGTGGGGTGTGTCCTCGGAGTGTATGATGATGTACTCTGCGTATGACGATCACCGAGCGTCTGTAAATACACGCTAAACGCAGGAAGCCTCCATGTTTACACGCAAATCAGCGCAATTTTGTCTGTTCTTTTTTTTTAGGTACTGAGGAAGAGGCCTGCAGAGAATCGCAGGGCGGCGGCGTATGTCGGCACGTGAATACACTGCGCAGACCGCGGTACGCACACGCCCTGTGGACGCACCTGTAGAGCAGCCTGCTTCTTAAGCCGCCTGCAGACGGGCGGGTCGGATCTGGCGGCGAGGATTCTCGCTGCTGGACCCGACCCGAGCGCTTGCAGGGACCAGCGTGTACTCACCCGCGCCCGCGGCTGTTTGATGTGCCGAGCCAGCAGTGGGTGAGTGACAATTCTGTGCGGGGCTCTGCGATATTTCGCGCAGCCAAACCGCGGTCGTCTGCATAGGATTGCGTTTTGTTAATGCAATCCTATGCAGGCTTCCAGCGGCGGAATTTCCGCTCGTGTGCAGGCGACCTTAGGCCTCCTGTCCACGGGTGATATGTCATTGCGTTATCTGCATATCCATCCGCAGGTAACGCAGTGATCACTTCCCATAGGCTAACTATGGAAAGTGCAGCCCGACGTCCACGAGCGGAGAGTCATAGCGATTCTCTGCTCGCGGGATTTAAATCCTGGAATGCTGTGATTTGCCGCGATTCTCCACGGTGATCCAATCTGTTAGATATGCCCACCGCAGACACCCGGCAGTGCCCCCCCCCCCCCCCCCCCCCCCATCCTCCCCGTGGAGGAGTATCGCTAGCGATATTTCGTCATGGCCGTGGACAGGCAGCCTTACTCGTGGATGCAAGGTGATTTTCAGGCATCTGTGGAGTTCCAATCCGCTCGCGTGAGCAATAGAGGGTCAGACATGGTTTCCATCGATATCCGTGTGAAGCATCGCACTCACATGCACATCGCACGGCGCGCCACAGACCTGCGACGCATTACAGGTCCCATTGCATCTAATGGGCGATACGTTCCGAGGGACGTGATACGATAGAGCATGGCACGATTCTATCCCGCTAACATCGCTCGCGTATATGACTCCATCTAGAAGGTCATACTGGCACGTCTCGCAGTGCGCACATCTCGCCCGTCTTTTGGCTCAGTTGCAGTGCAGCAGATTTATCACAGTTCAGCTGTTGAATCTCTGGACTGTTGGGTGGAACTTCCTGCCACCTATTGACTAAGTTTACACCAAAATTTGGTGCAGTTTTTAGTGCACAGTGGGGCATTTAGGCCACACCCTCTTTCTTCATAGCCATGCCCCTTTGTCAGACTAGTCCTAAAGTGCTCCAAAGTCTAAGGCCGGCTGCACACGACCAGGTCGGATTCCCGATGCAGGAGCCCACCCGGCCGGTGACCCCCACGTACCTGTAGGTTGTCTTCTTTATCTGTACCACTGATGGGCCGGTTGGCAAGCTGTCGGACATTCGCAGTACAGATTTTCCTGCGCCGTCGCTAGGCAGTGACGGGGGTCCTGCGAACTGTGTGCAGTGTTAACTGTGGAAGGGCTGCGGGTCGATCGGCTTCCATTTCCTTCAATGGAAGCCGTCCGTGTGGACACCGCACACAAATAGAGCATGCTACAATTTTTTTTCCTCTGCAAGTGGAAAATCGCAGTTTATTTCCGCTCATCTGCAGTAAACCGCTTCTCCATAGCAGCTATGGACGGTATTTGCTGCGGAATCCGGAGGCAGGCGCCAGTTCCAGACTCCGCAATGCACATCCACCCGTGTGCAGCCGGCCTAAAACCATGCTAGGTTTGTTGCAAACCACATTTTACCTTATTAAATCATTTTTGCTAGTACAACGTGTGCCCGGAAACTGGCGTACCCCCCCCCCCCCCCCCCGAAACCCCTGCAGAGCCAGTTACTGGCGTTGGTGTGTAATAAATAAACTGCGTGCGCAAAAAATACAGCGCTATATAGGTTTTTTTCTTGCAGTGCTGGCCTACAGATGATGTATACGACGGCACGCCATACTGTTATGGACGATGAGCCTAGCGGTTGGCGCATACGTTGAACTATTTTCCTGGTGTCCCTTTGACAGGGATTTTCACTAGTTTCCTCTATATTAGGAGAATACAATAGCATAGGGAACTACCTTATTGTACACTCAAATGGTTCTCTTCAAGGGTCTGTCACGTGGCGGTCTTCAGTACCTGTGCACAGAACGCCCAAGTGTGTGTGAACAGTAACTAAGGGTCCATTTACACACAAAGATGATTGCTCAAAAGATGGCTTTTGAGCAATCGTTTTGCGTAAACTACTAATTGGTACTAATGCTAATTAGTAGCTTATTAATGCGTGTGAGCCACAGGTAGCTATCTTCAGAGAACAGTGGGTGGTCTGTTCTCTGAATACATTCCCTTTGTTCTGCCATGGGGCTGACAGCTGAGACAATGTAATCAGCACTCCCTGCGGAGAACACAGCATGAAGTCCCCACTAGCAGCTCTTTTGCCGAACAATGGATTTTATACTGAACATAAAATCGTTCGGCAGAGAAGTGAAAGATGGGCACATTTACACACAACAATTGTCGCTCAAAAGATGGCTTTTGAACAAATTTTGACAGATAATTGTGTGTAAAAGGGCCTTTAGTGCCCAGTGGAGAGCAATGGATGCTCTTTTTGCATCCATCAGGTGCTTAACCCCTTGAGTGGCAGGTTTTCTACCACCCTGTCGTGCCCACCAGGGCAGGTTTTTTAAAATGGTCTAATCATTGAATTTCAACTAGTTTTGCAGTTGCGTCTCAAGAGCCATAACTTTTTCATTTTTCCATTGACACGGCCATATAAGGGCTTGTTTTTTGCGGGACAAGTGGTGATTTTTTAAACAGGGGGGAGGAAAAAAAGAAATGGGGAAAAAAGAAAAAAAGGGGCCATGTCATTAAGGGGTTAAATAATGTATTAACTTCCTTCTCTGGGTCATTACGACGCACATGGATACCACATGTGTGATTGTATTTTTGATTTTTTACAAAGTAAAGGGAGACAAGGGTTTTTTCTATTTTTTTAATTTTTTTTATTTTTTTTTTTTTATTTTTTTTTATTTTTTGTCCCTTTAGGGGACTTCCACAGGGACCCATCAGGACCCCTGATCACATTCCGGGGGTCCGATGATGACAGCCCTTTACATGCTGCAGTGACAACCCTTTACATGCTGCAGTCACATAGACTGCAGCATGTAAAGGGTTAACACAGCAGAGATCGGAGGTTTTCTCTGATCTCTGCTGTAAGAGCTAGCACCTAGCTGTCCTCTGACAGCTAACAACCAGCTCTCCCTGCCACAGAGACCATCAGCTTGCTTCTGACAAGCCGATGGTCTCTATGGCAACCTGTAAACAAAGCAGGAGGTTGCCGACATGTCGGCAATATCTTCTGCTGTTTTTTCAAAGCCCTTGCACTGCTCTGTGTGGGTCTGTGCAGGCAGAGCACACTGTCACAGCTTGTGGCATTGTGCTCTGCAGCTCCCATAGTGATACATAGCCCGGAAATCTTCCGGGCTATGTTGCTATGAGCAGTGGAGCTCGTCCCCGGAAATTTTCCGGGCGTGCCACTCAAGGGGTTAAAGGGAAATTCATATAATGGTTTAACCCAGAATTCTGTCTAAAGAAAGTCACCAATTTTATGTGAAAGTCCAATTTGTGCAAAATTTTTCTTCTTTTCAGCATTTTCTGCCAGCCTTGACACTGCTAAAAAGTTGGCAGGGCTTGGCAGGAGAGGGCAGGTCACTGTAATCTGCTATAATTTATGCCAGAAATTGGTGTAAATTATCATAGAAATCTCCTCCCAGGTTTTACCTGCTGTAGATTTCACAGAAAGGCATGCAGATGCCCCAAGATGGGACAAATGTATGAAAAGGGGCAGGCCTCTTAACCCCTTTAGTGGCACGCCCAGAAAATCTTCGGGGCTTGCTGCACTGACTATGTGTGGAAAGCATTTTCCTGAGAGTGCGCCAAACGTAGACACGGAGTGCGGTGTAGGTATATCCAAGGCGGCGAAATGTGCATTATTCCGTTGGTTTTATGGGGAAACAACCATTTCTCTCACATCTCCATTCATTTCATCTGAAACTCTAAAGGCAGGTGGCAACAGTGGGCATCAGCTGCTACTTCTGCTCGCTGTACGAATAGGTGCCTATACCCAAAATGTGCCGCTCTACACACTCAGATGATGTCATCATTGTAAAAGTACCATCTGGTTGCTATCAGTGCTTAGTGTGTTACTATGCGCAGGCCCATGTGACTTGACCCTTCCAGTGCTGCGCTGGCGCTGCTACTTGTGGGCATAGAGCCCTGGACGTTGGTTCTGATCACAAAGATGAATGCAGAAGTATTATGCCATCGCTAAGTCGTCTGGCCGCACTGATCTTCATGGCTTTCCCCCACACAGCGACGGCCCTCACTGTGCATAGTGCATTATTTGTAATGTTATCTAGGGAAGCAAGAACTGAATATTTGATGTGTAATTCTTCTATTTTTTTCATTACAGCCATACACTCTGATTATGATTTGCTGGTGATTGGCGGAGGCTCTGGAGGTCTTGCTTGTGCCAAAGAAGGTATGAGCTGCATAAGTTTGTAGAGTTAATGATGGCCCCTCAGATATGTGACCGAACCTGCAGGACCCTTCATATCTCAGTTTACACAGTATGCCTGTAGTAAATAGCAATGTTCTATATATGTAGCAGAAACAAATTGTGCCGTGGATCACTTTCACACGGCAGTGTTTGTAAGCCAAAGCCTGGAGTGAGTCCAAGATCTAGAAGACTACACTGCTTCTCTGTTCACGTCCCTCTTCTGGTTTTCGCTGACGAATACTGATGCAAAATACCACTGTGTGAAAGTGGCCAACTTCACACGACTGAAAATGCCATCCCAACCATGGATCCTATGGGGTGATCAGACTTGTCGTCAGGCCGGCATTTGCAGCTCCATTTCAGTGTGGATCCCGCATGGACAGCTTCCATTGAAGTCAATAGAAGTCCATCCTCTCTGAACGCCATTACAATACAGAATGTGCATACAGCTCTACTTCTTCCTGAAAAATGCCGGATAGCCCGATGGAATCTGAACGGACCCCATTAGAGTCAGGGAAGTCCCCTTGGTGCTGCCGTCGATTCAGTCAATGGATGCCGTTGTCCTGCTCTCATAATGGAAAGCGGAACCCCTTAGCTCGGATGTGAATGGGATTTAATACAGACGTCCCCCTGTATTCTGCTCGTGTGAATAGTGTAAATGCCTTGTGATGAAAGACATATTCCACACATGAACAACAATGGGATGCTTCAGGAATGTTATATATATGTTATTATTTTTCTATTAAATTACGTAAAAGCATATAGAAAAAGCCTGTTGTGACGGGGCGTTGGGAGCCTGTGTGACAGACTGCATTGTTAGGGGTGGGAAGAATAACGTGGCATGTGATGCTATATTTCTGTCAGCACATCCCATTATAAGCTGACTAGGTCTGCTGCTCGCCGCCAGTGTCTGTTAGATGAGGCGGTTTCCATTTATGACTGAAACCACGACAGAGTGATGTGGACAGTGCCCAAGTGTGTTTCTTTCGTTGCGTCTTGTTTCTACGGCGCACAAACAGCAACAAAAATGACAAGATAACTTTATTATATGTGTTAGTACGATTACTACGATACCAATATTATATAGTTTTTATTTTTTTTTTTGCTGTACTAAATTAATTTTTTTTAATTTTTGTAAATTATTTTCTGCCGCCATCTTCTGAGTACAATAACTTTTTTATTTTTCTGTCGACATAGTTGTGCGAGGGCTCATTTTTTGCGGGATATCCTGTAATTTGCTCTGGTACCATTTTGGAATACATGCAACGTTTTTATCGCTTTTTATTGCAATTTATCTTGGAGACAGGGCGACCAAAGAAGCGCATTTCTGGCGCTCTTTATTTTTCTACCACAGAATTATACATTGGGGTGCACTGACGTAGTAGAATTGGTGTGGATTTTCTGTAGCCAAAAATGTGCCACAAAAAAAACGCTTAAACATCCACACTATTGGTACAAGGCATAACAGACTTGAAAAAGACTCGCTAAGAGTCGAAACGTTGTTTCTGCGTTTGCAGGAATGAAGCAATTTTACTTGCACCAGATTGCTGCCATCTTCACCCCTCTTTTTGGATTCACACTACTGGTACAGATTTTGTCATGGAATAATTTGTCGTGGATCCTCAACAGACTTAATCCCTTCAATTAATATGGTGAAATCGGCTGCGGATCTATGTCAAAAGCCACATAAAATTCCACACCAAATTGTGTGGATCCGCACAGAATTATGCTGTATGTGAACGCACCCCTACTGTGTGCCCGTGGAGTTGCAGACAGATTAGTTTCATTGACAATAAGGGCTCATTCATCTGACCGTATGCGAGTCACGTAGTGTTTTATCAGTCTGTGTGAGGGCTGATGAGTCGGCTACTGCCGCGTATGGCATGAGTGCATTGCACATGACCGCATAGCTCGCGCCTGATGTTATGTGACTTTTTTTTTTTTTAATTACCTGCTCTGTCTCATAGCAGTATTGTGTATGTATCGTCGCATATACACAATATATGGCTTTGCATATGCTGTCCATAAAAAAGTATACCGCTGCGATCTTTTTCTCGAACGTATCTACATACAGTGTTTACACACTAATGTGAATTGATCAATGAAAGTCCTATGTTCTGTTATTGACTCCATACACCTCCGAAGTCGTGTGAATGAGCCCTAACTGGAGGCTTTACTGCATTTTTGTTAAAGGTGGGATTAAAAATCCAGCGGATTCTGCCCAGTGCTAGGTGCAAAATCTGTGTGAAAATAAATTTTTTTTTTCTAATGACCGTTTTCACTATCACTGCTTGCTGTCAGGATTGCCTGTATTCTTGTTCCACTGACAGACCAATGTTTTTCTTCTCAGCTGCCCAATTTGGAAAGAGAGTTGCGGTATTTGATTATGTGGAGCCATCGCCCCAAGGTATAACTGCTTGGTTAATTGTAATAAAGAAAAATGTATATAGGATTGGGCGTGGTATACTCTACATGTCTGCTTTCTGAATATATGCAAATAAGGAAGATAGAACAATGGGCGCTGCAGGTGTTGTTCCATCTGCCTTATTTGCATATATCTCCCAGAGGAGCATGATTGGCCTTATAAGTCTCCTCACTCACCTTGTTGGTGCTCTCCCTAAGGAGACATGATACCCCTCCCGACCCACGTCTATAGGCCTCTCATTAGCCAAGCCAGGATCCTACTGCACACTGATGAGGGGCAAAAACCCCAAAACAGCTGTCTGTGTATGGATTCTGGCTTGGTTTTCAATTTCCAATCATTGTTATAAAGACCTGTATAAAGGGTCAATCATTGATTTGCAGGAATGCTGCCTTCCAATAGGTGGCGCTGCAGAGGTATTGTTCCATCTTCCTTATTTGCATATTACCCGGAGGAGCATGAATGGCCTAACAAGTCTCCCAACTCACCTTGTTGCTGCTCTCCCTAAGAGTGATGTTACCCCTCCCGACTCATATCACTGCCCTCCCACTAGTCAAGCCAGAAACCTACTGAACACTGATGAGGGGAAAAAAAATCAAAACACCTGTCTGCGTATGGATTCTGGCTTGGTTTTCAATTCCCTATCTTTGTTAAGGCCTGTATAAAGGGTCGGACATTGATTTGCCTGAATGCTGCCATTCCAATAGGTGGTGCTGCTGAGGTGTTGTTCCATCTTCCTTAATTGCATATATCAACCAGAGGAGCATGGATGGCCTTATAAGTCTCCTCACTCATCTAGGTGTTTCCTCAAGGAGAGATGTTACCCCTCCTGACTGCTTTCTGAATGTAATAATCATAACAGATTATTCTATATTTCTGGATATGTCTATTTAGTACCTTTGTGCAAGTCTCAGGCGTCATCGGGCCCTTTTACATCGGCAGATAATCTGCACATGCTAACGATCGCTGACTGACAATGAGCATGCTAGCGCTCCTGCCCTCTGTGTATATGAGCTGATGTCTGCTCTATGTGGACGGTCGATCATTAAGGCAATGGTTGGTACAGCTGTCAGCGATCGGCTGCACATCTCGCTGTTTACATGAGAGATGTGCCGCTGACCAGCCAGCAATTTTGTGTCATAAAGGTGAATCTAATCAGCCGAGGTATGAGCATTTGCTTATTCGTTGGATGAACGTTGTCCTTTTACACATTAATGGGTGAACAAGTGTTAGTAGGAACGCTCAGGCCTGATAATCAGCCTATGTAACACAACTAGGAACATCACCGTTGGGGAATGGTGCATCTAGTGCCTGCAGCCTCCACGCCAGGAGCTTCCATAGCAGCTGTTGTATTATGTATGCTGTCAGATCCCCCTTGTGGTAGCTGCGGGCAGTCAGAGGCTCATCATCTAGGTCTATTGCTGTGTGGATGGACGCAGCAGATGTCGAATTCTCCATCACAAATATATAACCCTTACAGATAAGGGCTCATTCACACCAATGTTGTCCTCTGCTCAGTCTTTCCGTCTCTGTTCTGTGTTTGGAGTAGAGAGATGGAATTGAATGGATCCATTTTTACCAGCATTGATTTCAGTGGGGTTTTCAAAAAATGGAACACAAAGGGAAAGCTTTATGTTTGCTTCCTTTCCTTAAGTTTGTCTTTTAAACAGAACCTGGAGTAGTCTGCAGCTCTAGTAGGTCAATTTTAAAGTGAGACGGAAACCTAATGGAACGGACGCACACGGACAGTTTCCCTTTTTAAAAAATGGATCCGTCTTGACCGTGTCTTAATTCCATCTTTCTGCTCCACACAAAGGCAAGGAGATGGAAACCTGAACAGAGGATACATGTTAGTGTGAATGAGCCCTACGATATATTATCGGATTGTTTTGGACTAGTTTTCAGTATATAAGAGTACTGTGTTAACTCTGTTTATATGGGCGCTCTGACACTGCTTCTGGGGGATGCTCCTGGCACTGACCGTGTCCATCAATAGAGTGCATTCAATACAGTGAATATCAGTATATACTCGTCTATAGAAAATGCCAATACATTTTCAGCAGGAGAAACACAATTTTGCTACATTATATTGTGTCGGGTGTGGACCCACAACATGTGGCCGTGTCCTGACGCCGTGGGATCTGTAACAAAGTACACCCCAGAGCTAATGAGTGGGGTTTTACCAACATGCGGAAAAAATCTCAGCTAATTTTAAAGCATGCCTAATACATGGCTGATTTGCTGTGTGATTTTGCTGCAGATTTCACTTAGTAGTACCATGCGGAAATGTATGACAAATCCCCAGCAATATCCAGAGCTTCCGGATTCTGTATGTCCTGCCTCTCCTATCCTCTCCTCCATAAGTGGCTCTTCTGGTAAACTGAATTTAATGCCGGCCCGGATCACTGGCAGCCCTGGAGTAAAAAAAACAACTTGCAAATCATTAGGTAATAGTTTTTGTGCACAGTGATGTACTACAGTATCCTGATAGAGAATTCTGCGTAAGGCTGTGTAACGATGATTGCACGTCCTTTTAAATGGGGCAGTCTTTATATTGATGTATTTGTGTATATGGATGATATATTGGTACATAACTATTTTTACTGTACTTCAAGGAACCAAATGGGGCATTGGAGGAACATGTGTGAATGTTGGCTGCATTCCGAAAAAACTGATGCACCAGGCAGCGCTATTAGGAGGTGCCCTGAAAGATGCCCCCCATTATGGTTGGCACACACCGCATCCAGCACAGCATGACTGGTAATATCCTTTATCTTAACACTGTAATGATGATCCTCTAACCATATTGCAAATCACATGAGAGGAGAGTATTAAAAGTGTAACAGCTGCGTAGTTCAAAACCAGTGAACATATTGCACATTTACATCCGCTTTACTGTTAAATAAACACATTTTCTGAATATACCCTGTTAAAAAGTGACCTCATTTTTACTTCCAATTTGGGGCTTTGCCAGAGATACATTCAGAAAGAATGTGGTCATATAGTGATGAGATTAGTCTATTTGATGAGAAATCCTGTGTGACAGCACCCTCTAGTGGAATAGGCTGGACAGGACCGGATTGCTACTTGAAATTGAAAAAAAAAGCAATTCTATTGTACAGTCTGTGCTCTGTAGTTTGAATCAGACTGATATTGAAACATGTCTATAGAAGTATAATTTTTATTTGAATCTAGGTCCAAAATGGCACAATCTGTACAAAATTATGTGAAATCGCTGAATTGGGGCCATAGAGTACAGCTGCAGGACAAGTAAGTTTCTGTTTTTCTTTTTTGCTTTATTCTTTTTAAGGGAACGTGTCATCAACTGTAAGCACCATAATCTAAGTTGTGGTCCTTATAGTTTAAGTAACAGGGAATCCATGGAGCTGTCTCTCAAACTCGCCCAGTCCCCTGTTCCTGCGGTGTTCCTCTGCAAAATTAGCGCCTGCACAGGCAGCATGACCATGCAGTAATTGGGACTGAGATGCAAAACACTGCATGTGAGCTGGTAACACTCTCAATAAGTTGTGCTGTAGCTGTTTCTTCCACGACTAGCAACAGCTTTTCTCTTATGTTTCTTCATTAGATCCTGGAGGGGTCTAGGTGTGCTGAACAAGATCTACTCGTGGTCAATAGTGACCACAGCATCTAAGTAGTTATCTAGAACAAGCTTCCCCAGCCACTCCATTGGCACCCCAGTAATGCAATCATGGATATCGATGGGTTGCAGAGCCATCATCTAAAAGCCCTTCGAGACACAATGAGAATCGCTCAAAGCTGTCTTTTGAGCGATTCTCGTTTTGTCTAAATGCAGGGACATCGTGCAGTTTTTGTGCACGAGTCACTGAATTCTATCTTGCTAGAATTGAGCAATCAGCTGTTATCAGCAGAGCAGGCTGTTATCAGCCGGCTGCACTGATAAGATTCTCTGTGCCTGTGTCCTCTTGTGAATTCACAGTGAGGACACTGGCAGTCAGAGCGGAGAAGAATACAGCTGTCTGTTTATGCAAAGCAGCTGTATTCGTCTATTCGCGTCCGCGGCTGTGTCCCACTCAGGCTGCTTATTTTATAGTAGCTACTTAGGTACTATATAGTATGCAAAGATGATCCCTCAAAGAGCGACTTTTGAGCGATCATCTATCAGTGTAAATGGGGCTTAAAAGGCTACTTGTCAGTAGTACACTGTATTATATAAGTGATCACATGTTCAAGTCCACTTGTGTGACTAAAAAATATTGTGGGAAAAATGTTTGGAGTTATGTTTTTTATACAATAAAGGTGCTTCATTATGGGGAAAAGGAACTATTCTAGTATAAAATTATGGTATTATTTACCCTGTATGCTGAAAAGCTTTAACCCCTTAACGACACTGGACGTAAGGTTGCGTCCTGCGTGTTCAGGGTGTGTATGGAGGGAGATCGCAGGGTGATCTCCCTCCATACAGCATGGCCGCCGGCTGTTTCCTGCAGCTGACACCCACCCACAACAGCTCCGTTAAGCTGCGCGGCTCATTGTAGCTGCTAACCCTTTAAATGCCTCTGTGTATTCTGACAGTTGCATTCAAATCCTCCGGCCGATGTCCTGGGTCCTGTACAGCCCTTCGTGATGAGATCGCAGGAAGCCGTGTGGGTGTCATGGCAGACGGGGGCCTTTTGAAAGGCCCCAAAGCTGTAATGGCAGAATGTTTGCCTGAGGTATGGCTTGATAGAATGCCTGCCTGTTCGCACTATGATGTAATGCTATGGCATTACATCATACTGCAGGAGCGATCAAAGCAGCGCAAGTTGTTGTCCCCTCTGGGGACTAAAACAAAAAGTAAAAATAAGATTAAAGTTTTTTTTATTATTTATTAAAAAAGATATAGCAAAAGGAGGTGGGGGGGTTAAACTTTTATATTTAAAAGAAAAGAATCTAAATAATAAAACAAAAATACATATTTGGTATCACAGCGTCCATAAAAGTCCGATCTATCAAGATAATGCATTATTTATCCCGCACTGTGAACATCGGAATCTGGATTTCTTTTCATTTCACTCCACTAAGAATTTTTTTAAAGCTTTTCAGTACATTATATGGTACATTATATAGTACCATTGAAAAATACAACTTGTCCCGCAAAAAACAAGCCTCCATACAGCTACATAGATGAATAAGTAAAAGTTATGATTTTTTAAAAGGGGGGAGGAAAAAATGAAGCCGGAAAAAAAAGAGAATGGTCCTTAAGGGGTTAAAAAAGAAAAAAAAATTGCACAACGCCGGAATTGGTGATTCTTTTCATCCTGCCTTCGAAAAAGTCAGAATAAAAAGTGATATGTACCCTAAAAGGGTACTAATGAACACTAATCCCTCAGAAAGCATTGTCCACAGAAAAATCCATTATGGGTCTCAGAATATGTCAGTGCAAAAAAAAAAATAGTGCTTTTATTGTGCAAATGTAGTAAAACAGAAGCAAACTATATACATTTGGTATTACTGTAATCGTATTGACCTGCAGAATAAAGGCAACATGTTATTTAAGCTGCACAGTGAGTGGTGCAAAATGTAAAAAAAGAAAGAAAATAAAAAAATTGCTGTTTTATTGTTCTCGTTTTTTTTTACCGTTTTTCCCAGAAAAAGTTAATAAGTTAATCAAGTAGTAATATACACCCCCCAAAATTAAAACTCATTCCACATAAAACAAGCCCTCCTATAACTACGCCAACAGAAACACAGTGGCTTTCCTGAATGCAACAGAAAACAAAATATTTTCGATTCCTTAAGGCCCAAAACAGAGTTTTTAAGGGATTAATGAAAATCTTCATTGTTTTCTTCCAGTGAACAGAAATTTATCCTGGTCATGTGTCTCACACAGTGCTGCAGGACGGCTGGGTGCCCATATATTTCTTTTTCCTCTGGCCTTGTAGTGAAACGCTGGAAGTAGACTGATACCAGAACCGATCCCATAGTTCTCTATTGGATCATTCTCAGTTTTGATGCCAGATGCCTCTCTGTGCTGGACAGACAAACATTTCTATGTCGGCTATGGATGCCGGATTGATGCATCAAAATGTCATCAGCTTTGTGCATCGAGCTGCACTGGTTTAGTCGTCATACCCATGGCCTTTGTGATGGAGGTTGCACATTGGGTCCAGGTGAAGATGTACTGCACTAAGTATTTAGCCAGAACTATAGAGAACTAGGGAATACTGGTTTAACTCACTAGCTGTAACTAGTACACAGAGCTGGCACATGTGTGCTCAGTACAGAGGAACCATACAGGCCGTCTCGGCCACCACCAGCCATTCGGCAACTATTTAGCATTACACATTATTTGTCACATCAATTACTAATATGTATTAGTTATATCTTTAGATCTGGTAGGGCTATGGCAACCTCCAACTATGTTCTTCATGTAAAAATATTGAATCAGGCTCGCATTACTGATCTAAGAAGAGACAGACAGGGCTTTACTCATCTAGTAGCTTTGGCTCGTTTTCCCTGGGATGTATTCTTGCAATGCTTGGCTGCATCATGTTGGGCTTTTCAGGAATTGTATAGATGTGCAAATAACCATGAGACATTGAAGGATTTTGTTTCCAAAGCTTCTCGACAACTTATCCTGGATTTGTGCATCTGAAATTTTCTTGTTGCTTAATGGGATTGTTTGAGAGAATTTAAAAAAAAGGCCCCCAAGGCAAAAAATAATGAACAGGCTTATTCTTGCCTCTTCCCACTCCCCTCATATGCCCTGCCGACTGCTGCAGATCTATCCTATGACTTAATGCTTACCGCCTACAGCAGCCTATGTACTGGGCATAATAGGCTGCAGCAGCCAATCGCAGAGCTCAGCAATCAAGCATATTATTGATTATAATTGATGTGGACTGTCATATGGATCTGCTGCAGATTTTTTCAGCTGCGGAAAATCCACAGCAAATCAGTCACATGTGAACATACCCTTAGGCCACCCTTAGGCACTTGTAAAACAGACCGTTTACTGCATTTTCGGCTTCATTGACGTGTTTTTGACAGCGTTTGCCTGCGTTTTCAGCACATTTATAAACATAGCGAAGCGAGCTGATAATGCCAGAACTGAAAAAAAAACGCAGCTAAAAACGCGGTAACCACGTTCTACCTTGTTTTCAGCAGCGCTGAAAATGCACCACATTCATTTTAACCCCTTAGTGACAGAGCTTTTTTGCTTTTTTCCATTTTTGTTTTTTTCCTACTCCCTTTTAAAAAATCGTAGCTCCTTAATTTATCCATCGATGTCGCTGTATGTGGGCTTGTTTTTTGCGGGACGAGTTGTATTTTTCAATGGCACTATTTATTGTACCATATAATTTACTGAAAAACTTTTAAAAAATTCTTAGCGGAGAGAAATGGAAAAAAAACGATATTCCACCATCTTTCGGTGCTTCCTGTTTCTACAGCACACAAATTGCAACAAAAACGACCTGATATTTTTATTCTATGGGTCAGTACGATTGCTACGATAGCAAACTTGTATAGTATTTTTTTTGCTGTAGTACTTTTATTTTTTTTTTTAAAGATATTTAATTTTTTTCAATTATTTTCTGCTGTCATTTTGTGCGCGCAATATCTTTTTTATTTTTCCGTCGACGTAGTTGAGCAAGGGCTCATTTTTTGCAGGATGTCCTGAAGTTTCCGATATTATCAATTTGGAATACATACGACTTTTTGATCGCTTTTTATTGCGTTTTTTCTGGGAGACAGGGTAACTAAAAAAATGTATTTCTGGCGTTCTTTATTATTTTTTTTCAGACGACGTTGACCGTGCGGGAAAAATAATGCACAACTTTGATAGATCGGACTTTTACGGACGCGGCGATATAAAATACATATTTTTATTTTATGATTTTGATTTTTTAATAATGATTATGGCAAAAGGGGGGTGATTTAAATTTTTATAACTTTTTTTTTTTTAACAATTAAAAAAACTTTATTGATCTTTTTTTAAACTTTACTTTGAAGTCCCCCTGGGGGACTTTAACATGCGATGCTTTGATCGCTCCCGCAGTATGACGTAATGCTATAGCATTACGTCATACTGCTTTTTTACAGGCAGTCTTTCAAGCCGCCCTGTGTGGATGGCTTGATAGGCAGTCTGTTAAGGCAGCCCTGGGGCCATTCATTAGGCCCCCGGCTGCCATGACACCTGCACGGATCCCCCGATCTCACCGCGGGGGGGCCGTGCGGGTCCCCCGAACAGCGTTCGGGGCATTTAAAGGGTTAATAGCCGCGAACGGCCGAGCGCATCTATTGCCTGCGGGTGTCAGCTGTAATAAACAGCTGATGCCCGCGCTGTATGGAGGGAGATAGCGCCGCTACCTCCCTCCATACACGTCCTGCAACAGCAGGACGTAGTTTTACAATAGGGCTGTCACTAAGGGGTTAATGGGCAGAGCATCGCATTTTAAAACGTATGAAAATAGAAGAGACAGTGCTTGAAAAACTCAGCGTTAAAAATGCTTAATTTCAACGCTTTTCTGAGAAGCTCCATTGAAATCAATGGTAGTGATTGACCGCGTTTAGCATTTATCTGAAAATGCAGAAAAATACGAGTGAGAGGGGTCTTAAGTATCTGACTTCCCTGTGTCAGGTCTGTGTACTAAATGCTTTTATTTTGAGGTTCATTTCAGTGCCCTCAGTTAACCTATTGTGTTATTGATTGTTTTTTCTTTGTTACAGTCTCTGGAAGTGGCTTTCTTCCCTGAGTGGCTGGTTGTTATACGTTCAAGTCCCCTGATGTAGCAGAGTTTTAAAGCTCATTTAGACGGGACGAGTGTCAGGAAAACGATGCCCGAGACTCGTCTCCGCACATACTCGCTCTCGTGCTGCTGCACTGGAGCTAGTATCGCTGGCTCACAGTGGGGCGCCTGGAGGAGATTTCTTTCCTCAGCTCCCCCGCCCCTCTCCATTGACTTAATATAGCGGCCGTTCACTATGCTGCATAAACGATGGATGATGAGCTGATCGCCCAGTGTAAATAGCAGCCGTTCAGTACTGAACGGCTGATGTGTTAAGACAATGGAGAGGGGCCGGGGAGCGCGAGGAGAGAAATCTCCTTCAGCCACTTTGCTGTGAGCCAGTGATACTAGCTCCCTGCAGCAGCACGAGAGTGAGTATGTGCAGGGATGAGTGTTGGGCATCGTTTGCCCGACATAAGTCCCGTCTACATGGAGCTTAACTTGTCTGTGATAACGCTCTCTGACAAGTTATCTTGTTTTATAATATGTTTTTCATAGACATTTTTTCCCTTTTTTTTTTTGGTTTATTGGGGATAGAAAGGTAAAAGATTTTTTTTAACATTTATAGTTTTTAAAAAAATTAGTATATATAAAGTATGGGAATGGGTTCCTCTATTTGTTTCAGATGTTTTGTTATATAGTATGTATGGTTTTGGTTTACAGGGCGCATATGGCGACGGTTTGGGGTTATTTTCTTTCTTATGTATATATTGTTGTTTTATTCTGTAATTTTGATTTAGTTTGTTTTTTACTATCAATGTCCCCCATGACGTCATGTAAGACCTCTGGAGGACATTTACATGTTTTTGGTTTTTTTTATTTGACACTTTCCAACTGTAGCTGGGGCATCCATAGGAGCCCCCATTTACAGGGAAAACAACCCCTGTAGTGACAATAGCCACTTGCAGAGGTGATCAGGGTCTAGTACCACCCTGCAGCTCTGCTGTAGCAGGAAATCTGGGCGGTCACGTGACCCCGACTCCCGTAGTGGAAGTTGCACTTCCGCTTTCACTTTTCAGTACACAGCGCTCATTGAGCACTGTGTACTCGGGGAAGGAAAAGGCAGAAAGGGTTAAAAACCCTTCCTGCCTTCTCCTCCGGGTTATCAGCTGTCACTAACAGCTGCCAACCCGTCCTGCTTCTGATTGATTGCAGAGCTAGGAGGCTTAAATCCCCGCCATAATTTTACATACGGCTGGGCTTTAACCCCTTGAGTGGCGGGTTTCCTACCACCCTGTCGTGCCCACCAGGGCAGGTTTTTTAAAATGGTCTAATCATTGAATTTCAACTAATTTTGCAGTTGCGTCTCAAGAGCCATAACTTTTTCATTTTTCCATTGACACAGCCATATAAGGGCTTGTTTTTTGCGGGACAAGTTGTGATTTTTTTAAACAGGGGGGAGGAAAAAAAGAAATGGGGGGAAAAAAGAAAAAAAAGGGGCCATGTCATTAAGGGGTTAAATAATGTATTAACTTCCTTCTCTGGGTCATTATGACGCATGGATACCACATGTGTGATTGTATTTTTTATTTTTTTACAAAGTAAAGGGAGACAAGTGTTTTTATAATTTTTTACCTTTTTTTTTTTTTTTTTTATAATTTTTTTTTTTTCTGTCCCTTTAGGGGACTTCCACAGGGACCCATCAGGACCCCCTGATCACATTCCAGGGGTCCGATGGTGACAGCCCTTTACATGCTGCAGTGACAGCCCTTTACATGCTGCAGTCACATAGACTGCAGCATGTAAAGGGTTAACACAGCAGAGATCGGAGGTTTTCTCTGATCTCTGCTGTAAGAGCAGGTACCTAGGTGTCCTCTGACAGCCAAGCACCAAGCTCTCCCTGCCACAGAGACCATCGGCTTGCTTCTGACAAGCCGATGGTCTCTATGGCAACCTGTAAACAAAGCAGGAGGTTGCCGACATATCGGCAATATCTTCTGCTGGTTTTTCAAAGCCCTTGCTTTGTTCTCTGTGGGACTGTGCAGGCAGAGCACACTGTCACAGCTTGTGGCATTGTGCTCTGCAGCTCCCATAGTGATACATAGCCCGGAAATCTTCTGGGCTATGTCACTATGAGCAGTGGAGCTCGTCCCGGAAAATTTCCGGGCGTGCCACTCAAGGGGTTAAAGGGGTTGTCCCGCGCCGAAACGGGTTTTTTTTTTTTTTCAACCCCCCAACCCCCCCCCCCCCCCCGTTCGGCGCGAGACAACCCCGATGCAGGGACCTAAAGAAAGCTTACCGGAGCGCTTACCGTAATCCCCGCGCTCCGGTGACTTCTATACTTACCGGTGAAGATGGCCGCCGGGAACCTCTTCCTCCGTGGACCGCAGCTCTTCTGTGCGGTCCATTGCCGATTCCAGCCTCCTGATTGGCTGGAATCGGCACGTGACGGGGCGGAGCTACACGGAGCCCCATAGAGAACAGGAGAAGACCTGGACTGCGCAAGCGCGGCTAATTTGGCCGTCGGAGGGCGAAAATTAGTCGGCACCATGGAGACGAGGACGCCAGCAACGGAGCAGGTAAGTATAAAACTTTTTATAACTTCTGTATGGCTCATAATTAATGCACAATGTACATTACAAAGTGCATTAATATGGCCATACAGAAGTGTATAGACCCACTTGCTGCCGCGGGACAACCCCTTTAAGCCCGGGACCAGCTGTCATAAATTTACTGTGCCTTGTCCTAAACGTATTAGAGTCGTTCCATTATCCAGGCTGCTATGTAGCATTTTCCGGCGTCCCATTTTACATGTTCTGCACTTTTGTACACTTTTTATTTTATTTATTTTGCGTTATTAAAAAAAATTTTGTGAATAAAAAAAAAAGTCTGTTTTTGCATGTTTGCACAATGGTGCCTTGGCATACAGTGTAATCTGTTCCGTGACAGAGCTCTTAACTCAAAACACTTGTATGTCAAATCACTTTTCCCCAATGAAATTAATTGAACACCATTAATGCGTTCCGGATTAATGGCGTTTCAATTAATTTCAATGGGTAAACTAACTATACTACATGTAAAAAAAACCAAACCTCAATACTTCCCTACCGCCGGCGTTCTGGTCCTCGCGATGGTCTGTGGCGCTGCTGCTGGCTGTCACATCCTCCTCTACGCCAACAGAGCATTTCTTCCTGGAAGCGTGGCTTTAATACCCCGCCTCCAGCAAGCTAATGCTCTGATTGGTTAACCCAGAGCCGGCTTTCATCGGCTAACGCGGCGCTGGATTAACCAATCACAGCCATTCAATGACACCATTGAATGGCTGTGATTGGTTAATCCAGCGCCGGCTTTCGTTTGACGCGGTGCTGAATTAACTAATCAGAGCATTAGCTTGCTGGAGGCGGGGTATTCAAGCCACGCTTGCAAGAAGAAATGCTCTGTTGGCATGGAGGAGAACGCAGCAGCGCCGCAGACCATCGCGACGACCGGAACGCCGGCGGTAGGTGAGTATTGATGTTTGTTTTTTTTTACATGTAGTATAGTTAGTTTACCCATTAAAATTAATTGAAACGCCATTAATCCGGAACACATTAATGGCGTTTCAATTCATTTCATTGGGGAAAAGTGATTTGACATACAAGTGTTTTGGGTTAAGAGCTCCGTCACGGAACAGATTATACTGTATGCCAAGGCACCACTGTATATCATACCGTTCCTGTCTGCCAAGTCACTGCTCCAAGCGTGTCAAAATATGTCCTATAGCGCTCGCGATGGCGACTAGCATCATCACAGGCACAACAAAAATGAAGGGGTTGGAGAGGTAAGTTCCCTGATTTTTCAGAACACCTCTCTCCAAAGTTCAATTCCATGGTGTCTACATTTTCACTATTGAGCATCTGTGGTGGGTAGTAGGTCTGTGCGTCACGACGTGTCAAGTAGTTGTGCAAAACACAGCAGCCCAGCACGAACTTGTCTGTGGTTTCTGGTAGCAAATTGATGTGTTAAAAATGCGGAAACGGTTGGCCATAATTCCAAAAGCATTCTCCACCACACATCTCGCTCTTGACAGCCGATAATTGAATATTTACGTTTTCAGTGTCCAAATGTCTTTGGGGATAAGGTTCTATTAGAAATGCCTCATCGCCAATGAACACATTCACATTTCCTTTGGTCTCTGGATTGCTTGGTAGTTGCAGCCTATCTGCTTTTAACAGTTCCATGAATTCGGTTTGGTCTATTACACCGCTATCAGATATTCTCCCGTGCTTGCCAACATCTACCATCATGAATTCATAGTACGCATTCAATAAATGGCGTAACAAAATGACAGAAAAGTAGAAAAGGACTCCTCACACATGCAAAGAAAATTCCTAAAGTCATCTGGGCTGTTTTCCTGTATCCCATTAACAAGACCCATCTGTGACCGTGTCTCTTTGCTGCTACCACCGTTTTGACCAAACTCTGCGCTGACACTTGTGGGGAAGTCCCCTCCGTGCCACGATCTCGATGATTTTGGCCGAACAAAGGAGTTTCTCACTGGTAAGTATTTTCGCTGTCAAAGTGGCGCTCTTCCTCTTGATCAATAACTGCAAAAAGAAAAAAGCCTTGTTCTTACATTACGTGGCTATTGAGTACACAAGTATGCTACTTAAATACATTACCATCTAAAAATGGCCACCACCCGCAAGCTATTTTGGTTTGAAAATTCGAGTTTTACTTACCGTTCTTCAAAACACTAAAGTGGGAAAGCACAGAACCTTAAATAAAAAAAAATTCCAATATTTTCATAGAAGTGACAAATAAAATCATCTCCCTAACAGCAGTGCTACGTGGCTATACATCGCCGTTAAGAAAAAAATACAAATAGCCACGAGGTGCTGCCGCCTGCCAGACATTTTCTTGCCACTACTACATGCTAAATGGGGGCCTAGCTTTACAGAACATTTCAGCAAGCAACTGGCCTTTGCAGTTGATGGTTTACTATCACGAATCTATAGTCAGAAAACGTAGTGAAACCAGCTGGCGCCCAAAGATAAATCCTCGCTGTAGATGCCGTGACCTTGGCATGCGAAGTAAAAGAGGGCGAATGTATTTAATAAATAGTCAGAACGGCCGATGACTTACCAGCCAATGGTGGAGCACTAGGAGGGCGTGTCAAAAATGTTGTTTTGTTGTACCTTTTTGGACGCAAGCAAGTACGCCCCGCCAAATGACAACCCGTCCTCACGAATCGTTAAACGATTGTCATTTAAACCAAGTAAAAAACGAACAGCCAAACAACGGTTTTCATGCGGACTAAAAGTCAGCGATGAACAAAAGCTGCCCGACTGCCCGTGTTTACACGTAACGATTTTCGCTTATTTTCGGCCGTTTGAACAAATTTTGATCGATATTTGCTGCGTGTAAAAGGGCCTTTAGCCTAAGCCAGCCTTTGTTAAGTAATTGAGAAGCTGGGGTGCAGTATTATCATGATGCATTATAAGTTATGTTAAAAGTTGCCACATCTGTGATTAATTTTTAAACCTCTTGTTTGCTTTTTTTCACAGGAAAGTCAAATATTTTAACATGAAGGCCAGTCTTGTGGATGATCACACTGTACATGCAGTGGCAAACACCGGAAAGGAGGTCTGTATGAGTCTAAACAATGTACTTTGCTATGAATGTCCCTATATAGCACAGTGGTACAGAGGGTGGTGGACCGCGGTGCTATTCTCTGCGGCCCCCAACCACCAGACTGGACTTGGAGGAGGGGAACATTTCTCGTCCGTATCATTGGGGGCCACAGCCTAGACCATGGGATATAGCCACTGCCCTAGGAGGCGACACTAAGCAAAAAAGTGTTAGCTCCTCCCTACCTGGCTATATCCCCCCTGCAGGCACTCAGCTAATTAGTCTTTAGCTTAGTGTCTGCTAGGAGGCAGACATGGAAAGAGCTATTCGCAGGAATCCGGGGAGTCGGGGCTTTTCCCTGGCTCTACTGGCCTCCCGGGGGAGACGCAGGCAGGGGGTGTCTCCACCACTACTGCGGCGTCTCACCCAGAGAAGAAAAAGGGGCCCGACCATGCAATGCGCATCTGAGTCGGTTACCCGCCAGCCATAGGGCTCCCCCTCCCTGGAGTAGCGCACTGTCTGACGGTGACGCGTAGGGGGCAGCACTGCTGGAGTAGTCGACGCAAGGGCAGGCTGTGGCTCCCAGGACAAAGACACCCCCGCTTGGGACTATGGAGCATTCCGGCGCCACACGGACAGACCGCACAGCCGAACTTTGAACGCATACCTTAAGGAGCATCAGGACGTCGGCGGTGGCAACGGCGGGGGCAGCGGCAGCGGCGATGGCAGCGGCGATAGCAGCAGCGAAGGCGGCGGCAGCGGCAGCTCTCCCGGCCAGGGATAGAAGCTTGCGTGTAGCAGGACGCCGGGACGCCGGCCGGCAGGCCACTTCCGGGCACGGCGCTCCGGGGGGCGGAGCGCCGTCGTCACGGCCGGAAAGCGTCACTTCCGGGTCGCGGGGACGCTTCCGGGGCAGGCCACGCCCCCTCCGACCGGGGTGAGTGTAAAAAGACCGCCGGACAGAGGAATGGCCGTGCTCTGGGACACTTCATTGGTCTACACCTCTGAGCCCAGCACCTGCAGCTCGCCTGAAGCACACACAGCCTTCCAGCCGTTCAGCCCTGCAGTCCTGCAGTTTCCCTCTGCAGTTTCCTTCTGCAACGGAGAAAGCACCCGGACAGCAGCAGCACCTCCTGTCTCGGGCACCAGCAGCAGTAGCAACTCCGCAGCAGTCCCTGCCACAGCACCTGCCGGGTCAACAACGCCGCGAGATCGTATGGTACACCAGCGTCGACTTCCGACAGCACCCAAGCGTCAGGACCAGAGGCTCCAGCTGGACCGGGGGAACCGCAGAAACAGCTGCTAGACCGGGTAAGCCCTGCCCAAGGCAGCACTTTGCGGTGTTCTCCCCTCGCCCTCCCCATCCCCCCTGCAGGCATTCCTGTAACGGTACTTAGCTTTCCCGCTACCTGGGAATTGTTTTCTGTTGCCATGTCTGACCCTAGATCAGAGGGTTCCAGCCCGGCCAAGGGGAGGGTGAAGCATTACGCTTGCACTACCTGCAGCGGTAAGTTCGCTTGCGGTCAAGTCGACCCCCGCTGCACTAGATGTGCCGCGGTGCGCGCAGCCCCAGGGTCCCCGGTGCCCCCCGCCGCCCCTGTGGAGCCAGGGCCCGAACCCCAACGGGCGAGGTCCCTGGCCGCTGCCGTTTCTGGCTTGGCCATATCCTCTGCGGCGATTTTACGCCGGTTAGAGCCCAGCTCAGACGCGTCCTCCTCGGAATATGCACGAGAGAGGGCACACAAAAGGAGGAGGTCCCTTAGCAGCGAGGACACTCCCCATAGATCGCGCCACACCGGGAGGTCGTCTGGACCCTCAAAGTCCAGACGATCCAGGGACTCTCATGGCTCTCATGGTCCAGGGAGTCCGTGCATACTTATCATAGATCAAGGCATTTTTTCACGGTCCCGGTATTCTGTGAGACCAGCCCGGGCTCACGATGAGTCCCCTCGAGCATCTTGCTCATGGGCGCCCCAGGACACGGCCCAAACGGCAGGCAAGGGCAGTGGGTCTGAAGACTACGACCACTCTGCAGGCTCGTCAGTTTTGGAACTAGACGAGGAACAGGTGTCGCGCCTAGCCAGCCTAATGTACGGCCTGGTAATATCCATAAGAGAAACCCTCCAAGTAATGGAGAAAGCAGTGCAGACGCCTCCTTCCGCGGTGTCATTTAGACGGCAGAAGGAGATCACGACAGGTCTTCCCAGACCATCCGGATTTTTCGGAGGTTCTTAATAAGGGATGGCAGAACCCGGATAAGAAATTTAGGCAACCCGGGAAGACTTGGGAAAGTACATACCCATTCCCAGGGGGCCTGAAAAAGGGGTTGGGCGGTACCTCCGGTAGTTGACCCGCCAGTGTCGTGACTGTCTAGAAGCACAGCACTGCCAACAGCCAAGGTAGCAATGCTGGCTAATCCTCAAGACAGGAAGCTGGATGCGTGGGCAAAACCGTGTTTTAAGCCACAGGCACCGCCTTACAGCCGATTTTTGCGACCGCATGGGTCAGCAAGGCATCCATAGCCTGGGCCAAGCAGCTACGGAGAGACAGTGTAACAGGCGCTCCACCAAATGAGTTGCTCGAACTGACAGACAACGTCATACAGGCAAACAAATTTGTATGCACAGCAGAACTAGACGCAGCCAAGTTCGGTGCCCGGCCATCCGCTGCATCGGTGACGGCAAGGAGAACTCTCTGGCTGAAAAAAGCTGGTCAGCAGATACAGCATCCAAGATGGCCCTAACAAAATGGCCATTCGAAGGAAACAGGCTGTTTGGACCTAAACTGGATGACATGGTAAAGGGCGCTACAGGCGGCAAGAGCACGTCGTTACCACAAATGCCGGCAAGAAAGGAGAAGGTTCCACTAAAAAGGAAACCGTTCTTTCTTTTAGATCCTTTCGGCGTTTTTTTCATCCCGCCCAGGGTCAGGGCAGTGGTCCCAGTCTACAAGAACCCCGACAGACGCAAAGAGGGGCCCCTCTTTCAAAACAAGGCAAACATGGCGATCCCGACCCGGAATATCTAAAACAGCGAGATCAAAAGAGCGCGGCATGAGATGCTGCCCCCACCCAGTGTCACCAGGGTGGGGGGGGGCAGGCTCTCCCAATTGCGAGAGACATGGGGGAGGCGCGTGAGTAACAAGTGGGTGCAGGAAATTGTGACATCCGGTTACGCAATCGAATTCACGACTCCCCCACGGAATTCATTCTGCAGGTCCAGAGTGCCTACCACCCCGGAAGGAGTAGCCAACCTACAGCAGGCAGTGCGGAACCTTCTGGCACAGGGGGTTGTGAAAGCGATACCGGAGGCACAAGAGAGGCAAGGGTTCTATTTGAATCTTTTTCTTGTACCCAAAAAGGACGGCAGAGTGAGGCCGGTGCTGGATTTAAGGAGGTTGAACCAATTCATCAGAACAAAACATTTCCGGACAGAGTCAATCAAGTCCGTGATAACCTCCATGCAACCGGGCGAATTTCTGTCCTCAATAGATATCAAGGACGCTTATCTCCATATCCCGATTCGGGAAACGCATCAAAAATTCCTTCGTTTCGAAACACAGGGAAGGTATTTTCAGTTTACGGCGCTGCCATTCGGCCTGTCTACCTCTCCAAGGGTCTTTACGAAGGTACTAGCAGCAGTGATGGCGCCACTCCATGCGGAAGGTATATCAGCCATTCCATACCTGGACGATATACTAATAAAGGCACCGTCGTGGGACGGCAACATCAAAAGCATACACGTCACGATGAAGATTCTAGAAGAATTCGGCTGGATAGTGAACCGCGAAAAATCATGCCTAATACCGACACAACACTTGGAGTTTTGGGCATGATATTCGATACCAGCCAGCACCAGGTCCGGCTACCTCAAGCAAAGGTAGACAAGCTCCGGCAGGGGGTCCGGTCCCTAATACAGGGGAAACCGTTAACCCTCAGACACTGCATGGCTATCCTGGGCCAGATGGTGGCAGCATTCGAGGCGGTTCCGTTCGCCCAGTTTCCAGTCAAGGAAACTACAACACTTGATATTGTCACGCCGGAATGGGTTCCGGATGACCCTGGAACAGCGGATCCAGATAACCCCTCAAGTCCAAAGGTCACTAAAGTGGTGGCTGGAACCTGGGAGGCTTCAGGCGGGATGGCCTTTGGGCCCGAGTCGCTGGACAGTAGTGACGACGGACGCCAGCCTTTCAGGTTGGGGCGGAACACTAGGGGATCAGTCTGTTCAAGGAGTGTGGTCTCAAAAAGAGACAAGGCTACATATAAACATCTTAGAGTTGCGGGCCATCTACTTGACTCTCCGACACTTCGGGCCCAATCTCAAGAGAAAAAATGTACGCATTCAGATGGACAACACCATAGCGGTGGCCTATGTCAACCGACAAGGAGGAACACGGAGCGTGTCGGTAATGAGCGAGGTAGCAGGCATACTAACGTGGGCGGAGAAGCATCTGAGCTCGATTTCCGCAGTCTACATTCCCGGAATAGAGAAAACTGGGTGGCGAATTACCTAAGCCGAGAAACAGTGGATCCCGGCGATTGGGGGCTGCACCCAGAAGTATTTCGGACGATATGCCGGAAGTGGGGCACGCCAGACGTGCACCTCAGGGCGTCCCGACTAAATTACAGGCTACGCCCGTTTATGTCCCGAGCACGGGATCCACAAGCAGCGGCAACGAATGCGCTAACCATTTCGTGGGAGGAGTACAAGCTCCTATACGTATTTCCACCCATTCCTCTCATACCGAGGATCCTAGGGAAAATCAAGCAGGAAGGATGATCAGCAGTATTAATAGCACCAGACTGGCCAAGAAGAAGCTGGTACGCGACCATCATAGAAATACTGTTCGACACACCGTGGCATCCTCCAGAGCAAAGAGACCTGCTATCCCAGGGGCCTTTTTTTCTACACCTAAATTCCAAGTCTCTACATTTGACGGCTTGGCCGTTGAGACCGAGGTGTGGAGGAGGAAAGGTTATTCGGAGAAGGTTATCCAGACTATGATACGGGCCAGAAAACCAGCCTCATCGGCAGTTTATTATAGAGTCTGAGAAGCGCTTCTTCACCTGTGTGAGGAGGGGCGGGTACAACCGATGCAATTGTCGGTGGCCAGAATTCTTGCATCCTTACAATCAGGCCTCGAGGTAGGATTGAGGGTAGGCTCGTTAAGGGGACAGGTGTCGGCATTAACGGTACTGTTCCAAAAACCAATCGCAAAGAGGATGGCAGTACGTACATTCCTGCAAGGAGTCGCCCATACGACACCCCCGTTTAAACCCCCGGTCCAAACTTGGGACCTTAATTTCGTGTTAGACACTATGACGGGCCAGCCGTTCGAGCCGCTGAAGGAGATTTCTATGCGACTACTGACCTGGAAGGTGGTAGTCCTCGTCGCCATTACGGCAATCCGTAGGGTCTCGGAGCTGGCGGCTTTGGCTATGCAGGCGCCATATATGACCGTCCACCAGGACAAAGT